>NC_086232.1:12696670-13328962 GCF_036321145.2 Pelmatolapia mariae | reverse complement strand
TAAATAACAAACCACAACATATAATCTCCGTGTTTCATCTGTCTGACAGAAAAAGCAGCTTTTATATCAGATTTTTAAAAGCACCAAATATCGGCTTCTGTATTGGTCTTAAAAATCTTATATCAGTCGGGCTCTAGAAAATATTATATCAGATGTTTATTCAATTCAATACAAAATTTATTTGTATAGCACATTGTTGTGTTGAGTTGACCAAAGTGCTTCACAATCGGTTAAAAACAAGAGAAAACAATAGAGAAACAAATACAGATAAATTAGAAACAAATACAGATAAATAAGAAGACAGTGAATTAACAATAAAAACATAAAACAGGCCTGATGGTACTCATACTGAACTCGAATTAAAAGCCAAACTAAAAAAGTGAGTTTTAAGACGCGATTTAAATGACTGAATAGACCCTGAAGTACGAATCTCCTCTGGCAGATTATTCCAGAGTCTGGGTGCTGCTACTGCGAAGGCCCGATCTCCTCTATGCTTCAATCGAGACCTTGGTTGTGCTAAGAGCAACTGGCTAGATGATCTCAGTGCTCTTTTAGGGTCATACATGTTGAGGAGTTTGTTTAAATAACTAGGCGCCATATTATTTAAAACTTTAAAAGTAAGTAAAAGAATCTTAAAATCAATACGATATTTTACAGGGAGCCAGTGTAAATTTGCTAAAACTGGCGTATGGTGTATCAAAATTAGATGCACCCATGTTGTAAGAGTTTTTTTATTCTTGCCGTCATTAATCTCAGTAGTTTTACTTGTTTAACCTGAAATCTCGAGTCTAGGATGTAACGCCATATTATGTAATCACTTGACAAAATGCAATATCACTTACATTACAGTCATCTTCAAATGCTTCTGGATATCTATTTGGGCAGATATTTTGAAGCATTACCTAAATTAAATTAACTTAACCTAGTTTCAGTGGTCAGTTAGCCATAAAAGCAGATATAAGGTCAACTATGAAATTTGATAAAAGCTGCTCAAAATGTTCGCTGACTTTTTAATCTAGGTTTGTTTGAGTGTCATCGCTCTCTCTTCTAATGTTTGTATTGAAGAGCCTGTTACAAAATGGGGCAGCACGGTGGTTAGCACTGTTGCCGCACAGCAAGAAGGTCCTGAGTTCAATTCCACCATCAGGCCGGGGTCTTTCTGTGTGGAGTTTGCATGTTCTCCCCGTGTTTGCGTGGGTTCCCTCTGGGTACTCCGGCTTCCTCCCACTGTCCAAAGACATGCAGTTTGTGGGGATAGGTTAATTGATTAATCCAAATTGCCCATAGGTGTGAATGTGAGCGCGAATGGTTGTCTGTTTCTGTGTGTTAGCCCTGCGACAGACTGGCGACCTGTCCAGGGTGTACCCGGCCTCTCGCCCTATGACAGCTGGGATAGGCTCCAGCGCCCCCCGCGACCCTGAAAAGGATAAGCGGATGGATGGATATTACAAAATGTATAAGTTGCACTTTATGGATGAAAGTATAAAGTTGTTATCTGTTTTATAATTGACCAAAATGGATGTTTAACTGCTGTATTATGTCAAGTAAAAGTATTCAAAATGATTAAGTTATTATAATATAAAAATAAACAGTAGCTTCCGATGGCTTTATATAGCAGCTCTTTTTTCTTGTGTGAAACTTGAGCTGTTGTAGAGTAGATGACCTGTTTTTCCTTCTGTTTGATATCTTAATAGGATCCTGAACTTCAAGATCCTTTATCACTGAGTCTGAATGAAAACTGCAGTGACCAGTCTTCTCCAAAAAAAGCACCGGCAAGCCCCGACTACACCTGTGAGATTCCAGAGATCCGAGTAATCATCAAAGAGGAAGAGGATGGCTGGACTGTGAGTGAGAATAGTGAGTGGAGAATCTTGAATTATAGCTTCTCTTCACTACATGATACACACATCGTTGCTCTTTGTGATTTTTCACTTTTTATTTTTATATGTTAAACGCAGATGAGAGCCTCAGCTCAGAGAGAGAAAAAGAGGATGCTTCTGTAGACGCCTGCCTTCCCCACCAGAAAGCGAGTGGCGTGGAGAGCTCTGCTTCATGTGGCGTAAAGAAACCCCAGAGAGGATGTGCAGCGGAGAAACGGTTTGAGAAGCCTGGCCCTGCCACAGAGAGCCTGCAGAGACACAAGCTCGTGAGCTCCGATGAGAAACCGCAGATTTCCTGCAAATGTGGGAAGGCATCAGGAAACGTGACTGTACATCAGTGCAATAACGCAGGAGAGAAACCCCTCTCCTGTCCAGGACGGGACATGACCCCCGGTCACAAAAGGAACGTGAAATCCCATCAGGAGCGCTGGGACCGAGACCAGAGAGCATCTTTACACACAGAAGAAGAGCTACAGCAGACCGAAACGTCAGCACCTTGCCAAACTGTATGTTGTTTTAGATTTTGTAGATATTATGAAAAGATCAACACAAGAAGTTTTCATTGTTTGTTTTTTTTAGTCATCTAGTTTATTACATTTTATTTATGTGTTATTCGTGAATGCATTTATAATGTCCCAGTCGGCCTCATGCAGGAAGGTGTACATGTTTGTTCTTAAAGATCAGGTCTTAAAACTCATGTGACCATTAAAACTCATCCCTCGTGTTCATGCTGCCCATTAAAAGATCACATTCTGTTGTTTTTGAATATGAGTACAGAATCAGTCCTTGTGCTGTGCCGTCTCAAATCAGTTTAGATCTCACAGGTTTAGATCTGACAATCTGCTAGACACGATCACACGGTGACAGTCAGGAGTAAAAACTCCCTTTTAACAGGAAGAAATCTATATTTTGCTATTTTACATTTTTGACTGCAGTGGAGGGACGATGATAAGACGAGGACTTTGTAACATTGATTACATTATAAACACTTTAGGAAGGGATGTTTTTGTGTGGCGCATACTAAAGGAATGACATGTTGTTTTAAGACTGACTTAAAGAATGTAGCTTTTAATTTTCCCTTATCAAGAGTGGTCCAGCTCTGCTGTGTTAAGTACAAAAAATGTTACTAGAAGAAATCCTCAGTGTTTTCTTCAGTTTTAATTCTCTCGTGCCCTTTTTTTAAAACTCTGTAAGTGATTGCTTCTTTATGTCACGGTGTAGTGCTGCTCTGTTGGAAGCTGTATAAAAACAAAGTGAATTTTGAATTTCCCATTATTTTTCAGACCTTGTTTTTTTTTTCACCTTTTTGCCCCTTAAAATTTAGAAACAAAATGCTTATTTGTCCTAAGTTTTGACTGCATGACTTGGAAGTTCCCCAGTGTGAGACTGCTTTTTACAGTTTTTTACTTTTGAAACTAAAATTGGATCTTTTGGGTCAGATGTAGTAAATGGGAGAAAACAGCAGTGATAAGTGTGGTTAGTTGTATAAATAAGACATGCATTTTGTTAAATTTAAATTAGTGGTAATGCTGGAAAATCTGTGCGCTTATATTCTTCTTGCTATGTTTTGCACGTTGGGAAATTAACTCCCACCTCTTACATGCAGTATTGTCACTGCACTGTCTGTGTAAATACAGAGAACACTTTCTTTTTATTCCAAAACCCAGCTCACGCTGACGTAACACGCTCATAAATCTGGCCCTTTGGGTTCAAAATACTAATGATGACTTTCCACGAATATGCAGCTACTCTCTAAGAGGCTTCATTAATCTTGGCGTTTTTGCAGTTGAATGTTTGATGGCTCCAATTCTAAATGTCACATGCGTTTGGGCAGAGGATGAGAATAGGAAGTTGTTTTGTGTGAGGCCCTTTGTTTCAGTCGGTCCAGTGAGGTCCGGTGTTTTTGGACAGTGACACATTCTTTGCAGTTTTGCCTTTGGATTTGAAATCAAGCATTCAATATGTGATTGAAGTGCAGAGTTTTAGCTTTAGTTCAAGAAGTTTAACAAAATTATGTCTTTAACTTTAAGAAATGCAGGCTTAAAATAATTTGACAAACTAACATAATCCTAAATTTAATGGTTGTTTTTAATACTTGGATAACAATTCTTTGCAGTCATGACTGCCTGAGGTCTGGCAGCCACGGACATCACCAAATGCTGTGTTTCCTCCTTGAGATGCTCTGCTCGGCCTTTACTGCAGACACCTACAGGTGTTGGTTGTTTGTGGGTCTCTTTGTTTTCAATCTGGTCATTGAGGAATGTTTCATTTATTTGCATTGAGAAACATTTCGGTTGCTTTTGCAGTTTGCTTTGAGTATTAATGATTTACACCGTAAAGCACTGTCCAGTCAGTTTTGCAGCATATGGGTGAATCTGAGCAGACAGTGCAGCCCTGCACACATCACAATTCATCCTGCCCCTTCTATCAGCGGTCACATTATCAGTAATCACCTGCTTACATTGGTTAATACCATAATATTGTCTCATAATATTGTCTCCACCATCATCATTGTTTGATAGATGATGTGGTATGCTTCAGATCATGAGCTGTTTCTTTCTTCCATACTTTTCTCTTCCCATCATTCTGGTACAAGTTGAGCTAAGTTTCACTCAAAGCATTTATTTTTTTTCTGAACTGTGGAGACTCATTTTGATGTTTTCTGGCTGATTTGGTCTTCCTGTTCTTGAGTGTAACCAGTGGTTTGCACCTTTCCTTAAACCCTCTGCACTGCATTCATGTAGGCAGAAGTTGTTTGTCTTAACCAAGGAAAGGATTCTGTCATCATCTACGATGTCTCATAAGTGTATCTACCAGGAGGCTGAGGCGTAGCGCTGGTCATTGCCAGTATTTTTTTCTCTTTTGGACTCAAATAAAAGGATAGCAAATACAAATTCAACAATGATAAACAACTCCAGATACTTTATCTGCCTAATTTGTCATGGAATAACAACATAATGGACCTTTTACTTTTAGCCTCTGAAAATGGGAAACCATGTATAAAATTGGATGGCTATAATTTCTACATGGTTAATGCAATGCTTTGGTTTAAACCCCCTGAATTAAAGCTGCAGGTCTGCACTTCAGTCTTGATTGTTTCAGTTGAAATCCACCAGTAGTGGTGTAACGAGTAAACATGACAAAAATGTTTCATTGTCCAGAACCTGCAGATAACTTTGTCATTCAGTAGCTTCTTCACTTCCTTTCGACTGATGTGCTCTGACGTCGTGAATTCCTTTTAGCTCTGTTTTCTGTTTTTAGAATTCTCCTAAACGTAAGCACCCGAAGTCACGCGGGCTCAAGATGGCATCTGAAAACTTAAACGACCAAACGCTACATTTCACTGTAAGACTGCATGCAGGGGAGGAGGAGGAGGAGGTGGGCGAGGAAGAAGAAGAGGAACAAGATGAAGAGATTGGAGGATTAATCAACTCTGATGGAGAAGTGGTTGAATGGGATTCTGGTGAGTTATCAGCACCGCAGTTTTAATGAAAACCCACGACTTCTTGTTTCTGTTTCTCATGTGAATTTGTAAGCTTATTGGCTAAAGAATATCTTAAATAACAGAAGATCTTTCCCAGATACTCACAGCACTCATAGTTTGCATTTAGTTTATCATTACGTTGACATTCCTTCTTTGTCTGGATTGCAGACTGTCGGTTTTTTCTTTAACCTAAGGTAACTGTTTTGATTTCTACAGCAGGCAGCTCTGACCGAGGCTCTGATTGCACAGCAGGTCCTCCGCCTAGCAAGGTAATTCATTTTAACACAGTTTATCAGTTTAATGTCTAAGATTGGGTAATTATTGCATCTCAGTCACCACGGGAGTGCTTAGTCTTGTAGTGTCGACTGTTGGTGTCATAAATCAAATCAAAATTGCTCATTTGCATCTGCAGCACCACTCTTTGCCTCCTGCCCTACACAAACCTACTGCCACTGAATAGTTGGAATGCTGTACATACAGTAGTTTAAAAACTGACTGTCAGGGAAGATTTTACAGGTGGGCTTCTGATGTTTTTTAATGATTGTGATCCTCTTCATGCAGGAGTCTGAGCTGCGAGGCCAAAGCCAGAGAGACAGCAGCAGCCCGACGCTCATCATGGAGGTTGTTTCTGTGGGGGAAGATGAAGAAAGGGAGGACGCAGAGGAAAAAACAACAGGGGCAAAGATGAATGCTGCCTCCCCCTCATACTGTGGTAAACACAAGTGAAGGAAAACCAAAAAACTGTTAAATAATCATCACATTTGGTCCTGAGGTTATTTTGTTTTGCACTTGTTAGCAGAAAAAAGACCAAGAAGAAATAAAAAGGTTCCAGTAGTGTATGTGGAGAACTCAGACACAGAGCTAGATGTTCCTGCAAATGCTGGTGAGTGACATGAAGTAAAAAGGTAGCACTCGTGGCACATTCAGAAGAGATGGAAGGAGACCATCAGTGTAATAGCTTTCTTTTCCGCTTTTTTCTTCATCCGAAAGCAAAACGAAGAGGCAGAAGAAAGATTTCTCGAACTCCACTGTTGCCAGCTGAAGACTCAGAGGCAGATGCAGGAGGTCAGTGAGTGATTCTTGTGTTTTCTACTGCAGCTTAACGTATGTTAACTACTCTGAAGTTATGGTTGCTTCTTTTTGGTCATAATTAGTCTTTTTCTTTATCTTAAAGTATCACAGCGTACCCGAAGAAAGAGAAATTTGCATGCAGCGGCAGAACCGGAAGAATTAAACTCAAAAACCACCCGCCGTGCTGCTGGTAAGAAAAGAAAAAAATTAGCCTGACTCTTGAATATTACGTCCAAACTTCAGATATTTGCTTATATGCTGTGATTCTTAAAATCTATGACTTTATTTTTTCAACAGCAAAGCGACCGTATAGACGAAGGAAAGATACCAAAACATCTGGTGAAGCAGAAGGAGAGAACATGGCTGTTTCACCAGGTAAGAAATAATAAAATGACCTAATCAGTGAATAACCAGCTCAGTGTTCAGCTGCTAAAAGGTACTAAAATGGTGTTTTCTGAAAATCCAGAAAAGCTTTTCTGGTTCAATGCTCATTTAAAAAAAGACTGAGGAAAAGTGGAATTTTTTTTTGTGGTCAGGCAAATTGAAATGTGAAGTTCTTTTGGAAAATATAGATGCCACATCCTTTGGACCAAGGGAAAGGGACCAGGCAGCTTGTTATCAGCTCTCAGTTTTAAAGCCTGCTGTGATGCTATGTGGGTGCATTAGTACCTGTTGAATTGTCAGTTTGTGCATCTGGAAGGGCACCATCAGTGCTGAAAGGTATAAACAGGCTTTAGAGCAACATACATCCAGAAATCGTTTTGAGGGAAGGCCTTGCATATTTCACCAAGACAGTACTAAACTGTATACTGCATCTATTACAACACCGTGGCTTCATTAGTAGAGACTAGATTGGGACAGTATTCCCAAAAGTCCAGTAACTGGTCACCTCAGGTCCCACATGCTCCCACACTGTTAAAAGAAGAGAGAATGATACACAGTGGGAAAAACAGCCCTGTTTCCCACTGTATCATTTCAAGAAATATGTTTCTTGACATGATACATTTCCTTAGTTCGAGACATTTGATATGTTTTCTATGTTCTGTTGAGAATATAATATGGGTTTATGGGAATTGCAAATCATTGCATTCAGTTTTTATTTCCACACTAACTGTTTTGGAATTGGGTTTGTACAAGTACTATATATATTTCAATTGTGAATATACCCAAACCAGTCATACTTAGTGTTGTGTATCCTGTGTTATTGGTGTGCTCTCACCGAGAAAACACACAAAGTGTCTTTAGCTGTCATCCTTATGCTAAGCAGGTTACTGCTTACTGGACGTCCTCTGTAAACCTTAGAGATGGTTCTCTGGGAAAATCCCAGTCGATCAGGAGCTTGAACTACTCAGTCTGGCACCAGCAAACATGCCACATTCAAAATCACTTAAATGACCTTTCTTCCCCATTCTGATGCTTGAACTTTGAACAGATCATTTTGAAGAAGACTTCAGTTTGTGAGCTACAAGTCATGTTTGAGCTTTAAAATAGAAGCCTAACCTTGTAATTTCCTCTTGTTTTCCATCTCCATAGGCAAGAAGCGCCCTGGCAGAAAGATGATCTGTGTACCAATCGAAATACCTCCTGAGCTCCTGAAGAAACCCAAAGAAAAAATAGAGTACCACTGCTCAGTGTGTGGCAAAGAATTCCCACATGCCTACAAACTAGAGCGGCATGAGCTGATCCACACAGGAGAGAAACCGTACTGCTGCTCCATCTGTGGTCGTGGTTTTAACCAGAAGGGAAATCTCAAAACGCACTACAAAGTCCACTTAGGTGAGAGCTGCTAACAATGCAAATATAATACTTGACAAGCCAGAAGCATTGCATTGCGCTGTTGCAATGCAAGGGTGGCGTCTTTCACTACTTTGTGAAAAACTGTGTTTTTGTTCCAAATGCATTTTGTCTTGGAGCTGAAAATGCATGATTTATAGTTTTTCAGAGCAGCATTTGCAATGTATACTGCTGATAGATTTGTCTTGGTCATTAACTAGGAAAATTGTAATGATTAGTATTTATCATTTAACCCTGTTAACCCTATGACCTGAGTTATTTGCACTTTTACCCAGGTAAAAGTGAGGTAAGCCTAAACTTCTGTGAACTGCAGAGGTTGTTATACCTCAAAGCTAAAGAGTAAAACATGGTTTGAATCTTCCACTTCCCTGTAGGTCGTAAGGGTGCTGTGGATTTTGATGATGAGGTGAATCCCATAGCGTCAGAACTCTCTGAATATTTAAAGTCCCTGCCTGGCGAGTCCAGGATTCGATCATCCCTTCGTTGCCTGGAATGTGGAAAAGACTGTGACAGTCATTCGGCTTTGCAAGCACACCACATCACTTCACACACTCAGACAGCCTCTGAATCGGGCCCCGTCAAGCCCGGCGCACCACCTCTTCTTTTCTGCCGCCGCTGTGGCATTCAGTTTAGTGAAAAAGAAAAGCTGGAAGAACACATGAAGACCCACATCAAGGAGAAGCCCTACTCCTGTCCCGACTGTGGCAAGAGGTTCATTAACGAGAGCTACATTCAAATCCATCAGCGCATCCATACTGGGGAGAAACCGTTCCTCTGCTCTCAGTGCGGCAAAGGATTCCATACCGCTTCCTCCCTCAAGCTGCATGAAATGCAGCACTCCGGGGAGAGACCGTTTGCATGTTCCATTTGTGGGAAGACATTTCGGATTAACTCTTACCTAACAGCTCATTACCAGACCCACATTAAAGACAGGCCATTCATTTGTAGCATTTGTGGGAAAGGCTACTCCAGAGCAGAGGAATTAAAGGTGCACCACAGACTTCATACCGGAGAGAGACCCTACGAGTGCGGGGATTGTGGGAAGAGTTTCATTTATCGCCAGGGCCTTCGGCAGCATCAGCGCACACATGCTGGAAGACGCATCGGGCCAACCAGACAGCTTGGTAGACCAAAACAGCAGGCCAGGCTTGACATCTAACACTTAATCTATAGATGAATTTTTGTTGTTAACCGTGTTTGAAAGTATTGCAGTAAATTGTGTTTTTCTTCCTTCCATTCCTCACAGCTGCAGAAAAAATTATTACTGTGTCTAAAAAATGTACACCACAGACTTCCTGTGGGTTGCCAAGAGTTTGACAGTTTGTTGTGTGTTTTTTCTTCTATCCATGTTTTCTATTCATTTTTTTAATTTACCACCACTTGTAGCTCATCTGTATAAATTTGAGTGCCTTTGTAACCTGCATGCCAAATACTAATTAATGTTTAAAAAAAAATCATGCACTATATCCTTGATATTTTAAAATCCATGTTGATGGAATACAGACATTTTTAAGAAACAGAGATTGTTTGTTTTCTGTATTTGATATGGCATCTTCATATCAGACTACAGGCTGAATTTGACAGATGGTTTCTCTCAAAAGCTCCACCAGCCAGGGTGCCGGTTTGGCTCAGTGGGTGAGCCTGGGATGAGTTAACAGAAGCTATGACTCATTAAACTTGGCAACATTTTCCCAGTCTTCTATTGTCCAATTTTGGGAAGCCTCTTTGGACTGTAGTCTCAGTTCCTGCTCTTAGCTGGCAGGAGTGGCACTCATTCTGGTCTTCTGCTGCTGTAGCCCTTGTGCGTCAAGGTTCAGGGATGCTCTTCTGCATACCTTGGTTGTAATTTGCGGTTATTTTAGTTACTGTTGCCTTCCCACCAGCTTGAATCAGTATGACCATTCTCCTCTGAGCTTTGACATCAACACAATAGTTTCAGTCAGAGAACTGCTGGTCACTGAATATTTTCTCTTTAGTTGACCATTCTTTGTAAACCCTAGAGATGGCTGTTTGGGAAATCACAGTAGATCAGTAGTTTTTACTGAGACCAGTATGTCTGGCCCCAACAATCTTACCAGGTTCGAAGTCACTTAAATCGCCTTTCTTCCTCATGATGTTTACATGCTTAAATGCAAGTTGTGGCGACATGATTGGCTAAATGCGTTTTATGATTATTACTTTTACACTGCAATTGCCACACAGTTATACTTTTGGGGTCTTATTGTCAGTAACAGCAATGCAATAAATATTCTGAGAACGCACACACGTATCCACATAAATAAAACACAGACTCAGCTTAACACAGACTCATTCCATATCAGCTGACCAAATTTAAAAAAAAAATTCCCAGCCTCACCATCTCTGATTTGGCTTAAAACATTCCAGGATAATGATACACTTCTTATTAATAGAAAAACTGCCCAATTTTAGCTCTCTAATGTTATTAATTTGTTCACTAAATGCAAAAACAAAACTACATAACTGCATAAATTTAACATCAAATCCATGTTATTACAAAGATATTAGAACTTTAAAAAAGAAAAAAAAAAACCCATTCATATCGCACTCGAGGAAGACACTGATCGTGAACGCGCTGCGCAGCCCCTGTTCTCCGCGCATGCTCTCTTTAATCGCACCGTCAGGAAAAGTTTGTAAACACAATGGCTGAGGAGCAAGCTCAGACATCAAACGAAGAGCCCGTTCCTCTGTTCCTCATAACATCAAACACGGCACAGCAGAATAAGAGGAAAAGGGTCGCAGACAAAGAGCGGGTTGAGGAGGGAGTGTCAGATGAAGCCAGGATAAACATCGGAGCCGCTTTTCAGAGGTGGAGGGATTTACGGGAACTGAAAGGGTTCAAAACTGATGCAGAGTTCGCGACATTTCTGCTGGACAGGTAATAATACCCCTAAATATAATGGTAATAATAATAGCTCAGCTTCATTTTGTTTTGCTTCAGATAAAACACAAAATACTGGCTGAAATGACGCATATCTTGTGAGTGATGTTGCGGTGGGCTAATGCTAGCTTGTTCCCAGTACTGAGGTTTGTGATGAGCGCGAGTGTGAGGGGTTGTGTCAGGAAGGACATCCGGTGTAAAAAAACAAAACAAAACAAAACTGCCAAATAATACACGTGGAGCTACAAGATGTGAATAAAGAGCAATATGAGCTTTAGAAATAGGTTCACTGGAAGTGAAACGAACACTGTGTGCGTGGAGTGGCGTGAAAAGTCTGGGTAGGATCTTGAGGTGTGCTTGATAGGTCTGCAAAGCTACAGCTGGACCATAAATTCCATATCAAAGATGGACATAGTCTCCTTTGCATTAAAAAAGACCTCCTTCTTTCGGCTGCACCCTTTAGGGGTCGCCACAGTGGATCATCTCCCTCCATCTCACCTTAGCATCCTCCTCTGTATGGAAATCTCATTCTTTATTATCTGTATGTCGGATTTGGCCGAAAGCCCTTTCTGATGTAACCCTCCTCCTTTATCCGGGCTTGGGACCGGAGTACACTGGCTTATGCACTCACGTTGTGTTTCAATAAATGGAAAAAGGAAAAAGAACATGAACGCCCTAATCAAGTTGGAAAAACATCATGAAGTCTAAGAAAGTTTTTGAGTTGTTGACATCATACTCAAATTAATGGCACACAAAAGTAAATATTTCATTAACCTCAATATATTTGATTAATTGTGCAAATGTTTGTTATTCAAATAAATATTTTTCCCACACTTAATTTGTAATATGGTAATGGTTTGTAACCATAGACTGTATATCAAAGATGGATGTAAGCACATCACCCAGTGCTCTGGAACACTATTATTATGTAAAGCAGAATTCAAAGTACATCAACTGACCCCGTTTGTGGGCATTTATCTATGCAAAGTGAAGGATTGTGGGTATCCCTCCTACACAGTTGTCCTTCCTCAGCGTGTAGTGTGACAGTGATCACCCTATGAATAAGTAAAATGCTGAGTGATTGAAAATTTAGAATTTAGAACAGAGAAGAGAGTGTTTACAAGGAAGGGAAAAAATGTCAAAAACGTCAGGTTATAATGTTTTTGTTTTCCATGTTATGAGTTAGCTCTTGCATACTATGCTTTTGTGCAACTATTTAAATAATTAGTAACCAGATGTAATTTTTCTGGATTTTAGTTTGACCTCCATGAATTGATTTTCTGCAGAGATGCTGACTTTGAAAAGGAAGAGCTGAGTTTCAGTGAAGCAGAAAAACCTTCTGCTCAGGTTTCAATGTCAAGGTATATGTTTTTTTTATTAACAGTATTTATTAGGGTTTTTTTTAAAATTAATTATACTGTTGTCACAGATTATAATTTCTAGGTCAGACATGTATGCATACCTTGTACAGTTAGATCCTGTATTGACAGACAATTAAAGTTCAATAAAACAGTCATAATCTGAATGAATTGCAGACTTTTACGGTTTTTTAAAAAGTAGTACATTAGCAGAATTGCAGAAGTTTTTCTATACAGTCTTGTATTTTTCAAGGTCTCATATGTAATTGGACAAATTCACACTACCGTAAATGGAATGCTTATTTTTAATGACTGAAAATTCAACTTGTCCAAAACAAGTATGCATAAAACTGCAAAGCTATTTGTCATCCCTCAAACTTGATGATGACTTCAATTTCATCGTAATTCCCATACACATAATATTTACATCAACTTATGAGTCATTGCAATAATGTCCATTTTCCTTCGCTGTAGTGTTGACCGTGCAGAGGACTGGGTGTGTTCTCCGGGCGAGGACAAAGGAGACGTTTCAACATCAGAGGATGAGGATGGCGTCAGTGACAATAAGGATGAGGACTACATCCCTCCAGTATACATTCAGTAAGCCCTTCATTTAAAAGTTCAGGTTCATGAAAAGTTGTTTCATTTTTCTCACTGTCTTCCCTGTTCCTCCAGCGGTGGCAGTGCCAGTAAAACTAAAATGCACTCGGATTATCCAGAGTCTATCAGCAAAGGGGACGCTTCACGTGAAACTGCAGAGCCAACGGAGCAGCTGCCAGGGGGCATGGAAAAAACGAAAGTCCAGAGTGAGGACAAAACTGGTTATCCTGCATCCATTATTTACTGCTGACTGCTTTAAACACCAGCAGCAGTTGTGTGAGATTAGAAGGATTTTATATAAATGTCTCTGGGTCGGGTGCATCAACAGATCGTTATGAAGCCTGGTCTTCACTGATAACTTAGTTTTTGTTTGGACCAGTTTGTAGGATAGTTATTGTGTACAGCATCCACCAAACAAACCTAGTCTTAATTATACCTGCTGTTAGCATATGAGTGCCCAGGTCATTTTGGCTGTTGCCTAACAACCACAATGTAAATTTGTCATTTCAAAGTTGGCAGCAACTCTGAAATAAGACAGTGAACAAAGTCAATGGAAGATCACACTGATTATGTAAATCACTGACAACTCTGTCTTTTAACTTTAGCATAAGTGTTACTTTGACAATATGAAAAAAGTCTGAGTTACAAGCCTTTCAAGCACATGCAGTGGGTCAAAATTTAGCTTTTTAAGTTGCCATATCGAGATCGCCCCATGACGTTTTGTCAGGATCAAAAGAATATTTAACAGATCTTTAAAGGAAGGAAGTTACAGTTTCAGAGAGTCACTGGGCTGAGTGGCTGCACTGGGTCCTAGTATGCAATAAATGGGGATTATTTTCAACTTTCTGTCATGTAATGCTGCTTCTGAATTAAAAACACTGGGGCCATGTTGGTTCAGCCTCTTTATTCACAACAGAGTTCAAGCCAGTATTTTAAAAATGTTATTGAACACTTTTACACAGGAAAGGCAAGTAGGCCTTGAATTAATGTAACCTGACAAAGTTTTTTACATATCTTTAATTTTTCTTCTTTGCTTGAAGTGTTGAGTAAAACAATATTACTATAGCAAATCGGTTTATTTAAATATGCAGTGGTTTAAAGAAGTTGTAGTTGTTAACAGCGCTGTTAGTGGATTTCTCAAAAAAAAAAAAATGTTGACACGTGCTATCCTCCCGAGGTTTTCTTTGTTACGATAGCAACACATCCCTACAAGTCACTGGAGAAAAGTTAAACACCAAAGTAGTCATTATTTTCTCTGTAACTTGGTGTCTATAATGTTATGCTGATTTTTGTGTCATTTGTTCCTACAGGAAACAGGCCTCATCATCAGCTTGGAAACCAGGAAATGAATGCTGCAAACAAACACCTCCAAGTGAGCAAATTTACACCTTATAGATTAAGACTAGATGTAGTCAAGCTCACCTCAGTCCATAGCTCGGGCTCTGGTATCAGTTCACAGATAGATTGGGGAGAGCTGAAAGTAAAAGCATAGGTGTCGATTTAAACTCATTTCACAATGAGTTTCCTTTGAAGACTGGCTGGGCTCTTCCTTAGAGGTAGGGCAAGGAGCTCAGTCATTCAACCCTGCTACTCCTCCACATAGAAAGGAGCCAGTTAAAGTGGTTTGGGTATCTCCTAACGGGAGGAGACCCTGGAGTATTGTGCAAATATGACAGCATGTCGGTTCAAAACCCAGATGTATCACCCAGAATGAATTGTGCCTTTCGGAAACACCATTAGAATACCCACATGTTGAAGTACCGCAACTTCAGCATGCAGTGCACCACAGCGAGTAGTTCTACATGTTGAAGTTTTTATACCAGATGCACAACCTCAAAAGGATCTGTGAGTCCTCCTGACATCGTTTGTTTGTTGGGCAAATGTGATAACCGCTACACTGTGGAGCCTTTGCTCAGGCAAATGCTGACAGTTTAAAACTTAATGTGTTCACAGTGGAAAACAGAGGAAGGCCACAGAGCTGAAACACGGGAGCAGGATCATAGAGCAGCACCTACAAGTAAGTTAGACTATTTTATTTTGATGTCATATTTTTTTTTATAAGATCCGATCCACAAGACACATAAAAAAAATCCTCTGCTGGCCATAAAAGATTTTTAAGGTCGCAGAAAAATCTCTTGATGTTTTGATTTTTGCATATAAGCGTGATTGAATCAGAAGAATGTTTTTATCTCTTTAATGCAGCAGTAATCTAAACAGAGTTTTGCTGCTTTTGCTTGATGCCTTCCATACTCACACTAATGTTCTGAATATTATCATTATTATTATTATTTTCAGGTATTTATTTTTGTTCAGGAGAATTTTTAGGTGCGAGTCCAGAATCCACCAGTGAGCACACCGGCCTCGCTTACAAGACCGAAGAGGTAAAACCGCCGCAGGAGCTTCGCAGACCGAAGAAGATCTACAAGTGTCAGACCTGTAGTAGAGTGTTCCCTCGGTACAATGCACTGCAGCGCCACCTTGTGATTCACTCGGGAAAAAGACCTTTCAAATGCTTCATATGTGGAAGGGGGTTCACCCAGAGTGGAAACCTCAAAACACACATGAAAGTTCACAGAGGTGAGAGGAACCTCCCGCTGTGCTCAGGACACTTTAACCACAAGCAGTCATGTGATTAAGTCAGTTGTGCTCATGTGAAAGCATCTGTCGAGTTTCTCCTCTTGTGTATCACGGTGTTTCTTCTTTATTTAATTGCCCATCTGTATCTATCAGTCACTGTATTTGTTCCTCCTCACAGGTGACCTTCCAAAGTGGACATTAGTTCAAAAGAAGAGCGAGCCTAAAGAATCGCCTGCTACAGTTCACGTGTGTGGGGAGTGTGGAATGGACTTCCCTGAGAAACATCAGCTAGAGGAACACCGTGAGACTCACAAGAAACCCTACGCATGTCCCGACTGCGGCAAGAGATTCAAACAGGAAAATGGCGTTAAAATCCACATGCGCCTCCACTCGGGAGATTCCCTTTTCTTCTGTTCCGCCTGTGGGAAACACTGCACTACGGCTAAAATGCTTAAAATACATATGCTCACTCACACCGGAGAAAAGAATTACCATTGCGATCAGTGTGGGAGGGCGTTTTCACGCTCTTCCTATCTAAAGTTGCACCTCAGAACTCACACCGGAGAGCGACCTCACCTGTGCTCGATCTGTGGTAAACGTTACTCCAGAGCAGATACTCTTAAAGCCCACCTGAGAGTTCACACCGGAGAGAACCCGTACACGTGTAAGATGTGCGGGAAGTGTTTCTATTATTATCAGGGTTATCAAGCACATGTGAAGACTCATAACAAGAAGCCCAAAAAAGCTACAAGACCTCTGGGGAGACCAAAACAACAGCTGATAGTGGTAAATAATCAATAATGGGATTTTAGAAAAATAAGACAATATTAAATTATTTTTGTTATATAATATACCTTTAACTCTCTACAGAGAAATTTCTGAAGTGGTTGGAAAAGCAGTGTAAATGTTATGTGTTTTTTAATCACAGTTGCTGTTATGTGACTAGAACTGTGAAGACAATAAATCATAATAATTGTTCCTGTGTGTTTTGTAATTGTAGTCTTACCAAACTCTTAAACTTAATGTTGATTATTCCAGATACTGGAGACTCAGTGGATCTGATGCAAGGATTTGCCATTAAGCCAAAAGCTTAATCCAGTGAAGCTAGAAATATGACTGTTATTTGTTTTTTGTCCTTGAAAACAATCAGCCAATCACACCTGAACGTGAGGTTAGCTTATCAATCACATTACAGCAACTTAGTGCATTTACACTTGTCAAGATGGCCTGCAGAAGATCAGATCAGGAAAGAAATGTGATTTAAGTGACTTTGAATGTTGTGTCCTTGTTGGTGCCAGACAGACTGGTCCGAATTTTTTCAGAAACTGGTCTACTGGGCTTTTCCCACACATCTAACCCTAGGGTTTACAGAGAACTGCCTGGAAATGACTAAAAAGACTAATGGTTTTACTTTGAAATTCAGATTGTAGATTGAATTTGATGGAAAGAACAGGAAACCATGGATCCATCCTGCCTTGCATGGAAGGATGGATGCTGGTGTGAGCATCATTTAAACACCACAATCTACCTACCTGAGTGTTTTGGAGGGGGTTCTGACCAGGTCTTGTTGACTTGTAAAAGCTTATGGGACATTTTGTATTTCACCATTAATTAACTGCACAGAGAAGGCATTGTTTACATAGTTAGTTTTCTTTAAGCAAACAGTATTATTAAAGTTCTTCATGTCCTCTTTTCTGGAAATCAAAATATGGTCACCCTATCCAAATAGAGCTTTTGAAACCTAGTCTTGAGGTTTCAAAATATGCAGTACATCATGATGTCTTGAAAGGGGTCACAGTGACTGCATCCACTTTTTATATAGAGTCTATGTTAGAGCATAGGGAAGCACTTTCATCCATAGCCATGATTACTTCCATGTTGATGGCCAGTATGCTCTCAATATAGTTATAATTTGTTCTCACTTTTATTTAAAATACCCTCTCGTTATCCGGTACCCAGAAAGTATATTTATTTCCTTGAAAGCTCCCATTTGTTCTGCCGTCGATTTCTCTTACCATTCAGTACCAGGGGTTTCTCTGAACACCAGCGGTGCGAGAAGCAGCCGGTTCGTGAACGCGCCGCGCACCGCCTCTAACTTGCGCATGCGCTCTAGCTCCAAATCTTGGAGAAAAGTTTACAAACAATGGCTGAGGAGCAACCTCCAGCATGCGACGAAACGCCCGTCCCCCTTCTCCTAATGCCAGCGAACATAACAGAGCCAGTTAAAGAGAAGGTTCCCGACAAGCAGCGAGCTGATACGAAAGCGTTAGCCCGAGACAAAAACAGACTAAACATTGGAGCTGTTTTTCACAGGTGGAAGCACGTACGGGAACAGAGAGGATTCAAAACAGATGCAGAGTTCGCCACATTTCTGCTGGACAGGTAGTTACCTGTGCTTGAATCGTGTTTAAGGTAGCTAAGATGTCAAATGTAACACGCCGTGGTCTATCACTGTCATGTTGTAGTCAAGCTAACGTTAGCGTCATCATAAAGCTAAAGTCACTGAGTAGCATAGGGGTTTGGTTTGGTTTTAACTATGAGTATCTGGTAGTAGTCCAGCTGCAGCCACTGCTGACCGTGTGCTGTAGTGAGATGGGCGTTTCCTGATTAGGCTCAGGGGGTGTGTCCTGCAGGGTTTGCGACGCAACAGCTAGACTGCAAAGAGGGAAGTGAGTGGTCCCTGGCTTGCAAAGCACATAGGCACACAAAGGTAGCTTCTGATTTAACAGTTACCGGAAAAGAAAGTAAAACAAATAAAGTACAGCAGTGAGGTTTTTTTTTTTTTTGTATTGCTTTGTTTTTTTCTTTAAAACACTGTTGGACTTTTTAATTAAAGCTCCGAATGATGTTTGAAACATTTGTTCAGTTTGTTATTGTGTCTTTAAGCAGCCTTTCTTTACAAATCAGAAACTGTTTAAACAAATAAACTAGTCCAGATTTGGTCAGTGTAGTAGTTTTTGATCTGGTCTCGCTCTGATGTGGGCTGTGAGAAAAGAACATAATAAATGCCTCCATAACTTAGAGCAATGGTTTCAGCTCTGTTAATAGTTAACCTCAAATGTATGTTGCACTTCTACAAGATTTACAGTGCTATGTAAAAGTATTTGCCGCCTCCCTGATTTCTGAGAATTTTGCATATTTGTCAAATGTTGAAAGGTTGCATCATCAATACATTTTAATATTAGACAAAGATAGCCTCAATCAATAAAAAATTCAGTTTTAAAATGATGATTTAATTTATTGACAGCACTTCTGAATGGAAAGGTTTCAGAAGCTGTGACCACATGGAAATGGCACACAACGTGGCACCTTTAATTTAACTCATGCTGGGTGCAGCTTGTTGAAAAGCAGCGTGTGCAAACCTGCACTGACATGTGAAACAGGGTATAAAGCAGCGTATGTTGTGTTCATCAGTGTTTTATTGGGTCGTAACTGTCTAATAATATATTTTGCATTTTACAAAATATTAACAGGACAGAGGAAATTACTTGTTTTCCACGTGAGTACAAAGGATATGGTTCGACATCAGAAGAGGAAACAGCAAAAGAGGATGGTTGCTATGATGACAGCGATGTTCAGGATTACGTTCCCCCTGTACATGTTCGGTAAGCTCTGAACCAGAAGTTTGTATCAATAAAAATTACTCTTTTTTTTCCATTACCTTTTCTTAATCCTACAGCGCTGGCTGCCTGAGTGCTCCCAAGTCGGTCACCAAACAGGTCACCGTGCATGATGCTGTAGATGCAGAACAAACAGAACAGCCACCAGGAGCAGAAACAATCCACGTTCAGAGTGAGGACAGCATCACTGGTCATACTGGAGTCATTATTTAGTTATGATTGTCTGGAAAACGGTCAGGTTTTCTGTGTAACCTGTGTAACCTTGTTAGTGGCTGTAATATAATAATGAGTTTGTTTATATAGGAAACAAGCCTTACCATCTGCTTGGAAATCAACACAAGGTTGGGAAAAAGTGCATCCTGTAGATGTTAAAAATCCCACCATTTCACAGCAAACACTGCTTTCCAGGAAGAGAATTTAAAGCTCTCTGTGTGCACAGGATCAGGAGCAAAAACCTGAAAACACCTGTTCAGCAGATCAGTCTTCCTGGACACCAGGGGCTTCCTCCAGACCTCCATCGTATGAGCTGGAGCTCACTCCGTCTGTCTCACATCACAACACGCCAAAGAAAATAAACCGGAATGAGACGAACACTGATGAAAATCCCAGTGAAGACCACAGACCTGAAACACAGGATCACAGCACGGCACCCACAGGTGATGGAGTGTTATTAAAATGTATTAAAAAGACTGACAGACAGTACATGTGTTGCACAAGGTGAAGCTAAAAATCATGTTCATGTCTTGGGCTTCACCAACATTCATTATGAAAGATGGTCCTTCTTTTTGTGGTACACATATGAATATTATTTTGAGCTTCATTTAATTTGTGGTTTAACTTCTTGCCTTCTGTTAGAAAGATATCAAAAGTAACAGAGTCGATTTTTTGTCTTCTCCTTTTTTATGCTTTATATGTCTGAAAACTATTGAAATAAGAGAAAGATCTACACACACTTTAATATTATAATTTGATTATAAATGGAAACCATACACACACGATGCTTGCAGTGCAACAACTTCACACTGACAGATTTCTGTATTTATTCACTATTGAGGAGAAACTCTCACTCTAGAACCTACCAGTGTACAGAGCAGCTCCCAGGAGCTTTGTAAACCAAAGAAGACGTACTACTGCACGACCTGCGAAAGAGTGTTCCCCCGGCACAACGCCCTGAAACGACACCTCGTGATTCACTCGGGAAAAAGACCTTTCAAATGCTTCATATGTGGGAGAGGATTCACCCAGGGTGGAAACCTCAAGACACACATGAAAGTTCACAGAGGTGAGAGGAACCTCCCGCTGTGCTCAGGACACTTTAACCTGTTTCAGTTAGATGTTTGTGGCAGTTGAAAATCCTCTTTACTCATATTTTACCGAGCTGCACAGAACAGTTAAAAAATGTATGGACTGCTGAGTAGACTCGACCGGTATCACGGTTTTGTTGAATACCTGGGTGTTTAGGAATGGGTGTTTTGATGGTTTTCAGTACCTTCAGAAATACAGCTGCTCCTCTTTCGAATACTGATGTTAAGGTGATGCATTTTGCACGGCAAGTGCCAGCAGAGGGCAGTCTCTACTGGTCGAACAAGCATGAGCTGTGTAAAGATTACAGTCAGTTTAATTTAAAAAAAAAAATAGTGTTCACTCATAAATAGAATAACATCTTCCAAAAAATTGATGCACTCTCCTAAACTTAAAAAAATCCATTAAAAATGCATAAGAGCGGACGCCGATTTGTAGCTGCCGCCATGTTGCCCCACCAACTTGAATATAGTGGGCGAGATAGACATCGCTGTTCTGCCTAATCTCATTGTGGCTGTATGTTGTTAGAGACCAACCACATTTGTATTAGGCCAACAGTCGGGGAGAAAAAAACTCATAGGTGTCCTTTTAATTGGTGTCTGCAACCCTTAGATTCAAGATAAAAAAGCATCATAACTTGCTGACGAGAACAACAACAATTCTCCAAGAGATATGATAATGAGAACGAACTGTCTCTCTTGCCCAATCCCTCGAGGCCACCTGCGTAGGCTGCGGACTGTTGATCTTCGCCTAATGGGCGAAAGGACACTTTCTCAGGCTGAACTGGTATGCCAACAGCTGTGCACGTTGGCCTACCCCCCCATGTTGCTTGTCTTGTGTTTTTATGGTGTTACGATGTGATATTTGTGCTTTTTATGTGCTGGAGTTTTTGTCTTCTCCTCATGCTGACTCCTTTTAAGGATCAGTATGAGCAGAAATTCTTTTTTTTCTCCTGATCTGACCTTTTGTTTTACACATTTCGTTGTTTTTCCTTTTGCTACCTAGCCTGACCTGTCTCCCTAGCGTGAAGTTGTGTATTGTAAGTACGGTCGGCAAGGTTTGCCATGCATTATCCAATCCAATCCAATCCAGTAACTGTGTTTTATCATCTGAGAAAGGGTGCCAAAGAAACAAAAACATAAAGGAAAGAGAAAACACGATCAGCATCTGGACAAAATGTCATCTTCTTCCTCCTCAACTCTGACCTCTAAGCCGTCAGCAGAAGTCAGGCCTTTTAACACGTGAAAATATCCGTGAACATGCTTATTTATTCTCAATATTGTCACAATTAATTATTGTCAGCAGATTAAATATGTGATCCTCCCGTCTCCAGACAGTGAACAACACTGATAAACAGTTTGATCACAATCACTAAGCATCAGAGTCCAACAAAGTCTAAGAAAGTTTCACTAATCCTTGCTAACAGCAGCTAACAGAGGTTAACAGCCGCTAACAACAAAAGCAGCTTACCAACAGAAAAGTTCAGGATATCCAACAACTCGCCTGAGTATCGCTATCATTGTATAGAGGTGAGTTTCAATGAGTCATTGACTCATATCAGACTACTTTTAAAAAGTTTTTTTTAATTCAGTTGACTGCAGTCAGCAATCTACTAGTGAGATTTTACACACTGTACCCTTACTTTATTCAACTGAAAAAAAAAAAAAAAAAAAAAAACCAACTAAAAACAATTACATCATCTTCATTCAGCCAACTGCTGGTTGGTAGTTTCCACATAGCAGGATGAGTCATCAGTTTCTTCAGCAAATGTAATGAGAACTTAGTGTGAACTCAACAAAACAATCAATGCCTCGACCCACGTTTTTCAAGCAGAGGCTCTCACTGTGTAACATCATGAGCAATTTTATTCAGTTCACCTGTCTGTGAACTTGAGGTTTTTTTGTTTGTTTGTTTGTTTGTTTACTTTATTTTTAATTGTGTACATGTTTGTATTTTTCACAGGAGCGCTACCAAAGTGGACATTAATTCAAGAGAAGAGCGAGCCTAAAGCATCTCCTGCTACAGTTCACGTGTGTGGGGAGTGTGGAATGGACTTCCCTGAGAAACATAAGCTAGAGGAACACCGCGAGACTCACTGGAAGCCCTTCGCATGTCCTGACTGTGGGAAGAGATTCAAACATAATAAGAGTGTTAAAATGCATATGCGCCTCCACTCAGGAGATTTACCTTATCTCTGTTCAGAGTGTGGGAAGACTTGCGTCACGATGGAAATGCTTAAAAAACACAAGTTAACCCATGCCGGAGAAAAGAACTACCACTGTGATCAGTGTGGGAGGGCATTTTTGCAATCTTACAACCTCAATTTGCACCTGAAGACTCACACCGGAGAGCGACCTCACCTGTGCTCGATCTGTGGGAAACGTTACTCCAGAGCAGATACCCTAAAAGTTCACCTGAGAGTTCACACCGGAGAGAACCCGTATGCGTGTAAGATATGTGGGAAGTGTTTCTATTACTATCAGGGCTATCAAGCGCATGTGAAGATTCATGACAAGAAGCCAAAAACATCCATGAGAACTTTGGGGAGACCGAAACAGCAGCTGATAGTGGTAAACAAACAGTAATGTGATTAAGAACATTTACAGCAGTCTAAGAAGTGCCACATACTTATGAATGTGGCACAATGGCATTAATCTGATGTTTAATAATTACCCTAAAATGGAGACAGGGTTGGTCAAGATTGTCTGATCCATTGATTAAAGTCCTGTAATCGCACATACAGTGTGGCCTCTGCTTTAAAAAGCTGACAAAAAGACTCTGACCTCGTGCATTATGTATGACAATTGATGTATCTTTATATCTCGCAAGTAGTGCGCAATACTGTGCAAGTACGGTGTCTCGTCCCATCAGTGTTGTAGTGAACGTAGCAGTCTGTTGTCACTTTAACAGATTCATCAAGCCAGCAATGTTACATATCCAGTGTCTGAAAAGAGTTAATTTGAAATAAAATCTCTCAGATGACTCAAGTAGAAAAAGTATTCCTGTAGTATATTTTGTATGGTCACTTCCATTGTCCGTAGTTTGGTCAATGGTTCTTAAAAAAAAAAAGTTGTTTGTATTTTTGGTTCATCCAAACTTGATCGTTGGGTTAGAGTTTCTGAAACATGACAATGAGCACATTTGAAATGTGGTAGATTGGGAGAGTTGCATCACGGGTGTGCAGCCAACATATCTGCAGCAACTGTGTGATGCTATCATGTCAACATGGACCAAAATCTCTGAGGAATGTTACAAACACCTTGTTGAATCTGTGCCACGAAGAATGAAGGCAGTTCTGAAGGTAAAAAGGCCGTCCAACGTGGTACTGAAAAGGTATGTTTGGTTTCCAGAAAGATTTTAGGTTATCTTATGCATAGACTTTCTAACGCAGGTACATTAATGTTATTAAAGCGATAGGCATGGTCATCATAGTGCATAGGTAGGCTTTGAACAATGCTCAGTTGGTACGGAGAGACCTGAAGTGTGCCAAAAATATATTCCCATGTCATTACATCATGCCAGGATGGATGCTTTCATGCGGTTTACAACAAGTTCTGACACTACTGTCCAAATGAAGACTTGTCAGACCAGGCAACATTTCTTCAATCTTCTAATGTCTAATTTTGGTGAGCCTTGATGCCAGGAGTGACACCCGGTGTGTTCTTGAAAGCTGTAACACAACCGCTTCAAAATGATAAGTGTTGTGCATTCAGAGATGCTCTTCTGCATACCTTGGTTGTAACGAGTGGCTGAGTTACTATTGCCTTTCTAGCAGTTTGCAGCAGCCTGGTTATTCTCCTCTGACATCAACAAAGCATTTTCACCCAGAGAACTGCCGCTCACAGGATATTTTCTCTTTTTTCTGACTGTGTCCAATTCAAAAACACTTAAATTGGCTTTCTTCCTCATTGAGTTTGAAGTGATTTGATGCTCTTCTTCAACATGTCTACATGCCTGAATGCGCTGAGTTGTTTCCATGCGATTGGGTGAATATATATTTATATTTATAAGTTGTTGACAAGGTTTACCTAATGAAATGGCCAGTGAGTGCACATTATTCACGTGCATTTGACATTTGCAGCACTTGAAAAGTAAAAAAATGTTGCGTGTAAATAGAGACATAATTGAATGCGTCATAGCAGAAGCTCGTGAATGCATTAGTCTTTGTCTGTTGCATTTATTAGTGCAGTGCAGCAGAGAATCCCAATAGTTACACCTGTGCTTGACGACCCTCTTCTATTTGAATATTTAAGGAATGACTGACTGCTGTGCGGTTTTAACACATTTCAAAACGGTTTTGCATGTTTGCGAATTGACAAAAAAGCTCCACGAAATGTTATTACCGAGGCTTTTATTGTGATTTAAAAGGCCAACCGGAAGTTCCGACGATACTTGAAGCTAGAAGCTAAAGCTAGAAAGGTTGTCATCAAATCCAAACGCTTATTTGCCGTAACTCATTAGTTGACATTAATTTGACACACTGTGTGAACACATGAGCATGAACCCAAGGGAGACGTAGAAATATTTCCAGGTCGTCTCCATAAACTTCTGTCGAGCGACTACTTTTTTTACCTGGGGGAAAAATCTATGCAGAGGTTGGTCAAAATGTCTATTGTCTGTTGTTAAGTGTTAGCTAGCTGAGTTAGCGTCGTTTGCAGAGCTTAGGGGGAGTCTGCGCAAATTTATCACTTTTAACGTGGGAGCATGAAACGGTGGGACCTGTTATTAGTTGCTGAATATCGGTTGTAGCTTAAGGGGGCTGATAGCTACCCGCTAAGATGAGCATAGCTGGTAAACGTTACTGGCTAGCTGTTTAATAACAGTAGATGGAGGCAGAGATGGTGGCTGACCAAAGCGCTGGTCACCGCCGCGTCACGACTCACAGGCATCATTCAGCCTGAGGTCAAACTGTCTGTACTACTGTGTGCGTCTGCTCCGGCTGAGATGGCTATTCATTGCCACGACTTATATACACCAACAGGTCAGTCAGTCAGGCTGCTGCTTAACTTAAGTCAACATTAGTGTGACACTTCATGGATGGAGACAGATTAGCCCCTCCGAGCTAATGCTACTGAGCTAGCCGAGACACTGAGTTGCCACAGATGTATGAGTACAGCTTCCCCCACTGCAGACCACTTCAGAGCTTGCTGAATTATTTTATTTATTTATTTATTTTTACACAGAATTCACAGTAATATAGGTCACTGAAGAGGCAGCTCAGATTTAAAGGCCCAGCCTGGTTCACCTCCTCTACAGAGCAGCATCTAAGCTGCCCAAGTGTCCTTGAGCAGGACGATGGAGGCAGTTTGCTCACTGTGACAAGAATACCTTTATTACTCAGATCCATCTGTAGATGGATCTAAACTTAAGCAGACTGCAACCAAATGAAGAGAACATCAGTCACTCTGTGAGCCCCAGTGGGTGATTTGTGGCATTAAATGATATCAACCTAATGAGGTAATCACAGCTGGGTTAAATAAAAATCTGTGGCTCATTATGAAATGTAATATCAGAAACAACACTGTAATCATTTGAGATGCCCCACTTGTGAATTTCTGTACCCATACTAGTTTTTAATACCAGTGTGTTTTCTCTTTAGCTGTTATTCCGTCTTTTGTGCCAGAGAAATAAATCTTCATTTAAAAAAACAAACATCTTTCTGCTCTTCATCACACTGTCTTTGAACATTTAGCCACCACAAAATTGATGACACAACAGATAAACATCGGCCACTGCCAGCAGTAAATCTCATCATCTGCCAATCGCAGTCAGCAAGAACACTGGCCAAGGCCGATGTCTGCCTGATATATTAATGCATTTGTAATACACATCTATTTTATTGCTGCCAGTATGTCATGCTTAATTCTGATAAACATTTAATCCTAATAAGAAGTACCTTGAATATGGTTTCTGCAAAGAAATATGTTTTCTGTGTGGTCTGTGCTTGTGACATTTGGAATTGTTATCACCCAAGTAAACAACTTATATATATGTATATATATATACAATAATTTTTTCCTTTTCTTCACAATGTGCTGATCCAAATCAGGAAATGAGAGAAAATTATATTTATGATAAATAAAACTACTCAGGAAGGCAAAATCAGGAAATTATGTTTAGATGTCCCTTTGTAGTGTAATGCTAAAATACTTGTTATGTTTTTGCTCTCATTATTTCAAATGCATGTTTTAGACCTATAATATAGGGGCCAAAAGGAAAGAGTCTAAAACAAGTCTGATGCTTTTGGCCAACTGCAGACAGTAGTTTGGTGTGAATTATTACTTTGGTGTTTGTTTACTGACAGTTCTTCACCTTTATCAGGCTGTATATTTGAGAGATGGGCTCTGAAAACCCAGAAGACTTTGGTTCAGTTGTGATCCTTACTGAAGATGATCAGCAAGAGATTGGAGGGCTGATCAACTCTGATGGTGAAGAAGTCGATTTCTCAGATCTGAGTGAGTAAATAAAACAACAGCAAAAATGAACCAGCGACAAGAAAAATAGAAATTAGCGATGTTTTAAATACTGTGTGAGTCATAGGAGTTTTGATTCTTGTGGTTTGTGGTGATTTCCTGTGTGAGGCATGTACCTTCCTTTATTATTCAACGTAATTCAACACAGTAGCAGTATAACTGTGTGCTGAAAATTGGAAGCTCTCACGTTAGGCGCATTTGCTAATCTAATTAACTGGACAGAGTGTCATCTGTGCATGTCCTCTCCTCATTAATGGACTATCTGAAAAGGCGTTTTTGGCTTTCTTTCTCTCAGATTTAGTTAGTTTCAAAGAAAGTACAGTTTTACACCTGCAGCGTTTATTCTGTTTAAAATCAGACTGTGGTTTGTTGCAGTTTGTTTGTGCAGATGTGAACATGGTGATCACACGCTGGTGTGGATGAAAACAGCTGGACTGAGACCCTTGGTCTCAGTTCAGTTCCAAACAAACTGTAAAGCGTTTCATTTATAGCATGAATGCAATCTGACCCAGCTACCAGATATATGTTGCAAGTTAGAGCTAAACACTTCCCTTTAGCCATGTATGCATTGCATTCTGGGATGCGGGCGGGTACCATAGTACATCAGTACGGCCTATTAAGTAGCTGTGATATGAGCATAAATTCTCCATGTTCTCCACTCATCCAGAACACAGCACCTTCTTCCTGTATTTACTTTGAGGAAATAAGTGGACTGGATATTCTCACATGGTTTGTAGTGACACATTTGGTTCCTCTGTGTGAAAAGAAACCAAATCACAGGAAAAAGCTACAAGATTACAAACTCATAAACTGATTTACACCAGAGTAAACAAACTATAGATGGAAAAATGCTCTAATATACTTCTCAAGAAGAATTATTTCCAAAGGTCCTGCAGCTGCTCCGATCTGCCACTAGTTTGTTTTTTGTTTTTTTTGAAGAAGCATAGCCTGCTTCTGAAATTGTTAAATAAATTGGTAAAAGAAAAACTAAAATAAGTGAATATAGCCACTTTTGGATTTTGGCAAAAACGGTAGTGATAATGTTTGATCTAAGAAGGGGAAGAATCCATCACTTTTGACCATCTTCACAAAGTGTGTCTGAGTTTATTAGTTAATTAATTTTTTTTTTTAGACAATCACCTCAGTTGGTTCAGAATTTTAATCTTGGTCATGAATCATGTGACTGTGTATTTGGTGACGATCAGAGAGAACTATGCGATCCATGATTAGTTTGACTAGTGAGCAATCCTCTTGCTCTCATTTTGATTGCTCAGTGGCTGCTAATCAGCCGGCCCCGGCACTTCCTGTCTCGTGTGTCCATGTCTGCAGGCTGGTTACGTTGCTGTTGATATCCTAAAGCTGTCTCTCCAGAGAGTCTCTTCCTCCACGGTAAGACAGATGCCAGCTTCACTGACATAACTTATTGTACGGTCCAAATGAGGACCATCTTCAGCAGCTACATTCGAAGGACGTGGAGCTGGAATCTGTGTGCAGGATGAAATCTCATTGGAGAGGCAACTGACTCTATTGTTTAATTTTTTAGTTATTTGGTAACTGTTTCAAAATTAAGTATTGGCAGTTCCCTCGCCCAGTCAGCTTTATAGACAACATCTGGTAACCTGATTTCTGAAGTGCTTATAAGCATGGTGTTAGTTGTTCACACAGATTCTTGGTTGCTGATCTGTTCTTTGTGTTTCCACAGGAGTGAGTGCCATCCCTGGCGTCATACCTGCAGATGCTCCCTCAAAGACATTTGGTCCAAGCGAGAATGAAAAACCACCTTCTCTTCACAGCTGCTCAGTATGTGGGAAAGACTTTCCTTATGCCTCTAAGCTTCAGCGTCACCTACGTACTCACTCGGGAGAGAGGCCTTTCCCGTGCTCCATGTGTGAGAAGAGATTTCCAGAAAAGGGGCTTCTCATGATCCATGAAAGGGTTCACACTGGGGAAAAGCCATTCCCTTGCACTTTCTGTGAGAAAAGATTTGCCAGTCAGGGGGAGCTCCGGCTACACCGGCGGACACACACTGGTGAGAGGCCTTACCACTGCTCCATCTGTCTAAAGAGCTTTTCACGTCACTGGCACTTGAAAACGCACTTGGAGGCAATGCACTCTGAGGTTGTTGCAGGCTTTACGAGGAAGAAATTTCCCTGTTCAGACTGTGAGAAAAGCTGTAACTCAGCTGCTGAATTGAGGGATCATCAGAGGACTCACACTGGAGAAAGACCCTTCCAGTGCTCTTTCTGTGACAAACGCTTCGCCTTGTCAGGTACACTTGTAAGACACGAGCGCCTCCATACTGGCATCACGCCTTACCACTGCTCTGACTGCGGAAAGACATTTGCACAGCAGTGGACCCTGACCACACACATGCGGACTCACACGGGAGAGAAACCTTACAGCTGCACACAGTGCGATAAGTCTTTTGTTGCTCCTGGAGAGCTTCGGAGGCACACCAGGATTCACACTGGGGAAAAGCCGTACACCTGCGCAGACTGTGGGAGGCACTTCTCATTGGCAGGAACTCTCAGAAACCATAAACGGTCATGCACACAGAACAAGAAGGAGTCGGATGCAGAGGTTGTGTCAGACTTAGTTCAGGCTGCAGCTGAAGAATCTTCCCAGCGAGATCTGGCCAGCAGCATCAGCTCTGAGGTAGTGGCAGTACACAGATATGCAAAAGTAGTATCTCTGTGTTTTATTTACTTCCATTTCTTCTTCTGAAATTGTGTTTTTAGGTGTCTGTCAGTCAGACTGTGCCTTGTGCAACTGAGCCCACTTCCTCAGAGGGTTTTAAAAAAGCAGCTCAGTGTGAAAATACCCCGGAAGGACCCATCGGCCAGCCGGACGACACTGCTCCCACCCCACATATGAATGTAATCGTGAAAGAGGAGGAAGAAGAGGAACCATTGTGCGGTAAGTAAACATGACATTCCAGAGTGTCTTTTTACGCATTAAGAGGAATGTAAACATGTTTGATCAGCAGTGCTGTTTTTGTGTTGTTTGTTTGTTTTTTTCCCAGTGGAAGAAACTCCAGAGCAGGTGTCTGTTGGTGAGGACTGTACCATACCAGAAGAAACTGAAAAGCAGCGTCAGGAAAGCACCACAGAAATTAGTATTACAGTAAAGGAGGAAGAACAGCAACCTCTCAATAGTAAGAATACACAACAGCAAATCCTACTGCTGATGAGTAGTCACTAACTGGAATGTGGGTAACTAGGTCATCTAATATCTCTTTTCCACTAGTATCTACTTGACTGGGCTCGACTCGGTTTTTAAGGTTTCCCATTAGGAGGTAGTACCTGGTAATCAAAACCGTCATTTTTGAAACCTGGCAACACGGGAAATGGCCACACAAAAAACAATACAGTGGTACCCGAATCTGAGAAAAAGCCACACACTGAGAAGCAGATATACCATCATTTTGTCATACTCCTTTGGTGTGGCCTTTGGCGGACCTTCGCTGGACCTACGCTGGACCTTCGCTGGACCTTCGCTGGACCTTCGCTGGATCTTCGCTGGTGTTGCTATAACGACTCCGAGTATACTAGGTGGTTCTCGATTGTAGTGGAAAACAACCGAAACCGAATCAAGTCGAGTTGAGCCAAGTAGGCACAAGTGGAAAAGGTCTATGTGTTTTCTAAAGTGGCTGGGCAAGAATATGTTCTTTATCCCAGATTTAGAGCAGCATTAAGTAACACTATATAGCAGTCGTTTAAAGTGGTGGGGGAAAAAAAGGTAATTATAGGTTATTGTTGCACATAATTCTTCTGGGCTTTGACTTTCAATGGTGAAAGCTGTTGGATGACAGCCTTCACTTTTTTACAGCAACATCTTAAACCAGTAATTTTACTTTACAATGTAACAGGAAACTTGTTAGGTGTAATTTAGCTAAATATGATGCTTTTCCATTTTAGAAATAACGAATGGCAGACACTGCATCAAACTTATATTCCAAAATACTTTACCAATATCTAGTAGCTTTAACTTTTTGTTTGTTGTTTTTGGTGGTTTCAAATGGCTTGTTTCAGCTCTTCATATTTACATTTCCACAGTGTCTGGAAAAGATCCCGAGCGTGTTGCAAACAGTGAAAAAGAATGCCCTCCAGCACCACCAGTGCGAGGACAGTCAAATAACAACATACCAAAGAGCTCTTACTGCTGTGGCCTCTGTGGAAGAGACTGCCACAAGATGTCTGCGCTTCAGATCCACATGCGAATTCACTCTGGAGAGAAACCGTACCGCTGCACCCTGTGTGGGAAACAGTTCACCCAGAAAGGGCAACTCAAAGGTCACTATAAGGTTCACACAGGAGAGAAACCGTTTTCCTGTCCGGACTGTGGGAAGAGCTTCGCCCACTCGGGGGCCATGAACAGACATCGGCTCACGCACACAGGAGAGAGGCCCTACCACTGCTCCGTGTGTGACAGGAGCTTCAACCAGTCCGGCCGCTTGAGGGAACACGAGAAAATCCACTTAGGTGAGAAGTTTGACTGTCCTGAGTGTGAGAAGAGTTTCACACGAGCTTCAAGCCTAAAGAATCACTTCAGGCTCCACACAGGAGAGAGGCCGTACGGCTGTGACATCTGTGGGAGAGGCTTCAGCCGCTCACAAAGCCTGAGGCTCCACAGACGAAAACACGAGCAGATTCAGACTGAGGAGGAGTCTGAGTTCAATATGAGGAATGATGACTTCTCACAAAGCGATGATAACTCTCCAATTAATATGTGCATAACAGACAAGAAAGATGGATGATGTATTTAAAAGACATGTACCTGTAGTATTATTAAGACTTCAGACAGTAAAACAGGAACAAGGTGATGTGGAAATAAGGGACTACCTCTGTGATTAGAACTTTATTCATACTTTTGTGTGGTGTTTCACACTAGGGATGTGCAGCACTAGTCGGGCAGGTGACTACATGTTGCTTTCCTCACTAGTCATCGCAAGAAATGTTAGCGCTATAAGCAAAATATTCATATTTTTAATGTATAATGCCAGTAAACTGTTCTAAGGTGTTATGTAGGAGTGTAGCCCCAGCAGCACGCCTCTTTCTTTCTGTGACAAGAACCTGAAAGCAAGCAATGTGAAAAACAAGCAGACGACAGACGCACTAACCAGTGCGGTATGGAAGTATTTTGATCTTTTAAAAAAGTGAACAGCTGCATGTAGGCCATGGCAGAAACTGCTACTGGAGCGGTGCATGAACACAGTCTGCACAGACATGTGGACGTTTACCTGCACGGACAGAAACGTTAGCCACACTTGGTAAACTAACCTTGTACACTAAAGTTGTGTGGGCAGTGCTAGACACAGCTCAGCACACATTTTAGCTGCATTATAATATGGTTGAACATTTAAAGAATGTGATTAGCTGTTTTAAATGGGTCTCAAGTACACAAGCAGTATATGTGCGTCTACTAGACTGAAATTTTACTGTCACAAGTTTTTTTTCTCACATTGGTTGACTGGTCCGATTTTCTTTTCATTAGTTTTTTTTCCCGAATTTACATGAAAAGAATACTAACTTTAAAAAACGTAACTCCCTGAACAGTGTAAACAGGCTTCTAAATAGATGCGCACCAAGTGATGTTCAGTAACACCAACCAAACATATTTCTACTAATTTATGTAACATCTTGGAAAGTGTTTAAAATTCTACATGTTGGAGGTCACTTTTACCTAACTCTGTCACTGATTACCTGTCCTGGAGCCACTGGAATAGTCCACTCACACTTATTATTATGAGTGACTGATTTAAAAGTCTGTGATTACACTTGTTTTTCATGCAGTATTTCTTATCAGGCTAATAGTGTATGTGGAAATTTGGTTTAATATTTTTGTACTAAGCGTTATAGTGGCCCATTAAGCAGTTTAAGAATCAGGTGAATCTGAACCTTCTTTCAGACATTTAGCCAGAAATGAAACTAAATGTCATGAAATAATCAATAATGAAGCCAGTCTTCTGTAAGTGGCGAATGCTTATTAAGTCTTGTTTTCGATTGTTACTTATTAGCCAGATAACAATTCGGGTTCACCTGATTTTGTCGTCTTTTAAAGGCCGAGTAACCGACATGATTAAAGGTACCATCCTCTAATTCTGTGATGCTAAAGGCAATAATTTGAAGCCATGTAGGTGGTTAATTATGCCATGTGCTGCCTCTGTCTAAATGTATGGGACATGTCATGTTGAACAATAAAAGTTCTAAACACTACTTTGTTTGGGATTTCAGGACCTGAATATGCTAGGCAGGTTTAATATTGTAGTTTTTGCAAAGACCAGAACGATGCAGTTTATGGCAAACTTGAAAGAACCTTGCAGTGACAACATGTGGAATAAAGTAACATGATTACCAGCTACAGTGAACAGATAATATAATGCATATGATTCAGAAAAGCAACGTTCTACAGTGAGTAAGTATGTTTACTCTGGAATATATTTTGATCATTTAATTTGAGCCCCATTAAGCTACTTAAGTAGGACTGTATTTTTTACTTTATTTATTATTGTTATACTTCACAAAGCAATTATCCAACACAAAATTCTGTTTAAACTATTGTGCATCACAAGTTTCACAAATGAAAATCTGTAAATCATATTTCTCCACCTGAGACTAAAAATGTTTCAAATTGGGACAGCCATTTTTCTACGTTTTTGTTTTTTCTTAACTGATTTTCCTTTTTTTTTTTTGTTTCAAATTTTTTGTTTGTTTGTCTGTCTTCCTTGAAATTGGGAAAATAATTTGAAATTTTGAGTTACCAAGCTGAAATTTTGCAGTAATAACTTGAAATTTTTACTCATGTTTTTTTCAGTCATGATAGATGTTGGTCATCTAATCGCCTCCACATATTGCCACCACTTTCACAGAAGTCCCAGCGGCTCCTAAAGGCAGCACCGCTGAGAGGAAGCGTTCTCCTGACCAGTGTTGGGAAACAAAGAATTACTAACATATGGTCGGTAATTTTTATTTTATCGACCATATATATATCGTGTTGAGATTATATATACTCTCAACACGAGATATTCGTTTATAGAGCATAAAGGCTGTATGCTCAAAGTTTGTTGGAGGGGACTGCGTCAAACGGAAGTTGTTGGAATTACGAGGTATTCTGAAAGCGCCGTAGAGATAAATAAACGCACACCGCGCCGAGCAGGCTGTGGTGGCAGAGGTTATTAACACTACGAAAAATTTAGCTTCGTAACGCGTAATTTAAAGCTAACTTTGGGCTGTATAATGCACCTCTGCGCCTGCAGAGAATAAAGCATATCCGGTTGGACGTCGCTAAAGGTAACACTCCTGTCTGTAAACGTTTGCTAAACTTAAGACTGCTGCTAAAGTAAGCTAACGCTAACGTACGTAACCTTAATGAAAAACAATAGCGTACCACTGTAGCAGGCTAGGGTGAACAGCTGTTTTATCTATTGCTTGACGCCTGTAAATAAATCTGGAATGAATTTAGAGGCCGTACGTCTCCTAGGTGAACTTTGACATTCACGTGTATATCTACGCAGTAGCTAGCTAAAGTTAGCCACAAGTTGTTCAGGACCTCTCATTAGTGTGACTGCGAATAACACCGCAGCTTGGATGACGATATTAAAATATAAATTTCATTAAATTCCTCTCTTTGTTTATATAAGCTAATATAACTGCAGTTAATGTGTTTTTTCCGCATGTGTGACCTTTACTTGAAGGCTAAACTTGCTGCAGTTCAAGATGCAGCATGCCCAGTATATTAGTCACGGAACAGCTGGTGTATGGTGGTATTAGGCACATTAATTGTGACATTTATTACAGTTGAGTAAATGCCTAAATGTTAACCCTAATGCTTAATAAACATTAGACATCGCAGACACTGTAGTTTGTTTGTATATTTTTTTTCCATTGTGCTCATTGCATTGAAATGGGAGAAACTAAGTTTCACTTCACTGTTTGTCATGCACTTCTTCCAGCAGCTTCACACAAAGGAAATGAATCATGGCTGCATGTCTCTACTGATTTTGCTCTCCTCTGTCTCTCACTGTCATAGACTCTTATTGCCACAATGGTTTCCTACAAGAAGTTGAATCCTGAAGATGTCCAGTTTTCCAGCGCAGTTTTGTCAGAAGAGCCTGTTCAAGGCGAGGTTTCAGTGAGTTAGCTTGTGTTTATGAATCTGTTTGTCATTTTATAATCCGTAGAGCAGAAATACTGTTGCCTTACAACCTTACGTTTTAGTATATTCTCTTTTTCATTAGGATGACTCACAAAAATTAGGATCTTTATGAGCAAAGTCTGTATTTTACTGTACTGCTCAGTGCTGAAACTGGATTTTTACTTCATTCCTGTGTTTCAAGGCGCTGGAGCCAGAGGACGCCTCATTGTTTCAACGTGGACCTTCATGCTCCGTCACCACGGGCCTCCTGGTGATCGGCTGCCTCCTGCTGGTGCTCTGTGGAGCATGGCTACTGGGTGCTGTGTTATGGCTGCACACTCCCAACCAACAGGAGCATAAACCGCCGCTGCCGGCCCCAGGACAAACACCGGGCCCCAAAGTGCAAACGGCAGCGAACGATACTGCTGCCTCTTTCCGCAGTGAGGCATGCAGTCTGATACCAGAGGCGTGGAGGTTTGATTGCTACCCTGAAAGAGGGGTGGTTGTGACCCGAGAGCTGTGCGAGGCAAGGAACTGCTGCTTTATCCCTGCGTCCACCGCTTCCTCCTCTGCCAGTCGCCCGTCAGGGAAAAATGGAATCCCTTGGTGTTTCTATCCTTCAGAGTTCCCTTCGTACTCGCTCGTGTCACTAAATGACACGCTGCTGGGACAGAAAGCTACGCTCGTGAAGGAGGTGAAGACGTATTACCCTGGAGACATCCTCACCATAGAAGTGGAGATGCGTTATGAGACGGACAAGCGGCTGCGTGTCCGGGTGAGTAGAGGTTTCACATTTAGTCATGGAAAACATAGAAGGGCAAAATTTTGGAAACTTACAAGTTGATGAATACATTTTGCTCATGTTCATGTATTAAACAGCCTTTAAAACTTATAATTCATGCTGTGTTTTTGCACTGATCTTCTGTTTCTGTGTTGTTCATTTTCTTAATTGGAGGAAGCAACAGACCAATAAAAGAATTAGTATTTGGTTTAAATAAAAGGGTATTATGTAAAGGCTGTAATTTGGAAATTGGCACGGGCTAAACTGTCTTAAATAAACATGATTGTTGGACAGCGATAGTTAAGAAACTTTATATGAAGTGACTGAGTCACACTGTAAGAAACCTAAATGTGCAAAACGATGGGCAGATGGACTTCCAGTGCACACATCTGTTGATTCCTGCTTTGCATATAAAACAAACATGTTGACCTTTGCACTGTGATAATTTTATTGATTAGTATTCATGACAATAAAGATAAGAGAAACTACACCTGTCTATTACAGATGTAAGCAAATTTTGCTCTCCTTTGCATTTCATTTTTCATTTCATCAGGCTCAAATCTAATCCTGTAAATTTGCTTGATTAATTAAGTTGTTTTTTTTTTTGTAATTCTGATAAAATGTTTGTAATAATTACTGTCAGTTAACCACAAATTGTTCTCCATCAAGATCACCAACCCTTCAAGCTCACGGTTTGAAGTTCCCATCTCCGTCCCCACCGTCACCAACAAGACAGAAAGCCCAGATTATATCATCGAGCTCTCAAAGCAACCATTTGGTCTTGTGGTGAAGAGGCGCTCGACAGGAGCAGTACTGTAAGTCTGAGCTGAATGGGACATTCTGAAATGTGAGGAATAAAGTATCTGATTCAGAGGGATTTTTTTTCCACTTGCGGCTCTGTGTTGTAGGTCTCATTTGGCTTAAGTTGAAGAAAGGGGCTATAGTTAGATTTCCTCATTCATATACATATTAGATACTCTTAACTGTATATATGTATTCCGTTATGAAATGACAGTCTCATTAATGCTTGTCCAAATGTTTCCTGTTAGTTTGAACACCACTGTGGCGCCTCTCTTCTACGCGGATCAGTTCCTCCAGTTCTCCACTTCCCTACCTACGCAGTTCATTTATGGCCTGGGCGAGCATCGCTCCACCTTCCTGCACGATGTCCACTGGAACACGCTCACCATGTGGGCTAGAGATGTGCCTCCAACGGTAACCATCAGTCACAGACACAGCTGCTGTGTGATCCCACAGATATTCACGTTAATATAGTTTTTGTCAGTAAAATGATCAGTTAGTTATTCTGTCTGATCATCTTTGATGTTTTGCTGCCATGCTCTCATGTTTGCAGTCAATTCACAAAGCTGTTGCAGGCTGTCTTTGGAGGATGACAGGAGGCTGAATTAATTTTGTTAACTGGCTGGATAAGACTGCTGATTACATGAAATGTATTGTGATATCTTTGCATTCTTCTTCCGTACTGTAGGAACAGACAAACCTGTATGGGGCTCATCCATTTTACCTGGCAATGGAGGATGGAGGGAACGCACACGGCTTCTTCCTGCTGAACAGCAATGCAATGGGTCAGTCTGTTAGTCACCCTAATACCTTCTGGTTTCACAATGTGCAATAGGTCACATACACAAACACTCAGGAGCAGCAGAATAAAATGCTTAAGCTTACAAGATTTCACAAAAGTTCACATGACAGCAGCTGACAAAGTTAAGCAATTTCATAAAAGCAGAAGTTACAAATGGACTTTCCAGTGTGTGAAGATAAACTTCATATCATACTCAGATGTCATATTGATTATTCAGAGCTTTGCCAACACAAACTGTAAAACCATTTGCCATGTACTGAAGTTTTAATAAGATTTGTTTCATTTTGCCATTGAACTAAGTTATGTTGAAAATCACCTTTAGATTATTATACAGACCTTTGTTCTTTTCTGTGTTTCTGTGTTTTCTGTGTTGTTCTTTCACAAACTGAAGATGTAGTTAGGAAATGAGAATAATCAGCTGATACCTTACTCTATTTCTTTCTTAAGTGCACATTTCTTTTGATGAAAAATGTCTCATCAGTTTCTTATCTGTTTTGTCAGACGTGGTCCTCCAGCCTACCCCGGCCCTTACCTGGCGTACTATTGGTGGGATCCTTGACTTTTATATTTTCCTTGGTCCTGATCCTGGTTCAGTGGTTCAGCAATATGTGGATGTTGTAGGTCAGTAGTAGCACTGTGATGAGATGCACATATATGTAGGCATTTGTACTGCACCCTGATCCATGTTTTCATGGGAGAAAACCTCAAAAATCAGACAACCACCCTTTGAGCAAACACTTGGCAAAAGTGGGAAGGGAAAAACTCCCTTTTGTGTGCTCTACTGGGGTGATGCAGTACTATAGTACTATGTCAAGATAAGATGGAGCCTGATTATTCAAGACCTCGTATAGACTTATCACCTCGTGTGATAAGTAGGATTTTAAATTTGAGTTAGGATTTAAGAGGGAGCCAATGAAGAGGAGCCAATATAGGAGAAATATTCTCTCTCTTTCTAGTCCCTGTCAGTACTCTTGCTGCAGCATTTTTGGAACAACTGAAGGTTTTTCAGGGGAGCTTTTAGAACAGTCATATGAATGACAGTAGTCCAGCCTAGAAGTAATAAATGCATGAACTAATTTCAACATCACCCTGAGACAGGATAATGTTAGAGATGTTGCACAAATGGAAGAAAGCAGTCCAACATATTTGTTTAATATGTGCATTGAACGACATATCCTGGTCAAAAATGACTCCAAGGTTCCTCACAGTGTTACTGGAGGCCAAAGTAATGCCATCTAGACAAAGAATCTGGTAAGACAGATACTTACTCTGGAAATATCTCAAATTATAAGCAGGAAATCGGAGGTCATCCAGGTTTTTATGTCTTCATGACATTACTGTAGTTTAATCAATTGGCGTGTGTTATCTAACTTCATGGATAGATGAAGCTGGTTATGATCTGTATAGCAATGAAAATGTATTCTGGGCCTGAGGGAAGCATGTGAAATGTAAACAAACTGGTCCCAGCATAGAACCCTGTGGAACTCCATTATATAAATAACTCCAGCCTTTTGCCTCTGTCACCTTGAGTTTGTCCTTTTTTTGTTTTGAGAATTACTGCTTTATTTTCATCCATCTTTGTTGACACAGGATACCCAGCAATGCCAGTCTACTGGGCTTTAGGATACCATCTCTGCCGATGGGGCTACGACACGAGTAATTCTACGTGGGAGGTTGTCAAGAGCATGAGGAATTATGGGATACCTCAGGTAATTTCTTTTGTAGTACGTGTCAGTGTTTTTAGTTTTTGTTCTTTTGTAATTAACCCTAAACATGCATTTCTCTTAAGTAGCTTCAGAATGAGTGAATTCATTTTATTATTAATAATAATGAGAGTCTGTTTAAACGCAGGATGTCCAGTGGAATGACATTGACTACATGGACAAATTTATGGACTTTACGTATGAATCAAAAAAGTTTGACACACTACCTGAACTGGTCAGGGACCTACATGCTCATAACCAACGCTACGTCATGATCCTGGTATGCAAACACACGCGTACTTGGTCTCATGTGTTTTGTGTCTGCTTTGGCATGTGAGTGTTTAAGTGAGTCGTTTATTAATCCTTCAGGACCCGGGTATCAGCAGCACACAACCCGAGGGCTCATACTGGCCCTTCGATGAAGGTGTAAAGAGAGGAGTTTTTATTAAAGATGCTGAAGGGAAAACGCTTATTGGGAAGGTGAGACATGAAGCCACACAACAACATTAACTGAGGCATGTTCTGTGACGCAGGATTAATGAGTTAGGGAAACATGTTGAGCCTAGAGCCTGTATATTCAGTAACATGATGGTGCTGGGCTTTCTTGTTCCAGAGTAGATTTAAGTATTTGTGAGCCCCACATTTTCACTGATTCTTTTGCTGATGAAATAATCAAAGTGCACAGTAGATACTTAGTGGAGATGTTTGTTGTTGTGCGTCTTGTTTCACAGGAATTTTAAGCATAAATGTGCCTGGGCCTAATCTGCTGCTAAGTCAGTATTGCTGCTATTAAGATGTTTTTATTGGTATTTATCACAGAGAATATTCATTCCTTCATTATGGAGGCCATGTCAGACCTGAATACACTTATCTAATGTTAATATCGAGAGTGCACCCAGGGGTAAAATAAATACTTTCACTGATGAATTTACAGGATTAACAGTTTTCTGCAACATTCCCCTCTTTTCTACTGTACCTGTGTTGTGTTGTGTTTTGCTGTAATAAGTCTTTACATCCTTTATCTCTCCTGCTGTTTCTCTTGACTGATTGGGCAGAACTTAATTGGTTCATTTTGTGCAGAAGATGCAAATAATGCATCAGATGCCTGCTTTTATTTTAGCATGCGCAGAGACCCGGGTTTTCTTTGAAAGCTGCTAACTATCATTGTGATACCTGCTGTCTTTGCATATGGCTCGATCAAATCAAATCAAAACCCCAATCAAAGAAAGCAGAGTTACACTGAACCAGCTTCTTACTCCACCAGTTCTTCGATCACTTAAACCCCTGTAGACGTCACTGATTCAGAGGTTTTGATAGAAGTGTTCAGTGTCCTGACACAGAATGTGAGTATACATAAACTTTCTGTCTTGAGCATGGAAAGCGATCATGGTGTCATGACAGATAATTGTTGAAAGAACCGTTTGGCAAATGTGCTGTGCATTGTGTGATTATACTTAGCTGCTGATATAGTAAATATCAAGCATTAGAACTCACATTTTTATGAAGAAAATATCATTGATTAGTGTATCTTAAATTGTGAAAATGGCATTGAAAGAATAAGGTCATTTATGAGAATAATAATTTTAGTCATATAAACTGTTGGAGCTCGTATTAATTGTTTTAGCAATAGTGAAATATGGAACGTGAACAGTAACAGCAGGAGCACCACAGCAGTGCAGATACATTTATATTTGGTGATAAATTCACTGACACATCTTCTCCCAGTGGCTATATAAAGTGGAGAGTCTCTGACACTTCTGGCTCAGGAGTGCCAACTGAGGGGTACATTACGAACAGAGATCGCCACAGTCAGGTGATTTGGCAAAACCTGAAACCCCAGTTGGAGATGACGGGTCACAACAGTGATGATGAGCTTTTTCAGATAAGCCAGGAGTCCTGCTTCAGATTCTGTTTACACACATAAAAAGGGGGCGTTTCACTTATCATATGACTCTTTGTGTGATCTAGTCTGTGACACAAAGTGATGCCTATGAGTGCAGTCGGAGACATTTTTAGATGTTGACTTAAAAATCTACAAAATCTATAACGGTGAAGTGCAGCATTATTGCAAATGGGGGGAAAAAAGATTCTGTTTGGAAAAATAAACAGCTTGAATAAAATAGTTTATTTTAACAAGAATCAAGTATTTGGTTATTTTCTTAACGTCCTGTGACAGTGCAATAACACAACACCTAAATGTATAAAATGTATTTCCCTCTGAAGCGAATTGTGGCAAAGAGACCTTTCGTGATCTCCCGCTCCACCTTCCCCAGTCAGGGCATGTACTGAACACCTAAATGTATTTCCCTATCAGGGAATCTATATTGCACTTGAAAGACACTGTAAATATTTGGTGCTTCCAGCTGAGTTTTAAACCAAATCTAAGAACATAACCTACTCCTGACCAGGTTATGTTAAACATAAGTTACCATGGCGATTTAGCAAGACAAAAAGAGAGCCCCGTTCATGTACCAGAAAACTCACTCATTAATCTGGGTGGTACTACAGTAGCTACAGTATAGCTGAAAGCTTTTGAAAGTTATCCAGCTTCATTAGATCTACGTAATTCAGCTGGACCGGTTCTTAAGTGCAGCCAGGTGAGCCCAATAATAAATGAACATGGTTTTGAATGTTAAGCATGAATTTAAACTAAAATTCTTTCTCCCCGTTTCCAGGTGTGGCCTGGTCTCACGGCATATCCAGATTTCTCTGATGAAGTGACACATGAATGGTGGTATGACAACCTACAGATGTTCCACGATAAGGTGGCGTTTGATGGATTATGGATTGTAAGTATGAGAACAGTGCAGGCTGTTAAATAAGTAATCACTGACTCCTGCCTAGATGTCTCCTTATGATTATTTAAAGATCTGACAACACTTCACTTGGTTTTAGGATATGAATGAGCCATCAAACTTCCTGGATGGATCGACCAGTGGCTGCCCATCAAACAATCTTGAAAACCCTCCTTACACTCCAGGTAGGAGATTGACTCTACAACAGAGATCACACTACAAACATACGATACATTTGGGTTTCATGGGGTCTTCTGCTTTCAGGTGTACTGGGAGGTTTACTGAGAGCCAAAACCTTGTGTGCCACCGCGCAGCAGAAGCAGTCCATACATTACAACATGCACAGTCTGTATGGACTGATGGAAGCTAAAGCCTCTGCAAGGTTTGATGCTCTCAATACTCGCATGTACACATGCAACGGAAATAAAACACTACAATACTTCTTCATTACACACTTTGTCTTGTTGTTTTCACTGTCCCCGTGTTCAGCGCTCTGAAGCGAATTGTGGCAAAGAGACCTTTCGTGATCTCCCGCTCCACCTTCCCCAGTCAGGGCATGTACTCCGGTCACTGGCTTGGAGACAACAGGAGTCAGTGGAAAGACCTTTACACTTCTATAGCAGGTCAGAAGTTCAGCAGATACAGATAATACACACTGTGTTGACATGCATAAACGACGACACTGTGGCTGATCTGTTGTCGTAAAACTGCTTATTTGAATTCTTGGATAATCTCTTATATTATTTATCATTTTGGATTTGAGGATGTTTCATGTGAAATTGTTCATCTCATCATTGGATATTTAACTCCCATTTCTTTCTGTGCAGGTATGTTGACCTTTAACCTTTTGGGCATCCCGCTGGTGGGAGCAGATGTCTGCGGCTTCAGCGAGGAGACACAGGAGGAATTGTGCGTCCGCTGGACTCAGCTGGGAGCTTTCTATCCCTTCACACGAAACCACAACGCCATCAGCATGAAGGTAAGAGTGTCCTCTTCAATCTATCACTTACAGGTTTAGCTGTGCTTCTGAAAATTTATTTGTTTATAGTTTCAAGATGACACCTGAAGCTTTTACATCAGTGTTTGTTTTGTAGATTAGATTCTCCAAATGAAGTCTCAAACATGTAACTGCATGTCTACTAATGGATTCATTTTTCTATTTTGCATCTCCTACTGTGTGTGGGGCTTATTTCTGTGGTTTTACAGCCTCAAGACCCGACAGCTTTCAGCCCGCTTGCTCGCACAGCCATGAAGGAGGCTCTGCTGCTGCGCTACTCTCTCTTCCCTGTTCTCTACACTCTCTTCCATCACGCGCATGTGCACGGACACACAGTGGCTCGACCAATAATGTTCGAGTGAGTAGGAATCCTAAAAGCACAGATTTTCATGTATTCCGTGTGTTTCCGGGGTGCATAACTTTACGTACTCAAAAGGTTTCCCAAAGACGTGAAAGCCTACGGCATCGACAAGCAGTTCATGTGGGGGAAGAGTTTGTTGGTGACACCAGTGTTGGATCCTGGAGTGGACTACGTGGATGGTTACTTCCCTGAGGGTCTGTGGTATGACTATTACACGGTGAGACTCTGTGAGCGATAGTGAGAGGACAGAGCGTATGGTGACTTGATCAGAGTGCTTATATCATGTGTGTTCCTTTACTTCCCAGGGCGACTGTGTGACCAGTAAGGGCGAAGAGCTTCGACTCAATGCGCCTCTAGATAAGATCAACCTGCATTTGCGCGAGGGCTCCATTACACCAACACAGGTAGAAGGTTTTTCAGCTAAAACGGACCTGTTACAGTGCTGGATGCTCAAATTAACCATGGGCAGACTTTTAAATAGTACAGTCAGAGTATGTGGCTGTAATCCCTGTAAATTTAAGGGCATTTTACACTGCAGTTTGTTTACTCGAACCAAAATCTGTCATTAAAAAAAAACGTGAGAATGTTCAGTCTGCTGATTGGCCAGGTGCGTCTGAGGCGGGAGCAACAAAAGTAAACACAGGAAGAAGGTGCTGTGTTCTGGATGAGTAGAGAACACGGAGAATTTATGCTCATTTTACAGCTACTTGATTGGCTGTACTGACCTTCACATATGTATGGTACTCTCCCAGATCCCAGAATGCAAAGCATGACAGAGTGGGTACAGGAGCTGCTGTAGCCTAAACTTGCAGCGTGCACCTGCTAGTTAGAAGTTGGATCCTGTTCACACCATAAACGATCCACTCTGCAGTAGCACTCAGCAGTAAAAGTGGCAAAGTGTAAGAGAACAAGGTGAAATTTTTGCCTTTAACTCCAATGTGATTATTTTTGCAATCAAATTTAGAACAAGGACATTTAGGCTAAAATGGGACTTTTCACACTTCACGCTGAAGCACTCAACTTTGCTTCACATTACCTTGGCTGAGGTGAGAATGCAAATGTCTGACTCAGACTGAACATCAAACAGTCTTTAACCTGCCAGCTGGTCAGTAAACCTCGTGTAGCAAGCAGCACAGACCATACTGCACTGTGTAAGGGGGAGGCAGCCCTACCTCGGCAGCTTTCTCGTCAAAACCCCACAGAGCGTTTCCAGAAGTGCCAGCGTGTCTGAAACAGACAATCTCCTGTTGTGTGCTAGATATGAAGGGAAAGCACATGCATATCTACACTTGTCGCCGATATCTATCAGTGCATATCTGGCAGGGGTGTCCAACTCCAGGCCTCGAGGGCCGGTGTCCTGCATGTTTTAGATGTGTCCTTGATCCAACACAGCTGATTTAAATGGCTAAATTACCTCCTCAACATGTCCTGAAGTTCTCCAGAGGCCTGTTAATGAACTAATCATTAGATTCAGGTGTGTTGACCCACCTGAATCTGGTGTCCTGGTGCAGGACACCAGGCCTCAAGGCTGGTGTCCTGCACTAAAACCTGCAGGACACCAGCCTTGAGGCCTGGAGTTGGACACCCCTGATACATGGTTTATTGGATTTTATTATTTGAACCTTTTGAAACCTCTGCATCTCAAACATAAAAAATATAAGATTTAATCCAAACACATTCAGGTGTAATTCACACAAATTACGCCACAAATCTTTATTTTATTTTATTTTATTTATTTATTTATTTATTTATTTAGTGCTAGAAACAATGACATCTGTGGCCACTGAACCTGTTAACCCCTTTGACAATCTCCATATGCTACCTCCTTGTGTTGGACTTTTGCCTTTAAAAAAAACAAACAAACTCTAAGTCTGTGCTGAAAACTGAAGAATGCTGAAAACCTGATGTCTTTTCATCCGAGATATCTGTGTGTGTCTGAATTTGTGATTCTACAGGTCAGACATGTGTGCGTCTTCCACTTGATTCACATTCATGTTTTCTCTCTGTGTGCATGTTTGAACAGGCACCCAACCTGACCCTGTGGGTAAGCACCGGTCAGCCTCTCCACCTCGTCTCAGCTCTGTCTCAAGATGGTTCAGCCAGTGGAGATCTGTTCTGGGATGATGGAGAGACCATCGACACCTACGAGACCAACCAGTACGCCTACATCATCTTCAGCATTGCTCAGGTGCTCACCTTCATCTATTTTGTAGAATACAGTAATCTACCCTGTGTGTTTGCTCCTGTTTGCTCCAGCCTACTTTATCTGACTTCACACATCATGCTGCTGCTTGTATAGATAAACTGTGTCTGGACCTGTTTAATTTAGCTGTGCTTTTCAGAGAATCTCACCCGTGTTGTTGAAAAATGGTTAGAGCTTTTTTTATTGCCTTATTTTGTAGAACACAATGACATCCCAGGTGCTCTCTAACCACATCGAGGCGTCATACATCACTGTGGAGTCGGCCTCCTTCTATGGTGTGAAGGAGAAGCCGAGCAGAGTGTTGGTGAACTCCCATGATGCACCGTTTACCTACAGAACCAACCAGGTGAGGTTCTGAGTTATGTGGGGTATTTTTTGTTTTTGTTTTTTTGTTTTTTTGTTTTTAGGTTTGGGGAAAAAAAAAAAAACGGTGACACATCATAAAAAAAAAAAAAAACTTAAAAAGACTGACAGGGCAAACAGGGAAGTGCACATGGTGCAACAAAGTCTGCAAAGCATCACAATTATGTCAACAGAGATGAGAAAAGAAGTGAGTCTGAAATCAGTTTCTCATGACAGCGACCTTTCTCAGTTTAACAGACTCCACAGCTGGAGACAACCACATCAGCACCACAACAGAGCACTCAAGTTTCTACTGGGTTTTCCAACCTTTGCAAAAGAGAGACCCCCCCCCCCCCCCCCCCCCCCCCCCCCAAAAAAAAAAAAAAAATAACCTGGTACCTTCGGTTTTTACCGAAAGAGCTGAAAGATGCTTCCTTGTTAAAGCTGCTAGGGTTCATAAATCAGCCTTTTTTCAGTTTCTAGCACAGGATGAAACTGGATGACAAGCCAGTATTTCCATCTTTTTCCTCTTACTCTATTTTCAATTAAAAATATTTTTAAATTCATTTGATTGTTACTTTACACGTTTGTCACACAGTGTGTACAGTGAAAGCTGTCATTTTTTTGCATTTGGGCATTAAATAATTAATTTGATCAGTTATTTCGAGAAATACAAAACTTTATGATATTAGTCCAGCACAGAAAAACTGGCAGCAACATGTATTTAAAGTATGAAATGTAAATGTGGTTATCTTAGTTTTATATTATAGAATTTCCTAATGGCATTGTTATAGATTGATGGACAAAAAGCAGTGATTTTAAAAAAAAAAAAAAAAAAAAAAAAAGAAGAAAAAAAAAGATCAATAATATTATTGAATAAAATATCAAATTAGTAGATTTTAGCTTTAAAACCCTATAGTACTTGTGCTCATGAAGCCATGTGTTATAGCCATGGTGTTCTGTAGCTTTAATGCAGACAACAGATAGTGTTGGCTTTGGTTTCACATGAAGATATTCTCCAAACAGTAATGATGCTTTCCTTCCTCTCTGCAGGTGTTAACAGTCGCTGATCTGGGTCTCAGCCTGAGTCAGAACTTCACCATCAGCTGGATGTAAGCAGCCGTGAAGCCACAAGCTTGCACAGCACGCCATCTGCAAGAATAAGAACAGCCATTTCTTTCAAAATATTTTGGCTCTTAACTCAAAGACACTCGATGCGAAATAGGGATGTCGGGTAATTTACTTCACTGATGGTCGTCGCCCTTTAAAGAGCAGCATTTCACTTAACTCTTCAAACCTTTCCTTGGGATATGCCTGTATAGCTCTGCAGCAAGCTTAGAAATGAAATCACTGGGGCTCAACATTTTCACCATTCAGATGTCCTTGTCAGTGTTTCCACATCTGCATTGGGTGTCTTGCTCATAGGCTTCGTAAGGGAGGGATTCACTTAAAAAAAGATCACAGCTGCTGATGTCAATGCAAACGCGTTTGAATAAAAAGGTTGCGTGAATGTTGAGAGTTTATACCCGATGATTAGGAATAAAGAGCCAAAGCAAAGTGTCCGTCAGTTAGGAGTGAAATTTAAGGTACTCAGGAGCGAGGGGGTCATATTGTAGTGTTAATATCATCCTAATGCAGGCTTTGCACAATTAGACAAAATCGCCTTCCTGTGCTCGGCATGCTTTGAAAAGCTTGTCATCACTGACCAATAGCAGTTTAGACGCAGCTTTAATGTCTTTGGAAGACCACTCTCTTTGTGTGTATCTGATTTATATTATAGTTTGGTCTGGGTAGTCTATACTAAGTTAATGTAATCAACACTGCATTTTTAATTTTATTTTTGTTCCCTTTTTTAAGTCCTCGTGAGCAGAAAAATGACGTGCAATAAATGAGTGAGAGATAAAATTAGCTTCCTTAAAATGTGACAGAATAGTTCATCATGTAGTTTGTTCCATGTGCTTGAAAGTTGTTTACAGTCTGTTTTGCACTAATTAGTACTGCAGTGTAGGATAGGTGGGTGTGCCTTATGATTCCTTTTCTTCTTTTTCTTTGTTTTTAAACATCTCTGCTTTATAACGTCAGCCCCTTTTCAACACTGAAGACCGTATTACTGTTAAACACAAGAAGGACTTTACTGATTACAAGTGTTGTACAATCATTTTACTGTGACTCGTCACTCTGACAGAGCAGAATACAAATGAAAGCTAAAACTGGATCCTTTTCCTTGTTTTGAGATCAGCACTGTTCATTTCTGCCTAAATTTGAAATTGATTTAGTACATTTGTGAATTAGTTTTTCTCATGGATTCTTGTGGGCAACACTGGAAAAGAATATGCTGACAACGACATGAATGCATGTTCGTGTGATGTAATCATACTTCACAAAGTGTCACTGACAGTTTGCAGTATTTTATTTTGAAGGTATTATAAATTTTATGTGCTTAAATTGAATTACAGTTTGACTTTTTTTTTTTGAGTGTAACATCAGACAATAAAACATTTCAAAACAAAGAGACTTCCTGTTTTGTTTATTTGTTTGTGTTTTAACTTGATGTACAGTTTTGAGGCCTTCTCTTATAAAGTAGTGAACAGATGTTTTTATGTATTGCTTCTTGAAGTGCTGAAGTAAACTCGCCAGCAGAGGGCATGGTTTCCCAATGACCAGGACAGGACTAAGCAAAGTACATCCTATGTTCAGTAGGTTGTAGAATCACATTCAATAGCAAGAACTTGAAGTAATCAGTTTCTCTGTAACTTAATCAGTCTCACGTCATGTTGGAGGAATGCTGTCCCACTCGTTACAGTGTTACTTCATTTCTTTGAGATATGTGGACATTCGTTAATGCACAACTCTCACAGCATTGGAGTCTGCTGAGGTATTTGGCTGAATCATTGAAACACCTTCATCCATTTGTTTCTCACCTGTCCTGTTGCAGATTTGCTGCTGTCATCAGGATCATTATCCTGTTGCATGACCTAATTTTGGCCAAGCTTTAACTGTCAGATAGACGACCTCACATTTGACTCTAAAATCCTTTGGTATACAGAGGAGTTCATGGTCAACTCAATGACTGTTAGCTGCCCAGGTCCTGTGTCTACAGAAGAAGCCCAAATCATCACCCCTCCACCACCATGCATCACACTTGTTCTAAAGTTTTGTTTTTCAGCAAATATGTTGCTGTACACTAAAGCCAAAAATCTCTACTTTGGTCTTGCATGTCCAAAGAAAATTGCTCCAGAGGTTTTGCTGTTTGTTCAGACACAATTTGGCAAACCTAAGCTGTGCTGCCATCTTCTGACTTCCAAATAGGTTACACTTGTTCAAATCTTTTCCTGATTTTACTATCATGAAGTTGAACATTTAGCATGCTAACTGAGGCCTGTAGCTTCTGAGATAACAGAGTAGCTCTTGGGTGTTTTGCAGCTTCACTGAACATTGCACAATTGTGCATCTGCCAGAGAACCTGCTTTTATAAAGGTACTCACACTTGCTGATGATCACCTTATCAAGTGCATTTGATCAGCAGCACCTGGCTGCTACTTACCACCTTAATTATTATGGAAGCATTAAAGGTGTACTTATAAGGGACTACAGAGTCCTGTTGAGTCCTTTTCTTCCACATGACTGTAACGGTGTAATTGCCACTGTGGCACCAGAGGATGTTTCTGACACACTTTGTAACATGAGAAGAAACTTAATAATACATTCTCACCCCTCATTGTGTCCTACTGAAAACCTCACTGGGCGTAGCACTTTATCACCAGCAAATGTTCAGTAAGAGTCATTGCACATTGAAATATTTCTTATCAGGAAATGACAATTGTTCTTAACTGAAACTGTGAGCTGTACGGTTAATGTTTACCTTATGCTTATTCATAGTTACTCCTGGAGCTATAAACAAGGTTGAGATCTGTGTATGTGTGTTTGAGCAAATTATAAGGCCACTCTCCTGTTCCTCCTCTTATTTCCTCATCCTTTTGCTCTGCTTTTTCCACCTTTTTCTCTGTAATGCTGTTTCCCTTTAAAACCCTCATGCTTTTATTGCGTCTACGGACTAGACTAGACTCTCCACTCTATGAAAGTCAGAAGTTATTTAGATAACAGTTTCAGGATGTCCGTCATTAAGATACCGGGGTCATCTGAGGACTCTTATAAATCATTTTGACTCTTAAGAGTTGCATGTTCTAGTACGTGTTTCTCACCATAACAAACTAACTGGAAAACATAATGGAAAAGGAGCCCTGACGCTAAGCCAGACCTTTGACCGGATCTCTGAGTCATGACAGTAAACTATTGCTTCGCTGTACCAACAAAAGCTCCAGAAAGTGAAAGTAACAATTGCATGCTGAAATTGTTCTCCATTGCTGATAAACTAGGCTTGCAATAGATGTGTTTTTATTGGCTGTGTGGAAATGTTCACAGGCTAACTGTTTCCAGATGGGACTTTGAGGAGAGCACATATATCATTCAGCAAAAGGGGGAGGAGAGAGCGCTCAGAGAAAGAGCAGCAGGGGTCTGTCAAAAGCATTCAGCTCTACTGACGAGGGCATTTCCTGTCTGGATTTGGGAGGATTAGGCATTCGTGCGTAGGGGGGTGTTTGTATGCTTTGCATGTGGAGAGTGGGACCAACACACAAGACTTTTTGTGGGATTCTTGTCCGTGTTTGATGTGTGCAACTTTGCTTGTAGGGCAAATAGTGATTTAGTGTCAGTTGTCTGAGGAAAAAACTTGGAGCTGCCAGATTGTGTTCCAGTCGGGCTTTTCTGAATTTCTGCTTTCTCACATTAAAGTTTCGCTGTATGCTACATAAAGCAGAAACTGAATTTAAAATAAACTAGCAGTGTTACTGAGAAGGCCTTGTTGTGTAAAAAAAAGAAGAAGAAAAGTCTGGAAAGTCATAAAAAGAAGTTAAATGCAGCTTCATTGTTCACTTCGAACGTTCCTTTGCAGCTCGCGGGAGATATTTTTAACAGTAAGAGTTGCTGACATGGGACAGCGACAACACCAAGCTCTTTTTTTTTTTTACTGCACTTGCATTTGTTTCCATACTTCTGTTCACTCTACAATGCTGGCTATTATGTGAAGTCTTGATTTTTGACCTGACTCTAAAGATTGTACAGGTTTCTGTGCAGTTAATTTTCAGCAATGAAAAAATCAGAAAAAAAGAGGAAAGAAAGTCATACATGGACGAGCCTCTGTGCTGTTTAGTATGTCAAAAATGTTGCATGTTAATGCTTCACTCACCTGACTTTCCTGAAAAGGAAAGTAGATAAAATTAGTAAATTTTGGCTGATGGTAGACGTGCATTGAGCTAAATCTGACCTGGTGGTGCTATAAAGGCACCGTGTTTTACACACAGACACATTAAAGTTGGATATGTAGTATGGTAGGTCTGAAAAGTGAAGCCTTAAACTTGCATTCTTTTGGTTTGCCAGCATATGGTTGCAAAAATTCTTTGGGTTGCACTGAGGTTTTGCAAAAACATGGCATTTTGTGGTGGTATGGATCAAGCCAGTACAGCCTCAGACTCACCGGTCTAGAGACTGGTCTGCAACTATTTGGCAACCACTGTTTGTGAGGGAAAATGAGTATTCCCTGACTGTTTGCTGGAGGTTGATGGCAGTCACTAGAGAAATGACTGATAAACTTCCAGTTACACAGGTCTACAGACCAGTAATGGATCACCCCCTGACAACTACCTGTTGATAAGAAAAATGTGTTCGCTAAATAGTTAGCATAAATTTCCCTATTTTTGCTGTCGGTTGAAGTGTGTATGGAAGTGACAAACACTACAACTACTCCATGAGTTGTAGTGTAAAATACTACGCACAACAGAAATGGGCACCTTTTGGCTTTACAGTAAAATTTCAACTATTTGAAAGATCCCTGCTGTAGCCCTGAGGTGCAGCTTTTACTTTGAAGGTTAACATTCTACATTTCTGTCTTGCTCCGAAACTTTTCAAGATTTACCTCTGCTCGGCTAGTAGTTAACAAGTCTTTGCAGACAAACATGGAAACTGCAGTCAGCCGTGTCAGTCAGCTTGCAGCCAAAGCTATCGCAGTGAGGTTTTTGGTGCAGCACCTCCTTTACAACTGGTTTCACACAGCCAGAGCCAGCAAATTGCCAACCTTTCCAATCTTGGAAAATACGCTTTTCCCAAGGAACCAGTGGTTTGGTATCATGTCCAACATGGCTAACAATGCTTGTAGTCTTCAGGAGAAGTTTAAGGGAAAAGGGAATTTGTCCATGGTAAACACTTTCCATGGGCTCAGTCACTAGTTTCGCTTGTGGATGCATTCATGGTATCGCGTGAGAATCCCTCTGATGCACTGCAAGATATTTCAATCAAAACCAGGAATGTGAATCTTGTGCTGGCAGCAGATAAAAGTTTATTCTCCAAAATATCACCTGGCATCAAAAACGTTAGGGCTGCTCCAGGTATTCTGCAGGTTGTTGTTGTTACTCAGGGGCTGTCAGTTTATTTTGGTAAGACTTTGAAATCTGGTCTCGCTCAAAGATGTGTTGAAAACTGCTCGGTGACAGTTAGCCCAACATCAAGCCAAGTATTTACTTCATTATCAGATTTTGTCTCCTTACTTTTGCTTTCTGTTTGCCCTCTGCTATGTGATTCATGCTCACATTGTATCACATCATCTGCTCTCTGCAGAAGCCAACTTTGGCCTGAACGTCCAGTAAATTCCACCTATCAAGCTGAAAGATTTCCTTGATGGTCTGAAGCTTGGATTCATTATTCGTGATCTGAATGGCATCCATTTAACTGTTCCTGTGAAAAACTTGTATGCTGCAGGCAAGCAGCATCTAACTGTGAAATTCAGGAGAAAAAAAACCTATTTGATCTCAAACAGAGAGAGGAAAAAGATGATTCAACACACATGGAGTACATACAGCTGACTCAAAATTCCCAGAAAATCCTCTTCATGGGAAATAGTAAGCCAAAATAGGGGTGGCTGTAGCTCAGGAGGTAGAGCAGGTCATGTGCTGATTGGAAGGTTGGTGGTTTGATCCCCGGCTCCCCCAGTCTGCATACCAAATATCCTCAGGCAAGATGCTAACTTCCCAAGTTGCTCTCTGATGCATCCAGCACTGACAACCATAGAAAACAATGCTTATGTGAATTGGTGAATGTGGCATGTTGTGCTTTGAGTTCTCCAGGAGAGTGGAAAGACGCTATATAAGAATCAGTCCATTTACCAATTAACCAAAGCAGTAGTCAAGAAAATGAAAGTTTAGTTCAGCAGAATTTGTAAGTGTAAGAATATAACCCTTTTTTAAATGCTAAGTTATGCCAATGAATGTCTGAGACATGTTCAGGGGTGCATTATGCTTTACAACTAAAAACCACAGTTTCACTATCTTTTTCTGGTTGGAGGGTGAAAGCTGGACATGTCATTTCCAAGAGATGTGCTTCTACATCACTGCTAGAGGGTGGAAAAAAACCCACACTCACAGCTTAGAGTCATCAAAGTAAGACGTTAATCATTACCTTTTTTTTCCTTTTTTTTTTACCTCTATTTTTGGTCTCCACCAGTTGTTCAAGACAAAAACCAGCTGGTAAAAGCTCCTCTGCCACTGAAAATAATGCTCATATAAAAACGGTGACCTGAATCATGAACGAAACATAATGAACCAAATCAGAGAGAGCTCAGAGGAACTACCTTGTTCAGCAATAACTCTGTTTAAGAGTTAAGGTTCAGATGTGACTGTATACAGCAACGCCTATAAGAATCTGAACACCAGCGATTGGAAAATGAGACAGAGGTGAGATTTTTTTAAAATCTTGTGCACACAAGTTAGGAGGTCTGCATCTGTAGATTGAACAAACTCAGATTTTAAGGGTTTCTTAAAATGCTCCAAATACAGAAAAAATCAAGGTTATTTTACTCTGCTTGAAAATCTCAGTGACAGTTTAATTTGTGGTGTCTAACCAGCTACTTACTCTGGATGTCATTACTTTGTGCCCCAGTAACATTGCAGGGAACCTGGCAGTGATTTGGAGTAAACATGCTCATTAAAGAAGTGTGTAGGTGTGCCTTCTTTCATCTCCAACATTGCTAAAATTAGAAACATCCTGTCTCAGAGTGATGCTGAAAATCTAGTTCATGCATTTTGTTACTTCTAGGCCAGAAGTAACAAATGCATGCAAAAACTCCTTGGATTCATGAGACAGACACCCTGTCTATTATTAAAATTAGTCTTGAAAGTTCTATTTTCGCATGTAGAGCTGGATCAGCTGATCCTGAGCCATCCCTTAGTTATGCTGCTGGGGGACTTCCCACGATGGACTCAGCATTTCTTGGCCACACCCACATTTTCACACCTCACGAAGCTACATGCCATTACTGCATGCCATGCACTTTATTTTAGACTCTGCTTTGGTTTTTTTGTTCTCTTCTCTGCCCCCTCCCTGAGCCTGGTTCTGCTGGAGGTTTCTTCCTGTTAAAAGGGAGTTTTTCCTTCCCACTCTCAACTATTGTGAACTGATGCAATGAAAAAAAGAATTGAAATCCAGATCAAATTTGGGTATAACAAAACAGAGACGGTGGGAGACTGTTCTTTTAAAACTCTCTCTCTCTCTCTCTCTCTCTCTCTCTCTCTCTCTCACACACACACACACAATATAGGAAATCATATCAGCAGAAAAAAGATAATCATATTTGCCTTGGATGCATAGGCCAGAGAAGACACAAAGGAGCTCCTGACCTCAGGAAGTCACAGACTTGTCTACTCTGAGTGCTGTGCCCAAGCCAAGATACACAAGAGGATTGTACCAGGAAGGGCCTTCAGTGTAAAATCTATGCCAAATCCAAACATGTGGATCCATCCATCCACAGTGGTGACTCTTTGGACAGCAGTGGAAAGTACCTTTAATACCAGCAGATACAGGTTATACTGTTTTTTTTTTTTAACAGAAACTTGTATCTTATGATCAGGTAGTGCTGCCTCTATCATTTTTTCTCTGCATCTAATTTAACTGAATTCTTTTAAGAAGCCTGGCAGAAAGGTGGGTGAAAAAGGATCCTTGCACGTTTGAATGAGTAAACCCGGCCCTCTGTTCTTTTGTCTTACCCTGCTGGATTTTGCAGGTGTCAGGTAACTCAGTGAAGAGACTACACCCCTCTCCTTCAACACTCCCAGCAGACAGAACAGGACCGGGCAAGCTGACTTACACAAGAATAAGCCACACCTAGCTTTCACTCTTTATCCCCTTATAACTAAAATAGCTCATTACAGACATTAGGTACATACTGGGGCATGTGTTCCTGTTGTTAGGTGGGATGTGGGTACTTATAGATTTTTGTTTGTTAAGCTCAGGATGGAAATCCTTCGAATAGCTGCAAATCCCCAGTATTGTTTCTGGGTATCTGTGGGAGTCTAAGGACCTGAGGTCACGTTTATATTACATACTTAACACATGCAAAATTACACATGATGGTTTTCTCTTTGTGGTTTCTACGTCTTCTCTGGAACAGCACTTAGGGAAGTAAGTAGAGGGCTACTTTTCTCTTTGTATAAATTTGGATTTATGACTTGGCTTTATAGCAGACAGGCAAACACAGACAGATGCAATAGATGTGGGTGGATTAAACTAAATGTTGATATCGGATTGATACTTTACGGTCAGTATGTAGCCTACTGAATTGCAATAAAATAATGTTTTTAAACTGACAAAATATACCTAAAATATGCACTATGAAAAATGTCTGAATATAATAACCTTTTATTGTTGACTGTCACATCTGTTTTATTCATAGCCTACAACACATTTACAATACAGAACCCGACCAAGTGCTTTAAAATTTACATTCCAGCTCTCCAAAAAAACCAAATTTCAATATATATAAAAGCTGAAAGGTGTGTTTTGTTGTGTTAACTAATTATTGTGGAAAATAAAAATCCCAGTGGTCATTAAAATGTATTCAAAATTTGCAAATTGATCTCATCTCATCATTTGTAGGTTACAATTATCGGTATTGGTATCGGTACACTGGCCCTGTATTTGCTTGGTATCGGATCCCAGAATCTGCGGTGTCACTCGGCAGATGAACACAAAGAGTTAAAAGACAAACTCCACCCACGCCATCGCGTCATCGTCGACCTCTCGCAGGTGTCACGTCCAGGTTCTTTCCACTTAACTCAGAGTCAGTGAGGTGATTCACACAAACGCTAAAAGACTTGCCTTCCCAGTGTCCCGGATAAGGCGTCAGTCTGGGCTTCTGTGGAAAGTTTCTAAAGTTTTACTTGTTGGACGCTGAGGAGCGAAGAAAGGAGGGAGCTCTGTGAGCGCTTCCAGAGGCACTGCTGCGCTCTTCACACGGATCAGTCCGGCTCCGAGCTCCGGGATGGCGGCCGTGAAGGCTCTGCAGCAGTGGTGCCGGATCCAGTGTGAGGGCTACCGGGATGTCTCCATCACCAACATGACCACGTCCTTCAGGGACGGACTGGCTTTCTGCGCCCTCATCCACAAACACAGACCCGATCTCATGTAAGTACACCTGAAACAGGACCGGAGAACGAAAGCAGGAAATAAGTGAAACTTATTGGCTGCACTCCTGACTTGTCAGTTGACAACACAAAACTATTTTCATGGAAGATTGAAGTCAGTGGTTTTGCTTTCGAGTTTAATGGCAGAGTTTCGCTTTTTTCTTCTTTTCTTTGTGTTATTTTGTCAGAGACAAATCTGAACATTTACTGATCTGTAGGAAGCAGGAGACGAAGCTCAGCTGTGACCCAAAGAGCGTTGCAGAGACGGTCACTTATGGTTTTATGGGGGGGATTTCAAGATAGCACTATTGCATATCTGCACTCGATTTCAATGCTCAGCATGTCTGCGTAATGGAATTGGGCATTTTACAAATCCCTGTGACTGCTGCTGGCCACATGTGTCGTGTCCAAGTTTTTGATGATCCGTCCTCAGAAACGGTCCCATTTTAAACTATGTGTCCTTGATAACTTCAATTCGAGCCACAACAGAAACTAAGTTTTGTAATGTCATCATCACAATTGGACAATGAGCTACATTATTATGTCTACGTTTAGAGTTAGTTGTACTTTTCCAGTACCTACTATAAAAATCTGAAGACTTGCACTCTTCACTGCGGAAGATTTGCAAGATTGATGCCCAAGCCTCTAAGCAGTATTTTCTCACCATCTTTAACTGTCTTCTGGCCAGTCACTCTCGCAGAGATGCCTGCTTTTGTTTCAGCAAGACCATTTGACAGAAAAGACACAGCTGCTGTAATCGCCTCATTCCAGTATTTATGGCGAGCCAGAGCAGAGCGAAGGCGCTTGCCATGTTTACATGAGCCGCAGCAGTAAACAGTGGCTGAAGGCTCAGTTTCAGCGTGCTCAGTCGTGACAGTGTGATTAATGCAGGCTGAACCTCATGTTAGTTTCAGATCTGCAGCGTGGGATCAGTGAGGCAGGTGTCACGCTGCTGTTGTGATGTATGCAGAAGTGAGTCAGCAATGCATGACTGCATAACACATGTTAGTCTGCGCTGCTTGTAAACTGAAGATGGCAGGAGGGAAGTTGATTTATGTGTTTTGTAACTTCTGGTTTTTTCCTTCTCTGTTGCAGCAAATTTGATTCGCTGAAGAAGGACGATGTCTATGAGAACAACAAGCTGGTAAGACAAGTTTCCATTCTGGATGCTCACACTTACTTTTCTTTTTTTACAAACCGATTTCCTGAATCCAACAAAGGCTCCCTTAATCCTCCCCTTTTTTTTATTTTGTTCTTATATATGACAATGCCAGCTTAAGACTGAAGTATGTCAGCAGCTATTTGATGGATTGAAATGAACTTTAATATAAACATTCCTGTTTTGGAAATAATGAATCCCTCAGCCGTGGCTACTTTGTAACTGACCACACAAGCTTGCATTGTCCTCAGTTTCTCAATCAGACCCAGCCCTCATTCGTCACATCTAGTTTTATAAAAACCCAAGATGGTGAAGGCCAAAATATCCCCACCAACTGGTGACTGCATGCACTGTTTATACAGAGTCTATGGTTCTGCATTGCCATCCTATAGACTCTTAGTATTGTTAGCAAAAATTATAGAGTTTGTTGATTTATTTAAATAATTAAAGTAAAGCTGATGGACAAAAATCACCACCCTAGTTATCATTTATGATGCGAGTTAATAAATCAGTCTGTTTATTGAAAACCAGTTCGCTCTGAATGTAACCTGTTCCAGTCCCAGCCCAGAAAACTATAAATACATCCTCAGTTACAGGAGCAGGACGCAGAAGGGCTATTTTTCAACCACTGTCAAGTCACTAAATAAATCATGACTTGTTCATTTATTTACTTTTGCTTTTATTCCATTGCCAGACAGATTGCCTTTGCACATATCTAAAATATGGTGATGCCATGTGACAATAAATCTGAATCTAAATCTCAATCATAGACTGTATATAAAAGATGACATCATCCAAGGCAGCCATGTCATCATCTAAAAAAATAATCCTTAGCTGTTGGCTAAGGATTGCAAGCTGCATCCACAAACTGTAAATAAAAGATGGACCCAGCCACTTTGGCTAATGGGTTTAAGCTAGTTTTTGCTGAAGCTGTTTTCGTGGTGTGTGGTGCTGTTTGCTCACCTAATGTTAACTTGTACATCCCATTTATGAGTGAATTCAGTCAACGTAACTATTGATTTCTTTTTTACCTGCGTGTTAGTTTTCCAAATACTTTCAGTGACATCTGCTGATCCTTATCAGTGGATGGGGTTTTTGTCAAATATCAGGTGGTGATGATGGTGAAAACAAACAGAATACCAATGGTGGCTGGTAATTAGTCCTCTTGTTTGTTGTGAAACAAAATAAAAATAACTCGGCCATCGGTGTCATTAGAAAGCACAGGTATATTTGTTATTTAGGAAGGATAGCATGACTCTCTCTTTTGTGAGAATGTTCTGGCCAAGACAGACAGCAGTTGCACACAGCAGAAAACCAAAACAAAACCAGTCTCTGTGGGATGAAGAGTAAAATATAAAAACAGATAGAATTTATAACCTCAAACATCAGTGGAAATTGTCTCGGGCCAAAAAACAGGGACCAGCGCCATCAGACTTAGTTGATTTTCATACTTCCTCCCTCCAGGAGGAGGAAGCTGCAAATATGAGCGTTCTTTGTCCAAATTCCGTGTGAACATTCAGGAAAGACTGAATGAATAACACTTGGGAATGTAGACAATAACATCCCACACTTCTTCTTCTTTTTTTTTTTTTGATTAATGTAGGTCAGTAAGAACAAGTAGAGCAAAGCGAGAATAGCTTTTATAATGACACTGATAAGCTAGACCATCTGACCTGAGTATACAACCTCGAATCTTGGGGGAAAGGTTTAAGGTTTGTAATCGGTCTCAGTGTTTTATGATCCAGCATACATGCAGTATACAGCATACCAAAGCACTGTGATGATGCGTGCATATAAATAACATCCAGCGCTGGTGTAAAAGTTGACACAGCCAGTGTCTTTCTGAGCTCAAAAGACAGATCAGGCTGGACTCTGAGGTAAAAACCCAGTTTCATTTTCAGTTCTTTCACCAGTTGCTGAACTGATGACTCTCCTCTATAACAGGAGTCATGAGTTAACTCCACTTCATAGCCCTGGACTTTAACTCTTTTCCCCTGTGACGCCTGCTAGGGAAAACCCTTGTCTCTCTTTTTTGTCATATTTCAGGCCATGTCCAGAACAAAGGTTTGCATCAGAAGTTAGTGATCGGCTCACTAGGACTACCCTTGTAAAACCCTGGTACCTATTGCAATGGTCTTCAAACCACAGCTTTATTGACGGTATCAAAGCTCGACATTAAGGTTGCAGGGGGGGGGGTCAAATGTCGTTTTTATGGGAGAAAGAGTTAATGATACATGAAAATTTCAGTGTTGCTATCTGATATTGAAGAACATCATCATATTTATATAACCAGCGAGAAAGCAGGTAATCGTGGGGTAAATGAACCGTGACCACAGGAGCCACACCTGTGCCCCTGATAGTGTTCGAGATTTACAGCTGAGTGTGCTGCTCCACTACACAGATGCAGCTCAGTACTCCCAAGAAAACAGACTTCAAGTTAGTCAGCTTGAGTTTAAGACTAAACTTCGGTTTACATCAGCACCATGGGATCTTGGGTAATTGTGGAAATAACGTTCAGCATGGGCGAGCAGAGTGGCAAAAAGCAGACTGCTTCAATGCGGGCACTTTGCTTTGCATTCTTCACTTTCTTTTTCTTCACAGATTCTTCATTGTTAGACTGAACTCGGGGCGTGCCAAGAGCTTGACATGTCCAAACGCCTGCTTTTTGGGCCAGCAGAGAATAAATCTGAAGTACAGGAACTGTTTGACACTGCTCTGGGTTTTAGCTCAAAGCTGAAACAACATGTTTGGGCAATCAAATAAGAAAACACTGTAAGAGATTAATAGGGCACAGCAAAGTAAACAGCGTCTGAGTGGCTCTCTTCATTATCTGATTACCGATTAAACAACGACGCTGGTGCTCGTTGGCCTGCTGCTGCTTGTTTCTTCCATGGAATTGCTGGATGTTAGTGTAGTGTGCAAATTCTTGATTTATTTCTCACTACTGACTCACATAAAGGATAGAGGGAATAGAATTCAACAAAATTTGGGTTGGTGATTTGTATTTGACGTAGATGGGGACAGTAGAACAATGACAATGGTTTGTTCACACTATGCAAACATCTCTTCCTCTTTCAAATTAAACTTGTGTTGTCTGCAAACCTCAGAGAATGCATGCATTTTTGAAACAAATGCCCACCTTTATCTTCTTTTGCTTTTCTTTGGGACATCTAAAGAACAGAATCATGTTTGGTGTCCTTAAACATCTAGAAAGTCTTTCATAAAGATCACACAATGTAAGCTTTTATGATTTATAAGTGCATTGCATTCATCTAGATTTAAGACCCAAAGTCTTGTTTCTTTTCTCACTGGATAAAACTGGTTTTATCTGCAGGCGTTCAGTGTTGCAGAAGAACAACTGGGAATTCCAGCGCTGCTGGATGCAGAAGACATGGTGGCACTTAAGATTCCTGACCGCCTCAGCATCCTGACTTATGTCTCCCAATACTACAACTACTTCCACGGACGCTCCCCGAGTGAGTATTTAATAAAGTCTTACTGTATCCCTCTCTGTCCATCTGCACACATCTCATCTGTTCATCTGTCTTTGCATACAGTCGGTGGAATGGCGGGAATAAAGCGTCCAGCCGACAGCCCCAGCGATGAGCCGTCAGGGAAGAAGAACCAGGCGGTGACGTCTAAGGTGTTTCCCTCTTCTAAGCCTGCCAGAGAGAACAGCCCTCCCCCATCCTCCAACATCACAAAGCCACTTCCTTCCCCAAATCAAAACAAAACTTCAACACAGGTAAACTTGAATAGTTACTATTACATTTCTAAATTGGGGCGGAAGTCTAAAAGTAATTCATTTACGAAATACTGACCAAGGTTGTGTACGTTCATCCACGTCAACGATGACCAAATACTACACAGACAGGTCACTTGGTCTGTGTCAGCAGATGATTACCATGACATCAATGTAGTTACTTAAAAAAAGGCCCACATTGCGTGATATCAGTTAGTTGTAACGACTTAAGTCCCCTCTTGCCCACACTCTTTTCTCTCTTTCTTTCTTCTAGGAGGTCGTGGTTGGAAAATCTCAGGCAGGCACCCTGAGTAGCACATGTGCATCCTGTAATAAGCATGTTCACCTGGTGCAGCGACATCTAGTGGATGGGAAGCTTTATCACAGGAACTGTGCAAAGTAAGCTGATAGGAATGCTAATGTTGGTGCCATTTAGGTCCATTACGTTTATTCCAAGTCTGCAATTAGAACAGGGAAAGACTGATTTGTGTAAGAATGGTAGAGAATTATTACACTTATTTTAGTTTTTCTTATTAATTATTGTATTTGTAATGCCTCTATATAACTCAGTTTTTATTTCTTAATCGCTTGTATTAAGAAAAATGGTTAAAACAACTAAAAAATATTCTAGTTTTCCTTTCTCATACATTTCAACTAGTTTAATAATTGAAAAACAAATTTAAATATTTCAGATGTCTCTTAATCAGATAAAGCCATGGATTTATTTTTAGCTATTGACTGCTGGCTCTGCCGCTACCTTGCTAAACTTAGCTAGTTTCTTCTTAGCAAAGACTATTTTACTTTTGTCATTAAATAAAAAGCTTAAATTGTTTCAATGTTTGTTCATTTCTTGATATATTATTGGTTTTTTTTTGTTTTTTTTACATAGGACCTTAATTTGTCCTGCTTTTTCTATGAAGAGGAAAAGAAAGATGAGTAGCTTTAGCTAACTAGCCAGAACACTGTTACCACTAAATGTAGATTTTTTTTTTTTTTAAATGCAAAGGTTACACATTTCTATGAATTCAGAATGCTCATTTATTAACATAAAATGTTTATAAAAGCAAATTGAGCTTAATTTCCGTTTTGAACCAATACATTCTTCCTGTAGCTTGGTTTTGCAGGTTAGCATCATTATAAACGAGGTGTACTTAGGCTAAAATGGCACCAACCGCAGGTTTATGTTCCTAGTTTGTGACCATGTTCCCTGTTGTAACCTGTGTGTGTGTGTTGTACTTTCTCTCCCACAGGTTGCTGTCATCTGCAAACACAAGCACCCCTCTTCAAGATTTGACCACAAACTCCTATGTTTCCAAATTCACTCCTCTTAAAGACTCGAGTAAAAACAGTACACCTGCTCCTACTCACACATCCTCCAGTCTGAGTCCTTCATGGGTGTCGGAGAAACCCACCAGTCCCAAGTCCATTTCTGCGTCCCCAGCCCCCTGGGCTGCATCATCTAACTCTTCGGCCAGACCCGCAGTTTCACGTGACACCACTACCACTGTGACCCCATCTATCAACACCAGGCCAGCTGAAACTCCTCGGCCCTCGGCAACCGCTGCCAAGACACTCCAGTCCAAGCTCAAGTTCTTCCAGGAAGATAACACAGCAAAGGTGGAGGAGAAAAAGACTTCAACCTTCAATGTGGACATAAACAAAGGCCAGAGTGTTGGTGGTAAGGCACAACAGGCCACGGCAGGGAAAGCTGTTACTGTGGTCGTAAATGTCGGTGGTACTGGAAAAAAAGAGGTAAATGAAAGTTTGGACAAAGGTGGGAATACAGCTAAAACAACTGGCACTGGCTGGAAGGTGAAACAGGAAGACGAGAGTAATAAGTCAAAAGCATCAGCAGCAGCCTTCATCTCCAAAAAACTGTCTGAGGAAAACAACAATAACAACAAAAAGCCATCGTGGGCGACTACAGTACTAAATAAAACTGAGAAGTAAGTAATCTAACCTGAGACTCACAGAAACATGTGATTACACTTTGTATCCTGCTCTGCCCTGACCTCTGCTGGTGAAGAGAGGCATTTAAGTTGCATTCTTCACCTCTATTCAGATCTCAACCTAAAGTTGAGACGCCAAAGAAGGAGAAAGAGGGAGCCAGAGGGAAGGTGAAGCTGAAAGTGAACCCATCGATCCTGTCTGACCTGCAGTTTGAAGACACCACGAACTCTTCTGAGAGCCCGAGCGGTCAGAGCGGGCTCAAAGCCAAGACTGCAGACAGGGCACCCTCGCAGACGGGCAGTACATTACCCAATACATCAGGTTAAACTTATACACTTTACAAGCATAGAGCTGATACACAAGGTCTCACACACACTTTTGACACACATTTGACCTCTGACCTCACTTTTACATTTCACATCTGCCTTTCTTCCAAGTTGACCCCGAAATGTGTTCTGTCTTTAAAGAAAGTATTGTCGAGAGAAAGAGAAGAAGCTGCTTAGTTAGAAATATACTATAGTATAATTTTATATACAATAATCTCAAGTTATTTACAAATCAATACATATTATCCATCACCTACTCCTACATCATGTTTGTGTATAAAACATGATTTCCTTATATATAAATGCTGCCCAGAGAGTGAGCTGCCTTGGTGGAGTTTTGTACTCCCACAGTGCTTCTTATTAATTATTTTATTAATACTGTGTCTCTAATCTGCTGCTTATATGCTTATTTGGGAGGTACTTTGGGTGTAATATCATCCTTGGCTTTTGTGCATTTGCTGTCATTGTTGTAAAAATGCCATTTAACAAATAGCATTTACAACAAAACAACAGAACTAGGAACTGACATTGACTGAGGGAACTGAACTGGTTTCAATTGATTATTTTTTTTTCTTTCCCTCAGCAGTGAAGGAGACTGAGACTCCTGCAGACTGGAGGTCGAAGCTCAAGCCCGTCTCCAAAGACACAAAGTAAGACTTGTTTGATTGATTTAATTGGTTCTTACTTCTTATGCTTCTCGTTGAGTCCTTTCCCTTATTGACTCGTGCTCCTGATAACAGCAGGGAGTGTATGTACGTGGGTGGCCTCTCAGCATATTGACATCGTGAGGCATTAACTGTATGAGCCCCCCCCCTCCTCATGTCCTGTCCATCCATCCATTGTGTGATCCAGTCTTTCATCCGTCTCACCAAACATTCCTCCCACAGGAAGCCTGTACCTGCTGCTCCTCCAAATGTCTCGGCCATCATTTGTAGTCAGAGCTTTCAGTCTCTCCTCTTCCGCCACATGCATGCGAGCCCCAAATGGTGTCGGGACTGAGTCGAGTCCTCCGTGGTGCAGCATATGCTCAGTGCTCGGAGTTCCTTTTCTACGAATGACCTTTCCTCTCGCTCTCATGAATCAAAACTGTAGCAAGTCTACTCGTAGGTTAATCGAATCCTCTCCATTTGTCCTTCTTCCCACCCACAGGCCTGCTGGTCCTTCCACTAAACCAGGCTCTAATGAGTCTCAGAAGACCTCAGAGATTTCTGCGAGGCCTTCCTCTCAGTTTCCCAGCCCGAGTATTTCTGTCACTCCACCGACATCAAAGGGTGAGAGCGTGGTCATAACCAAACATTTACAGGAACAAGCCTTCCTAACAGTTTGCTGTGAGTCGTGCCTTTCTAATTTTTATCCGTTCTCAGCTTTGTTAGTTGATTTATTCTCTGCTTTTTATCGCCACCTTTTTTTTAGGATTACAGGAGGGTCTGAAAAGGCAAACAAAAAATGGCACCAAGTCAGAGACAAAGAAGGTAGTGGGTCTCTGAAAATAAGTTTGCCGTAGCTTTTTTTGAAATGAGCATGTCATTCATGCACTTTTCTCTGCATCTGTTTGCGTCTGTAGATGAAGCCAGACTACATTCCCAAAGAGGACATCGCGAAGGAGCTTGAGGAGATTGAACATAATTTAAACGAGCTGGAAAAGAGGGGAGTCGATCTGGAGGTGAAGCTGCGCAAATGCGAAGAAGGTGGGATGCACGCACCAGCCGTGTGTTATGTGAAGCCTTTTCAGGCAGGATGTGCTGTGAATTTAAAAGAAACCTTAATGCACGTGTCTGGGATTAACTGTGTGCTCCTGTGTTCCTTGTCAGAGGGTGACGATGACACTCTCACGGACGAGCTCATGGTTGAGTGGTTCGGTCTGATCAGGAACAAACAGTTGGCTGTGCGCCGGGAGTCTGAACTGGTCTACATGTGAGTAGACACACACACACACACACACACACACACACACACACACACACTCAGGAAGGGGGCATGCCACTATTTAGCGATTAGTGAAACAGACTTGTGGCCAGAAGGTTGACAGTGTGAATTCCCAGTGTCCTCCCTCCTCCGAGTCACTGCAGGATGTCCTGGAACTAAGCAGCTAACCCGCCTCACCCCTTCCACTGCCACCCCCACCAACCCCCGACTGTCTGCAGTGTCCAAACACAAGTGTGAAGCACGATGCTTCTGAACACAACAGCGACAATTCCACTGAAAATACTCATTTGATAAATAAATGGTAAAGACGGATATAACACTGACTTGTAGCTATAAAGCATTTCCAGACATTTTATTAGGTACACCTTGCCCGATAATGGGTTGGACCACTTAATCCACTGTATTGGATTAAGATCCTGTGACTGTGGAGGCCGTTTGAGTATAGTGAACTCGTCATGTTCAAGAAACAAGTTTTAGGTGGTTTGAATTCTGTGACATGGTGTGTTATCCTGCTGGAAGATGACACTGGTCATAAAGGGATTGACATGGTCAGTAACAATCAGTAAGATGGGCTGTGTTATTTACACAGTATTCAATTGGTACTACTTTCACCATCAGCCTTCCACCATCAGCCTGAACTGTTGAGACAAGGAAGGATGGATCCATGCTTTCATGTTGTTTACCCCAAATTCTGACCCAGAAATTGAGACTCAAACCAGGCGACATCTTCTATTGTCCAGTTTTGGTGAGCCTGAGTGAACCGTAGCCTCAGTTTCCTGATCTTAGGTCACATGATCGGCACCCAGTATGGTCTTCTGTAGCCCATCAGTGTCAAGGTTCTCTGTGTTGTGCATTCAGCGATCATCATACCTCGGTATGTAACGAGTGGTTATCTGTTGCCTTCCTAATGGCACGAAGCAGTCTGGCCCTTCTCCTCTGACCTCTTCTCCCAGAGAACTGCCGCTCACTGGATATGTACTCATTTAAATGACCTTTCTCTCTCATTCTCGTGAACTTGAACTTCAGCAGGTAGTTTTTTCCATACCTAACTTCATTCAGTTGCTATCACGTGATTGACTATTTGCATTAGCAACCAGATGAAGAGGTGTACCTAATGAATATGTACATAGTGCAGTATACCCTTATCAGCCACTTCATTAGGTACACCTATATTTTTAACAGAGTGGAAACTTATTCTTAAAGCTTTTGTGTCAATATGTCAACAGCTAAGGAAACAAGAACTGAGAATCTCAGGGGAGGAGGTGGAGGCCAAACGGAGCTGTTAGGAGTCTGAATGTCAGATTTACATTTGTCAGGTTCAGACTTACACACCTGCATGCGTAAACATGCATCTGTTGCCAAATGATCTTTTTATAAGGTGATGTTTGAGAGATTCTGACTGAGATACAGAATAGTTGTTGTTTTTTGTTGTTGTTGTTGTTGTTTTTTAAGAACTACCAAATATGGAGAGGGTGACGCAGTGTTTTTCTAAAAACGTTTAAAGTTTCAGATGTGTCAACAATAACGCGTGAGGTCTCTGTGAATGTGTTTAAGGTGGACCATCTTAACCTGCTCTCTTAAGGATGTACTCTTTAATAAAGCCATGAATTATGTGTTATCTCTATTTTCAAACATGTGTAGTGCAAGAACCCAGGAGCTGGAGGAAGAGCAGCCCACTGTTGAGCAAGAGCTCAGGAGGCTGATGGAAAAACCAGGTGAGGACTTTTAGGGATGAAACTGAGCAGAGTGCACAACAGAGGAAAAGGAAAACAGAGCGCTGATCTAAGCCTGAATTATGTTTGTGTGTGCAGAACATCTGAAAACATCCTGGGACAAGAAGAAAGAACAGCAGCTGATGGAGAAACTGGTGGCGATCGTCAACGATAGAAACGCTATCGTTGAGGGTCTGGATGAGGACAGACTCAGGTGTGTGCAGAGCAGAGTATGTTGTGTGTGTAAAAAGTTTGGATGTGATAATGTTTAACTCCAAACCGAGTTAACTGCTTAAAACTCAAAGATATTAAAAGCATCGCACGAGATGACTGACTATACTTCTTATCCTGTGTCACTTCTGTGACTGTAATCTATCAGCAAATCAACCATCTAATAAATGCTTTACAAATATAACAGTTTTAGTTGTGTATTGAGGAAAAATGTCTTTTATTTATTATTTACTTTGTCTCAAATGTAGCAAATTGGCTTAAGCTTGTTCTTCAGTACATTTTAAACGGCTTAACTAGAGAAAAAAATCAACTTGAACGTCGGCCCTCTGGCCTGTAGGAGACTGAGAGGGACACTTTTTGCCTTATTTTGACATTTTGTGGACTAAGTACGACGTAATGAAACTGATTATTTAAATTGCTCTAAGTGTAGCGTTCAGTTGCTGACTGACTTGTCTGCCTTCTGTGTGTTTTTGCTTCATCTTCTCAGGGAGGAAGAGGAGGACGAGCAGCTAAACAAGATGATGCTGGATTTCAGTGAGTGCCCGCACCACCTCCACAGCCCCCCCCCCCCCCCCCCCCCCCCTCTCCCCACTTTGTTCATTAGTTATCATAACCTCAGTGTCACTACAACTTAGTTGGCTTATAAATTATCCAATTGAGGATTTCCATCATGGACACCTCTAATTGAAGTAGATAGAATTCTGTGTGTGTGTGTGTGTGTGTGTGTGGACTCGTGGTGCATTTTTTTTAAGGGTGCGCCTGGGCAATGTTTTCATCTCGTTTGATCTACTGACTGCTAATGGAAAAAGCATCAAACAAAATGCTCCCCCCTCTCTTTTTGTCAGCAGCGTCCCTATTAGACAAATGGATAATGCAGCTGCTTAATTTGACCCTCTGATAGAGCAGCGTTGGATCCGGCTTCATTTGCAATTCATGACCGGCAAAGCAAGGCTGAAAATTGAGGAGATTTATTGAACTTCAGTGAAAGGTCATTACATTGCAGCGAGCGAACGCCGACCGTGGGCTAAAGACTAGCCATTTCAGTTTTAATGTATTCATAAAGTTAATGCCAAAGTTGCACAATTCGTTCTCACTCCGAGTGCAGTTGTGTGTCCGTTTACACACACGTGCCATGTCCCATGCGGTGGAGATGTGGAAAATCCCCTGCTTTCCACTGGATGGCAGGCGTCAGGACATCCTTAGTGGTGACTAAGTCGGACTTTTGTGTCTGGTAGCTGGCTGCAAATGTGGGGCTTTCTGAATCACGGTGCAATATTAAAGACACTTAAATGGGCTCATAAAAGGAGCTGTTTAATTATGTATACAAAATAAAGCCCACTTAATTATACAGTGACATTTTAATATTTTTATCTGTCCCCCAATACTTAGTCACTTACAAACAGCTCCTACATGCTGTTTCATCCTTTAAAATCATTTTAGCCAAACTACACTGGACTTTCAAAATAAATGCTCAGAAGGATTAAAGTTGCTTTTCGGGGATATTAAACGATTTCCTTTTTTCAAAAACACATTTATAATTCACCATCTTGTGTGTGGCGCAGTAGCCTGAATCATGACTACTACTGTGTGAACAGGATGTTTGTCGATGTTGATGATGCTCAGACTCTAAATCTCTTCAGGAATTAGTCCAGTGCAGTCGTAGTGCAGCTCTGTGCCTTTAGCCTATCAGGATATTTTACTTATATTAAGTATTGGCAACAACCCTCTTAGTTCATCCCCCATTTTGAACAAGTTGTTTTAACTCCTCTTCCTATTGAGGCAACTTTCTGCTGATTGACCGTCCCTTGCAAACAGAAGGTCTGGACAGAAAGTGGGTGGGGCTTTTGCATTTACATTGAGAGCGAATAAAGCCAGTGACACTGAAACCGAACATGATGAACACAGTTTGTCTCACAGGATTATTTGAAAACATGAAAATTCACCATCATGACAGTGTGTTCATATACAATGTAATAACTTTTTTTTTTCTTTATAAAGTAAGAATTTGAATGATCTCTCTCTCTCTCTCTCTCTCTCTCTCTCTCTCTCTCTCTCTCTCTCTCACTCACACAGACATTAAGAAGGAAAAACCAAAGAAGGAAAAGTCAAAGTCTCCGATGTCCAAACTGTTCGGCTGGGGAAACAAGAAGGAAGCGTGATACTCTGCAAAGCCCTGCTGTTGTTGCTGTTTTCTTTCCGTCTTCCTTTGATGTTTGCGCTGCTTAACGTCAGTGTGCTCAGCCTGTGATTTGCGGGATAACACGGACGCTGCGTGCGTTTGAGTGTACAGCATGTGCGAGCATGTGCGATCTGTCGTTCTCGGTGCTTGTTGAAAGATGCCCTTCCCTCTGTCAGCTGTGTCACTCAAGATCTGACGCTTCTCCTGCCTTACTCCACTGTACGCGCGCACGCACACACACACACACACACACACACACACACACACACAGCATCGAGGGGTTAATGACTCACCAGTCGTGATGTGATTGGGTTCAATGTTCCAGTTGTTAGTTTTAATCCCCTTCTAGTCTTAATCTGTCTCCTTAATGCTGACACACACACACACACACACACACTTGCTGTCTGCTTACATCTCGCTGCTTGTGCATCTCATTGAAATGTTGCTTGTATACAGTAACACTGATACAAGTAGGAGTCAAAGCCCTTCAAACCCATCGTGAAACGAGCCACATCAGCAACGTCGGGGTCGCTGTCTGAGTCTGTTTACTACATTTGGACAGTGACCGCTGTGCTTCTTTAGCTATGTCTTAATGATATGTAATGGTGTTTTCTAGATGAGTGGTTCCCAAAGGGAGGTCATGGGAGTAGGAGGTCTGAGTCAGAAAAGACACAGTCGCTACAGATAAATATGAAAGCTGTAATGAGGGCTGCTTTTATGGCTCAGTAGAGGGAAAGGATGCGTGTGGTTTGCGTCATGTGACCTGAACGTCTCATAAATACTCAGTCGTTTGCCTGTTTTTATTTGTTTTTGTTTTTATTGAGCGCATGAAATGCATGAAGTGGTCCACATTGGACCTTGATTTGTACATGTTTTAATAGTTCTGAGCCAAACTGACTGTATACTGTCTGAGTGCCATAAATTGATGTAATTCTGAAGCAACTTTTTAATTCTTTTGTGTGTTGTGACCGGATGTTGTGTATATGTTTATGTTCTCATCCTATACTATTAAAAGGAGAAACTTGCCTGGGTTTTAAATTAATTGCTGTTTTAAATATTCTTACTTTAATAAAAACATGGTAAAAATTAACAGACCGTGTTGATGTAGTTGGTGAATGCGGTGCACAGTGAAACTCAACTATTAGTGGCGGGCCAGACATGCTTATTACTATGGCTCACCTGGTTTAGCTGGAAACCTGTCCTATACTGAAGGCTGGAGCCCTTGCTGTAGGGGCCTGGGTTTGAGTCCACCTCAGACCATTTCCTGTGTGTTGTTCTGCCTCACTTTCATGTCTCCTCTCTGCAGGATCCTATTGAATAGAGGCTAAAATTACCAAAAGCAAACTAGTGGGTCTTACAGGGTCAGAGGTGTTTTTTGTTTTGTTTTTTTTTTGTTTTTTTTGGGGGGGGGGGGGGGGGGGGGGGGAGGAGTTAATTTATTTAACCAAATAATTTGACTTTATTTTTTGTAATGTACTGAATCATTTTCATTTCCAAAACTAAACAAAGCAAACTGAAGTGCAGTGACTCTGTAAAACCACCAGGAGGCAGCATGGGCCTTTTCATGTCACCCTCGCTCTCAGTATGAAATCCGTTTCCTATCAGTACAGGCACCGATTAAACAGGTTTAAAGGCACATCACAAACACGAGGTTGCAAGTTTTTCATTTGGAATAATAATAATAATAATAAAAAGCTGTCAGTTTTCTTTAGTTATCTTCATTTTTTATTTTTTTTTATTTTTAAGAATTCTTAGAAAATTGCAAAGCCAAACAAGTTAATGGAACCAGTTTCAGGTCAACGGGTCAGATATTTCTCACCTCTTTCTAAATTAACTTTTACTGCTTGAACACAACAGAAGCTGCTTAATTTCTGTTGTTCAAATCATACACATAAAAAGAAAGAAATGCAGATTTCCTGACCATGCATTTTAAGCTGTTGCGGGGTTTATTTTACTCTTTTATATCACAACAAATAAGACACATATTTCTTGCAGAGGACAAACAAAATGTCCTTTTTATTACCAAGCAGAAGCTAGCGTGAATGCGACTCTTTATGTAGCTGTAGCTATCTATGGGTTTTGGGGCCTCAGTTTAAATAATAAAAGAAATAGCCGTAACTGCCTCCACTTCAGCTACAGTATTCAGAATGTGCAGAATCCTCACAAACTTACAGCTTTCCAAAGAGGCTATTGTAGATTCAAAGTACACTGGTGAACACAATGCACAGCATTTGATTTATTTTCCATTTTTCAGATTTTAAGACACACACACACACACAAATCTTCTGGTCTCAAACTTGTTTTGTATACAAAACAAAGCTCTGAAACACAAGAACAATTTCTCTGCCACAGTTAAAATATCCATTTAAAGGAGTGAAGAGGAGAAGAAAAAATAATACAATAACAGCAGAAAAGAGCAGGGAAATTGACTTCGAGCTTTCTTGTTTTTTTTGGCTTTTTTAAAAGTCTGTTAGTGTGAAAATACAAAACTGTGTAATCTTCCTCTCTCTAAAAGCGGCATCTGTTCCTGTTGTTATGTGTGAAAATGTTTGTTGATTCCTCCCTCAAACCGTGATAAAATGTTCCATCACTACGCCGCTGTGTGTCTGAATCAATCATGTCTCTGCTTAACTTTGGAACATGTTTATCTTTCGGGATGTGTGGAGGGGAGGGGGGAAAATTTGCCTTTAAGTCGACTTGGCGAGGTTACAGCTGTAACACGGGAGACTTTGAGGTGGCTCATTTACATAACACAGTGGGCCCTCGCGTACTTATTCACGCAGACTTTTTACACAGTTTAGTGAATTTCGGCAAGGCTCGACTTTGCTCTGACATAATGTGACTGAACCATTCACGGCCCCTATCTCTTTAATCCATGTTAAAGTCACATAAAGTCGACATTAGCGTACATTCAGCCTGTTGGTACTGTTGTGTCACACTCTTTTGTACATTTTTCCTCACTTTTTTGTTAAGATTAAAGAGAAGCTGTGTTCATAATTTGACACACTGTGTACATGCCACTATTTCTCTTAAGCGCTCTGTGACTTAACTCGCTATTGCTCGTGGTGAAGATGTGATTCTGCTTTCAGCTCGACTCAACTTGTCAACATTTTCTTCTATCATGTGTGCATTGTCTTATTTAAAACCCAAGAAGCCTCAGTTTTGGGAGTTGAACTCTCTTAAGTATTATTTGACGTCACCCTCCACCTTAAAAGCATATATCTGGTGCTTTTTGCCTGATAAACTCAGATCCACTCAGATGTGGATGTTTTGCATTAGTCCAGTGACATTCTTCACTCTATTTTCTTACGTTAGCATAAGGTTGAATATTACGATTACTAAACCAATATAGGCGAATTTCATGTGACATTTGAAGACTTAGCTCCAGAGTGATATATATTAGTTGGCTGGTATTTGCATATCACAGATATATCATTAATTTGTATCTGTGTAGATTCTGTGCAGTATTAAATTCTTTTATAGAAACAATTCACAACAAGAGTCATCTCAAGGTGCTTTATATTGTAAAGTAAAGACCCTACACAAATATAAAGAAGTCATACCAGTCACATGACCCCCCCCCCCCAATGAGCAAGCGCTTGGCGGTGAAAGTGGGAAGAAAAAACTCCCTTTTAACAGAAAGAAACCTCCTGCAGAACCAGGCTCACTAAGGGCAGCTTTCCACTGTGACTGGTTTGGGAGTATGCACTGATGATTTAAATAAAACAAATGGTGTCATTACATAATTTATCCATTACAACTGCTGTGGCACCACTGTATATAAGATTTGCTGCGCCGTGTGCAGTACATGCAGCCCTAAAGGACAACCTTCAGCACTGAAAATCCAAACAAATTTGGAAGGAGCAAAAGCTACAAAAGGGAGCCAGTCTCCATTGACTCCAGTGTGAAATTGCTCACCTTTATAGCATTAAAAAGCATATCTACAACTTGGTACAAAATCGTCTTGGCCTGTGTTAACATATTGCTGACACATAACCACTAAACATGTGACGTGAAATTTTCCGCCATTTTGAATATGTGAAGGCCCAGTTACAAAAACCTGGAGACTTGTCTGCGACCATCGACTAACAACCGGATGCTAGAGGAAAATGTGTATTCCTTGACCATTAAGTGAAAATCTTGTTGCGATTACTTTGGTTGCTAGCAGGTTGCTGTGGTCACAGCAATTAGCCCTGAGCATGCCAGCTACTCCTTGAGTGGCATTGTATGAAAAGTGGAACGAAAACTGGAAACAGATTTTTTTGCCTTCAAAGTAAATGTTGCACCTTTTGAAGTGTGTTGGCTGTGCCGGTGAGGCACAACTTTTACTTTAAAGTTGAATGTTCTCCATTTCTAGTATGTGGCAGTGCTTTTTTTAGTTTTAATACCACTTTGTGGTTAATTAACAAATGTTTGCAGATACTTGCTAATTAAGTATCAATGTCTTCCATGCAAACTACACGTGACCACATCAATCTGATACTGTCCAAAGCAATCATGAGGAATTTTTTTGTTGAAGAAGACTCATTGCAACTGATTTTACCTAAAGACAGCTAGCTTGTTAACAAGCTAGTTAGCATTAGCTAACAAATTGACACTTTACATTCTTCTGCGTAAATTAACTTCTGGCTCCTAAAATGCAACATGGTGGGGGCCAAAACATTACCACTGAAGCTTTGATGTATGGAGTTTAAAACCAGTGGATAATGTCCTGGTTAATATGTCTCTTTTATAGATTACTATCTATGATAGCACAGCTGAGCTGTATCTTCATGATAACCTAACCAATTGTGAGTTAAAACACAATACGCCATTATTTTTTCTTCTTTGATAAACTCTAATACGTGATCTATGTATATACAATATATATAAAATATATGAATTCTTTTGCTCTCTAAAAACCAATATGGCGTAGGCCCCCACAGCTGTATTGTTCAGATCTTACTCTGCTAACGAATCTGTCTTTCTTTCAGCTGGTGTGAATCGATCTGCCCTACACTTGCTTTTGTGAGATCTTAAGATGTGTAATTTCCTCTGTGTATTTATTTTGGTGAACTTCACAAGATTTTTTTTAAAAAAGCGAGAGGTCATAAAGCAGACCACACGAGGAACTTAGGGGTGCTCGACCTCACCCTGCTTGCAGTGAAAAAAAAAATGCTGTAGATATTTAGATGCTTGGATACGTTTCTTTGTTTTCACACACAGCAGCACAATATGTTCCGCTCTGGCAAAACGGTGAGAATAAGGTGTAAAAGTGACGACAGATTTAAGAGCGAGACAGATTCTAGCATGTAGGAAGAAAGGAAGCTGATGTGAATGGAATCTGTAGCAAAATGATTTTGTAGAACTGGTGTGAGGCGTATAAATATAAAGCAGAGCAAAGCGGTTGTGAGTGAACCGTTGCTTCTGATTTGTTTTTGTCATTTCCTTTGTTTTTGTCTGATTCGCCGTCTCCATGTTTCGACAAAGAGCTTGCTCTTAGTATAATTGTGCCTTTGTGACAACACTGCTGGAAAAGTGATCATAACCCGGGGACCCCCCCCCCAAGAACCTCTGGATGTCGCCCGTGGAAACCCTTTGCATGTGGTCTCCAACACAAACAGGCACACATGTACAGTAAAAACTTGCACACAAACTTGGTGGTGATGGTGACAGGAGGGAAAATCATTTCGGGATTCGGGTTTAGGTCTCCCTCTTTGTGTTTCTCCAAGTGTCTGTGAAAAACCAGCAGGGTAATGATCAGTGTGTGAGTGTTGTGTGCACACATCAGCTCTTCCACGGATGGATACTTATGTTTCTGTGAATGAGTAATGCGAAAGACAGAGAGGATATGTGCTCAATGAATCACAAACACCATCTATCAGGGTAAATATTTCCACTCACATTTTCAAGCTCTTTGAAAGCTCAAATATTGGTCTGATAACTTGTGTCTCTTAAATTCGAAAGGAGACGTTTTCTTTTCCTTAATTAATTTTTGGCTTTTGACTTAATGTGGCAACCACAAATTGTCAAACCATTTTATTTAATGGAGAACACAATCTTGCATGAACACAATCTGACTCTATATAGATACACCACATTTCATTCGTTTAGTTATCGCTTATTTACGCAAGTCCAAAAGCTTCGGACCCACATAGCTTTGTTACATGAGACACATGAGATCATAGAGAATCATGAAGACACGCTTTAACACGCTGCAGCCCTCATCAGCAGCTGGTTAAAGGTTAGGCCTGAGCACATAGCTATGTGGGATTCACACACCTTTCAGTGGTCAAATAACTGTGGCAGCTTCTCCTGTCAACGTCTATCACACCTTGGTTAAAAAAATAAAAAAATAAATAAACTTGTGGTGAGATCCCAGTAAAGATCTTTAGATGATTATGCTGTTGATGACACCCGTTTGTCCTGCAACAACACTGGCTGGAAGTCCTTTGATTTTCTTAGCGATTGATGAAAATAAATAAAACCAACAAGTTTTAAAAGGCCCAACTTTCACTTTGAAGGCGAATGGTCTCAGTTTCCTATTAACATTGTACCTTTTACAGTTTTGCAACTAATTGGCGAGTAGTTGGTGAGTGTTTGCAGACAAGTTGGCAACTATGAGCAACAGCGCCAAACTGCTAGTGAGCAAAACAAATGGAAAGAGGTTTTAAGTGCAGAACCATATACCTATTCACAACCTGTTTCACCTAGCAACAGCAACCTCCCACAACTACTTGCCAAGTGGTTGCAGAACACATATTTTTTCCTAGCAACCAGTAGTTACCATGGCGAAACCACTGCTGGCTATGACCTATCCCTAGGCGTGTGCTACAGGGGTTTAAGTCCTATAAATTATACCACATTCATGTCATGTATATTGAGAGGTTTACTGAAGAAGAGCAGTACTTGAAAAACTCACCAACCATCACATAAGACTGTTAAAGTATTGAAATTAGACTTTTTGGGCTAATTTTCACACCTATAGTTAATTTACCCTGGTCCAAATCAGTTGAGGAGTCTTTAAACTTGCAGCTTTTTCCTATGGTTTGGTTTGTTTGTCTCACAGCAAAAAATTGAATTCTAAGCGAACCAAAATGTGTCACTACAAACCACATGAGAATGTTCAGTCTCCTATTTGGCCAGATGTGTCTGGGGCGGGAGCAACAAAAGTAAATACAGGAAAGAGGTGCTGCGTTCTGCACGAGTGGAAAACATGGAGAATTTTCATTCATTTCATGGCTAGCTAATAAACTTTGCACATCTGTGGTACCTTCAACATCCTAGAATACAAAGTATACCTGGCTACAGGAAGTTTTTTTTAGCTCACAGTTGCAAGATACACCTGGCAGATGGTGCAGATCAAGGTCGGATCAAGTACACCATAAAATTTATTTAGAACCACACCTAGACCGCCTCCGTCAAAGCAGTCCAGATTGTGGTTGTTTTGGTCCATTCCAGGGTGTGATTACTGTGTTCACACCTGCGCAAACAAACCACAATGAGGGAAAACTAACCAGAGTTCAATTTAAATGAACTAAATGGCGCAGGTATAAAAATACCCTTAGAGCAAAGAAAAGTGATTGCATACTAGGACATATTCCTTAAAGAAATGTGTATCATCCCTCAGTGGCAGCAACAAGACAAGAAGATTGTAGCTGCCACTGAGGATGAGAGATCATGATTTTCTTAGCTGTCACATAATGAATGTGACATTAAAAGAACAGAGTCATGATTGTGTGAAGGATCATGACTAGTTGAGGCATGTATGTGTAACAGCAGTTGAGTGAGTTTAATTGATCTGGACCAAGTGAAAGAAACAGACTATGCTGGTGGTCTGCAGCTAGCAGAACAGAGGATAGTCCAGATGAAACAGCATGACTTCAGCTCTCTCAGGCTGCGTTTTCTACTAGAAAAGCTGTAGTTCTGGAACAGGATTTGTTTGGGAACCCTAGCGTGAGGGTGCTGCCTCACCAACCTCACCACATTTCCACCAACTTGGAGTTTTCTTCTTTCTTTTTTTCCACAGGGAATATGGGTCAGGAAAAAACAGAAGTATAAGAGCTTCAATTTTTTTTTTAAAGAGAGCACACATTAGATTCAGACTAGAGAACCACCATAAAATACACAAATAAAATAAAAAATGACACCAAGGGAAATTTAGACATGTGAGCAGGAGGTTTTATGCAATAAAGAAGTGATTTCCAAGGGAGTGTTAGGAGATTTTTGGGAGACTGAAATTAGATTTCACTTGTGAAATATCCGAAAATCGCATTTGAGTATATTGTGTCAATATGTCGCTTATGACATGTCCAAAAATCCATGTGTATTTATGAATTTTCCCCATTTTACTGTAGTGTTCATGTATGATAGCTATATCAAATGTGCTGTTTGAAAAGCATGGCATGATTAAAATAATTACGGAGGTCCGAAAAACAAACCAAAGGACCCAGCTTGGCCCAAAAGACCCCTTAATATGATTCTTTACCTTCTAAATATAGGCAGGTCGGTTAAGTAAACTGGCAATATATGCCAGGCGTGGTGTATGTGTGAGCTCAGAGTTATTGTTAATTGAGCTGAACTGAGATCAGCAGCAGCGAAGGCTTAATGCCGAAAATGAGAGAAGCACTCGAGTGGCTATCGGTATCATAAAGGAACAAAAGTGAAGGAGGAGAGGGAGAGAGGAAGGATGAAAGGAGATGATTTGCGGCGTTAATCCAAATTGAATTACGCTGATAACATCTCTTTCTTCTGCCTTTATTTTGTGTATTATTTCCCCCATTTCATTTCAAACACCCACTTTACACCTTGTTGTTGCACTTAAGAGTTCCTCGAGACAATATGAGACACAGTTTGTCTTTAGTTAGAATGGCAACATCTGCCCGGCCGCTCGCAACAAATTTCCTTAAAATCACACAGCTAGTAATGAACAAACAGCAATCAGTAGGTATTTATTAGTCCCTCTTTCCACTCATTTTCTCTCACCCACTCTCTGTTAATAGTGTAAATTAGCATATAAATGAGAGATAGCACGTGATAGAAACCGCCCTCCTTCAATCGGTCCATTGGGACTTATGATTATCTCTTTCGCCTCATTTTTTTTCATCTCTCTTTATTACTCTTTTCTTCCCCTCTGTCTGCCTTTTTTGTCCCCCACGACTACATTCACTGAGATTCATTTTAGTCTTTTCTTCTGTTCCTATTCAAAGGACGCCTTTTGCTTTTATTAACCCGTGCAGTTAAAGTGAGTCACTCGTTCTGTTTGCGATTATTTGTTTACCTGGATGTGTGTTCTGCCTGCCACTGTGTGGGGTTAGTTTAAGCGCACCTAATTGCTCCTGACTAATTAGTAGATGAGTTGAGGCATTTGGGAGATAGAGAGCACACAAACACGCACACAAATGTGTATGCGCGCAAACACAAACACATGCATTTATAGCACCTCTTCGTTCGTGTCCTAAGTGTTCATCTGTTGTTCCTTTCCTCCCTTGGCTTTGTGTCCCCAGACAGTTGAAGGCTGGCGATACGCAGCAGGAGGTGTTAATGATGTGAGGGCTCTGTGTTCTCTGCTGGGAGCGATCTGTTGTGTGTTAGCTGCTGTCTGTCACCACACGAATGGAAAAACATCTTCATAGTTCATATGTGTGTGTATGTGTGAGCGAGTGTCTGCTTTTCCACTTTTCAGTTGCTCTGCATATTAAAAATCATGAATCTCCCGCCTGCCCTCGCTGCCAAACAACACTTGAACAACTTCGTCTGCGCCTGCGCACGCGCACGTGGTCGTTAATTTTTAGTTATGGGGTCTTCGCCATGAGCCGCAGTTCCCCTTTTTTTTGGAATTCAGATTTGTTGGTTGCATTTCCAGTTTTGCTGGATGCGTTTGCGCTGTGTTTGTGTTTGCTTTGCTGTGTGGCTGTATGAGGGCTAGCCTCTGTGACAGAGGGAGTATGGCTAATACTGCTGTGGCTAATGTGTCTGCACCTTTATGCAGCAATTTTGGACACTGAGAGATAACAGTGCTTTTATAAAAAAAAAAAAAAAAGATAAAGTCAGCATTCGCAGGCTGGATGGGCTGAGAAAGTCACACACTCGTCAGACTGGAGACAGCAGTTTGTGATGTTGTGATTGTTTTTTTTTTTTTTACTCTCTTTTATATTGTTTTAAGTTTAATTTTCACTTGTTGTCTAATGCAATAGTAACACTATAGAAAACAGTGGTTGGAGACCGTGGTACAACCAAAGCAATTATGACTGTGTGCAATGGTCATTGAGCTGACAGAGACCGGGCCTGTGAGCACTTGCAGTCAGTTGCTGTTTCAAAAGCAGCGTTGTTGCATCAAGAGTGAAATCAAACGGCAAATAGATGGAGACACTTTGGGGTTGAATAGGGTCAAGTTGGCAAATGCATGCAATCTGTTTGTGATAAAACAGTGATTAAGTGCAGTAAACTGACAAAGATCCCAAATCTTTTGCCATCTGTTGCAAATTTGTTGCTGTCTACATTCAATTCAATTTTACGAATGCTGAACCAAATCACAACAACATTTGCCTCAATACAGAAGATATACAGAGAAAACCCCAACAATCAGAAGAGACCCTGTCAGCAAACAGTTGGTGACAGTAGGAAGGAAAAACTCCCTTTTAAGAGGAAGAAACCTCCGGAGAGGGGTCAGAGTTCAGCCTGAACCTCAAAGGATCAAAATTCCTTCACATATAGTGCCTCAGTTGCTTAGCTCAGGCAACTACTTTGTAGACCACTGAAAAAACCATTTTAAATTAGTTTATATTAACAATAAAGAATGAAAAAAAAAATTAGAGGTTATCATTGGTCCATGATAACGCCGCCAAAAATATTTAGGTTACAATGTTTTGGTCTCGCCAACCTTGATCGAATATATGAGCCAAGCAAACCAAAATTAACTCAAATTATATCAAATGTTCAGCAGCTGAAGAAGTGAATTGTGTTTCCTATTCTTAGCTGACAGGAGCGGGACCCGGTGCGGTCTGCTGCTGCTGTAGCCCATTTCCTTCAAGGTGTAATGTTCTGTGCGTTCAGAGATGCTTTTCTGCATACCTTGGGTGCAGCAAGGTAATCTTGACCATGTCTAAGGGCACTGAGTTGCTGCCATGTGATTGGCAGGTTTAATGTGTACAGTGTTTAATGAAGAACACTTGAAGTGTAACTCTGTCCGGTAATGTGTATAAAAGTCCAGAGCTGTAGTGCATGTGTGCTTAAGAGTTGCTCCATGACTTAATACTTGCGATCTTGGAGACGCCGAGCGTCTACAGAGATACAAATGGGCTAATGTGTCCATCATCGGGACGATGAGTTTCTACTAATACTTTATGCTGTCTTGCCATTTTCCCTAGATAAATACTCAAAGTTGGAGGTGGGTTATGAACACACACACACACACACACATGCACACACAGGCAAGCAGAATAAATGGAGAGTAAACATTTGAATAGTCTTAATTATTGCCTCGTGAAGGCATTTTTCCAGTGACTGAACAATGAAGCCGCGCCAAGTGAAACACACGCTTTGGCACTGTAGCTTTAAGAGAGAAAACCAAGCAAAATGATTTATCATGCTGAGGAACACTGGCGCTTCTGTTTAACCAAACGCAGACATTTTTCTTTTCTTTCTTTTTTTCCTCAGGTCTGCCGCTCACTGCTTTTCCTTTTTTATAAGTATTTTTTGTTTTAGCAACCTGGTGACGTTCAGTCTACACACACACACACACACACACACACACACACACACACACACACACACACACACACACACATACGCACAGCAGTGATGAGGATGTATGATGCTGGACTGAGTGAATTAAAGTGAATCAGAGAGTGTTAGACCATTGTCTGTTGGCTTCTCCTCTCCAGGAAGAGAATTACAAGACACACGCTCAAATACGTGCACACACACACACACACACCAAACCCTTAAGATCTGACACCCTTTCAGATATCCGCATTAGACCCTATAATCTCATTCTTGGCTATCGTCTTACAAATCTAATCATGACACACCACTCATATTCAATATCACCAAACCTCCAGCCTTTTAGTTTGGCCTCTCAAACCACCGTGTAAAAGCTTCATCATGGGCCACGGTGATGAAATTAGCCCCTATTATCCCTCCTCTCTCTTTCTCTTCTTCTCTCCAACTCTCACTCCCTCCATTCTGTCTTACTTGAAGGAGTGTGCAGATTTAATTTACAGCAGGACTCATGAGCCACTTAGCGCAATCTCTCTCCGTGTGCAAGGATTGATTGATTAGGCCTTATCTTGTTATCTGGGTCTGTGGTCGTTTGATAGGCCTGTTTGTTCTCTCACTAGTCTCTCAGCCTTTCTATCTATATCCCTTTCCTTCATGTAATTTCATGCCTCTGTCTTCTATTTAGCGCGTGTGTGAGTGTGAGAGAGAGAGAAATGGCCTCCAGCTTCTCCGTCTACTTTTCCTCCAATGTGGGAATCAGACACTGATAAGGACGGATTGTCTTGCAAGATCAGAATTAGGAAATTACATGTTTCTCTGTCACAGACTCACAGCCACCCCTCCCTCCCTGCTGGCGGACTGCGAGCCGATATTGTTTCTCAGAATTTGCTCAGATTTCTCAGCTGTAATGACTGGATAAGTAAATACTCCACTGATGCCGCTTCAGGCCAGAGACATCAGCACGTTCACTGTGAGGACACTGTTTGTTCACTGTAGGTTTTACCTTTTTTTTCTAAATGTCATTCATTAATTTAATTTAGTAACAAATCTTTCACCATCAAGGGTTGGATTTGGATGGAAGCTCTGAGATATATTGTGTCGGGAGCAGGTGAAATGTAAGATAGCAAGAAAAATATAATTCTTCTTAGTACTTTACAAAGATTTGCCACATAGCAAGAAGAATGATCCAGCCATCTTCTGTGAAGCCCAACCAATCATGGTAGATGGCTGCACCTCCCTGCGCCTGGTTCTGCTGGAGGTTTCCTGTTAAAAGAGAGTTCTTCCTTCCCACTGTCACCAAGTGCTTACTCATGGGGGTTTGTTTGATTGTTGGGGTCATTTGGTACCGGGCCGCGAGAGTGAGACTCGGATGTGAAATGTATGGTTTTCAGGGTTTTTATCGTTTTTTAGCGTTATTTTGTTATTGTTTTTTTCGTTAACTCGGTTTTCCTGGGTCTTTTCACGTGTGTTATGAATAAATCTTCTTTTTTTCGGTACCCGTACTAGTTTTATTTTGTTGCATTTATCCACAACACCTTAAAGGCCGGTCCGTGAAAATATTGTTGGGCACAAACCGGTCCGTGGCGCAAAAAAGGTTGGGGACTGCTGCTTTAGATGACTGTTGTTGTGATTTGGTAGCATGTTGTTGCGGTGGTTAGCACTGTTCCCTCACAGCAAGAAGGTCCTGCGATTGAATCCATTAGGGATGGGTATCGTTTAGGTTTTATCCGATACCGGTGCCAAACCGGTACTTTTGAAACGGTGCCGGTGCTTAAACGGTGCTCAAACCGGTGCTTAAAGAATGGAGAACACAAAATTGGTCCAAAAACCTCTCATGTTCAGCTGTTTTTTGTAAAAATATAACAATGTTAGCCTTTTCTGCAGCTATGGGGCATATATGGTATCACTCTTGGCTGGAAGCAGTGCTTAATCAATGGAAAAAACACAAACTTTGTCCAAAAACCTCTCATGTTTAACTGTTTTCCACTTTTTCTTTGGTCATTTTAACTTTTTGGCCAGGGTGAAGGGAGTATCTGCCATCAAACAAGAAGACAGCCGCATGTAACTATGACGGTGTTTGCTAGTTCACCTTACATGCATTAATTTAATAACGTGGTTAGCCTACTCAACGTGAATTACACACGAACAACATTAAGCTACTCACGCAGAGAAGAACGGCTGCTGCTGCCATCATCATCCGTCATCATTTCTGCTACACTGGCAGGGCTAGCGGCCAGGACTCTACTCTTCGGGTTCTTGGGGGATGTTGCTAACTCCGGGTCCGATAACAGGCACCACACCCACAGTAGATGTGCACGGTGTGAGGTCTCGCAGCCAGCTATCAAACACGGCGTATTTCTCGGCTTTAAAAAAACGCTATGCGTCGCCAGGTGTTTCATCGGATTCGAGATGTTACCTCCTTTGACAGTATCACAGTATCAGCTTAAAGCACTTGTTGCAGGCTGCTGAGTTTGCATATTTTGCTGTGAAGTACAGCCAGACTTTTGGCCGCTTTGCCTTGGATATTTTTAATCTGTAGCTCTGCTCTAAAAGAACGTACGTGCCTGGCCCCGCCTACTATCCTCGGAAACGTAAAATGATTGGCTAAAATCTAAAGTCATCACAGCTCAGGAAAAAAAAGCACCAAAATAAAGCACCGAAATGTGCGCTGCTTTTCGGTCTGGTTACTACCGTTTATGTCAGAACCGGTGCCATCATGGCACCGGACACCGGTACCCATCCCTAGAATCCATCATCTAGCCAGGGCCTTCGGTGTGGTGTTTGGGTTCTCTCCGGGGTACTTTGGCTTCCTCCCACAGTCCAAAGACATGCAGTTAGTGGGGTGAGGTTAATTGGTGATTCTAAATTAACCATAAGAGTAAATGTGAGTGCCACTTGTTGTCTGTCTCTGTGTTAGCTCTGAGATTGGCGACCTGTCCAGCGTGTACTCTGTCTCTTGCCCTATGGTAGCTGGGATAGGCCCCAGCCCCCTGCCACCCTGATAAGGATATGCCAAAGAGAATTGAATTACATTTTTGACTGATTCGTTATTAAACATCGATTGTTTCAGCTTAATTTTTTCCACTGAGTGCCGTGTGAGGACTAATGGTTAGAGCGTTACTATCACAGGCTAAACTAAAACCACTGGCAAACAGTTGTGCAGTGGTGCTTTGGTGAAAACTAAACCCTGATGCTGAACTGGGACCAGAGCAGAAAAAATTCTCAGATAGATTAGATTAGATTAGATTGGCTAATTTTCTTTTTTTTGTTGCATTAAATAGCATTTTATTAACTGTCAGTCATCACCAATATAACTCCTGGACACACTCTCCGTGAACATGGTCACCATCTGGCAACCAGATCACAAGGAAAATATGTATTTTCTCCGACTGGTTGGTGAGTGATTTCTGGAGGTTGATGGAAGGTGCTGTGATATCAGTTGGTAAAGATGCTAAAGTCACACAGGCCTGGTAAGTTATCCAACAGGTAATCACGGGTCACTAGGGAAAGCAGTTGGAGAATATGGTGCTGCACCAGAAGCCTTCTTGTGAATGCCTTGGTTGCTAGCAGATTGCCAGTGGTTGCAAAGCAACACTGTGTCATTTCAGTTTCACTTGTACAGCAAAACTGTATACAGCAAGCCGCAAATTGGAAACGGAGAACATTCCCCTTCAAAGTTAAAGTTGTGCCTTACTATCACACTATTGCAGTTCAAAAGATTCAGCTTTTACTTTGTTTGCTAATGTTCTCCATTTCTGGTTTGCGGTGAACTTTTTCAAGTTGTAATGAAGCTTTTGCATAAATTCAATAAGTAACATCTGTAGTCACACACTTTTCTGCTTCCTAGTGTTTGGTGGTTAATCTAAGCTTTACATCATTTCCTCTTTCCCACGCTGTCAAGCTCATTGCAACATCACTGGTCTAGTCCAATCATCTTACTGGCTGTACCATAAATCTTACAGCTCATCAGTCATTCTCCCTTGCAGACGCCTTCTTGCAACCCACCTTCTCCTCATCCCCGCCTCTCCCGTGTTACTCAGGCTCCATCCAAGCCTTAATCCTCACCTCTACCACCAGCGTTTAGATTCCTGGGGTCCTGCCGTAATTCCTATCACCACTGGGATTCCATTCTGCTGGGATGGGCGATCGGAATCTAATCGCCAAATAGCTAAATTGAATTATGTAACATGTAAATCATGTTCATGTTCTTTCTAATGATCTCTCCTACTACCAATCAGCTAGTATTTAAAGAGTGTTTGAAAAAAAAGATGTTGAAAATAGTTTGGAGGTGCACAAGAAGATGACCTTGAATGGGGGATCGGCCCTTTGTTCACATTTGTAACGTCTGCTTCCACCTTACTCAATATTATCAGTGCAGCCCCTCTTCTTGGTAGTCAAGTGAGCAGATGAATGGCCATTCATGCACATAGGGAGAAACTACAATAATTAATTCCCCTCTCAAATCTCAAGTATACACACTACTACAATAAAAACGATGGTTAAAGGATATTATCAAAACTTTAGTACTAAAGAGAGGAATGCAACGCCTCATGGGCACAGACACATAAGTAAAAATGAAAAACAGCTTGCCAAGTATAGAAGTTGAGATTTAATTTCACACTGTAAGCACAGAGCACAGCATGCAGTGAAAGACAGCTTATTCTGTGAAGCCAAGGATGCATCAAAACAGACAGTTTATTTAAATGTGAACTAACAAACTAGTTATAAACGGTTATGGGCAGTAATAAACCTGCCCTCCATGTTTAAAACACGTAGAAACTGTGCTTAATGGTAAATAGGTACCAACAATGTGACTATGATCTGTACATCCAGCATCTTTTCATTTCCAGAGCACCAAATACAGCTGTCAAAAGCGCTGGTGCGCCAGTATTTGACCCACTCAGTTAACAGGTTTGTGCGTTTGTAGGAAGGGTTACTGTTACAGTATAACGAGTAACCAAAATAGTGAAAATCTGATACAGAAAGGTATTAAAATAAATGGAGTAACTGAAGATTATAAAAAAATAACTAGTGAAAGTAGCTTAATCGACTATGCTTGTTAAAATGGATTAATTTTAAACCACGTGGGGCATCGGAGCCCTGACTTTGGCAAAGACTAACAAACTTTTCAGGACTTTGATTGTTTTGACCTGACAGGCTTGAACCCTTCATCGCCTCTCCTGGCTTGAAATCTAAACTTACCTCCCGTTATGGCATCTAAACTATACCCTTCCTCACCCTGCCACTCCCTCGTCATCAGTCCTGGCCACCTGCACTGCTCATCTTCATCCACTCCCTTCATGAGAACACCCCACCTCTTCCAGTCTCCTGCACTTTTCCCACCGTCTGCCTCAATCTGACTCATAAACACACTCATCGACACAAACACACACACACAGCTACACTCATCTACAAACGCACACACAGAACGGAGCGGCAGGTTCTCTCTAATGACGTCCTCGGAGTATAATTAGTCTGGCCAATTAACAGCAGTAACGATGCTTGCATTCATTATGTCAAATTACAATGTGCTGACAGAGTGTCAACTCAGCTACGTTCACCTGCTGAGGGAATCTGCGTGCGTGTGTATGTGAATGTGTGTTTTGCTAGTTTATTAAATCTTACTTCATCATTCCAGAGATGAAAAATGTCCAGCTCATTTTTTCATTGCATTCACGTGCACACACTTACACATACACACACTCACGCTTTCAATTAATACACTTGAAGCAGATCTATTATTCTGTTGCCTGTTGTCGTGGTAATGCTCCAGTGACCAGGAATAAGGCCTGTGAAACCAGTTGGATCGGTACATTGCTTTATTAAATCACGGATATTGATTTTATGTGTATGTGTGTATGTGCACAGTGTTATTAAATGCTATATATTACAATGAGTGAGATGGGACAGTGGCCGAAGATTTTACACATGCTCATTAACATAACACTGCTGCATATGAGAGAGCGGTGTGGACAACAAAGACCGGAGGTGGATTCATCTTAATTAGCATCTCGGGCCTCTGGAGGTAAAACCGCTCTGGTGGGAACCACAGCAACACACAAACACATGGGTGGAAAACATTCATATTTGTTAGTGAGAAATAAAAGTGTGAAATTAAAATTGTGCTTAGGATGAGTCTATGGGTATTATTAAAATTATTTACTTAATTAATGCAATTATGACCTGGAGACTGGGCTTTCACATGGTGATACTTCATTGTACATTACTGCATTCTTATTACAGAAACATGAATGCCGTTACAGTGGAAATCCCTGGACCTACTTAGTAAACTGCTGGGCAGAAAATTAGCTTATATTTCTATTACAAAGTATAGAATAAACTATTTTATATACATCTATCCATTCTCTTCTGCTTATCCTTGTCAGGGTCGAGGGGGTGCTGGAGCCTATCCAAGCTACCATAGGCCAAGAGGCGGAGTACATCCTGGGCAGGCCCACAGCCTGACGCGGGGCTGGTGTAGGATAAAAAAAGCGCTACCAGATAGGAAATAAAAACTTACCAACTCTTAAAACTTAAACCCTCTGGTGACCAATAAAATCTAGACTCTGTTTAGACTCCTATCACCATGTAGATGTTATGAATCTTAGTACAGTTTATAGGTTAAATGGCATGAAGATTAAACTAATTGTCTAAGAGGAATTTGGGAGCACACATACAGACATGGATCTGCTATGATCATTAGAGAATGATGATACTACTTCAAAAACCTAAATGGACAATACATAGAATTTTTAGTTCACTTTAAAATGTTTAGATTATTGAAACTTGTTAACAGAATAGGAAGAATGAATAGCTTTGATATTATATCAAAGATTTTATGTATTGTGTTGCAGGGATGGCTACAGAAGTTAGCATGCTAACCAACTAGCCCAGCGGTCCCCAACCTTTTTTGCGCCACGGACCGGTTTATGCCCGACAATATTTTCACGGACCGGCCTTTAAGGTGTCGCGGATAAATACAACAAAATAAAACTAGTACCGGTACCGAAAAAAAGAAGATTTATTCATAACACACGTGAAAAGACCCAGGAAAACCGAGTTAACGATAAAAACGATAACAAAATAACGCTGAAAACCGATAAAAACCCTGAAAACCATACATTTCACATCCGAGCCTCAACTCTCGCGGCCCGGTACCAAACGACTCACGGACCGGTACCGGTCCGAGGCCCGGGGGTTGGGGACCGCTGAACTAGCCTGGTCTGTACCATAGTGTAACATTACTTTGTATCTCAAAATTAAACAGTGAGTCAAAGCTTGAAAGAAGAAGTATGCCTGCTCAAAGACTGTATTTCTATATGGTTGTGGCCTTCAGTCAGTCAGACTTAGGTATAAACACTGAGTGAAACAGTAAATGCATTGGGATATGGCCGCTGGAGAGCAGGAGTAATGGAAGGGTTGCCAGCCAAGGGATTTTTTTCTTAGCCTACTTATTGCAGAACTTATACTTCCTCATGCAATGTCTTGCAACTTCTCATCCGACACCAATGAACTGGTCCATTCAGAGATTGCGTAGCTTGTCCAGCAGGTCATCATGCAGGTTGGACTTTGAATGAGTTCTAAGTTGTAGCAGTTCCTGCTAGTCATGAAATACTGAATCCGCTAGCCACTAAAATACACAGAAAGTCAGGCTGATAGTACGTTCCGATTGAAGCTGGAAGTCAGAATTCATGAGTTTATCGAGAATATCAGAGCAGTCCCACCAACCCCAACATAACAATCTAAGACTGACTGCAGTGCACCTGCATATTAGTAAAACTGTAAAACTGCCCTTTGCTTTTCTTTATTCCATCACTGGGCCTGAAGCAGGATAATTTTCCATGCTTCTGAAAAAATTCATTCAAAAAAGCATTAGGTGCATTGACACAGCCTCCAAACCTTCCCACATCCCAATCCAATCAATCATCTGTCTCTGTGGCAATTACCAGAGCACCGCAGCCAGTGGTCCTGTGCCCCTCCTCTGACAGGCCAGAGCCTTTCTGGTGGCACGAGGGGACCTACACAATACTAGGCAGGTGATTTTAATGTTGTGGTAGATCAGTGCACACTTGATCCTAGTGAAGGACAGAGACCTGAGTGGACCTATGATAGGCAATTAGCTCGTGAAGCAACACAGACATGCACACAAAGGCCCTGGCAAATACACAAACACAACTCCACGCACACATACACACACACCACAAGAGGCAGAGCTGGCTTGCTCTCTTGATAGGCAATTAACTTACTGCAGACACCTCATCAGCATGTGAACAAAAATCCCCTTTTAATCGGACACACAAACACGCATACGCACTTCTTCGCAGCTTTGCATATGCAGCGCTCATTGCAGCATTGACATGCAGCGTGAGAGGGAGAATCTGTTCCCATTGCTGGCGCCTTAGCATTGCTAAATTTCAAATGCACATGCACAAAGAATACACACACACACACACATATATATATGCACTCATCGGTAGGATCAGGGGGCAGATGATTCCTCAGGAGTCCTGCTGAGTTAAGTAATCACACTCGAGTGTTTAATAACTAACGAGAACCTGATGATGCTCTTTAATTAACACAACGCTAATTGAAGAGGGCTGGCGAATCACAGCTCTCAGTCCTGTCTGCTTTTTGAATAATTAGTGAGCAAAGGATTGTAGGCACAGAGTCTCCAGCTGTAGGTTAGTCAGAGGCAGCTGATGCGCACCATGGATATTTATGAGAGGACGTCATTATTGCCTAAAAACCACAGCGTGATGGAGGTGTTTTTGTTGACACTGAAGGACTCAGAATAAGCTTGGAAGTATTTACGCCCTTACTGCACATTCAAGTCTGTTTTCACGTGATGATTAAAACATCCTTAGTGCACTGGAATTGGAAATGCTTTCCTACTCCGACAAATTGCCTGCTGTGAAACAGGCCACCTGTATTTCACGGTGGTCATGAATGTACTAAAGGCAACTGGACTCAGACTGTCACTTTAATGAAAATAATGCCCCTGATGGTTATGGGTCCAGAGCTTATGTCCACACTGCAGCACTGTGAGTTTTGCAAAAATAAAACTCTAGGCATGAGGGAGCTTTCACAAATATTAGCTTTCAGTAGATTAAAAAATGGTCAAAAGAGAAAGTGTAAAATAAAATGTAAAACTGACCTTATTTGCAGTTGTATCATGTAACTTTTGGATGTTTAGCTATGGCTGCAGTCATTTTTCAGTTCCAGATTGGGCACTGCGCTTGTTGAAAAGGTCAGCAAACCTGACCACATGTTTGAAAGAAAAGCAAAAACCATAAAGACTATAAAATGTATTCAAAATACTGAATATCAATTGCATTTTCTTTTCATTGGTCAGAAACACTAAAACACAGCTAGCTGTTTAGCTACGAGCTGGTCCACAAACAGCAGGCTACTCTTGTGTTTTCTTATCCATCCATCTGTTTCCTACCCTTCTAATCCAAATGTGATGCATAAGTTGCAATTGTGAAAAACAGGTTCAAATTCAACCTGTTTTTTGAAGACGTCAACTGCTTAACACCAAGTAACAAGAGTAGAGCCTTCCCAATCCTTTGTTCAACACAGGTTTTCATGTTTCACAGGCTACATGTGGAACATGAAAACAGCCATAATTCACAATTTACCGTGAAAGCACAAAGATTTGGGGAAGAGTTTGCGTAAGAAGCTGATCTCTGAGCTTGTTGGGCACCAAAACTTTGCCCAATCCTTCTTGTGTCGGCCTGAGAAGACGTTCAAGTTCCACTAGTTTGTCTCCAATAAATTAGGGCGAGAAGTTTGGAGAAGTTTCATGTGGCTGAAAGATGGGGACAGGAGAAAACATGGCAGCATGAAGGAGAGGATTACTGTTTTGTTAATGAGGATTATCATACAAACCGGTGAAAGGCAACTAAGCTGAGCTGCATCGTCATCAAACCGATTTAGTTTTCGTCTCCTATTTAGAAGGATTACGAGACAATGTTATTGTAATTACAATTGTTTAAGCAATGAGACCAGCTTTATAGCTATTCTAGTCTGTTGTTATTTTACATTGCATGGCTAATATAGTGGCAAGTGTTTGTGTGTTCGGTTTACTAATCACGCTATTATATTTTATATATCTAGCTGACTTAATTTGGTTAATTTTGCAATGCTAACAATGTTACAAAAACACAAACATCTGTACTGATTATTCACTTTAGCAAGAAAAAGATTACCCTGAGAAATTTCCATCTCTCCTCCTTCCTGTATCCCCCCTAGAAAGCTGCTTCTGTCTGTTTATAGGTTTCATGTGGGAAAAGGACAATGGTTTAAATAGAGGGGGGATTTCAAGAGATAATTAAGGAGAAACGAACAGGGAAACTATTGAAGGAGGAATGGAGGAAGGATTGGGAGCAGAGAGGATAACGGAGGAGCGGAAGGTACCTTTGTTGTGTCTCAAACAAGTGGATCAACTCAACTGCTTCTGAAACACCATGAATATGTATTATATCAGGTTATTCATCCAGCACCATTGTTTCCTCTTCAAATTATATCCCAGCAGAAGAACACTGAGGGAAGACAAAAGAAAATTGGTGGAAATAAAAATGTAACGAAAACAAAAAAGAGACAGAGCGGTTGTTTTTATGTCCATGCAGGTTCTTTCGTGGCATTAGAGTACTCTTCAGAGATGACTCGCTTTTATTCCTCCCAATAATGCTGTCTTTTGATGGTCGAAGTCTAATTAACATCTATTTGAATAATCTGATTATTCATAAAAATAGGCGAGAAAGCAGAAATATATAGCTTAAATATCTTTTGTCACCATTCACTAATATACCAAAGGTAATATGTGGAATACTTAACTTAAAACCTCATTTGAACACAGAGGTTAAAGCTAATTAAAGTGTTTGTTACTGGCTGGTGTCCCTACATTTAAATTTAATGTGAAGACTTGGCCGTAATGCATCTCAGCCCTTGCATTCCCTTATGCAGTCTTATTTATTAAAATATATTGTATTAAAAAATGTTTTAAGCTTTCTAAGATCATAAATAGTCTGTTTGATACTTCCATAAACTTTATAATAATGAAGAAAAGAAGAAAATAAACTTACTTAATTACTTATATTTTTACTTACTTACATTTATAGATAGTCATGATCCTCAGTGAACGCGCTCCTGGGCCTCTGTACTGCTAGCCTTATGATTTTTCCTCATACATATAGTTAACTAACACAGTGAATACACAAATAATTTTTAATAAAGAGAAAAGTGAAGAAAAATATCTGGTTTGTCTGAGGAGGAAAAAAACGAGTGGCATTTACTTAAAAAGAGAGTCATTTAAGATTTTTCACAATTTGTTACTGGTTAGCAAGGCTGTTAGCATTAGCTGTGCTGTTAGCATAGAAAAATACACAGGTCAGCCTTTTTTTGACTTGCTCTTTATTTTGAGACTGCAAACATCTGAGCTTATTGTGGTTTGGCAGACATGTGACCGCTAACCATGTGACATTTACTTGCTTGGCCATTTTGAATGATCATTGTGACAATGCAGGATCAAATGAATAAACCAGTCACATACAGGGTTACAGACTGGCCTGTGATCGATTGTGATTTCTTTGCAGCTGATTCTTTAAAAATGGGCATTTCTTGCTTATTTATATTGAGATTGTGGTGAATTAATTTGCAAGAACATTTTAGCAAAGAGAATACAGCTAAAATCTAAGATAATATTAAGCTTATGTTGTTCTGTCAGGACGAGCATCAAATCTAAAAATAGATGCAAAATTATAACGTACATCTCAGACAGTGTTGTCATAAAGCTCCTCGACTATCAATTAGTATGTACATCTAACCTTGAAATTACTGCCATCTAATGGCTGCTGTCGTCTAATGTAGCTGAAAGCTATGATAGTTTCAATCTCAGTGGAGACTGTAACTCTGTCTGTAATATGGGCGTGTCCGTCTCTCATTAAACTGAGTGGATCTGGGAAAGCTGAGAGGCTAGCAGCTTTTTGTCTAATTGTTGCGCATGTGCATTGATAAAACACCATCTTTGACGGTAAGAACAAGGAAGACCAGAGTACAAGGCAGGATGCCTCTGGTCACTTTTTACTGCTCTGAGGTCAGTTACGATGTGTGCTTCGTGTGGAAACACAGCTAGCTTTAGCAAGTAGACGAGCTTCAGTGATTTAGCATCGTAATAGATAAGTTTCTGCTTGCTAATCACCTTGGCTAACATGTGTAATGCAGAGAAGAGCGTGACCACTGTTGAGTTGTACACTGACAAAAAGACTTTTTCACGTAGAGCCTGAAAAAGTTAATAACTCCTTTACTAACTTAGCAAGGAAAGCTGTAACTATGATGGAGAAGTGGCAGTTCTGAACATGTCCGGTCAGGCACGTTGATTAGGTGCAGGCCTGCATTTCTAAGCTCATGACAAACATTTTTTCACAGTTATGTGGTCTTCACAGGACAGCCACAACAAACATATGAATTATAGAATATGAAGCTGTAAATTAAACAGAATATAAAGTACTTAGAATGAGCTCAATCTTAATAATAATAAATACTTTTAATTAAGTAGATATTTATTCAACTAAAGAAGTAATACTATTTAACAATTCAGCCAGGGAGGAGTGCTGAAAAGTGAAGATGTCCATGTGATCGACTTTATCTTGTTAAATCAGTAAATAGTGAAGGAAGATTGATTAATTAAATTTAATTACATTTTTTTTGGTGGTGGTGCTCTGCTTGCCTTTCTGCAAAAGTCACAGCATGCCACTGATATCCAGGGATGTTAAATCTTGGAATATGAGCTATTTTCTCCTTGCAACCCTGTACAAAGTAGTAAACAAACACAAAACGATAACTAGCACGGTAAAATATTTATTAAATATTGATTCATGTTAAAAATGTTTTCAATATGCACACAAAAGAACAGAGACTAAAGAAAGGGACTGCCTTTCCCAAATCAAACAATGAACATGGGAACACACACAGATATTCACACTACACAAGCAGAAACACAATAATGTAGGTAGCACTCACCTGGAGGGAACAGAGGAACAAGGGGCTAATTAGTGATGATGAGAAGTTAATTTAGTCAGACACCTCAGGTAATAGTCTCCCCCCTCCTGTCTTCGGCTCCTTCTTTCTCACCTTCTCTCTCCCTAAGTTGTTCCCCACTCTGCATCGTGGTTTTTGCTCTCCACCCAACCAATTTTCATGTTCAGACAAGGTGTCAAATGTTCTGTTGTGTGCTTTTGTATCCCTTTAATATGCTTCTCTCTCTCACTTGCACTCCAGGAAACACACATAACCGTGCGTATTCCTTAGAGATCGGAGAGGCTGCAAAGCAGGTGAGATTGTCAAGTGGACTAAGTGGGAAATTGCATTATTTTCTGCTTTGACATCGTTGAATTGTATTGTGATGTGTGTGTGCGTCTGTGTGTGTGAGAGAGAGAGCGGGGAGATGGATCCTGAGCTAAATGTTTGCTAGCAGGTGAGCCTGTTGTTGACAGATGGTGTTTGTGAGAGAAGCTCGCTCCCTGCAGAGTCTCACCCCAGGAAAACGCTCATGCTCACGCAGACAGGCCCACGGTACGAACACACACATACAGTCACAGACACGTACTGTACTTGTACATACATAGAGGAGTAGCACACCGTCACAGGGTCTGAGTGGATTATAACCTGTTCAATTTGTGTTGTTCACAACCAGTTCACGACAGACCACAGAGGGAAAGAGATACCAAGACAGTGAAGAGAGAAAAATATAACCAAGGAGATTTATTAACACCATTCTGTTTATAAAAGAAAGCTGCCTTTTGCATAAAGCACTGTGCAAAAGTCTTGAGTCGACCCTCATTTCTTCACTTTTTCTTGAGAAAATGAGAAATGGGTGCAGCGTTTTATAAAAATTTACAAACATACATAGTAATACAGTATACAAAAAAAACAAAACAGAGCTTGCACCATTAGTGAAACTCAATATTGAGTATGAGCAACTTTATTCTATGCAAAAGCGACTGCTCTGTCACTTTTTTGTAATTAAAGGAGTCTTCAGGAATAGTTCTCCAGGCTTCTTGAAGGACTTTCAAAGCTCTTCTTTGGATGTTGGCTGCCTGGATTCTGTTCTCCATTAAGATGATGGAAAACGATGAAGCTGGGAGTCCGCTGCTCTCGCCGGCTCGAGTGACCATTGAACCCCCCGGCTAGCTGTCGAGCGGGTGGGTAACAGACGTCTCCGAAAACATCAGAAACATCGAAGTTTACACAGCTACATTCTCGCCTGAAAATATGTTAAAAGTGTATTTTGTGACCCAGAAAGCTTAATAAGAGTAATATTAAAACTTAGCAGCTGCCGCCATTGTTGGAAACTGGAATTGGCTGGGCCACGCTATGAATTCTGGGATATGGTGGGCCACGAAGGATACCCGACCCATCCTTCAAATTCGGGGAAATGAAGGACGCATTTGAAGGAGTTGACGAATTGGGACAGCCTTCGTCGCCTGGCTGTGATGTAACTGACCTTCAAATGCGGCCTCCGAAGGATGCAGCCGACGTTTTGGGACACAGCTAATGTAAGTGTTGTTGTTTCAAACCCTGCCACTTCTTCTTTTTCCCTGCACCTGTTCAGTTTCCTTAGATTTTTAAGAACACAGCATCAAGCTATGCTAAGTATTCAGGTAACAGGTCTTTGGAAATCAACTTAAAATCTGTGGATGCAAATAGGAAGGAAATGTGTGTTTTCATGAAAGACTGCTAGTAAAGTTAGGCAAAGTGCCTAAAGATAAAAGATAACAACCAAACTCAAATAATCCATTGAGTTTGCTATTTTAACTACACTTTTGCCTGATGAAAATTGTGGGAACCTGTGTGGGACAAACACAAAAAGCAAAAAGTAGTTTTTAAATAAGAATAACTTAACTTCAAACTCGTTTGTACTTGGTAAAGCTGAACGGTATTCCCTCTATTAACGCTTTCATTGATTCATTTTGTAATAATTCATCAGGTCAAGCGATTCAAACTGCAAAACATGCCCGACCCTCCAAATTTATAATCCCAAACTGGGCCCCGGAAATAGAAACCATGCAAACAAACGACAGAGTGAAGCGCACTTGTGCCAAAAGCCAAAATCCACCAACCGGTGACACCATTTTCCTCCCTGGCCGTCCAACCCCACGTAGACAGCAGCCATTTTGTGCCTCTGAGATCAGATTAGTAGTCTGGTGGCGGTGCTTCCCATCAGCAGGTCCACTGGAGCGTGGTTACTGTGGAGGAGTCACTATTAGAGCTAATGGCAGACTAAACAGCTTTTAAGTCAAGCCTGTTGTGTGTAATGAGACTTTAAGTGTGATGACAAGAGGAGCAAGAGGAAGGAAGAGCACGGCCGCACTGACAACAAGACGTTAAAACGACCACTCACGCGCTCCTTCAGAGCTATACGCGCGTGATGAATAAGCAAAGCAAAACAGACACGAGAGGAAGTAACTGAGCTGTAAGGAAATGACATAAACTTGGATCTGAGAGGGGTCAAATCACAGAGCATGAGAAAGCAGATAGAGAAAGACAGCCAGTCAAAGCATTAGAAAGAGATGAGAGATACAGGGAGGGGAGGGGGAGCGAGTGAGAGCTCCTGTAATTAGTCAGTTAATTACATCTGGATGGTGATCTGCTCGGGGGGATGGATGTTGTTTGAGCTGTGTGTGTGTGTGTGTGTCAGTGTGTATGAGTGTGCGCCTATCCTTGGCGGCTGTGTACACTCCAGAAAGCGTTTACTGAAATGGGAGCTAATTCTCGCTGTCTGAGGCCATTACGGTATTAATTTAATTTGGTTTAGCTGTCGCTAGCTCATTAACACATCTAATTAATTCATTGACATCAGAATTAAGTTGTTTCACTGAAACTGACACCTCTCTCTCTTATAAGAGAGAGTGGGAGGAGAGGGAGCGACAGATTGAACGAGAAACGGAGATAGGAGAGGAGATTGGGGGGTAGGGGGGGAGCGCTGATGGATTGAATCATATCTACAAGAAAAATGCTATTAATAAATTTTGCTGGCCGCCGTGAGTAGTGTCAATCTGTTATGTAGAGAATAAGGATGAGGAATGATGGGTGACACAGAGGTGCTTGTTATAGGAAAGAGGAACACGATAGAAACTGCAGTCATTCGAGATTTGGTACTTATTCTGAGACGCATCAGAATTTATGGTACATAAATGAAAAGATTAAAAACGATGTGACATTTTGGGGGATATTTTAACTCTTCAAACACAAAGTAAGCCATCTGATTGATTCAGTGTTCTTATTAGCAAATTGTCTGGCACCTCTTTGAATAAGAGTTGTTCAGTTTAGACTCAAAACCTACTCGTGGTAGGTGAAACAAACTGTTTACTTCCACTTAAAAGCGACATACTTGACCCATGTATCCACCTCAACATCACAAAGTGAAGTTTGCAATTTCATTTCATGTAGCCAGTTGCGTTTTTTTTACCAGTAACCTGAATAAACCATCTTATCCAAAAACTGTGACTATTTAGCCACTTTAACTACAGTTGCATGTGGGAGATGGGCCAAAAATCCCTTATCTCCAGGAATGTACCTGCATACAGGATTCTGTTGCTGTATAAGAAGCTAAACGTGAGCCAAATGCTGAGGCTTCACCTTGCTCTTCTTCCAGGGTTATTTCCACTTTTATGACAACTTTTCTCACAGAGGTTTTCTACCTCAGTCAGCATTTCCTGAACTTGTGACAGTGACATATATAAAAAAGCTTTCATACATGGCTCATGATTGAAAAACGAATCTGTCCCTCACGTCACAAAAACAAGCATAACACCCACCAAACAGCCGTCCTTCTGTGACTTTTGTTGTGCTGATGTTCAGGCTGTGAACTCTCAATGTTCTGATCTGATTTGGGCTCGAACATAAACAGATTTGAGAAGCTGTTTCTCTCAAACCAGAAAGAGAAATTGTGTTATTTGGGAGGTTTACCATAACCGCTCAATAGGCAGTGAAAAAGATGGACGTATGTACCTACCATGATGCCACCCACTGGTTTGTGAAATCCCATTTTGAAGCCTCGAAATGAGTCTTTCCACTGTCGCCATCTTGGTGTTTTGAAAGCGAGGAAGGAGTGGATCTGACGGTGAACATGCAAGCTCATTGGCTAAACACTTGTCAGTCAAAAGACATCAGCCATTCAGCCTAGCCTAGATAATCCTCCTTTATGACACTAAAAGGTACAAATTGGCTTAATGTTAGCAGAGGTTGGCAGATAGATCCAAATATCGATTGTATCGATACCAATGCGGATATTAGTATCGGATCGATTCTCAGCATGCAGCCCACAGAACTGTGTTAAATAAAAAAATGTTTAGGACATAACTTCCAATATTCACAATGAAAAATGTCACTGTTGACTGATTCTGTTGACTTTTATTTATTTATTTACTTATTTATAGCCTACAGCACAACAGAAGTTGGACCAAAGCACTTTAAAGAGAGACAGATTACATTATAGTGGTTCTTGCATTACATTACAGTCTCAGAAACAACAACAACAAAAAACAAACAAGCAAAACCCAGTTACAAAATACATGTGAAGCTGAAAAGTGTGTTTTATTATTATCTCAAAGCTGATTTCAAACTCCGAATCATGCAAAGCTACTCTAATGGAATCTCAGAATGAAAATGTGACGTTGAAAATAAGCACTGTGGGTCTTCTTTAACTAATGTATAGATTATTACAGTGAGAGCTCCCATATAAAAACCAAAACGTGGTGACACGTGATTCAAGTATGACACGGTACAAATCGCCCCACGTCAGAACACTGGCCAGTTAATTAGAGTTTAGGAGGAGGATTACTTCGGTGGTACCTGGCATGAGTGAGTAGTTAGAGGTGGGACACCTTTGGAAGTGGCACGCAGTGTGAACCTGGCTAGACGTAGGGATTATTTGGATGTAACACACAGTGGGTTTCTTGTTAGAGGGGGGCGTCGTCACAGTCTGTCTCTGTGGTAAATTTGATTAAGGCTGGCAGGAGGAGGTGGTCCAACCGTGAACAGGTGCCCCTCACAGCTGAGTCAGGTTCAACCCTTGGTCTCCCTCTCCTTCTCTCTGACATTGTACTTCCTGCTTCTTCCTGCTCTTTGTTCGCTCCCTGTCTGTCCGTGTAATCTCTCTCCATTTCCCCCTCCGTCTCTACTGGCCGCCGCCGTCCCTCTGCTTCATCTGTCTCTGTTTATCTTGTAATCAGCTGTGGGAATGGAGGCCTCGTAACTCTCAGGACCTCCACCTTGAAACGCTTCTCCATCCTTCGCCCATCTTCTCTGCAGCATGACTTTCACTGACCTTGACAAACCCCGCTAGTCATCTCCCTCCTCCCGATTGTTGAGTCCCTGCTTCCTATCCTTTCACCGCCCCCCTCAGCACAATGCACCTGTTTGGAACAATCCAGAAAAACCTGGACCGCTCAATCAAATCTTCAGCATAAACACTGATTTTACACTCAAGTTCCAATGTTCTAATATTTAAAGTACTTTATGTATTATTACCAATCACTGAGTTTTTATTAGTAGCAGTTTTGGACAATACAGGATCAAACCATGAAGCAGATCAAGCCAGGATCAATGCATCAAGTCTGACAAGTCAAAAAATTGGTCACATGATTGACAAGTTGTACCAAGCCAACGATTTAGTCAGATTACCAGCAGCATACTGTAGTTTAACTAAAAGCAACTGGCCAGTTCAGTCTGTATATCCTTTAACCAAGTAGTTTTTAGTGGATAAACTTACTCAAGTGAAAAACACAATGCAACTTATGCCACCACAACCTCTCCATCCTAATAACAGGATCTCTAAATTGGGATGTTTATTTCCCCCTGGATAGTTTTCGTGACAAAGCACAGGAAAAGACAGCTATAGATGCAGATCAGGAACAATCAGACATATATTTGCAATCTTTGTTAACTAAACTTTACTGTGTGCTAAAACGAGGTCTACAAAATATAATTTATTGAACAGTTTCTGATGCATAAAATGAAAATCCTGTGAACAACACACTATTTTGCTCCAAATCCTGTCAGCTGTGAGGGGGGAGTCCCCACTCAGCACAGCCACAAACGCCTGGGAAGCCAGCCAGCAAAATCTGCCACTTGGTGATGCTGGTGACTTTTCTGTCTCTGGCCTGTGACAATAGAAAGGCCATGCTCACTGCAATGGCTGTCACAATGGTGAGCCCCACCTACGCAAGGTTAGAAGTTGAAAGGTGCACAACCGTCCAAAACGACACAAAAGCAGATCTGTGGAAATTTCAAAACTATATGAAGCATAAAAAAGCAAAAAGATGAAAAGTTAGCAGATTTTGCATAATCAATAAAGCTACAGAAATAACTCGAACTTAAGTACAATTGCAGTAACAGTACATATGTTCCTGGTCATCAAAGAACCGATTTTTCTGCACCAAGATAACAAACAGACAAATCATTTCACCAAGCTTAAAAATGAAATTGTTATCAGTCTTCAAGCTAAGCTGTAAAAATGTATTGGCCAATCTTTCTAAGTATGTGCAAATAATAATAATAATACTAAGTCATTTTTTAAATAACAGACTTAAAGTTAAAATGGAGCAACGTGAAAAACAACAGAGGTTTCCCTTCTGCTGGCACTGTGGGAGAGTACAGAACAGAGGATCATGCTGTGAACAACTAAAAACAGATGTACCCTTCTTACATGTAATCTGCTCTAGAGGTGCGGCTCTCTCCCCACTCGAGAGCCAAACATTTTAACTCGCTACAGCGTTGACGTAGCCGCTCATTAGCGCGGACGGCGCAAACTGCGAAAGCACGATGAGAATTCAGTGCGATTATGTGGCGACACGGCGAGCCACGACACTGATCACATATAAACTCTGTGGATACAGGGTCAAGTTTGACAATACGGGATCATTAGTGTCCATCCGTTTCAATAGAAAAACGAAAATAAAGTTGGAGTGCACTGAAATGATCCTTTGAGAAAGTCTCAGTCTGTCTCTTTCACACAGTATCAGACAGCTATTCCCTGAGGTGAGAGAAAGTGATCGACAGAGAGAGAAACCTCACCTCTTTAGTACCAGAGAGCTACATCACCAGCTGCAGCAATTAACCCCTTCTTCCTCTGGGGAACCATTAGAAGGTAGAATAGCCTTTAAAATTGCATATGGCGGCAATTAGGGCAGAGAAAGTGATGAAATGATTTGGCTTAGACTTTTTCTGTATAGATTTTTTTTTAGGAAATGGCCCTTTTTATAGCACCATAAATTGGAATTAAAAGAGTAAAGTGCTTTGGCTTCTCATCTCCTCGCTGGTCAAATCTTTTCTCACCGCCTTCTTTGCTGTCTGCTCTCTCCTCCACTTTTCTTGGCTTCTCGTTCTTCCTCCTAACTCATTTTTCACTCCTCTTTTCACCTCTTACCGCTTCTCCTCCTTTACATTTCTGGTTTCCTTATTCTCTCCTATCCCCTCCTTTTCTTCTATTTCCTCTTCCTCTACCTCTTCTTCCCAAATGTCCTCATTTGCTTTCCTCACTTCCCTTACGTTTTGTCTCTTCTTCTCCAAGTGTCCATTTTCCGCACTACCTTTTTACCTATCCCATTTCCTCCCTTCACTTCCTCCCTTCACATTCTCCTTCTTCTTTTCCTTAATCCCTCTATATCTTCAATCTGTCCTCATCTCCTCTCCTCTGCTTCTTCCCCCGCTTTCGTTTTTCTCCTCTCCTCCTCCACAATAACAGAAGGAGATGGCTTAAGCATCTGTGTCATCAGTGCAGATTAATGTTCTAATAATATTCACAGATGTCATTTCACAATTCTCCGTTTGTTTATTTTCACCCTCGGAGCTCACCCGCTCTCCGCAGTTTTCTCCTCCTTTTCTTTCTCCTGTCAATAAATCACACAACTAATCACGGGCTCACCACAGACTTCAAAGCATCCACTTAAGACAGCCTGTCTCACTCGAGTGTGACACTCTCACACACACACGCCTTTCCGCCAGTGTTTTTGAATCATTCTTAATCGGGATAATTACACATGAGAGGAACTAAATGAGCGGAGAGTCGAGTAAAAAGGGGGCAGGATGTGAAAGCTGATAGAAGAAACGGGGAGGGAAGACGGCAAAGTGCTTCCTGACACATTCATTTATTTGCTTATTATTTTGCTGCTGTAGTTGTTTGTTTACTCATTAAGGATAATCCAATTAAAACACTTAAGAGCAGCTTAAGAAGAAGTGCACACATATACACACACTCAAAAACACATCTCAGAGTGGCCCCAGTCTTGGAGAGAGGACAGGTTGTGCTGGGGTCTGTAAAGCCTGCAGTTTCCACCCCTTCCTGCTTCTACAAACAGCGCTTCAGGACAGCGTGCCAGGGGCTTGGGGCGCCGAGACCATAACATGCCTCCATGGCGGCTCCATATTGGCTCTGGAGCTGGTCAGTCGCCTGCCCGCCTGCGTCCCCCCGCAGCGCTATCCTGTTGTGTGTTGGCTGACTGGTCCCCCAGTGCACATATGCCCACTTACACTGTGTTCTTCTCTAATTAGCTGCTCTTGTCTACACAGACGCTCAGGCTTTGTTAAAACATTGCTATGCCTTTCCTGGCATGTTCTTGTCTTGTAAATATGGATCCTCCTCACATCATCAGACGATGCAGCGCGGGCATTAATTTCGGCCTCGTGCGTCGCAGACTGCACTAATAAAGATGGTGCTCATGGCTCGTTTTACACCAAACAAGCAGTAATAATGGGAAGGGCAGGGAGCGCACGTTACCTCATTTCTGCCGCTTTTCAACGAGTCATTTGTTTAAAAAAGCAACGCTTCTTTTTGTCCAGTCAGACTTCATTGCTCCCTGACCAAATCAACTGCAGTCTCCTTTGTTAATGCTCATGACAAAAGGGGGAGAGGGAGCGAAAGAGGATGTGAGTGAGTATACTTTAGTTTGATCATTAATTATTACTCTCTGGTTCCTCTGAGAAGAGAAGCTGATGACAGCTAATTAAGGGTGAAGTGATGTATATGCTCTCCCCCCCCCTCTCTCTCTACCTCCCCCCACACCCCCCACCCTCCTTTCCCTCCCTGTCCACCTGCCAAATCATATGCTGGTGCTATGGATGGTAAATATACATATTCAGTGGGAAGCACCTGCAACTTTATGCTCTCTGGATGTTTCACTGATCTTTCAGCAGAGTGGTACTCCTGAGTATGGAGGGCTTTCTAAGTTAGAGGGAAATTGTGCATTGTCATATGTGTTGTTTTAAATGGATATATGCATTAAGATTATTCTATACTTCCCTTCTTGTTAATAATAACCACAGAAGAAACGACACTAAACATCCCAACCAGGATCACCTCTGCAGCTCACAGCCCTTGATTTTTAAAAAAAATTTGTGATAGAATTCTGTCAATCTGCTCAAATCAAAAATAAATCAATTTTTTTCACAGGTTACGGTCATGTTCTAAAACGGCTAGGCAAACAACATTACTGTGTCCTGAGATTTATATTATGTATGTTGATAGCTGTGAAATATTGAAATGTAGGCTATTTCTACTGTTTCCTTTGCAATGTATTTTTTAAATAGAATTTTAAATTGCACTTGAAATAAGTCAGCTTTGTGTTGGTAATTGGAATACACCTTTATATCTTTATACTTACTTGTTGATAAATATTTAAGTGACTTACAGTACTACCAAAATCAATAAATTCATATATATAGACAGAAAGCTGTTTGGATTTATTTACCAGCCACTAAATATGTTGGATTAAATGAAGACTTGAGATGCATTGTTCGTCGTTGATACTCTTGTGCGTTGCTTATATTATTTTGCTTTATTTTTTTATATTTATATGTTCACACCCCTTTAGATTCCTAAGCCTGTTCCAAGATTCCTGAAGGTAGAATACAGGCAGAGAGACATTTGACTCCCATCAAGGTGAAAGATTCTCATTGGTGGAGCATTACCAGAGGAGAGCCATTGTTTCTATGAAATGTTTTTAACTCCCTGGTGGAAGCTTGTATGTCAAAACATAGGGTGTTTTAGATTAAGCATGACAACGCTTAAAGGCATTTTTAAAGCATTTATTTGACAGGACAGTTTGGTGTAGACAGAAAAGCAGGGAAAGAATGGAAGGAATGACATCCATTAAAAATCTTCACAAAAACAAGAAAAGCTTGTTTATTTGATAAGGAAATTGTAATATTCTATTTTGTTAGTGGCATATTATTGACATCACATAACTAGTGAAACCATAATTAATATTTCTACTCTTATATTTGAAGAGTAATAAGCAGTCTGACAGTGTATATATTTAGGTCTTTTATTGTAAAAGGTCAAGAGGCATGTATAGAAAAAATTGTATTTCTGATATAGATTAGGCAGCAGTGTCCCAACTGTTTTGGTATTTCATGATGTACTAACATGCACAGACACACAGGGATGTGGTTGATTTTGAGTAGTGGTGTTCCATCAGGGCAAGCAAAGCAAGCAGTGCTTGCCCAGTGAAATCTAAAAATAGACATCAGCATGCCAAATTTAAAGCAATCTCCTTTCATCTTAAACATTTTGGTGTCATGAAGCCTCTCTCCTCTTATCATCCATCCTTTAATTTATTGCCAGTTTGTGGCTACAGCTGGTTCTTGTCTTTGGAAGCAGAATCAGCTCTGCTTGTCTCAGATTCCACTGAAATCTGCAGCATCTCTCGTTTTGTGTCCATGTCCTATTAACAAAGGATTGAGCTTTTTAAGCTGAGAGGCTTGTTTAAAAGCTTTCTTTTGATTGTTTTTGGTCTTTCATGGGAGCTTGGTCTTAGACAAGCTGTTAATGGCTCTGCTTTCACTGCTCTGAGATCAGTTACCATTTGAACTTTGTGTGAAATCAAAGCTAGCATTAGCAAGTAAACGAGCCCTCTCTGATTTATTATTGTAACAGATATGTTTCCTCTTACTGATGACCTTGGCTAATATATATGATTGAGAGTAGTGTGAAGAAGTTTTTATTAACTTCTTTAGCATATTAATAAAAAAGCCTTAATCTAAGATAGAGGATGTCAGCTGTTGCCATGTCCAATTTAATAAAACAGGCAAGTTGAACAGCTGCAGTCTCAACCAGCACATTTTAGCATCCATGAGAAATCACTTTGTTAATCAAAATTTTAATCAGCTATTTTGCTAATACACCACATTCATTTTTCATTAATATTTTTATTATCTTTGACAGTTAATCATGATAAACAGCACTCAAGCCTTTTAATTCAACTGAGATAAACTTTTGTGGCTAAACTGGTGATCTAGCTACAAAAAATTTATTTTAATTGAATTTTTAAAAATAAAGACCTAGCCTTGTTTTTTCTGTGTGCATTATGATTGATGATTCCACAAAATTCCCACTGCACTTCTCTTTATCAGCTAATATTAAGTCTGATGATCTAATGCAGGAAGATAGAAAACAAGCTTGCCAAAATCCTGAAACAGTATGGTATAACCAGATTTAAGTTTTTATATTTCATTGTATCTTTCGATAGAAAATGAGAACAGACTTATCATTGAGATAGTGCGAGAAGGAGAAGTTGGGGTGGAAGTGGGTTGCAAAATGGGATTTGGAGGAAGCACCAGCTTTAAGCAGGATAATTTGCTAGAGAGGACCAACTCAGTAGATCATACATCAGATTTGTCAATAGAATGTAGATGGTATCACGGTACCAGTGCCTATCCGTGAATACGTAATGCATCTGACATATACTGACGTGGCAGCTGTATTAGTCGAGCTGTTTTAAATTTTGAGTGTGATGTTGATTCGACTACATGGATATCATGAAAAACAGTAATAAGTATTAAATCTTTGGGAAAACACAGAGCTGATTCTTTGTCAGTTCACTTGGCATGGAGCAAACTAAACTAGCAATCTTGGAGAAGTGAGGTCACTGTTTGGTTTTTGTTGTATAGTTGCCTCATAGTTTGTCTTCTGTGTTGCTTCAGCGGCATACGGATCCACAGAGAATTGGCCAGTGGATAGATCATCATGTCACCCGTGCTTTCCTTCCTCTTCCCTCTAACAGTGATGATGATGTCTTTATGACACATCCCTGTGCAGGAAGGGGGAGAACAGGGAGGGAGCCAAGTAGAGGCTGTGAAAAAAGCGAGGTGGAGTGAGGTGGTATTTTTAAGGTTTTGCAAATGGAAAATTGTGGCACTTGGCCACAGTTGGACGATGGCTACGGCAGGCCCAGCTGGACAAACGACCTGAAGACTATGTTATAATTTGGAGCAAAGGTAAACATATATTAGCTTGATCATTCTGAAGAAAATAGATGACCGGATACCTAGATGATGAAACAGGTCAACATTTTGTTTTAGGTGTATGTTTTTGCACCCATTTCTATTGCTCAACCCTCCCCCCTCCTGCCCATGCCCTGCTCACCAAAACCTTTCTCTCTTAAATTTGTGGTGACTCCAGCAATAGTAACACCAGTGGAGGAAATCATTTGTGCCTCAAGGCGAGTCATTACAGAAGCAGAGTGTGAGATTGCAGTGACAAAACTCTGTCTCTGGCCTCACGACCAGCCAGAGACCAGCATGCTTCTCCACACTCATTACTCCTCTCCTCTCCTCCTTTCTATATATTTTCCTCCCCTCCTTTCCGGTTTCATTATGTTCAACACGGTTCCCCTTTTTACTGCCCTTTCCTTTGCAATGGTCACAGTCGTTAGTATTATTTTTGTCTACACTTTAAAAAAAAACTTAGTTGTCATATATCATATGTATTTTTATTTATTCATCCTGTTGTCTCACAGCTATATTAGCATCAATGTATAAAATAAAATTATGTGTAAAAATATTTTATTTTCTGTCATTTAGAAAATGAATCAAGAGTTTGATATTTCCAAAGTTTAAAATACTGAATCACTAAGACTTGAGTCATCTTTGCAGTGTTTAAATGCACAGATGTCAAACTAAGACTAATGGCTCAATATCTTTGGTTGTGGTGAGATGAGAGGCCTTCATTTCATCACAGCAAACTTGAATATGTCTGTGACACATATATCTTATTACGATGCAACTAGATTGCATTTGGAATATTTTCTTTCTGTAGTCTTTCCTAGATTACAGTAATGTGTAAAAAAAACCCCCCAAAACATTTAAATGCCATTAAGGAGGCATCTGATTGGTCCCAAATCCTTAAAAAAAACAAACCCTAAAAACCTACAGCCAAACATAAAGAACTATCTTCAGTGACAAGAAGAACAAGGAGTCCTGCAACAGATGGCATGGCCCCCACAGAGCCCTCATCTGAACAACATGGAGTCAGTCTGGGATTACATGAAAAGACAGTGAGGCAGCTGTGGCAGCTTCTCTGCAAGCATACCTGGCTTAGAAACCAACACACACACACACACACACACACACACACACACACACACACACACACACACACACACACACACACACACACACACACACAGGAGAACTGATGCTGTTTTAAAGGCAAACGGTGGTCACACCAAATATAATTTTTTTTTTACTGCACACGGTGTTTAAAAAAAAATCTGTTTATAATGTTGCATCACCTTTGCACTTCTATACAGAGTCAATCATCAAAAAGAGTCTTTAGCAGAAGGTAATCAGTGTTAATGCTGTTGTTTTATCTTAGCTTTGTATTTCTTTCCAGTGAAACATGATCCAAAAAAGGGAAAAAAGGCAAAACCAGAAACTTGTCTTCATGTGTTTGACGGCTGTTTTTGCCCTCGCTGACCAGAAGGTGTCAGCTCTGTGTTGGGTAGCGGTCCACAGCTACACACACACGCACGCATTCACGCAAACACATACACGTGCAACTCTGCGCACTATGGCCCACTGATGTCCAGCTGCTCCTGTCAACACTGTGCTACAGCGTGTAATTCACCCTCACACACAACGACAGCTGAGACCTGACAGGAGTCCAGCCCCACCCCCTAACCCCAAAACACACACACACAGACACACACACATGGTGCATAAACATAAAAGTAGGGATATACAGGAGTTAGAAGAGATGGGTGGAAATGAAGAAGAAGCAAAGAGAAGCAGCAAAAAAAAGTGAAAGTAGGTGGAGAGGAAGTCGGAGACTGGACGTGGTGAGAGAGAGTTGTGGGTGACAGACGCACAGAGAGCCAGACAGACAAAGGGGGGGAAGGGGGACACTGTGTTTAAGTGGCCTAATCAAGGGACCTCCCCTTCAAAGGGAGAGCTGGTGTGTGTGTGTGTGTCAATGTGTGTGTTTGGGCAGGGAGGATGGGGGGGCTGCACATTGACAGACTGAGTCCAAGTTCCCCTGCAATTATCAACTTACCCATACCCTCCTCCTCCTCTTCTCCCCCTTCATCCCCTGAGAGACCCAAGCTGCTGTACCCATCAACAACTCATTCAGGCCTTAACAAAGCAGCACCACGCCTACCCACACACGCACCCACACATACACACACATTTTACAACCGCACTGCCCAGTCGACTTTGGACATTAATTTGTACTTGAAAATGTTTAATAGGAAATTCTGATTTTTGTTCTGTGCATGTTTGAGGAGGTGGGGGGCGGGGGGTTCTGCTTTAAAAAATGTCTATTTGTGGTCCTTTGCCATGCAAAAGAGAAATTTAACATCGCCCGTGTGGCTGCTGCTTGGATTTACTGGACACGTTTAATGACTCAGAGAGAACGGGACCGGAAAAGAACATTTGGAAAACGCTTCACGACTTGATCCTTGTGCCTGGGCGGCTTTTTGAACATGAGTGCAGCGCCACTTTCGTCCTCGTTTTCAAACTGAAATCGAGGGTACGTGGCTTCGGTTCATTTGCTAATTCATGACAATAATTTCATAGTAATTTCCAATTGGCTGTAAAGGTCGTGTCAGTGCTCTCTGTTACAGGAACAAGCTGTTTTAATAGACTCTGACCGCCTGGAACAGAGGCTTTTTATGTGGTAACCCGTGCAGTATCCTGCCCCCTTTTACAGTGAGAACCTGTGTGTGGAGCACGGGAGGAAGTCGCTTTGTGCGTATGTGTGTGATGTAGGTGGCCGGCGTGCGCTGCTCCACGCGCTGAACATGCCCCGAGGCCAACATCTCACCTCTGGCACTCTTTATATGGAGCACTTGCTGGATTTGACCACACAAACAATCCGTGTATTTATGCCTGCTTTACTGTGTGTGTGTGTGTGTGTGTGTTTATTCTTTAAGCCTGCAGTAATAAGGTTGGCCGTGGTGCATCAGAGATAAGGCATTAGGCTGTTGACCTCTGGCCTCAGCCTCTGTTTAATGCGGAAAACCGTTCACTAACACCCAGGAGAGGCCATGTTAAGAGGTGCAAACTGCTTAATGAAATCAGCACGCCTGTGTGTGCGTGTGTGTGTTTGTGTGTGTGGTAATTGAGCCAGCATTATGAAGCAGCTGTATTTAAAGTGATGTCTTGCATTTTGAATCAGCTTTAATAAGTGAGGTGTGTGAGAATGATTAAATCTGTTTTTTTAAGTCAGCTGTCACTTTGTGTGTTGCCACTTGGCCCATGGCAGCATTTGTAGTTGCTTCAGATCAGTGGTTCTAGTGTGAGAACCCTTTTAAACGTGGAACATTTGTTGTTTACTTTCTGATTTAAATTGATTTAAATGGCATGTTTTAAATATAGATAATCTTTTAAATGTTTTTTTTAAGTTCACTTTTTTGGCCTGTAAACTGTGATGTTTACCTATTATGCTTCTTTCCATCGTACATACTGTTGTGATCATTGTGAACATCACAGCTGTGAATTATAAATAACCCTTAAACTGAGTGGTTTCTGTCATATTTCAGCTCCACTTATAGAACAAAATTAATTAAAGTGTGTGTGCCTATGCAGCTACCCTCGAGAAAAGCCCGGAAACTTTTCTAGTGGTTGTCAAAACACATTTTTATTGATTTATACTGAGATGTCAAAACTTGTCATTAAGGGTACCGGGGACGTAGTCAAACGTTATATTTGTGGGGGAAAGTAAAGCAGCATGTCCAGAGTTTCTAAAAATAAGATCAGCACATGTGCAAGAAATCCCTGTGAGACAAAAGCTCTGATTTTTCCTGCTCCTGGCCCCACCCACCTGCTGTACAAACCTCCTGTTTGCAAGGAGCCAATGAGTAGAAGTGTGGACTAAAGCTACCGTCCCTTTAATGGAAGATGTTTGTTTCAGGCAGTGGAGGAGGCAATGGGTGGCACCAAAGCCCACTATAGAGAAATTAGTAATGGATTTTGAACAAAAAATAAAAATAGGATGTCAAACTCATTTTACATTGTGGGCCACATACAGCCCATCTCACATGGGCCGAACCATTTTAGTTCAATTAATTTCAGTTTTATTTATATAGCACCAAATCACAACAACTGTCACCTCAATGCATGACGAATGAAAATCCCCTTTCTGTCAGTAAAGAAGTTTAACTACTCATTTTATCACCGAGATATCTAAATATCAGAAAAAGAATTGCAATTTCAGCCACACGTCTCAGTTTTTCTGCATCATAAAGAAATGCTGCTGTAAATTAATGAAACCTGTCAGCACGACTGTTTGGGTTTAAACTGCAAGAAAAATATGTGTAAAATTTCAGAAAAAGTTCTGGTAGCTCACTGCACAAACTTTCTGTAAATATAAAACAAAAGTTTTTTGTTAGCCGTTAAACAGTTTTTCTATTACTTAATAATTTTGAACAGCTGAAAAATGCGAGAAAATAAAATTGAGTCTAAAACTTACAACCTTCTTCACATTTTCCAAAGCCATGCAGTGGGCCAGATTGGAGACTTTTCTGGGCTGATTCTGGCCCCAGGGCCTTATGTTTGGCACCCATGCTATACAGTAAATTGTGTTTTATAGGGCAGCGGTCCCCGGGCCTCGGACCGGTACCGGTCCGTGAGTCGTTTGGTACCGGGCCGAGAGAGTTGAGGCTCGGGTGTGAAATGTATGGTTTTCAGGGTTTTTATCGGTTTTCAGCGTTATTTTGTTATCGTTTTTATCGTTAACTCGGTTTTCCTGGGTCTTTTCACGTGTGTTATGAATAAATCTTCTTTTTTTCGGTACCGGTACTAGTTTTATTTTGTTGTATTTATCTGCGACACCTTAAAGGCCAGTCTGTGAAAATATTGTCGGGCATAAACCGTACCAGCACTTTGTTGTGTGTGTGTGAGACAGGAAGGTCACCATCTTGGTGGCTTTTAATTGGTGCAAAAGTTCTCTGATTTTGGTACTGCTCAGTGTTTATTTTTTATTTATTACAAAACTAATATAATGTTAAAGTTAAAAAAAAGTTCCAGATGACTTTTTTTGTTGTATTTTTTTTAATCACTAGTTTCACTCTCTATCTCTCATTTTATTACTAATATTTCTAAGTCAACTAATTATAATTATTAGCCTAAATGTATGAAATTTTTGGTATATGCATGGTGTTTTGTCCTTTTACATCTTTCTTTCACTGTGTGGTCTGGTTATGGTCATTTTACATCTCTTTGGTGTCTCACCTTAGTACCATAGTGTGAATGCCTCTACATATTACTTTCCTTTTGTTCCTGTCACCTCACAGCACGAAGGTCCTGGGTTTGAATCCACCAGCTGGCTGGGGCCTTTCTCTCTGGAGTTTGCATGTTCTCCCTGCGCCTGCATGGTTCCTTCCAGAGTCTAAAGAGAGGCATTTTAGGTTAACTGGTGATTTTAAATTGGACGTTGGAGTAAATGTGAGTGGAAATTCTTGTCTGTCTCTCTGTGTTAACCCTTAGAAAGACCCCACCTCTCAGCTTGTGACAGCTGGGATAGACTCCAGCTCCCCCACCATTGCTCTCCTGTTTTGGATAAGGCGTTTAGAATATGAGTGTATGTCAAATTTTTATGAGATTCAAAAATACAACTTTACATCAGAAAGCAATGAGAAGAGATGAGATAGTCGCTGGCCTGTCAAAAACTGATCAAAACCTCTCTGCACAGCTACATTTCAGCAAAGAAGAGTTTTGAGAATTGTGCATTTTTTACACAACCAGGTTTTTCAAGGTTTTTCACGTCAGCCTGCTCTGTGCTGACACGTTTGTCAAATTGCCAACTTGTCTAAACCCAGGTATGAACGTTTTTGCCTTTAGACAGGGTCGGACAACAAATGAAAGGTTTGTTTCAAGAACTTCTTTACCGTTATAGACTAGGATGCTTTTTTTCCTCTGCTTGCTCTTATTATTGACTTTCTGCCAGTATGTAAACTGTTTGTTTATTTTTTGATTACATAATATGTGGGACACATGTGTAATTTCAGCTTCCACTTTGACTTTAATCTCCTCAAAGAGAGCTTTGTGCCACTCCTGGGTCTAACACAGAGTATAAAACACACATTTAAAGTATGGAAAAAAGAATTATCTTATCTTACTTGTTTTTGCTTTTTCTTTCTTTTTGTCTCATGGAGAGTTGGTGTGTGTCAGGTAGTTTACCAGGTTTGTCCAGGACACTGAAGACATTCTCCAGCCTCTCCTCCACTCCATTAGTCTGTAAGTGGAGGCGGAAGTGTGTATCAGATGTGTGTGTGTTGTGTCGATTTACGCATGCGAGTGTGTGTGTGTGTGTTTCTGGTGCGTGGGGTGTCACTTCAGCTGTATTGGGGTCAGGTTGGGAAATATAGAAGCTTCCAGGCACTCAGCACGTAATTGAAAATCTATTTCGCTCAAAGTGAGGAGAGGCAACGAAAGAGTGGAGAGCAAATGAAAGAAGGAAGAAAGACAGAGGTTGAGGAGGTGGGAGGAGATGGGGGAGGAGGGGACAGGAGACCAAAAGATAATGGTTAGGGGGGGAGAGCGCGAAAGCAGTGGGTATAGAGGGAGGAAGGCTGGAAACAGAAAATGAAGCAGATATTATTTTAAAAGGTGGACTGTGACACGGCGGAGGAGGCGGTGGAGGTGAGGGAAGGACAAAACCGCTGCTTCATTGCCGTCCTAAGTGGATAAAAAGCGAAGGAGACGGCTGAGAACAGTTCATTTTTGCGACTTCCACCCTGTATTATCCAGTCCCCACTGATCTGTCACCGTGTGCCTCTGCAAGTGTGTGATCTCTTCATGTGATACCGACTCCCATTTGCAAGGCCCTATTGCTACCTGAAATGCATTTGTCACACATAACCTATGCATCATTCAGTGCTGTAAGACTTATATACAGTGCATTTTAAAAATGACCATTTTTACCTGTATAAACACAGAAATCAGTCATCACAGCAACAAGAAGATATCCCAAAAGTCTTTTGTTCAAGAGGCAAGGATAAATCGCGCTGAACATAAGATAACGTTTGTTTCCATGAAATTAAATACTAAATGTTCGTTTAATTGCTTTTTAGTTTCAGAGGATTATTTAAATACATGCACCAAGTTTGCAGGTATCTGTAAATAAAACTTAAAAATACACTCTGCCAATTTTCTGCATATTAATACCATGAGATCAAAATTCAAAATTTAAATTAAAAGGAAACAATGTTGGGTTTATCTGTGTGTTTGTCAGGTAAACAGTCTCTATGTTTTTCATGTATAAATTAGGATCTACAGTATGCAAATATCTTACAATTGCATTTTGATCAAAAATATGCAAGCGCTTCCTCAGTTTAATATTACTAATTCTTTGCAAACAAAAGATATATTCAGCAATTTACTTCCTTATTTTACTTAAAGAAGAAGAAGAAGAAGAAGCCGGATCAGACAGACTGTATTTAGGCGGAGGACTGAAGTCAAACTTGGCTGAACAGCATCAGCTGCTTCATTCATGCTTCACAGCTGGATCGTTCCTTAGCTGCTAGGCTAAAAGGCCTACACACTGTGCGATTTCGGAAATCTTATAAATTCCTTCTAAGCCACACTGTGCAACATATATCTAATAATCTTGTGCAAGACATCAAGTTTGATGCATGCAGACTGTACGACTGATAATCTAATCTGCTGAATCGGGCCAAGATGCATGCCTGTTTTTCCCAGGCTGTCTTCAGCTGGAGGACTCACCACACAAATAATCTTCAGCTCCAACATCTGAACTACATTTTCTTCTTTGTTGGAATCCCAGACATATTTTATGTAGCTATTACTTTCAACTATGCGGTGTACATTGGTCGCTGTAGCAGTCACCCTGTGACCTAAATTTCTGAAACTGTCAGAATTTTTTCCCCAGACTGTCTATCCATTACCTCTCTCACTCTGCACTGTAAGATGCACCTCTCTGGAGCCACGACCAAAGAGATCAGCACCATCCTTTCATTCAGTCACACAGTCCCACGTTTAGGTGTGGAATAAGCGGAAACGTTAACTTTTTCGTGTTCGTTAGTAAAACTGAAAGCTGGGAAACCAGATTTGAAACTGATATTTTAAGAATTTGTTTAACTGTCCGTTGTTTGTTTTATATATTTAGCTAAAGATGCTATTTTTTATTTGGAAACAAAAGTATCAAATATTAATTTACATTTCATACTTTAATAGATTTCAAATGTTTTTAATAGGATTTAGTATGAAATCCTATTTAAAAACATTTAAACATTTAACATTTAAAAACAAACATTTCAATAAGACAACAAAATATGTCTTATTGAAAAGTCAAAAAGAAACCGTTCACTATCAGTCTACCTACCGATAATTAAAACTCAAAACTAACACCTTTCCTTTCACACAGTCACTTCAGAAAACAGTTTGGTTTGAAGAGTTTCACGTGGGCAGTCAATCTTACTTGTACACTACACTAGGGAACAATGTGTGCGTGATAACTGGTTGCTGGTGGTTTCTGGCCGCTCCTTGGTGAAATTGGTTACAAAAAAATATGCAGTGCTACGCTAAAACCCTCCTTGCAATTGCTTTAGTCACGAGAAGGTTGCCAGTAGTTTGCACAGAAGACTCAGACTTGCCTGCAAACACTTGCAAACCACTCTCCAAGTTCTAGTGACTCTGTGAAAAGTGTGACCACGACATTCACTTTCAAAATAAAAGCTGAACCTTAACACTCCAACTAACACATTTCAAAAGGTGCAACTTTTAATTTGAAGGCAAACTGTCTCTGTTTACAGTTTTTCCTTGTAGTTTCATTACAGCTTGCAGAGTAGTTGCCTTGAACTTATTAGTTTTCTTGTTTTTTTTTTTTTTTAAACTAATGTTTCTAAGAGAATGGTTAACATAGTGAGATTGCATAATGGTGTAAAACACAGATGTGCACATGTCAAATTTATTGTGTTTTATCCATTTACAGAGTCATTCATTCGATTCAGTTCAATTCAACAGTTGACTCAATGAGACTTATATTGTAAGAGTAAGACCATACCCTACACTCAAAATACTAAAATTTGAATACTAAATCTGTTATGGGAAGGACAGAGAGAAAAACAGGCTTTTATTTTGATCTGGAAACATCATATTGAAACAGTGTTCACTAAACCTCCCAGTCTTTAAAATCCTTAAAGGATGATATATTGTCTTCTCTTATAATAGATGAGATATAATTTTGAATCTTAATAAAGCTATTAAGATATTTGTGGAGTGCATTTTTTTTGGGGGGGGGGGGGGGGGGGGGGGGGGGGGTACTAAGGCGCACATTTAGGGATGACAGACTCATTTTCCATCAAGGGTCACATCCAGCTCACTTTCATTTTACCTAGGCCAGATGAGTAAAACTGCACTTTCTGTCAGTGTAAAGATGTTTAACTACACAATTAGTCCCTTAGATAGCTTAATATAGGTTAAAGCATTGCAATTACAACAGCACATTGCGTTTTTTCTACATGATAAACGTGTAAAATTAGCCCTCAAATTTATTATTATTTATTTATTTAGGATTTGTTTATGAAATTTTATGTTTTTGTTTTGTTTTTTACCAAACTTTCTATAGTAGACAGTGAAAAACAGTAGCTTCTCTGTCATTGTTTATCTATTACTTACCCTACTTTGATGTAGTATGAATGACTGTGGTCATGTCGTTATCAGCAGGAAAAGCTGTAAAATTATGCCTTCTTTTCCAAAGCTGTCCAGTTGGCCGGATTGAACTCTTTGCCGGGTCGATTCTGACCCCAGGGCCTTATGTTTGACACCCCTATATTATGCGTTATTGCACCACCCACTGTCTTTGCTTTGTGCTAAATGCCTTAATCAATGTAATGCCTAAGCTATTTCACACACTATATTATCTCACAGTAAACTCCCTTAATAACATGTCTGTGTAAAATTTCTGCCTCTAACAACTTTGTATAGAAAAGCTTCCTTGCTCTAAATTTTTAATAAACATGTGTTTCAATATCCATATTGTTTTGACAACAGATACACCTCTGCACTGGTTTTATTTCACAGTTTTTTGTCTTTTTTTTTCTTTTTCTTTTTTTTTTTACAAATGTTTTCAAATCGAGTACAGTAACGTTTATTTCTGTAGCCCATTTGTGCATGTGTGTCTGTTTAGGTTCGTTTGTAAGAACTCTGTTTCTGTCTAATAACTGTTTATGTTCCAGCCCTTCACTTCATTCAATGAAAGGAATTTTATCAGAAATCAGAAAAAAAAATGCAAACATGTAAAAGTGCACAAGTACACGGACTAAAAATCTTTGGTAAATTATTTAGGCCAGAAGTTTGGGGGAATTTAAATTCTTGCTCCACTTTTAATTAGTGCTGCAACACCAACAAACCAACCACAGGAACAGAACACACATACAAAAAACCCACTGACAGTGTAGTGCAACACTTCACCTCATTAAGCCTACAAATGCACATTCTGTGAACGTGAAAAGACAGGATCATAAAAAACGCAGGGATTATTGTTCTGTACTGTGCAGAGCTCAAAATTACACCGCTGTGTGAGTGTCTGCACTGACTGACAAAAGCAGCAACAGAGACAATAAACAAAGCCCCCCCCACCCCACCCTCACTGAAGACTGAATGATTGGATGCTTGCATAACACGTCTGATGTCTAAAGGTATGAAGAACGTATATGTCTGAAGGACATAATTACAGCTTTGGGTGTGTCCAGCAGTCGTGAGGATACCATGATTAAATAGTTAATTGGTGTTTTTTGATGAGTAGGGCATTGTAGTATGATGTCACAATGCTACAAACAACAACATGCCCTGTAATTATCTAAATTAGCTTTGTGCTATTTACAAATATCAATATTTATTTAAATTTTACAGTATTTTTAAAAATGTTTACACTTATTAACGTATATTTTTTCAGTTAATTAGGAACAATTTCATTTTACATCACATTTTCTTTGTTCGTCTGTCCACGGATCCACGCTTCTATGCTGTGAGAGAGTGTGTATGTGTGTGTTGTTCTGTATGTGTGTGTGTGTGCCTGAGGCCTCTTCATCTCATCAGCAGAAATCTATTCTGCTCAGACTCATCCAATAAGGTGGGTAATGATACTCCACTCTAATATTGGGACCGTCCAAATTGAACACATTTAAACTTTAATGTAAGTCAAGTCCTGGGGAGAATGTAATCTGCCCCACTTAGTGTGTGTGTGTGTGCGCGCGAGTGCGTTTTGAAGGTTTGTTCGTGTGATCTCGTGCGCAACTGTTTCTGTGTAATGTAAAGCACTTTGACTTTTTTTTCTTTTGTTGCTCCACTAATGAATTTAAATATGTTGAATTACTTTGAAGAAGAAGGTGAGAGGTGAGATGAGAATGTGTGTGAAGTGCTGCGAGAGAGGCTGTTTAAGCAGTTGAAGCAACAGTGTTTCGGTGTTTGGAAGTTCCTGCTGAGGTGAACTGTGCAATGACAAAAACACATTGGACACCTTTTCACCCTCGCCCCCTCATCCTCCTCCGAAAGAAAGCACACGCTCCCTTACTTTTTAGCTGCTTTTCCATGTAAAAATGTAACTTTTTAACTATTATTTTTTCGCCTTTATTTGACAGCATCAGCAGAGATAATAAAAGTGGATAACGGGAGAGGAAGGACGTATGACCATAGAGGTAGTAGGAAAAATTTGATATTCTTCTGGCATCTAATCACTTTGTTAAGAACTACTTGCCTACTGCGTGAGCCTCCAGGGTTTGTTTCTGTGCTGTGGCAACATTTTTAAAATAAGAAACCATGAAACACTGCAGCGTTATATTAAAAACGGTATAAATCAACTTTGTTTTCAGTTGTGGGTGCTTCGGTTTTTTTAGTACTATGTTTTTCTGTAAAATTCTATTTTGTAAACCTTTTTTTTTTTTTACCACAAATGTCAGAGCAAAAAATTGGCATTCATATCCCTGATCTCACTGCAAAAAGTGAAATAGTCATAAAAATGCATTTTATTAGTCTTTGTTTGTTCATGAACAAATGAACTGTCTCGTATTTTTGCTATAAGCACCACAAATTTTTTTCAAAGGTCTTCAGGGGAAGTGTCACCGTGGCAACCAAGGAAACTTTAAAAAGTGGGAACTCTTGCATTTGAAACTAAGCCAATTAAATGCATAGAGCTGTATATTTTTATTGCCTGACCCTAAATATGTAGCTTCATGCTTTAAATTTGAACTGAGAAGTTTGTGGCTGCTAAACCTAAAAACACAAGAGTTAGACATGAAGTGAACGCGTAACTTAAAGAAGGTATAAAAATGATCTAGTTCTGCGATGGACTTAAACTCCTGAGAGAGAAATCATTTGTCATCAGTCTGTTCCGATGTTTAAAAAACAATTTATCTCTGGGAACATAGATTAAATATCATCATTTTTTCACAAACTGCTGTGTTTTCATTTATCATTGGTAGCAAAGCTAACTTTTTAGCTTCCCCAGTCTTCCACTTAGCTTTTGTTGTAGCACAGTTACAGTTACACTTTAACATAAAACACAAAATAATAATCAAAGTTTCAAATTTAAGTCATGTTGTGAGTCTTAATTCCAGTCAATGTATTCATGTAGCACACTTTAAAACAACAGAAGTTAACCCAAGATGCTTTGACATTAGCAAACACTGGCATGCTAACCTCGTAGAGGATAAACAATAGCATTAGTGAGCATCTTAACTTGTTTTTTTTTGTTTTTTGTTTTTTTAAACTTTGTGAAGGAACAGTACAGAATATCTATACAACTTGAACAAAATTAACATATGCCAGGGGGTGTAATATAACAAGTTACATGCATTCAAATAATTTGTAATTAGTACAAATAGTAATAGTTTTCATAGCCTTTTTGTTAAGTGATCCACAAATCAATTTTATGTAACATAAAGTATCATTATAGTAATGTTTAAAATTAGGCTTTTGGCTACTGTATTTGCATTTGTGAAAATAAAATTTAGCTAAGATAACTAACAAGTTTATTATAAAGTAAACATCTTTTTTTTTGCCTTCAAAAGAAACAAAATCCAACGTTCTCCCATTCCAAAGTAAAGTCCTTGTAGAGCTGTCCAGTAATGAATCTACTGAAGTCTTTCCAAAACGTTCTAGCGTGTGAACAGAGGAGGTGCAGCACAGTCTCAGGATGGCTTCCACAAAATCTGCAGTTCACATTTATGTCCCTTTTGAACTTTCTCATATAATGATTAGCAGGATAATATTTACGCAGTATTTTAAATGAAACTTCTTTTACTTTATTCGTTACCAGATACTTGTTAGGAATTGTCCATACTCTTTTCCAGTTAATGTCACTGACAAAGGAATTCCAATAAGAGATCACATGTGGAACAGATAGAGATATTCTGATTACCTTTACTATGGTTTGTTAGACAGATTCTTCCTATGTGTGAATCCACAGGGTTCGGGAGAGAAACAGTTGATATACAAAGTTGAATACCTTTAAATAGCATTATAATACCCGTAGGTATTTAACTTGTTAATGTTACAATGTTAGCATTTAGCTGCATGTGTCAGACTTCTTACCTAAGTGCTGTCCATGCCATTCGGCTTTCGTGTAGCAGCAACTAGCTGAATCATGCGCATCTGTTATTGTCGCTTTACTCTGATTGGAGATTGATTTTGATCTTTATTACAGCAGCTAAACTCTTCCAGCTCACCTGGTTGTGCTTTCCCTTTTGTCCTTCTTGCCACGACTACTGCTACAACCGTGACCTCAAATAACATGTACCACACATATACAACACAGCAAAGCTACACAGGGTGACTAAGATGTCTGTAATCTTTGACATTTAATGTGAGCACAACTAAAGATGTATTTTGACGTACAGACAAAAAACAAGAAATGAAGTAGTTTTTTTGATTTTATCTGAAAAGCTTAGAAAAAAGAAAGATGGCAGTCTGTAAGTAGTGCTGATTTTTCATGATGTGCTTCTATCAGTAGGCTAATTTATGAATCAAAAAATAAAATGCTAGCATGAAATGTGATTTCTGAAAGCTTTATTAGTTTGTTCCAATGTTCTGACACACTGTACTACTGTGTACTGTGGATTGTATATACCTTTCTATTAATTAACTTGTTGTTTTAAGTCAGGGAGCTGATTATTGATATGTCAAATTGTTTGATTTTTCAGTATGAGTTATTTTATGTCTTAATACAGAAGAAGTGATTTCATTAAAGAAAAGGTTTAATTATATTTGATCAAAAGAGCAATTTTTCCAGAAAGCAAAGCGCTTTGTTGAATAAGCCAAACTGCAGGCAGGAAGGAGGAAGGAAAACTGCTCTCTGGTGGGAGAATTGGCCAACTTCCGCCATCCACCTTGACCACTTCCTGTCTACACTTCATATATGTGGCCTCATCAGTCAAGATAGACATTACCACTGAGCCTAAACCTGCCAGTCCACCTAAATAATGATTTAGTTGCTTAAAAAGACATTTACTTGGAGACAGATTGTTTGTGTGTTTGACGCATGCTAGTCATAATTCTTGTGTGTTTGTTTTAAGAGAAAGTTGTTCTGATTGATTGTTTGGCCACGTTGAGAACCCTACTAACTGTGTGTGTGTGTGTGTGTGCAGTGCTTTACCACTAATCCATGAAGAATCCTCTTCCTCCTCCATTTCCTCTTCCTCTCAGGATGTCAGGGTCACATCAAAGGAAAGAGCAATGACTTCTGACCGCGCGACCCCAGTTTAGCAGCTTTACAAGCGGGCAGGGCGAGAATCCATTAGCCATGGGAACATCAACAAAAACAACAACGGTGACCAATGGGAAAACATTCGAGTTGTACTTTTAATCAAGGAGTTTAACAAAGTCCAGCATGCTGACAGACGGCGGCAAGGACAGGTGATGGAACGCCATTAACATGTGATGTGTGATTATGAGCGCCAGAAATTATTCTAACAGTGACACTGATTAAATATATTTAATAATTCTCTTTTTTTAAAAATTAATATTTCAATAACAGGACTATTTTATGCCTGAAAACCTGATGAGAGTAGACTCAGATCCTTGTTTTCATAAGTAATGAAAAATGATAGGGCAAAGTGAAACGGGGGCTTAAAATGCTGAGTGCTGTGTGCTTGCGTTGGAGCTTGTAAATGGGGCTAACCTGCATTTAAAGCAGCCCCCCGGCACTGCTCCCTGTTTTTGTCTCTTTCACAATGAGTAACTTATCTAAACCATCCCCTCTTCAGCACTCAACTTCAACTGCCTATTTATCCATTTCGGGTTGCGTGCAGCCTGTCGTTAGTATTCTGGTACACACCTCAACAAAGCCATTATCATAAAAACACACACAATCACATGCAGATGGATTGCTCTTAGCCTCTTAGCTCGGCTGCTAATGGTGCTAGCCACTTAATTAAGGTCACTTATGGACAAACTCTGTTAGCATGGGCACTAATAAGTACTGCCCAGACAATGGGGCTGTGAGAGTGCGTGTGTGCGTGTGTGTATGGTAATGATATTGCTGTAAAGCCTGACCTGCAGTCTCCATTACCTCCAGCTTATTGAGTGGTTTGTTTTGCAGAGTGGCTCTTAGAGGTGGGTATCATTGAAATTTCACTGGATGGACAACTGGACACTTTAGAAAATGCAACACAATACATTTGGGACTGAAGTGTGTATGTGTGTGCGTGTGTGTATGTGTGTGGCCAAGTTGAGGGGCACCTAGAGACTGAAAAACGTGTCTGCAGCTTGCTCATCAAAACCCATGTGGAAACCGAATATCCGTCGCATCAGTAATTTACAGCCCCGCGCTTCCCTCCTCTTCTCCTGCCGTTCTTTGCTCCTGTCCTCCCTTCCGGAGCTTCTCCTCAGGTTGCCTCATCTAAAAACAATTAGTTCCCCCAAGCCGACTGACCAGCCAGTCAGACAGGTTAGGGAGTGAATGTTGTGTATGACTGTGTGCGGATGTGTGTGTGTGTGTGATCGTGTTGTCCTGCTGGGGAGCATAACATTACCCCCTAACATCACCACACAGGATGCTTCCGAAGACTTGCTGACCTTTCACCTTAGGCAGGGAGGATGAGAGACAAGGGGAAGTGATTTTTGTGTGTGTGTGTGTGTCTGTGTGTTAGGGGGGGGGGGGGGGGGGGGGGGGGGGGGGGCTGCTGCCCTTATATGGCAGCTTAGTGCAGGTCACAGGAAATCACTTTGGGCTCAGTTAGTACAATAGATTTTTATGTTTCTAAGTGGTTCAAGTGCCATTGAGCACAGGGATTTGCACAGTTAGTGCTGGTTTTGTGTTATTGTAAAGAGTGTTAGCTTGTTTTCTGCTGTTCCACTGCATGCCTTTTCAAAATACAACATAATGTAGTGTGTGGTGCATCATGTCCTGTCCCATCATATTCTGCATTTATGCGCTTAATTTAAGGCTTTTATTTACCTGACCTGCTGAAGGCAAAGGACATTATTTTGAAGTTACTCTATTTGATTACAGTAAGTGGTCAAAATTATGAATACAAGAGTTACAAAAAATTAACGCACAAAGCGTCACTTCGCAATTTTTCATACTAACACAGGGACTGTGTCAAAAATTGACAACCGCTGCACTCATAGTGTCACTTTGTTGACCTAACGTGAAGATACATAGTTACAACATGAGTAAACAAACTGCAAATTTTGCTGCTAAAACCCAGACCCTTTATTTCTTAATGGGATTTTTAGAAGTGAGACAATACAAAAGAAGGATGTTGCTTAAACCTGCATTCTTATTAAGAATGGCCACCAGGGGTCAATAGTTGTGGTTGCAAAAATACTCTTGGACCTGTGGAAGCGTATGGAAAAACAGCCCTCCGACCAGAACTCTGTAAAGACTTTTCTGATGAGTTCATGGGTGCAGTTGCTAATTTCAGGCCATCCTGAATAAAACGTTAACTCTATGTTGCAAATTTTCATGATTCTATGGCAGAGTGAGTGTCCAGTTTCACAGTCAACAGTCAAAACACCGAGATGGTGACCAATGCTGAGGTTACTCAAAAAAAGTAATGCATTACGGTAAGTACGATTTGTATTATTGCCAGTTAACAATATAAATCTTAGGCTACAGCCCCACACAGCAACACAAATCCCCATCCTAATGAGGACACATCTTTCTCTCAGTATTTAGTTATGAACACAAAGCTGAAAACAGGAAGCAAATATGAAAACCAGCACAACGACACTTCAAAGTGATCTCAGCAATGATTCTACTGCAGAAACATGAACAGGTGGAAACAAAGACTGCAGCCTGACTGCTCATCCATTGTTTCCTGTTGAAGTTCAGGGTCTGGCTGCTGGGCTGGAGTCTGTATTCACTACACTTAAAAAAATCACTCTTGGCTAGCTCAATCCTTTTTTTCCACTAAAAATAAAACTAATGTCCATACCTCCACTCCTCAAAAGCTGTAGACCGGTCCACCATTTTATTTTAAGTTTGTGGAAATAAAAAAACAAAACATATTTGTTTGCTTTTATTTCTTTCTAATGGAACTAACTAATAATTGTACATTTAATGTAATTACTGATATTAGTGCAATAATAAATTCAGTAGTTTAGTAAATAGAGTAATAATAATGTATGTATATACATACAATAAAAATACATTATTTCAGCTTAATGTTCAAAGAGTGTAGTTATCGTTTTTAATTAGAGTTCCTGTAAGATATTTTCATCACATACTGTTATAATAAAGCATTACTAACAAGCATTTTACACAGTGTATCAGCACGGCTGTCCTGAGTTGTACATTAGACTAATCTTACGCAGTTATTTTAAAAAAATATACTTTATGGATGGATGGATAAATATTCTATTGTTACAAATATTCTGAAATGTTATTTTCATTTAGGAATAGCTTGAAACGTAAACATAATATGTCCATTCTTGCTTGCCTTTAACGGGCTGTGTACTGATTTTCTGCAAAGATATCTCTCATCTGCTCACACACAGACTTGCTAAAGTTTCTTCAGGGACAGCGTAACACACAAACTCTCTAATTGTATTCTCCCTTTTTGCTTTTAGTTCAGTATTATGTGGTACAGTATGAAATCATGTTGTGGTTTCTCTGGATTGTTGTCTTATCGTATTTATTACTGTTGTAATAGATCATAACCCGTCTGCCACAGTATATTATGTCAAATCCTACTGGATTTTCTTTTTCTTTTTTTTGGGCAAACCTACTTTCACTCATTTGTTGAGCAGACATTTACTGAGAGACAATGACTTATTGCTCCCCAGGTGAAAACAATTGATTATATCCTCACAGGGACTCCAGTGAACAGCTGTTTCTTTCTCTTTCTCCATTCACTTCCGCCACCAACCAATCTGTCTTTCACCCTCGCTGCCTCTCTTGTTCCCTTTTTTTCCTTCCTGTCTGCCCCTTCTTTCTACCCTTTCTCTTCCAGATGTATATCCTGCTTCATAAGTCTTCACTTTCGTCATCTTTCATGCTTTTCCTCAGCTTTTTTAAATTTCATTGTCAGTTGTGTCAGTGCATCTGACGCAGCAGCAGCATAGATGGTTTCAAGATCAGGAGCGTAAAGTTCAGAGGCCAGATAAATAGTTGTCAGGGGGACCTCATCCCCAGAGAGAGAAGGATTATTATCCGATGAGGAACTTGAAACTGGAAGACAAGTTAGTGCATTAGCATGTTAGCGAAAGAGTACAAATCTTTCCCTCTTCACAAGCAGATTGACTGAGACTCCTATAGTTCAGTTATAAAGTTTTATTACAGAGCAAGAGCCCACTACAACACACAGAAACCAATGCCTTATAATATAGATGATTTCTGTATACATGTTAACAATTTCATGATACATTCAAGTATGTTATCATTACAGACTTTAAAGCACTGGAAAACACATTCATGTCATATTACCATTCATAGTCACCTTAGTATGATTCATACTCTTGGATGTCCAGCACAGCTGAAGATTTTTTGCATTAATAAGGTTCTGCCGCACACGAAATAGATGGCCTCCCTTCACACACAGACTAGAGGGAGCAATCCCATTTCCAAAAGCCATGTGAAACAGATATGTCAACACAAAAATGAACAGGGAGAGAGGGAGATGGGGTTGGAGGTGATCCTGAGAGGAGGACTGAAGGAGAAGGGGGGAGATGGGTGGAAGGATAAAAGATGGATTAAGGCTGCGTTTCAGATTGGCAGTAGAGGTTTGCATGTGCTGCATATGTGCGCTTAATATGCGTGTGTTTAGTGCATGCACTAAGCTGAGAGATGTACGACTTTGTTAGTGTGTTTTTTTTCCTGCTGCCTGCCATTCCCCAGCCTCAGAAGGAGAAAAAAAGCCTTCTTACCCAACATACTTATCTCTGCCTCTGTGTGTGTGTATGTGTTTGTGTAGAAACCTCTTTACATGTGATAATGACAGCTGTAATGCCTGTCTGATATATACTCAGCTCTGGGACTTGGGTTGCCTGTTTGGATGCGTTTGTGAGTGAATGTGTGTGTTTGTGTATCTGAAACATGCGCATAGGACAGGACACGCTTTATAAGCTCTTTGTGCGAACACAGGAACGTATCGGAGAGGGATAATCTTAAACCTGTTTGTGTGTACATGTGTGTGTGTGTATGCGCAGAAAAACACAGTGAGATGAATGTTGCATGACAGGTGTTGGGGATGAGATCTCCAATGATCACACTTTAATACCTTTTTTTCCTGTTCACACAGAAACACACACCTCTGTGTGGACCGGCATTACAATTCAGGAAAAAGCGAAAATGTAGTGAGAGACCAAGACCAGTCATTTTTTGTATTTTTGTTAACCTGTGTGCTTAACGCCACTTATGTTTCTGAAGAAACAATGGCACCAAAACCCGTGACCATTTGGAACAAATAATGGAAACAACTATTTGTATTAGGGTTATAGCACCACTTTGGTTTGTGTTGTGGCATTCTTGTTTTCCTTCCTTCCTCGCTTCTGCAAAAATGCTCAAGAGTGACTTCGGATTATGTGTAGAGAAGAGCGTTATGGGTAACCCCAGGTTGCAGAGGCTTGCACAAGTAGCATACCAACATCCAAAATCTGAACAGTGTATCATGTAGCTTGAAATAGGCTGAATGGTTGACCCTGATCCTCTCAGCAGGTCCTGAGGTTTGAAGCATTAAATATATTGTACAATCCTAACCCTACAAGTATAAATGGAAAAAGACATACAGTAGATCCTCTCAGACTGAGCCTCGTGCACATTTATTCAGCAATAGTCCCATGTACAGAAACTCTGTCCTGTGAAAAACCAAGTGCAGCCTACTACAATTGAGAGGGTAAGCAGAAACCAAGTGCTGCTGATTAAATGCGCTTGATTAATTGATCTTCAGAAAGTGTCAGCACATCTATTTGCTGGTTGTGTGTTAGCAAAATGCCACAAGCTTGGACAAGGACATCGCAACAAACTCACCCCAAGGTCAGACCGTGAGCTACATCTCAGACTTTACAGCCCTCAGTTACGAAATGTTTAAGTGCGTGAAAGTAGAATTAGAAAACGACTGAACAAACACCAACCAAACACGGCATAGCAGCACCAACACCTCATACCACCTGTCAAGCATGGTGGATGGTGGATCTGGGCACCTTTCAGCCATTCAGTGAACCATGAACTCCTCTGTATATCCAAGTATTCTGGAGTCTAATGTGAGGACTGCTGTCACAGCTAAAGTTTGGCTAAAACTTGCCAGTGCGCCCCAGGGTGGCTGTGGCTACAATGTAGCTTGCCATCATCAGTGTGTGAATGTGTGTGTGAATGGGTGGATGACTGGTTGTGTAAAGCGCTTTGGGGGTCCTTAGGGACTAGTAAAGCGCTTTACAAATACAGGCCATTTACCATTTTACCATTTAAAACTGGGTCATGCAACAGAATGGCTAAAAAGTGAAGAATCAAGGTGTTGCAGAGGCCCAAAGTCCAAACCTCAGTCTGATTGAAATGCTGCAGAGAGGTGCACACAAACAAATGTTCACAAAGCTCAATGAACTGAAGCAACATAAAGAAGAGTGGACCAGAATTCCATGAACAATAAACTGATTAGTTCATTATTATTTATTTATTGTTGGTAAAAGAGGTTTAAAAAGCTACTGTATCTTAGGGTGTACCTTATAGAGCCTTGCTGCATGTGCAGAACTAGAAGATCTGGTTTATTCAGAGAGCATTGGTTACCTACAGTACCTGTGGTATTTCAGCAAATGTTATACAAGCTTCTCCTCTTGTTTTTCTTTCTTAAACAAATTTCTTACCTCAAAATATTTCATTTAAAGAACTTGCTGGTAGACGATTATATTATTACAGTTTTCATTTAGTGAATATAAAAAGTCCTACAAAGATTTGTTTTACAGTAAAGTGGATGCAAGTGTTGGATAATTTTTGAAGATTGCAAGTATTGATGTTTTGGACAAGATGATACAATGGAAGTGGGAAAATAAGGCAGGTATTAAAACTTAGCCATAGTGAGCCACCCACCCCCCCCAAAAAGAAGAAAAGACAAAAAAACAACAACCAAACAATCCCAACAACAAGCAAGCAAAACCAAAAAAGGTTTTGGCCTTTATTACTACTCTACCCATTATGACTACTTTGAGTACTTAACACTCTGTCAGTATACTGAACCTCAGCCAGCTATAGCAGCTAGCCATGTGCTACATGTTAGCTTAGCTAAAAAGTGCAGAACTGGGCCTGTGGGTTTTGAAACATTTTTAATGCAAATATCTAGTAAAGAACATAACTTCTACCAACAACAAGTCCAGGATATCAGTCCTGCTTGCTTTTGTTTTCTTCTGTTTTTTTTCTTTTTTTTGTGATACTGAATGAAATATTGGAAAGATTACACAACATTACACAGGTAAGGTTAGCTTACCTTCCTAAGAAGTGATGCTAACTTAGGTTAGATGTGAAAACTAAAATAAATGATGATAAAATGATTAAAATAATTTTTTTAAAAAGGAAAAATGTGTCTCTGTGCATTAATGTTCTTGCCATTATCCTAAAAATCTGTAATTTTATTTCCTTTGTAGTTTAATGTTATTAACAATGTGGTAAATAAAACAGAAAGAGTGAACTGTTCTTAACTGCGTGTCTTCATGCTTGTAATCACATGCAGACACCATCAACACTCGGTCTCCTTCTCTGTCACAAAGCTTCCTTTCACTTCCTCACTCCTCTTCGTTTGATCGCTCTGTATCTGCTGCATCAGCAAGGTGCCAGGCAGCACAATGACAGCATGGGATGACTGACATTATCCTCTGCCTGTCAGTCATCATCACTGCCCTCTATGGCTGTGTTTATCTGTAGCCGTGACTGACTGACTGACAGTGTGTGTGCACCTTCACACACACACACACACACACACACACACACACACACACACACACACACACACACACACACACACACACACACACACCTGATTTTCACTCAAATATAAAGCCACATACTGCAACCCTTAATCAGCCAAACTGGTAATAATTTGGTGGTTAAGGTAAACAGATTATTTAACTTACTTTGGACTGCAAAATTATTATATACTGTCATGGAGTTTGTGTTCATCTACAACTACTGCTTTCATTTCATCTGAATTTAATTTAGTATAACCTAAAAATAACTACCATATTATTACAAAGCTACAAGAACTTAAAATACGAGTTGATGTCTTTTAATCAGCCAAACTGGTAATAATTGTAAAACTGTCTTTTAGATTAATTCTGGTCACGAAACCTAAATTTAAAAGTAAATTACAATTTATCCCTGTTAGTGCAATTTTAGATGCATTAAAAACATGTATTATTTGGTATTTTAGTTGATTTTCCATGTTTCCACACACTGGAGACAAACTTGCTGTTTTGGCTGCTGAAACTGAACTTTTGTTATCAAAGTTTTAAGTGCTCATTATCAGCACATAGGCTACTTAATAATTATTCTCCGTGTTTGTCATTTTAGTGCAGATTTATTTTTCATCTTAACTTTTCCAGCATCACCCTTTAAACTTTGAAAATGAGAGCGCATTGCAGTATTCGCTGTTCTCTGGTCTGTTGCCTTTCTTTGACATTTTTGCTCCAGCCTTGTTTTAGTAGCTGCATTATTTTCTGCAAATTATTTGACCTCTTAAAGAGGAAGTGTTGTTAAAACGATAAGATAGGACGATAGGATGAAAGACTGCGGGACAGCTAAGACAAAGTGCTAGCTTTCTGATTTAGAGTCAGCTGACAATACATGTGTTAAAATCAAGCGGCACTTTTAATTTGCAAAATATGCAGCAGTTTGGTCTGTATACCGAGAATTCCCTCTAAAAATACACTTTCATTGCAGTATATTTGGATTAGTCCTCTTACCTCTTATACTTATTTTAGTTTTGTTTATTACTGATTCACCGCTGAGTAGCTACAGACTGAGAATCACTTGTGGTGATCATTGCAGCATTTGTGCAGTTCTGTATGTTTTGACAGTACGAGCGTGTGTGTGTGTGTGTGTGTGTGTGTGTGTGTGTGTCACGTGTGGCCTGTGTGTGTGTGTTAGGGTTGGATGACAGTCACAGGTTCATGAACTGCTTGTGATCCATGCTGGTGCGTACACTATGTTTACACATAGTACATTATGTGTCTGCATGCAAGTGTGACTGTGTGTATTTTAGTGTAAATGTGTGTGTAGATTTGTTATGACCCATGATGTGTTTTTTTTTCTCAAGAAAAAAAAGGGAGGCGAAAAGAAAGCTGTGCCTTGGCCTGGATCTCCGCTACCGAGGTGGCCGGGCATCCCAGGGGGGCTGTGGCTCTGGGTCTGACCTGGAGAACGTTCTAGATCTGTGACGATGCACCCTCCACTGAAGACAAGTTTGTGTGTGTGTGTGTGTGTGTGTGAGTAAATTTGTGTGCATCTCAGTGATTAGTCTGACAATCTGCCTGTTGAGCAGTGTTCCCAGAACATCACAGAGGGCAAAAGTAGACATTCATGAGTAATAATTTACTATAGAGGGCAACAAATGTAAGTATATTTTGTTATGTACAGTTTCTTAGTTGTAATTGTTTTTTAACTAACCACTCAATTTTGTCATTATAAGCCTCAACCAAGTTGTTAACAGTGAGATTGCACAAACTTTAAAATCCTAACAAAAATCCTACAAAACGCCCAAATAATAAAACATCAGAATAATTGGAAAAAATTGTTTCTAGACTAAGAAAAACAATGTAATTTGTTGATACAATAGAGAAAAACATGGTGGATGAATTTAAATATTTAGTTAATGGTGCAATGAACACAATAATGGCAGAAAAACAACAAATGGGAACATCAGGGGAGCACATAAATGCAGTGTCATGCATACTTATTGGGATATTTTATTGGTGCCAAGCTCGTTAGTTTCATTAGTTCCAACTGTGTGTTTCCAGCTATGACACGTCCAAATACATCCAGTGAAAAAAGGTTTGCGGTTTCTCGTATTGCTAATTTATTCATGAACGTAAAAGACAATCAGAGCATATTTATTGAAAAGAAAATCTACAAATGTTCAAAAATCACTTTCATACAGTTATTTATGTACACATGCTTTGTTAGCCTAGTATTGTCAATTCATTTTTACCCATCCATCTACCCCAACCTCCTCTGAATGTGGATTTTATAACTCCCAATAAGCATCACTTGGTTTTTTTTTTCTTGGTTTTTTTTTTGTCATAATAACCATGGCTGTTTGTGTACTTTTTTTTAGCCTTTATGTAAATGAGCTGTTTTGAAATCAGTTGTTTTTTATTGATTCTGTCATTTTTCTCTCGTGTTACACCAAAAAAGTCCAAAAACAGAGAGATTCAATTCATGATTTTATTCATTTGGTAATACATCTTAGTCCATTATATATATATATATATATATATATATATATATATATATATATGTATATATATATATATATATATATATATATATATATATATATATATGCATTTATTTGATTTGTCTGTAACTTTTTGAAAGAAAGTTTGTAAAAGGAAGCAACAAGCACACATCTGGTTTAAAAGGACATTTATTGGGGATTCCCACTCACATTAAGTATTTGGGCCTGAAATTTTCCTCACCAAAACACTGACAGCAGCTTTAATTAGCACAATTTTTAAGTTAGCAAACCAACTTAATGAGTAAAACATGAGGGACAATCCTGCTGCATGTATTTCCTGTGTTTATACATCCCAGTTTGGAGACTGCTGTCTTTGGTTGTATGTTACCTTTATTGTTTAAATCCTCCTGGGCGCTATAATCCACTGTTCTGTGTGTGTTTACATGTTTGTCTATCTGTATGGGCTTGTATCACGAGTGTGTGTGCGTGCGTTTGTGTCTGCAGCCATGAGTTAGCGAGTGTGTGTTGGTGTATGGTCCCTCGGTGGCTGTTCCCCCCGCTGTATAGACGCCTGTTCTGGCGATAGCATTGTCTCCATGTCCAAAGACCTGCCGGCTGCCCTATTTCACCACGTCTTTATCATGCTAATACAGAGAAAGAAGGAACAAGGGAGGAGGGAGAGGCGAAGAGAGAGACGGGAGAGGGAACGATAGCTCGACAAACAGAAAGAAGGGGTAATCTTTCCCCTCCTCTCTCCATCCTCGTCTCTCCGTTCTCACCACCTCCTCCGTTCTCTCTATCCGTCTTTACTTCCCTTTCTTCTCGTCCCCGCACCCTCTTCATCTGCCGCTTTCTTATCTTCCCCCTTACTTCTTTGATAATCCCTCCGAACATTGTCTTCATAATTACACACAACAATGATTCCCATCCTTGCAAGAGAAATGTGCACTGTGCATGGAGAATATTTCATAGATGAAGACCAGTGTGTGAATTAATAACTTGGGTTTCTCATATAGGGTTGCTACCATGTCTTTGTGTGTGTATGTGTGTGTGTGTGTGTGTGTGTGTGTGTGTGTGTGTGTGTGTGTGTGTGTGTGTGTGTGTGTGTGTGAGTTTAAAGGGGGAGCACACTGAGCCCAGTGTTGTTTTAACACGACTGTTACATTATGCATGCTGACAGCCCTGCCTGTCCCCATTAAAGGCCCATCTTGTTTCCCCATTATATCTGGTTTCTCTGTTAATAGAGCTCTTTGTATGGCACTTCCTTTTATACTGGGGGTGTTACAACAGAAAGGTCAGCACCGGTATAACCTGCCACACGGCTGCGGCTCGCACGAGACCCAGAATATCAATGACTGCATAGTCCTCTCAGTTCTGATTTTGGAAGAAGGAATGTTCGGATACTTTGACGTTCTTGTGTCTTTCTTAATTGCTTGCTTTTTGAATCCATAACTAATTGCATCATCTGTGTTAATGAATAGTTTATTACTGCATTATAGATAAGTATTAGTAACCAAAAAAGGGCACTGTTTGAAAGACCCCAATAATGGGATCTCTATCTTCCAAAGATGTAGAAAGTAGTTTAGTTTGCTAACTACATGGATGGTGGAGTTTACGAAGCACAATGTTTTGACACCGGATAGATTCTTTTGGTCCATTCAATAAAACTGTTACCATGAGACAGGATGTAATCTGCAAAGTCTGTTTTTTTATTTTCACCCTTTATTGGGATATTCATGAGGTAAACATCATAAATATATTGTTTGCATCTCACAGAAATCCTTGCAGCCACTGGTCATCTGATTATGAGGCTTAGCTGAATGGCTTTATTTACCTTGTATTACATAATGCAGTTTCAAAACTGAACCAAATGAAACCTTGCGATCTGTCTGCTGCTTTGGCCAGTCGCTGACATGTAATGCTCATTCTTAGAGGATTATTTGGTGATGTGTTTACTTTGCTGCTGTCACAAGACATCCATTGAATTACTGCCTTTTGTTTGTATATCCCTGTCAGCTAATCAGGTTGCAAGACACATCCATGCATGTCCAGATTTGAATTTGACCTTTATATTCAAACAGTCAGTACATCACCATTTTTTCCTCCTAGACATCTGTGTTAAATTTTAGCTTGGTTAGTTATATTGGCTGTGGAATATGAAATCCTCTTCTAAGCTCTGAGTTTTAGCATTTTGGAGGCGGTTACGTCCGTCTTTTGAGCCAGAGGTGAGCATGTTTGCTAAGATCCTAGTCGGGCAGGTTGGTGACCCCTTGGAAAAATGTGTGTTCCCTGATCGATTGGTGAGTGGTTGCTGACTGTTGATGACCGATGATGAGTCATAAAAACCAATGCTACACCAAAAACCTTCCTTTGGTTGCTAGGAGATTGCCACAGTTGCCCATAGTTCACATGGAAATGAAAAACTGCAAACACATGCTAACTAACCCCTCAGCGGCAGCAAAACCTGAAGTTTCAGATTCCTGAAGTGCAACGCAAACCAGAACTCAACTGTGTTTGTCTACAAAGTGAAATCGGCGTCTTACCGCTGACAACAAGACATTACCAAAAGACCCAACTTTTTCATTGAAGGTGAAAATTCTCCACCCCTGGTTTGCATTGCAAACTTTGGGTTTGGTTACAGCGACCAAACCAAGTCGTAGCAGATTTTCTCTTTGTGACTAATCTCACCTAGTGACAGGAAGCAACCTCCAGCAACAACTTGCAACCTGATTGGGGAATTACTCATGTTTCCCTTGTGACCAGGGTTTGCCGAGCAGTCAACAAGTGGTTTCTAGGCTTGTGTGACTGGGGCCTAATTAGCGTGACCATATTTAGAATTTCCTTCACCAAACTCGAGTGCAGACCTCTTGGTTGGGTTGATAGTTCACTGCACAGCAAGTCATATTTGCAAATTGAGTGGAAATAATGTGGAAGGTGGGCTATTAACAGTGAAATAATGTCTGTGACTCAAATAAGCTGAGGTGATAACTGGCATACAGCTACTGGCTCCACCAAAGGCCACACAGCTTTACAGCCATTTTTTGTTGTATACTGCAACTTTGACTTTTTTGCTGTACAGTTAGGTGTTTTGACACTGGAGTCCATTGGGATTTACCAACTTCTGGAGCCACTCTCTTGTCCATCTTCTTTGTGATTATGCTTTCTACTCCTGTATTTTTTATGTTGTGACCAAAAACATGTCTTGGGTCCATGACCTTTGAGCTCCAAAATATAACCAATTCATCTCTGAGTACAACTGAACTGTGGTTTTTGTTAGTGATTGTGATATTTTTGTCATTTTCCCCACATCCACAGAGGGTTTTTTTTAACTGCATTGAAGCACCAAAACAATTCCCACAAAATCTTCACCGTGCTTTGTCTGCAGCCATCATTGCAGAATAAATATAGGAACTATATTCATAGCACACAGAATATAAATGTATCCATGTTACACTGTAGAAAAAAAGAAAACAAAAAAAAAGATCTGCTTGTGCAGGCTTGATAATACTGTAATATTGTGGAGGAAGAGCCTTTTATTAATCATTCACTAACATCCCTCGGTCTGGAGCGAAATTCTTATAACTCTTTATTATCTCCTGTTATAAATGTTTCCTCCATCCATCAGCTGATTTCATCAGTCACGCGATGAACAGATAAAATATGATACATTACATGTAAAATTACCGAGAGGAATAAATCTTTCCTTGTTTTCGCTCTCGTAATTCTTTGGGTTTGAGGCGCGTTTGAACGCGATTTCCTTCCAAAATCCTGTCACAACAAGAAAAATGCAGCACAAAGTACGCTAGCCCGTGTGATTATATTTGCATCGAATCCATCAAGTGCTTTAATCTATCTACTACTTAGAAATCCTCCATCACTGCGATGACTGGAAATGACTTCATTATAATAACTGCATGAAATTATATCCTGCTCCTGAAGCCATCTTTTCCCTTCGTTCCCTTCTTCTGCCCTCCCTCCCCCATTCGTGGCACCTTTTTGACCTCCCTCTCCCTTTTCTCTTCTGAGTCCGCTGTGTGCAGGCCTCTGCCAGTGATCCGTGGATGGTAATGGCCATTCCTGCTGCTCCCACAGCACACCCCATTACTACTGGAACACCCAGACTGAGGAGGAAAGGGAGGCAGGACTCAGGGAAAGAAAGACAATGACGAACGTGCAGACAGTATTTGAGTTAAAAGAAGTGTAATCGTGAAATAAATCCAGATCCATAACAGATGAGATTGTTGTGCATGTGTGTGTGTGTGTGTGTGTGTGTGTGCATGTACGAGTGTGTGTGCATGTATGAGTGTGTGTATAGGTAATTTCATGGTGAGGATTAGCGAGGGGCAGGTAAGATATCTTGTTTCCTGTGACCTGCTCGTCTCAAGGTTTCCCACACTCATCACTTCACTCTATCAAAACCCTCTTGCTTAGATATAAAACATATAGACATAATTTCTTTCAAACCTCTACACACACACATTTGCACACCCTGTTACACCCCACACCTCGCGTACCTTCATATGCTACTGAGCCGTAAACTCAAACGATTTCTCCATCGTTCTCTCATTTTCAGACTCTTTGAGCGTGCGTAACGCTATATCCCGGCCATACTGAAAACTTGTGGGATGTGTGCTTCCTGTAACTCACTACGGGTTATGATAACAACCGTTTCTCCTGTCAACAGCCCATAATGTCAGATTTACAGGGTTGCCCCCGGTAACCAGCCGGGCTGGCGTGGCTGAGTGATTCTACAGCATCTGTCAGGACGAGAGAAGCCATCTATCACGCACAGTCGCACACAAACACACACATCTAATGTGTCTCTCACACTGATTTTCAGTATGACGGCGATTCGATGTCAGCATAAATTACCCAGCACCCTCTCCTCTGTACCGCTGTGTTTCTTGCACCTCCTGTACGAGGTGGCCCTCTCAGGAAAGATGTCACTATTTGTCTTCTGTTCAAGCAGCTTATGCCAAAGAAAGATGAAGTTCCTACAGTGTCAGAAGTGTCTAACTGTAGATTGTAGATTGATGTGAGTATATTGCCGTTCTGTGAGTGCAGAAGCCCCGCCTACCTGCTTTTTGCTAGGAGGGGCAGCCAGTCAGAAGAAAGTCAGAAAAAGAAGGTGAACAAGAACAAGAAGCTAAAACACAAAGTTGATTAATCAGGTCCCAGTATAAAAAATAAGAAAAGTAGTGGGGTTGTGAATATACTTAAAGTTTCGCTGTGGATCGTTTGACCTTTGTTCTGTGTAATTTCTTCACAGGCTGATTAAAATCACTCCAAGTATTCTTCTTCTGTTAGATTTTGTATCAATTACTCTGACTATACAAAGTAACAAGCAACTAAAATCAAAGTATCTGTTGTAAAAAGCAAGCTACGTACCTCACATTAAATATATTTATTTAATGTAACGCTGAGGGTTTATTATCTGTCTCTAAAATATGACTTTAACTGCTTGAATTTTGGCTCTGGAAAATTGTGTTGTTGTTGTTCACCTCCAAAGCAAATGGCCGCTCTGATCAGACCGGACTAACAGTGGCTTCAGTGGACTCTAAATGCGAGCCAAAGTGAGTATGTGATACTAAAAACCTCGTTTGAACTGCCACGAGGGTCAAATTTAGAACACCCCGCAGAGAATGAGGATTTATTGTTCACACTGTCCCCGCGCTGTTTCCTGTTTCTGTTGCTTTTCTGGTGCAAGTAAAGAAGGGACTCGGGCTGAATGCTCTCATATTAAACGCTGACAAATTTCAGCCTGAGATATTAGTTTGGAAACTAAACAGTAAAAGTTGTGCCTTTTTCTTCTGAACTAATGTGATCAAAGCGCTGTTTTAAGTGTTCTAAATGGGCCTCGCTGGCTGGTGTTTCCACTGATGTGAAACCTGCGGCATGTATCAAAGGATGCAGTTGTGTACCACATTCATATTCTGGCTGTTTAGTTCTTATCACACCACACTATTCCAGATCTGATGGTGATAAACTATTTTAATTCTTATCATAACAGACTATTTCATGCACTGATGCCTTTTTACTTCCATGCAGCTGTGATGAGGTATAATTGGTTTGTTATGCACATATTCTCAGCTTGCCTCACTGTGCAGTGGATGGAAATGTATAGTGTTTTCTCTCATCCTTTCTTCTCTTTTGTTCTTTCACTCTTTTTGTTGTTGAAACAGCCGTGTTGGCCCACTTCTTTAGCACTATATCTATAACCACGCTAGTACATACTGACAAGCCCGGCTGCTGTCTTTTCTAATCTGAAACACAAAGTCAGCACACGCACACGTTCAGTGAGATGATGTCTCTGGGGTTTCTGCCGATGGTTCTAGCAGACAGAGAGCACAGTTGTTGGCACTGTTGCCTCACAGCAAGAACGTCCTGGGTTCAAATCTGCTGGCTGGTGCCCTTCTGTGCATGCTCTGGCTGGCCCTGTGTGGGTTCTTTCTAAGTACTCTAGATGCCTCCTGCAATCCAAGGACAAGAATGTTTATGATCGTGAATTGGATGTGAGTACAAATGCTTGTCCAACATCCATCTGCCGATCAGTCCAGGCTCTACACCACCTCTCGCCCTGGGATCGGCTGCAGGAATAAGTGGCAGAAAATTCACGAAAGGATGGAATCCACAGCCTGGTAACGCCTCACTTATTCAAAAAGCGATTGAAATGACTGCAAATAATGAGTGAGGATCACACAGACACATTGTGCATACTTAAATCAGCCTGATTTTTTTCATCTGTAGAGTAAGGAAGACCAGAAGTTGGATCACTTTACCTTTACATGAGTTTCCGGTGTGTTGAGTGACCTGGCTTTCCTGACCTGAATTCCTCTATTAGTTTACAAATCAAAGAATAGTTTGACACCAAAATACATTTTTGATGCTGTCCATGACTTCCACACAATGTTGCACAGGCGTGTCAACAAAAACAGCCCTACGACATCCACAGCCTGGGGCAAATCTTATCCACCCCAGGGGACGGACCACTGAAGAGTTTTCTCAGTACCTCTATAACCTTTGCCCCAGTGATGAGCGAGTCATCCCTAAACTCCTAAAAGTATTATTTCTGCCTGTTAATCGTGAACCCCTTCCAGTCTGAAACTCTCTAAGATGCTCTTTTTTATACCCGAATCATGTTACTGACCTGTTTCAAAATAAAATAATTTGTTGCAAAATAGTTTTGAGCTAAGTTGATGATGTCCTAACCAAAGGTTATACGTCTTGCTATGTGTGGTGAAATGTTTGTGTTTCTTTTCAAAATAAAACAAAAAAAATCAATAATAATCTAACTCCTTATATACCAATTACTAATTATAGTAGCCTCAACAACCAGTGGAGGTTTCACAATATTGTTTGGGTGATGTATAAATTGCTCCACAAAACAGGCTTCCTGTTCAGAGAAGCAAGATAAGACAATATAAGCTAATTATGAATTAGCTTTGAGTGGTGTTGTGGCTGACTCTGACTCAGTATGTTAGTGGTTACTGGCCAAATGCAAGGATTTGTATGGAGATGCATAAAGTAAACTGCCAGTCAGTGTTGCTACTAATACGAGTACGGGAGGTAAACCAGTGATCCTAAGCATTTCCATTTAGCAGTAGCAAGGAGATATCTATTAAAATTTTAAACTCCATCTGCAAACAAAGTAAATTATTACTTAAAAAACTGAACTATGAAGTAGTTTCATGGGACCAGTTGTTGATTACAACTCTGTGTAATATCCCATTACAGAATTTGCATTACTTCTAAAAAACAAATGGTCTTCTTTAATGTTCTTTAGCAAGCTTCATGTTGCCGTTGTGATAAGTGTTGTGCTGTGGAGCAATCCTTGGTTTTTCACTTACGCGACGTCCTTCACACCGTCTGAGCTCTCACAGATACTCTGATTTCCATTGATAAACACTGGGCCAAATCCAAACTGCTTGGCCATCTGTTTTTTTTAGCGCTAGGCTGTCTATGGCATCATTTAAGGAGGACGCCTCTGTAGCTCTGCTTACTGGTACTACTGCTTCTTTTATACAGCTTGATTGCAGCTGCAGGTGGATTTCCACTGATTTTAGTTTGCTCATCAATTTTTCATCTTTCTAAAATGACACATTGAGAATTTTTTATTCCCTTGGTACTTATTTTCCATGTAGACATGAAGACACACACACCACACATAAAACATTGATGAACAATAACTAACAGCTTCTAACTTGTGATGATAAGTCTCTCTTTGCTTTTATTCTGAAGTTTTTTGAATGTTCATAAGAAGAGACAACTTAAAAACACATTATTGTTATAACTGTTGTTATTATTATTTATATCTTTATTGCCACTATTACGTCAATGCTCGAGCACTTTTACAGTCTGGATGGGAGTGAAACCCCCTCTAATTCAATGATCAGACCAAATAATACAACTGTAATTAAAAAAATCTGTCTCACTGATTAAAAATGTAAGTTTCAAGCTTAACTATGGCTTCCAAGGTCACTGCTGACATTAATGGTGTTCATATCCTAACCTGCAAGTCAGCAAACGGTGGACACCACCTATTCAGAACAGGGAACATGTAAATATTTCTGGCCTCGTGCCTCACATGTCCTAATCCTTTAATCAAATTATAGCCATGTACCAAAATGAGGTTAGGCCATAACTGAAGAACAATTCTAACCCATCACAATGTGTGTACACTGGAGTCACCACCTGGGTGTGTGGGATATGTCATAATGTGTTATGTTAGTCACTGCCCCTCTGACAGCTCATGTCAATAGGTGGGTGATACAGCTGTCATCATATTGTGGTGTGAATGAGCTTGGCTCGACGGTGTGAGTCTGTATATTTGCACTGTTTGTGTGTATGTGTGTGTGTGCGTGTGTGTGTGTGTGTGAGAGAGAGAGTGTGTGTCTGCAGCCCCAGACGCAAGCCCAGAGGACAGATGGTGGGTTCAGACGCAGACTGACACACCGTAACCAAGCGATTACACACTCAATGACTCCCCCTAAAGAGAAGTGGGGGGGGGGAGTGAGGAAGCGTGATATATGGAAAAGATGGGGGAGAAACATTGATGGGAGCAGATCAATGCATGGAAAGTGTGAGACATCAAGGAGGAGAAAAATAGGAAAGAAAAGAGAAGGGTGCCGTTTTTTTCCTCTTGCGCTCTCGAGAAGGTAGGAATGGGGGAAGAGAAATGAAATCGCTGTAGAAGTTTAACTGAAATGAGGGAAATGTGGAGGACGGTTTAGAAAAGTGGGATGAAGTGAGCTGCACCGACAGCTCAGCAGAAGGAGAGATGGTGAGAGTGAGAAAGAGGGAGCAAAGGATGGCTAGAAAGACAGACAGGTCTTTAGGGACACCGGATTACATGATAACCAATTAGAGCGAGGGATGTTGGAAACTCCCCTGATGAAACTGATATGTGATTGGTTCAGGGTTTATTATCCTCGCTGAGCTATCATTGCCTCTTTAACACACTCAAATGCACACACATGCACACGGTCACAGATTAGATTGGGTGCTCCTGAACTGTGAATGTTTTGGTGTTTGACTGATGATGCTCTAATGCTCTGAAGCTGAAAACAGACGTCGCCTCAGCGGTGTCCACATAATGTGTGCAGATGTGGGAAAAGACACTTTATTTTTAAAGTGGATTCTAGCCTCTGCCCAGAAGTAACGCTGTTTACAGTAGTGAGCCAGATGAAAAGCTAGCACCACCCAACATGCTCACACACTCACGCACGCACCAGCACCACCAGTCTAGCCGGCCCAGGTCAGGTCAGGCGGGATCATGGGAAACCATTCCTGTGGCCCTTCTCACCTTTTTCATCTCAGAGCGTCTCAAAAACATCCCAGACATCGTGATCTCTGCTCTCCTTCTCTTCCTCGGGTCCACACTAACACACACACACACACACACACACACACACATGTCTGGTTTGCTATCCTCGTGGGGACATCCCATTGACATAATGCTTTCCCTAGCCCCTTACCCTAACCCTAACCATTAAAAATGAATGCCTAACCCTAACCCTTACCCTAAACCTAACCATAACCTAATTGTAACCCTGACAGTAAAACCGCATTTTGAGTGTGAAAATTGCTTTCAACCCCGAGGGGACCTGGATTTTGGTCCCCACGGTGCAGAAAGTCCCCACCAGGATAGTAAAAGTCAGATTTTGGTCCCCACCAGGATAGTACGAACCCGTACACACACACACACACACACACACACACACACACACACACACACACACACACACACACACACACACACACACACCGCTGTCTTCAGAAACCCTCAGGAGAAAGTGATACTGTGATGGAGTGGGTACGATTTTCCATCCATTTACAAACACAAATTTGCGATTTCCACAAAGGAAATCAAGTAAAATATGTTACATCATTGATTTTTATCTTGCAACGTTGTAATGGTGTTGCAGGTCTCCCTTGAAAAAGACATCCTAATCTCAGGGTACTCTTTGGTTAAATAATAGTTACATTAAAAATGATAAAACTAATTAGTCCCATTATGTTTATGCATTATGTTATCTAATAACAGAGGGCACAGAGACATTTGAACTCGGGACTAAGAGTACATGTTTTCTGGGCAACAGACACTTGTTGCCAAATGCAGTGGCTTGATTGGTCAGATATGTTTATTGTCATATGAAAAATTAGAAAAATCAAGCCTGGTTTGAAAAAAATTTGTAAAAAGCTCCAGTTGGTCCAGGAAAATCTGAAAAGAAAATTTTCACAGGGATTTTACACATCCAGTGTAATGGCTATAATTTTCAACAAATCTATGCCTAATAAATAGGCTATTATGGTTCTGTGCCATGTCATGTTATTTAACATGCCATTTGTACACATTAAGATGGACAACAACAGTGGCCAAACAATTTTGCACCACCATAAACGGCAATAATTTAAAAAACGGACATATTTTGACATCGTCAAGTTAAAAAAAAAGCAGAAATAAATAAATGAAGTTTGTGTTTGGCATTTTAATTATGAATTTTGGAATTATAGGAAACATAAAAAGTAAAAAAAACATATAGGTGTGAAAAATGCCATATCTCGGTAAGAAAATGGGAAATTGTGACCATATTTGGTTGGATAGTGAATCGGTGACACTAATCTTTTGTGACCACCTATTAAATCCCCTTTAAAATCCAGATAGTTGTGTATGTAAAATACAGTTTGACTGGTTGTCACGAGACTGCAAGGCAGTAGTTCTAGTTCTGGTTTTTCCACGGTGTCTTTATAGGTTGGGCAGTGGGGGTAGTCATGATGGGGCTTCTTTCATGTTACTGCAGATTCATAGTAAAACTATAAATCCAGACCTTATGTGGACTTAAGGAAGTTGGAGCAGATAGTTACAGATTGTGGGATTAGGAAGATAACTTTTATTAAAACCATCCTCATCATTTGACTGTCACTCTGTTTAATCAGTACTAAATGGACTCATTAAATTCATCCTCTAGTGTTTCCTTTCAAACTCCCTGACTTTGATGTGTTGCACAGAAACACACACACTCAAATACACAGACAGCGTATTGACCCAGTCTAAAGAAAAGACTTTTATCAAATGTAATTTATCAGCTTTCTAATGCGACAAGGACTTGATGTAGTTAATTTTCCAAGAAGGATTAGTTGGGTTTGAATAGCATAGTACTGTATGTGCAATAGTGTGTAAGACAAACTCTTGTTTTCTAATCTCTGCCAATAAAAATAAACTGTGTGATATATAAGTGTAGGATAACATTACTTTTAATATAAACCTGCAAAATTAAAAGATTACTGTTATCAAACAGAAATCCATTACATCACAGCATACTCTAGCTACTGAGAAAAAGACCTTATCAGAGTTCTTACCAGCAATACACGCTCCTTTACAATCAGCTTAGAGCTCACCAAAACTGGACAAAAGAAAACTGGAAATGTTCTCTAGTCTCATGAGATTTCTCCTCTGACATTTGGATGGTAGGATAAAAATTGGAGGGAAAAAACAAACAAAAGCAGGGATCCATCGTGCTTTATATCAGTGTGGTGTAATGGTGTGGGGGATCGTTTCTCCGGACAATTTTAGCCCTTTATTACCAACTGAGCATTGTTTAAAGACCAGTATTGAGTATTGTTGCTGACCATGTCCACTGTGTACTGATCTTTTGATGGCTGCTTCCAGCATTATAACATGCCACAAAGCTCAAATAATTTCAAACAGGTTTCTTGAACATGAGAATGAGTTCACTGTAACACAGTAACTGTGTGATGCTATGACCTCAGTATGGACCAAAATCTTGGAGGAATGTTTCCAGCACCTTGTTGAATCTGTGCCATGAACAATGGAGCCAGTTCTGAAGGTAACATGAAGTAGTGGGTGAGTACACGCAGATAAACTGATGACCCAGTTCACTGTGGTGCTGGGAATGGTAGTTCATAAATTTGGTAGCGTAATGACTTCTGTTGTGTTTTTTGTGCCCTTTTGGTGTATTGTTTCTATTTCTCTTCTGTTTTATTCAACTCCAGTTGTGTTTTGTGCTATTTGCTGGCGTTTTCTTAAGTTACAGTGCGTTTGACCTTTCAGGGCCACCGTATGGTTTAACTCAGAAGTCTCTGCTTCATAGTCATCAAGAGACTAGGGATATGCAGAGGTGGGAAAAAATCTCTCTTTCACCCATTGTATTTGTGATGCAGTGGTTGTGTAGTTTTTATGTATGCAATGCAACAAATCTGCCACAAATCTGAGGTATTTGAACATTTGTTTAGGTATTAAATTATATAACCTGTAATATTTAGCCCAAAAAACAACTGTAGTACAGCCTCACAGAGCCATACACATTTTAATGTGTATATGTGTCATGAATATATTTGTATTTATATGTGCATTAAAAAATACAGTAAATAATAGTGTCAAATATCTTTTAACAGCACACCTATTATTCTAACCTTCCTTATCCCTCCTCAAGTATTTTTACTTTTACTATTCAAACCTTTCCTTCATGGTCCCCTGCTCTCCTCGTCTGTTGTATCTCCTTTCTATCGACGCCGAGATGGGTTGCTGATGGTTAATAGATTTAGCCACTATACTGTTGGAGAGACAATGAGAGAACCATCAATTTATCCACCGTTTAACTGTCCCAATCTATCCTCCGTAAACTCAGTCGGTGAAACTCATTTCTGTGTTTCCTCACCAATCTGAAAAGCTATCATCTCGCTAATCTTGGGCTTTCAATTCGCCGGGGGGACGGGCGGGGGGAGTCAGACCAATCCCGGATCTCGGAGATGATCTGTTAGCCCGGCGTAAATGTTTATAACACGGAGCAATCTCCAGGGTTTATACGTTGATGCACACACACACACACACACACACACACACACACACACACACACACACACACACACACACACACACACACACACACACACACACACAACCTTTTCCCCCTTCTTGTGTCTTCCTCTCTCTCTCCTGCTCTCTCCAGGGCATTTATAGGGATGTGAAAGCTGTTATTGGGCAGGTCAGTGGAGTGGAACTGTCAGATAATAGGCTAGTTACCGTGGCAGCACATGAATGAGGGATGGAACGGAGGAGGGAGACAGAGGGAATAGAAACGCTCAACTCACTCCTTAATCAGAAGGTAAACTGGAAATCTGGGTAGTTTAGACTCCTTGCTGAAACAGATAGAGAGAGGGAGGAGGAGGAGGAAGGCAGAGAGTAAATGGAAGAGAAAAGGGGGGAGAAATGTAAGTGAGAGAGCAAGATAAAGGAGGAGGATAAAGGGAGGAGGACAGAAATGTGAATGGGCATGGAGCAGAGATAAAGATAGAGAGCAAGAGAGAGAGCTTATTACCATTCCCTGGGAGCCAGGTGTTTATTTCTCAATTTGTAAACGCTGGCTTCATTACCCAGAGTTCAACAGGAGCAGGTGAGCTGCGGCTGCACCAAGGTCACACTAATCAGACAGCGAATAGGGAGAAAGACAGAAGAGGGAACACAAATTATGTAATGTACCCCTCCGTTGCACTTGCCCCTCCATCCTTGCCATTTCCTATTTGTCGCTGGTTTTCATCACCGCTCCACCCCCCAACCCTCTCCATCTCCCTCTTTTCTGCGGTCCACGGGGAACAAAACTCTTCAGACTGTCTCCCACACTCTCTGATGGAGACTGACAAAGTCGGCTTGGTATAATGAAGCTTGTTTGTATATCTGTGTGTGGACATCCTCAGTTTCTCCGAGGCATTAGGTAATACTGTGAAAAAAACCCTCTTTATTGGGGCTGAACCAACAGGAAAAAAGTATGTGCTCACCATACCGCCTGGGACATCGTCTAACTGACATTTGAGTTATCAAATTGATTGGAAATTCCCAGAATAACAGCCACAGTTCAGTCTGAGACAGATTGTTACATCACAGAATTATGGTAAATGGCAGAAGACATTCAGTCTTGTATAAACACACACGGGAACATTACTAGAAATCAGCGAGAGCAGCAGCTTTGAGCTGTGGCAGCAAATGGAGTTGGCATGACTGTGTCATAACAGTTAATGCTTATACAGTAAAATCCCCACTGTACGACCAGCCAGCTGGTAGGCAGACAGCTGATGAATAGTGAGGGTGAAGCATGAATGAAGCAGCTAGTTCCCTGCCAGAAACTACTTTCCTGAAATAAGGATGAAATGTTCTAATGCATTCCCCTGTAATTACCCGCAAAGAGAGATTGTTAACATAAATCTAACCAAGCCTCAGTGAAACCATAGACTGTATTTAAAAGATGTGCATAGCCACCTTGCGGACTTTGCATGTAATTCAGTTGAGTTTTTCAGTCTTTTTTATATATCAACAAATCACAACAACAGTTTCCTTAACCTCTTAAGCCCCAAGCCTACCTGATCTCCTGCCTTTTGCCCCCGTATCAGGGGGCGTTGGGGCTTAAGAGGTTAAGAAACATTTTATTGCAAGGTAAAGGCCCTACAATAATGGAGAGAAAACCCCAAGAATCAGATGACCGCTTGGCAAAAGTGGGAAAGAAAAACTCCCTTTTAACAGGAAGAAACCTCTGGCAGAACCAGGCTCAGGCAGGGGCAGCCTTATGGGTGAGGGGAGGGAGACAGGCTGTGGAAGAGATTCAGAGATTAATAATAATGCAACGCTTTACTCTGAGGTTATTAGCTTTTTTATTATATAGCTAATTTATTATATAGCTAATTGCAAGTTGTTAGCTATAATTAATAAGTTGTCTAATAACTAGGTAATGGCTACTTATTTATATTTATCTTAAATATCCAGCATACATAACAATTCAGTACAAAATTGTAGTCAATGTTGAGGTGCAACTAAATTTAGCCAATCAGTGTCCTCCAATCATAATGACATAACTCTAGTAATGACAGTAATCAGGTGACCAACGATTCCACTCTCCGAAAATCAGTGAAACATCTTATCCACTTGATAGGAAAACTGTTGTGAGGATCCGCTGAACATTAAAATCTTCAGCCTCAAGAAAGGCTTCTGATTGGGACGGCAAAAAGAGGAAGCCAGGTAAAGTCTTCCTTTACTTTCCATACAAAGCAAACAGCCGATAAAACATGCAAATAAGAAAATGAAGAGCATGTTGTAGCTGCAGATGATCATGAGGTATTGCTCAGAATGAGGTTAGCAACTTCATTACTTACACAGCAAATCAAATGTGATACTTGAAGTCCATTTGGTTTTTCACATGAATTGAAATATATCTTGAGATGTAAAGTAAGTTCCTTTTATTCCATAAATTCAATAATGCTCTACAATACTACAAAGAAACACCAACAACCAAACGACCCCTCCCATGAGCAAGTTCTTGGTGACAGTGGGAAGGAAAAACTCCCTTTTAACAGGAAAAAACCTCCAGCAGAGCCGAGCTCAGGGAGAGGCAGCCATGCCGTGACTGGTTTTGGAAGGTCGACATCTACTACTGCTGATAACTGCAAACTGGGCGAGTCACACCTAAACAGTTTTACTGGCCAGTAAAAACAGATTTCACTCTGAGGTGAAGTGTCCCTTTAAATGTGCTTACATGACTGTGACCTCAGTGCTGTCATGTTTTGACCCAGGTCTCATGCCGTATTGTTCTCACTTACCCAAGCAAACCAAAGTAGGCACATAAACCTTTGAGAGCTCAAATAAACCACTTAAAACACACTCGGTGTGATTGCACCCTCGAGTGTGAATTATGGTTTTGGTTTGTGAGGGTATCTGCATGCGTGTGGGTGTGTATTAAGATAAGAAAAGCTTTTTTTGTTTTTTTTAAGATGCACACGTGACTCCACGCAGTATTGTAATAATCACAGATTCTTTTGAAGTCCTGGACTTGAAAACGGCTCTCAACAAGGCTGTTCTTCAAACTGCTAATCTCTCAAAGGTAGTGAAGAGGAGGAGGAGGACGACGAAAGGAACGAGGAAGGCAATGAGGGAGAGAGAGGGAAAGAGGAGGAGGATGGAGAGCGGTGGCGGTGGACGAGGAGATCAGTAAGAACAGGCCAGACTCGTGGAGAGATGGAGGGAGAGGAGGGCAGAAATGGGAAAATGAATGAGAGGAAAAGCGATAAGAACTCTTGCTTTTGAACTTGAAGAGCTTAATTTGAAATGTCAGGGCTACCCCCTCCCCTCCTTTTTTTCCACCACCTCCTTCTTCTCTGCAGCACTCCCTCTCCTCAGGAGTCCCTGTTGTGCAGTAGTGTGGATTAAAATAATTAAACAGGCTCTGTTTTAATTAAGACAATAAAGCCAAGAGTCTCTAGGTAAGACCTGAGAGAGATTGAGAGAGAACGCGGGCGAGGGAGGGAGATGATAAAGAAGTCTAACGAGAGAGGCGGGATGATAGGAGGTACAGAGGGAGATACATTATCTTCATTACTTATCTATCTTGTCTATTTCAAGCCAGAGATTGCATTATCGCAGTCCACATAAAGCATGTTTGCACTGGTCCTCCACGAACCAAAAGCCATGTGCTTGTGTGTACTGTGTGCAAGTGGGGTGTCGAGGTGCCGCTTGTGTAATGACCGAGGCCTGTATGTGAGCATGAATGTGCAAATGCGTTTATATTGCTTTTCTCCCTCCCCCGTTTTTTTTTTTGTCTGTCCGCGTGTTTGTGTTGTCCCGCGTTGCGCACGTGCATGCGCATCTTTATTTCCTCTCTCGCTCAGGCTGCTAATGAAATATTTATTTATTTCTTGGAGCGAGGGTGCCGGGCGGGTGGGAAACTCAAATGAAATGTCATATCTCATTGTGTCTCTCCATGAGGAGGGGCGACAGAGGGAATAGAAGAGCAGAATTGCTACTAAATTATATACGGAGGATACAGAGGGGAGTGATTACGGGGGGGGGGGGGGGATTTCAGGAGTAAGGACGGGGAGCGAGCTGGGGAGGAGAGGGGAGAAACAAGTCATCCTTTGCCCGTCGCGTTATTGTCGTGTCATGTTGCTTCTCTGTCATGGCGTCAGCCTGCGGTTCTGCGCTTCAGATGCTAGCTATAGTACTCACACATGCACGTAGCCCATCAAGACATACCAGAGGGACGAGCTTCTCCTTATCTAGTAGTAGCTGTTATCAATGCACACATACACACACACACAAACACACACACTGTGCCTTGCCACCAACCTAGAAGAGATTAGAACTTCTTAATCTTCTCTCTAACCTAACCTCCCTGTGTTGCACAAACACATGCATGCACACACACACACTGAACGTACTGTTTCTTAATGGGAGACCCTCAAAGCACCATCATGACCTGCAACCTGGAGGGTTAGACACTGCAGTGTTTATTTGTTCTTTTGCCTCTTGGATTTGACAAAGTTAAGCGCTTCTTACGCGTAATCAGTGCATGAAAACCTAAATGCAGGCAAACCACCACACGGTTAGTATTACACATGCTAACAAACTGGTCAACAGCAATTTAATGGTGGTCAATGCCTTAAAGGGACATCCACAGTGGAAGTGATTTATGAGACCACCGAAAGTCAGTGAATCTCAGAAGCTTCAAGTGATGACGGGTGAGATAACAACAAGCAACTCAATGTGGGACGATCTCACATTAAGATTTTCTCAGTTTTGAAGTGAGCGAGTGCAAACCAGGGCGGTAAAAATGAGCTAATAATCATACTGTCAACACAAAAACGATAGGCGAGCAGTGTGGATACCCTGTGCACATCCTTCAGTCTTAGAAACATCTTAATCGCTTCAGGAAGGACTAACATAATATATCACAGGACTTATGATTTCCTCTGATTTTTGTCTGAAGGCTAAGTATCTAACTAGTAATCATTGGATGGGTTACTATGAAGTTTGTAGATTCATGTTTCCCTCGGGATAGCGGGATCTCTTAACATTACATTAGATATTTGGGTTTTTGACCACGTACCTTCACTGTCAGTCTCAGCTGTGTACTGTTTTGTATTAACTATCAAATGTTATCATTTTAAGTCTTAGAATGCATGCAAAGTATTAAATCCACACACACAGCATACGTGTGCTAATGAGGAGTTTGCATGTTGATGTTAGTGGCTGTGCAATATTGTTAATATAAGTACAGCTTCACAGTAGGTTATGGACTTTATAAAGCTCGTCTACAGTTTTATTTATAACTTATGTCACTGTTAGCTATGGCCAGGATTACACCCAAACAGGCATCGTGCCCAATGGAGAGATGAGCGAGAACCTTAGATAACCATAGCTTCCAGGTCTGAAAAGTGAAACCAGTGCAGAAGTGTCTTAAACTTTGCATTGTTTGAAATGGCCAGCAGGGGTCAACTCCTCCTACAGAGTCTACAGGAATCTGACACTGATCCGGGGTCATACTGAATAAAGCATCAAGTTTGTTTTGTAAGTCTCAAAAGACAGACCTCTCTGTCTCTTGTGAGGTTGTTTGACTTGGAGAACGGGAATAATTAAAGCACATACAGTAACACTGCTTGTAAAATAACTACACTCAAATGCATAATCTCCCCTAATTCATGTAGAGCGGTCACTATGTCGTTCATCTTGTTTTTTCCTTTTTTTTGACATAAAGTTGAAGTTGCTGTGTAGCTCTTCTGTCACACTTTTCACCATTGGGTATGTGATGTGTTTGGACAATAATATGGACGAGTGTGGATCTGATGAAGACATGAGAGAACACAGCGAGTACAATTTGACAGACTTCATGAAGCGATGCGGCGTTGTCGTGAGACGTGAACATACTCAGTTCCCAGATCACGTGGGTTAGGCGAACAGAGACTTTAATCCAACCAATATGAGAAAACACAACAGGATTTCACTAGTTGTGAAGAGGTGTAATCTTAAACTTGGTACTGGGAAGGAAGATTTCTTTTGCCTGAGTATTACTTACTGAGGGGATTCGTTGCTGTGGCTGTTTGAAACCAGTTTGAATCAATGCACCATTTGGATCCCTCCATCAGCTGGTGCAGAGGTCCTCAGAATGACTCTGACTGTGTTCAGTGGATAATTAATAGATCCTGACCACCCGGCATACTAACATCTAACATCTGTCGAACATCCGCTGCCTCAAGAAGCGACAACAAAAACAACCCGACCCTCACGCCACAATGCGTGCATTCAATTCATTTCATTTAACCTCATTCATATTACTGAGCTCTTGACGTTTTTGTGTTTGTTTTTTCTATTTAACTAAATTCCTTCTTTAGCGTATTGTTTCACATTTCCGAGCTGTGTTTTTCCCATGATATTGTGTTGATTTAATACATTTTATTTCATTTTTTTTTTTACTGTTATAACACAACAACGCAGATACCAATATACGGAGATCCATGGCGGCCTTTCCACATCATAGATTGCAAAACCAAGAAGACGCTGATTGAAATGCTAGGTTATCTAGTCGGTGGTGACTCTAAAGTCTCCTGTTTCACATCGTGACCATGCACTCTCCTGACACCCCGAGCCTTTCTCACGACCCTACACGGCTGTGCTGCAGGTGCAAAAACACGGCAATAAACAAACAAACAAACTGTGAAAACAAACACGGGTTAATGACGGGACAGCTGGACTCTGCTCACCAGGGTTCTCTCCATTAAGGGTTAAATGCTCCTTTATGGCTCTCCGAGAGGAGTTAATGTGTCAGGGGGTGAGAGTGGAGGTGTGTCTTTAACACCTCAGCCTTCAATATGGCACATGTCAGAGTCATCTGTTTTCAAGAGGGCCATAGATTCACTCATTTAGCTCTGCACATAAAGAAGGAAAAGCACACAGAGTGCACAGTTGTTAACCAGTGTGCACTTGCAAAAAATGAAGTCTGTTATTTTGATTCCTTTTCCCTGCTGCTTTTAATAAACACTGAATCATTTAGAGAACGATATGCAAGTTATTCTGCACAGGTCTGCAGCCACTGGCTAACTCAAAACTGAATCCCCCCTGTAGCAGAAGAGCATGACCAAAGATGCCATTTGGCCGTGGCACGGTGAGCCCACAGCCCACAGTTCAGAATCAGGAGAGAGGAGTTGATTATAACACACTTGTGGTTTATATAAACAGAGACGCCTGCACTGGGCCGCCTTTTCCTCTATTAATGGTCCAAAAACAGCGCACCCTTTAGCACGTTAATATTTCAGTCTAGGATCACCAATAAAATACAGAGGCTATATTTGGGCCTAAAACGTCAGACTAAAATGAATTTTGTGGGCGAGAATATTGCAAGCGCTGTACTCAGGCCACAGGCAAGAAATGAGACTGTCATACATACAATATTCAATAACGAAATCCCATCATCCTCAACTGCAGGCTATCCCTAAAACTATGCCAGTGAGATACGGGCACTTCCTGGAGTTGAAGAAATTATTTGCAGAAGTAAAGTCTCAGTAGTGCTCTGCTTGGGATCAAATATTATCCAAGTTATTTTCAGCATGTTTTCATATTTGCAAGATAGCACAAAAAACATGTATTTATCTTCTAAAAGAAAAAGTGATCTAAAACAGTGCAAATTTCTTCTCTACATGCAACACAGTTTTCTCATTAAGGGAAAAATTTGCACACTTTGCCATGTGATCCCTGCAGGTAACACATTGCCAGTCAACCACTGGAAGATCAGTCTGATATATCACTGGGGCAAATTAGATTGCATGGTCTGAGACAAATGTTAGACGTTTTAAGCAAAAGTTCAATAATCTTGTTGTGACTGCTACTGAGAGCATGTGAGGGCTTGCTTCTTAAATTCCTCCTTGACCTTTTGACACGTCAAGTGAAAACAAGCTTTTGGAAACACAAATGACAATTACAGGGCCAAATATACACTCAAAAAATAAAGTGTAAAGCTGGGGAGTGAAAAGTAAATCATTTATATAATTTCAGACACTTTAAGAAGTACTTTTTATAGTAGTAGAGTCTGTATAGTATATGAGCACTTATACATGGAAGATGACCAACTACCAAGTAAAAACTAGACACTGGATCCTGGTTATTAATTTACGAGTTCAAATGAAAGAGAAAACGATTTGGCAACTAATCGAAAGAAAGAAAGAGTCAAAACACTCAAAGCTAAGTCAAAAATAATCACAGTGTTCTGGATCAGGTTAAATATTGGCCATATTAATTTTGTGTGTACTTAACAGCTGGGTCAAACCCTCAATAGCCACATTGTGCATTTAAATGCGGCTGAAATATGTTTTGTTTTGTACAGAAGCATCAGGTTAATTTCCTGAATTTGGCTGTTAGCACGGCCAGCAGCAGTAGTGATTCTTTCTTGTTGACGTGTCTTTGGAGGTTACACTCGTACATATGGTTGTATGAAAGTTTACCTTGACAAAGCCAACATACAACTGCTCATTTTCAAGAACTGAAAAACCTTGCCCATTCATATAGCCGTTTTTTTGCTTTCTTTTGTTCTTCTTTACAAATTTCCATCACAGAAAAGCTGAAGAAATTTATTATTTGATTCCCTGCTGAATTTGTTTGCTCACTAACAAAGAAATGAACAGTCTCCAATTTCTACAGTACATTAATTTTAATTGGACAAAGAATTTCAACAAAACAGTTAATAAATTGATTTGTGTGTCACTGAGTGAAGGTATTAGTATATATATTAGAATGTAAGTATTTGATCCTCAAGTAAAACATGACTTGGTACCTAATGGAGAAACACTTTTTGGCAAGCACAGCGGGAAGATGGGTCTTGTAGCTACCATTTCAGGAGGGATTTTGGCCCACTCTTTATGTAAACTGCCTAAATCCTGTCAATTTCAGGAAGCTTCAGCTTTTCCCACAGATTTTCTTTAGGATTGAGGTCTGGAGGCTAACTACGCCACTCCATGACCTTAATGTGTTTAATCTCTAGCCACCCCTTTGTTGCCTTGGTGGTATGTTTTGGGTCATTGTCATGCTGGAAGACACATCCACGACCCTACTTCAGTCTTCTGGCTGAGGGAAGAAGGTTCTTGTCCAAGATTTCATGGTACATGGGCGCACCCATTGTCCCATTTTTCTTCTTCAAAACACTGCAGACTCAGTGGATACCAAAGGTTTCAAATTTGGTTTAATCTGGCCACAGCTCTTTGTCCCAAGCCTTCTCTGAATTGTTTAGATGTTCACTGGCAAACTTAAGACAGACCTATACATGTGTGTTCTTGAGCAGGGGGATTTTGCGGGTGCTGTAAGATTTTAGTCCATTCAATCCATTAAGGCGCAATATGTTACAATGTTATTCTTGGGGACTGAACAAAGATCACCACCTTTCTCAGGCAAGCTCTTGCATGGCGCTCAGCCCGAGGGGAATTGATGGTCATTTTATATTTCTTCTACTTCTGAATAATCACACCAATAGTTGTCCATTCTCACCAAATTTCTCGCTGCTGCAGGAGAATTTGCAGTTGATGTTTAATTTTTAACCAGTGTAACTGTTATACTAGAGCCATGCATCATATCGTGTTAGTAGTGTGGCTGTTCAGTAAGGACCACATAGTTCTAAATAAACAGCATTTAATGTTCTCATAAAAACAGGCCTAAACCTTGATTTTAAAAAAAGTTTATTAAAACAAAGTGAAGGCAGTGCATTAGCAAAACAACTGTTTGATCTTTGTATGTTCATTTAACCAAGTGATTTCTCAGAGATACTAATCTAAAAGTGCCGGTGCAGCCTGTATGAGTTCAACTTGCATGTTTTATTAATCCACACATTGTAAGCGACGACCTCCCCTCACCATTATCAAGGCTTTCTTTCTCTCCTCATTAATGTGTTAAAGGAGTAAAAACTTTGACACTATACTCTGACTAATGTGCATAACACGTTAGAGCAAAAATAACTCTGGTTCCTGGTAACTGAGCTCAGAGTTTTCAAACCTGAGCCAGCTGCAGCTCTTCTAGCATGCTAGTCTCCCATCAATTTCCTGCCAAAGAGAAGAGGTTTATCTACAATGTGCATGCACAAACAACTAGAAAAAGCCTGCTGGCCTCTCAGATTAACAAGCTCAAGGCAGACAAACACCTGTCCACGAAATTGAGATCTACTAGAGATTCCAATGAGAGTTGAGTCAAGCAGAGTTAATCCTGCTTCCAGAGACAGTTGCCAACTATGTCCACAAGATGGCAATAATTTATTTAATGAATGCAAGCAGGTAATACGCTTTATGATAGAAGGCTATGTGAGATTAAAGAGAAAGAGATTGGTGCATTTTTATTGAATAGAATAGTGCTTTATTGTCATTGTACATGTAGAATGAAACTACTGATGTCTATTTTTAGATTTTACTAAACAAGCACTCCTTGCATGCCTGACAAAATGCCACTACATTATATCTTAGAAATAGTTATATAGGAACATTCCAGTAGAAATGCTCAGATGATCTAAGCAGCCTTTCAGATGCTCAGTTTGAACTTTAGCAGACTGACATTTTTGAGACAATGTGCCAATGTGCATTCACAAACAGTTGAACATGTGTACCTAATGAAATGGTCAGTAAGTGCAAGTTAAATTAAGACTTGTTTATATCACTCTTTAACAGCTTGTACATGCAACTATTCATGAAATCAAAGTTTTGTTTGTTGTTTGTTTTCAGACTCTGTGCCACTCAGCTTTGAGTTTGCATATGACTCAGAAGACTTACTCGTGAACTGCAAAGCTCCATGTTGCTTTAAATTTTGCCCTGCGATGAATAGGGGTCTATTGTGTGGTACGTTAGGTCTTGAGATTAGCTTCTCCACAGCATCACCTCAGACGAATGTGCCTCTAGTTGTTAGGACAACTTTCTCATCTTTTTCTATAATATTGTACCCATTCTGCATCTGCCCCAAGGGACTATTTTGCATTAGAAGAAGCACAACAATCTTTATTCCAAAATTATTTTGCTTGGATGGATGGGAGATTGAAATGTTCAGTCCTGCTGTTTTGGTAAAACACAGTACAGCATGTTTTCTGTTTGACATATGCTGGTGTGCTTATCTCATGAATAAAGCGAGGTTAGAACAAAGCTACGCAGAAGGCTGGCCTCAGTCTGGCACGTATGGAAAAGGCTGCACCGCTCGTAATAGCAGCAGGCATGTGGGAGTGTTTAATGGAGAGTGGAGTAATTTGCGCTTTTTAATGATGATTAGAGGAGGAAATTGGCTCAGATTTACAGTGTCACTCACCGCTGAGACAGAGGAGGGAGAAAATAGAATAAAGGCCTCTAAACTGTCTGTGTGTGCGGATACGCAGGTCTGTTTATGTGTGTCTGTGCACAGGTGTGAGACAGAAAGAGAGAGAGAGAGAGAGACCCATGACGTATAACTGACCCCACCACTGCACACCCGTCCACCCACACACCTCCACACCTCCACTTCCAGAGGAAATGTATCACTTAAACCAACTGCAGCTCAGCTCACAGAACCTAATGAATCTGGACTCAATTTTACGCCTAGCTGCCCTTCACACTGACACACACTCTCACTCTCTGTCTCACACACACACACTTAAATACTGAGGCAGTCTTACCTATAGCTGGGTGGTAGTCTTTGTAACATAAAGAGGAAATTGGAAAAGTGTGATTATAGTACTGATTGGCAGAAGAGTCTTTCCTCTGTCTTTTTCTGTTCTTCTCATCAACACTTTATTCTCCTTTTGACTTCTCCATTATCCATCCAAAACCTCCTGACATTCAACTCTGGCTCTTCACGGCCCTTTATCGCCTTTTTTTCTTTTTCCTGCAGCTCTTGGTGCCATATTTTCTCTCCTCATTGTGGTATTTTCCAAATTAATAGAGTGAAGAGGAGTGTAAGAATAAAATGAATTTTATGAAGTTGTTAAAAGTGCACTGATCTTATCCATGCTAATGTTTCAGGTAAAAAGAATTCAGGTTGGTCACTCTGATGTCAAATTACCTCGTAACATTTTAGATGATACAAAAATGCGATCTTTAGATGTTCTGCAGTTATTTTCAGAGTGAATTATGAGTTTAAGAAGAATAAAATAGGAATGGGATTAAACGTTTGACTTTCTGTGTTTTAGGGGACTATTTTATTTGTTTCGAACCGCAGAGACAGGAGCCAAAATCATTTTGTGAGGGAATTTTTTGATTTGGAATTGTAAATAAAAACTGTGAGATATACAAGAGAAAAGACGTTTTGAGCGTTTGGATTTCCAGACCTGACATTTCTTTCGTGCTCACGTGATGTGACAGTGGGATTCAGTAGATTTTAAAGTGTGGTTTCAAGACCAAGACAAAACTGACAAAACCATAAATGTCAGGAGAGAGGCTGAGCTACAGTACCACCTCCAAAGAAAACAAAAAACACCTCGTCAAGCCGTCACATGACTGTCAAATTTCTATAAATAATAAAATGAACTGCTAGAATGTGGTAATATTTTACATACAACATTTAAAGATCTATTCCTTTATAAATGCAGAAAACATTTAAACTGATGCATTTTACTGTTTCATGAAAGAAATCAGATCCTTTTGCGTTTGATGGCAGCAACGCATCTTAAAAAATCTGGGATGAGGGTAACAAAAGGCTGGAAAAGTAAGTGGTACTTGAAAGAAACAGCTGGAGGAACAGTTTATAACTAATTTGGTTAATTGGCAACAGGTCATTTACATGACTGGGTATAAAAGAAAATGTCTATCACAGAGAAAGTTTCTCAGAAGCTATAAATCTGCAAATTGTGGAACAATTTCAGAATAATGTTCATCAGCTGAAAATCAGTATTGGATGTCTGTGATTTTCGGGTCCTTTGGGGGCATTGCATTAAAACCAGGTATGATGGAACATGGATCATGGAAGCCATTGCATCCACTCAGGAACACTTCCAGAAACTGAACAGTTCAGCGTGCCATCCATAAATGCAGGTTAAAGCACTATCATGGAAATAAGAAATATATAAAGATGATCCAGAAATTTTAAAAGACTGAGGCAAAGGAAAACTCTTCTCTGATCAGACAAATTAATTATTATTATTTTTTAATGATAATGGATGTTTTGTTCTCTGAAATAAAGAGAAAGGGGACGTCATCAGGACTCAGTTCAAAAGCCTGCATGTCTCTGATGGTACGGGATTGCATTAGTGCCAATGGAATTGTCGGCTTCCACATCTCAAAAGGCACCATCAATACTGAAGGTATATACTGGTTTTAGAGCAACACACACTCCCAGTGTTTTGGGACATTTTACCTAGATTGTACAGTAAAACGTACCTACAATATTTTGTCAAAGAATAAGTCATCATTGACTAGACTTGTTAACAGACATTCTTTTGTAGTCCTTCACTCCTTTTTTTAACCCATTTTTTGTGTAACCATGGTAACGTGACACATTGATGTGCAAACTAGAAATCTGGAACAAAATTAATCTAAACTTCGGTGACTTTGTGACAGCACAGTAATATTACCAAAAAGTTGTAAGCTAAAGTTCTGCTCATTCTTTCTCTAATCTGGGACGCAGCCTGGAGTCAAAGGCAAACTTTTCTGAATCACTTCCAAAATTTGAAACGTGGAGGCGGCAGTTGAGAGGTCTGGAACCAGGTGCTTACGGGTCTCTCTAAAAGCATTGTGATATTTTCGAAATCCACAATGTGTGTCACCTTTTAAATATTAATTGTGAATATTTCAGAACAAAACTCTTCAGTTTGGGCAAAAACAAGCTGGGTCGGAGCTGAACTGCAACCTCCCCTCCCACCTCCACTGTGAGCCGCTGCAAATTCTGAGTGAAAAGCTCTTCAGAAAGGCTAGAAAGAAAAATGACATTTAGTGCGAAATCATCCAAACAGTTCTGAACATGGATAACAACCGAAGAGTAGAGTGATCATTAAAACACAGAACCGTCATGGGTCCACGTTGCACCACCCTAAATTTGTCACAAATACACACGGGTGAAACACATTCGACAAAGATGAGCTTTTCAGCTTCTTCCCTTTTTGTGGGTGAGAAGCCACACCATGCATTTCTCTATTAAGATATGTAAATTCATAATCTCTCAAAAGCCCATTTTTACATCCATTTCTGCGCGTCATTCAAACACTCTTCGTTTTCTCTCTCCCTGCCGAGATTTCCCGGTGGTTTGTATGTCTGTCTTTCTGCTCTGTCACCCTCCCCTGCCACCTTCCAAACAGCAAATGTCACTAAAGGAGACTTGTCTCGTCCCTAAAGGCCAATTGTCACACATAATTACAATAAGAGAATAAAAGGGATTGAAAGAGCAGATTAGATTAAAGCAGGTTTTTTTTAACCTTCTCTGCTCTGTGCTTCACCCTCTTTATTTGTGGCATTATCACAGTATCAGACAGGAATTAAATAGAAAAAAATTTGATAAATCAATACAGAAAAAGATACAGCACAAGATGATCTGAAGGCGTCCTCTGCTGCTACTGCATTCAGCACATCCTCATTCAAAGATGTTAAATTTTGCCATACTGTCAGATACTGCTGGTGTTGCTAGGTATCCTTCATTTCGTTGATGCAGAAAAAAATTCAGTACTGCTGAAGCACTATTGAATGACGACCAATAAGAGTCTTCCTTTAAAAAAGCAGGTTGAACAGGTGGTGTTGATGTAAATGTCCCTCCGTGGTTGTATATTAATGCTATGCAGAGTTTTGTAGTCCTGTGTCTACTTGTTGTTGCTACAAAAATATGTGGAATATGTAGGCTACTCTTGTTCATTTATACAGAAGTCATAATTTATAAAGAACTTCTTTGTATGGTAGTACAACTGTTGCTTGGGTTTATTTCTCCTCTTGTTAAATTTGTCTTTTGAGGTTCACTTTCCTGTTCAGGAAAACTTTTCACCCCATCAGCAACCGGTCTGTGCATTGTGTCGTTGCTGTTTGGCCACATGCTGATGGCCTTTTGGAGGACTGCACACAATTCCAGATCCAAGCATTGTACTGTATTGGTACTCCATTAGTGCTCCACAGAGCTTCACAGACCCACACTGACATGTTGTAGCTGTAGGCAGTGCCTTTGTTGCCGATTGGAAGCTCATGCCTTAAGTTTAGGCTCCAAGAACTACTTGGCTAGTTTTTTTTTGTTTGTTTGTTTTTAAAGATGGTTCCATTTTGTTTGTTTATTTTGTTTGTAGGTGTCCATATGTGATGAGTTTAGAATAAGGTTTTTACTTCCAGTAATTAAGTAAATAAAATAACATAAATCCAGCAGTAGTTGTGACACAAGGACAAATAACTAGGGTGAACAGGCGGCATAACAGAGGATAACGATACAGTGGCGTGTTGCAGAAGTTACATGTTTACAGTAAATGGCTAATAGCTAACATGTATCTACAGAGTTGTTAGATTAAAGCACATATTATCTGCATCTTTTCCTCAGTGGACTCTTTCCCATGTTTAGGTTTCGGTCACTTCAGCAGATGTTCTGTCCTGTTATTGTCTGTGCAAAAATACTTGTGTTTTTGTAAAATATTTCTATTGGTTATTACTTTATGTTGCAGTGCATTTCTCCTCTTAGGGCCACCATACTGAGGGGTGACAGCACTATTTATACTCACACACTAAGGGCTATTTAAGGAAATGAGACAGAGGTGCCCACAATCAACACAGTCACAGGGCAGGAAGTAAAACTGAGTACAAGAGACAGAAGATAAGTAACTAGCAAAGTAAACCAGGAAGTAGGTAAGAATATCTTAACCAAGAAACTCAGACACAAAAGTAAACTTAATACAAGGAGAAGACAGAACACAGAGGGAAACACTTAGGAACCAATAAATTCAAATACACTGTAAAATGTAATATTGTGTTTAATTAAAAATATTAAATAGGCTGAACTCAATTTTTATCAATTTGTTATTAGAACTCAATTTAAATAAGTTACCAGTACTTTTTATGCAAAAATGCTGATAAACTCGATTAATTTGAGCTGTCCTAACTTAGAAAAACTAAGTAAGCTGGAAGTTTTGCTTCTCAGGGCGGAAGGATGAAAGATGTGTTTTGAAAATGCCACGTGACTACCATCCTCCTCCCTCCCGGATCAGTCCGCATGTTCATGGCGCCAGCATTTGTTATGGAATATATTGAGCAAACCTGGAGATATTATTGTTGTCATTGCTGTGGATCTTTACTGACTTGGTGAGTAAATGTTTACTCTTATTCAAACTGATTTTGTGGCTTCTCTTAGTTTAGCACCAGGTTTATAATCTTGCTAGCTAGTTAGTGTTAGCCTAGCGTTGCTGTTGCCGCTGTGCTCATGTTACTTAAAAATTAACACCACAGCCTTAAAAACCTTACATAAAACTATGTCGGTGAATTTTTTTGTTGATTGTTTGAAATAAATAAGTGAGATAAGAGCCCAGACAAAATTCTTTGGGAGGTGCAGCCGTTAGGGGTGGGGTGGGTGTGGGGGGTGGATAACGGAGCTCTCCGAAAACGTGGAAGCACTTTTGCAAATATGTGATATTTTGATAAATCAAGTAGATATTTGAGCATTACTCAGCTACATTCTCGCCTGAAAATATCTTAAAAGGTTATTTTGTGACCCAGAAAGGGTAGTCTGGGGAAAAGGAGGATCGCATTTGTCGGCTGCGGTTGTCGGAGCCTGTGCGCACTTGTAAGCGCGGCAATGGCGGAGGAGCACTGCTGAAAAACGTATTACTTTTTCTGGGTCACAAAATAAACTTTTAAGATATTTTCAGGCGAGAATGTAGCTGTGTGAATTTCAAATATCTGCTCGATCTATCAAGACATCACATATTTGCAAAAATGCTCCGACGTTTTCATGCTTTGTGGCAGCTTTAGAACATCTGTGGCATCTATTAATGTCAAATCTAGCCTTTATTTAACAACATAAGCAAACTCTATGTTACAATGATTGCACAGCCATTAAGGATCAAATCAGTTTCTGAAAAATGTTCTGTTTTTTCTCCCTCTGCTTGCTTCTTACTGTCTTTGAGGCCGATCAGGACCAGCACTCCTGTTGTTGGACAGGAAGACATCAACTCAGTGGTAAGTATTTTGGTTTTCCAATATATTAGCAACTGTCAGTGACATTTATATTAATCAGGCTGAACTTTAATCATACTTTAGATCAGCCTGTTTTACTTATTGTTTTGTTTGTGCTTTGGTTTGGGGAAGTTGTTTCTTTACTGATCTTTTCCTGTCTGTTATTAGACTTGAGATATGACTGCACTATGCTGTTGCTGTGACTCCAGTTAATTCTACAAGACATGCTGTGTAAGTAAACAAACAACAACAGTTTGGTCTGCATTTCTTGAAAGTTCACATCCCCCAAACTTAGTTTAGAGGGTCTACACTGTATATAGTGAAGTCTGCAAGTTTTCTAACAGCAAAATTTGTTTTGTGCCCAAATCATTTTGCACATCATTAGAATGAAAGTTATTGCCCATGTTTGCATAGCCCTTTTTAAAATGATGCTTTCATGACAATATTGTGTGTTGCGTGGTGGTCACGGCTATCCAGACTGACAATTGGGACATTGGGTCACCTCTCCGGTGGGGAGGGAGCCTGAGATTGTCTAAATTGGAGTCTGTTTTATACCAAATGCAGAAAAAAATGTTTTAAGAAAGCAATTAAGTTCATGTTCCAAAAAATATGATTGTTTGCTTGCTTGGAGATGAGTCCTCCATCACAGATGGTGTGGTCAGTGAAGGTGGTCACCTGCAGGTTCAAGCTCATTGCATCTCCAACCCACATCCACTGCCACTGTACTTAAGGGAAGTTAAAGACTTTCTTCTGCACCTACATTTGGATCACCTCGATCCATGACAGTCATTCAGGCAGTAATGCCTGGACTGGAAACAAGCCATCCTTAAAATATTACAACATTCCAGCTCCTGTGTTGGAATGAAAAACGAATGTGTTGTTTAAATTAGAGACTGCACTTGTGACAGAACAACAAATATTTTATTTTGATTATATAAATAATGTAAGTACAAAACAAACTTGTGGTAGGCCTAAACTTATTTTCAGAATAATTACATCTAAGACTTTGTTTCATTGTAAGATTATAACAGTGATGGCAATATAATTGTTTGTTGTTCAGCAGAACAGTGTCCAGTATGTTGGCTGTTGTACTTTGTTGTGTTTGAAAATAAAAGTTGTGCTCATTTTAACATCATTACAAAAAGTGTTGTTAATTATTTTTAGTCATAATCAGGTTACCACAAATTGTTTTTTCATTTAGTTGAACTTGAAATGTTTGTCAGTAGGTTAACTATTAGTATTGTACAGTCAGAAATATCAAGTTATTCTTAATGCTGCAGACTTGCAATGTATAAGTTGTCCTAACAGTCATCCTAAGTAAGCTTTACTTAGTTTTTTTGAGGCAACGAGTTTCCATAATTTTTTTGAGTTCTGGGAACTAACACGGCTGTGTACATTTTGAGTACAGTGTACTCAAAATGAGTAAGTTGCCCTAACTTGGTCATCTTACGTAAACTTGATCCAATTTTTTTGAGTTCTGGGAACAAATGAGCTTGTACAGAGTACTCAAAATAAATACCTTGTCCTAACTTAGTCATTTTTAGCTAAGCTTTACTCAATTTTTTTGAGGCAACGAGTTTCCATAATTTTTTTGAGTTCTGGGAACTAATTAGATTTTACAGTGTACAAGCCCTAACTGAAACAATGAACTAAAGGCTCAGAATACTAAGAAAATACAAAAAGATGATCATTTAAACAATAAAGAACCTAAAAGCCAAAATGGAGAATATTTGTCCATAAACTTAAAACTCAGGATCAGGTGACACTTTTATAATTTTGCCTGCGTACCCAACAAGAGTGGATTTTAAATCATACAAACAAGATTTGATCGAAGTGCAGAGCTCAGCTTTAATTCGAGGGGTTTAACAAAAGTACTGAATTAGCATTTTTGTGAGATGGTTAAAAGGAATCTGGCAAGTGAGTGACAAACGACAGGTGAGACGGGTTTCCCTGGTTATGCTAAGACAAATTAAACATGGAAATGATCTGACGATTCAAAGTGTTGAGCTTGCATTTGGCAGCTGTTCACTTTCTGTGTGAGCTCCAGAGAGATGTCGATACAAAAGAGGGAGGCCGTCGTTCGGCTGCAAAAACATATTAAATCTATGAGAGAAGCATCAAAAACTTTAAGGGTACTAAACAGCTGACGGAGTACTTTTCTTAAAACTCTTAAATTAAAGCTGAAAGTCTGCTCTTGTTTTCTTGATTTAAAATCCACTGTGGTGGCGTGGAGAACCAAAACTACACAAAATCTGTCATTGTCCAAATACTTACAGATCCTGGCCACAATGGGAAAATCAGCAGAGACAAAGATTTGTGAATGTTAGGCACCTAAACATCTCGATTCAGAACTCAAAGCATTTAATCATTTGGCAAATTTTTGTGACAATCAAGCTTCTTTCAACCAACTTGAATTAGCTTGAATTAAAGTGAGATGTGGTGCAAAGATGTGGTCTTGGTGTAGCTCAGACACACTCACACACAAACTTATCGATTGACTGGGCGAGCCTTCAATAAAGCCCCCCCCCCCACACCCACACCACTGCGTGCAGGCGCTTCCACACCTCCAACAAACACACAGACACACAAACTGCATAAACAGCTGCTCCACACACACACACACACTCAAACACACACAATTCCACTTTTTTCCAAAGCTACAACACAAATGAATGTTGTGCAACTGTGTCTGATAGAGCGGTGGAGTAAAAAGCTTGATTTGGTCCTTTGGCACCCTGGAGTTTGGATCCTGTCCCCGCTCTCTGGCTATCCTCTGTCATTTCTGCCTCGCCAACTCTGGTGTTCTCTTTCTTATGCACACACACACACACACACACACACACACACACACACACACACACACACACACACACACACACACACACACACACACACACACAGAGCATGCCAACTGTTACACTATCCAAGCCAGAATGACCATGTGTTGTTGTATCCTTCTAATGTCTCCATCATAACAGCAGCACTTCTAATAGCACTCAATCACTTCTGTGACACGACGCAGTTGCCTTTCCTTCCACATTCACATATTCAGGCCAGCAGCAGATGACATCATTAAAATACAGCAGACCCACCTTTACACACACACACACACACACACATACACACACACCTCCAAGAATCAACACAATAATTGAAATATTTTCAACCTGATTAGGTCTGGCCTGCTGGCTGGGTCGGTTGCTAGGGCTGTGCTCCCTGGTTGCTAGGGGGAGTAAATCATCTGGCATTATTTGATTTCTGTTCCAGATATGAAACCGTTACCGCGGCGATTAAATGTCTCACAGCTTAGACACCTTGAGGGGGGGGAAAGACTGAGGAAGAGAAAAGGGAGAGAGACCGAGAGAGAGATTAAGTTGAGGAGGGAGTGAGGGAGGGGGGGAGGAGGCCCCTCGTGAGAAAGAAATATGAGAAAAGGTGAGAATGATAATGCCTAAATACAGAAATACAGAGCGAGCGCGTGTGTGCGTGAGCGAGAATAACAGGGTAATAAGGATGAAATGTTTTCCTACACTTGCATGTCTCAGCTGACTGTTCTTTCCTCCTGACGACTGACAGGTTAGTGTGCGCGTGCGTGCGCGTGTGAGTACGTTGCGATAACGTGTGTACGCCAGCGTGCACGCGCAGTTTCCAACGGGGCTGACAGCCGTGCGTCCTGGTGTGTGTCTGCGTGTGCGTGTTCTCGAGTTGTTTGCACCGTGTTGATATAGAGATGTCTACAGAGTCACAGTGAGGGCACAGGGATCCGCCTACACATGGGAGCTGTGGGCGTTCTGACTGTTTATAAAACACAAACTGAACCGAGTACTCCCACTGGAACACACGTTAAACTACACAGAAAAGGAGGAGACACTCAAAGAGACGAGAAAAGACAGAAGAAATAGGAAAACTGACATTCTGAGAGACGCCATTTCCCTTTTCCCCCTTTTTTTCTAAAAACACAAGTTGCTAAATCAGGGGTGTCAAACTCATTTTAGTTCTTGGACCACATCGGTGTGATCTCAAGCACGGCAATAAAACCACTGCATGATATTACAAAACACCTGCAACCTTTCCCCTTTCTCTCAGTGTAAAGAAGCACAAGTGCATTCTGAATGTTCACATTTGATGAGCCATTCGCAAAACAAGTGATGAACACCTTGAGGTGCATGAAGAAAAATAACTGCAATCTCAACAATAGGTCTGCACTTTTTTTGCACATTCAGTCAGTCGACTGTTATTGCAAAGAAGGGCTGCTGTTGTAAATCAGAGGACATGGCTGCGTGGTGTTGTATGGCACAACGTGTGTTTGGTAACACCAAAGATCTCTGTCTAAATAAATCTGGGTAAATTCCCAGATGATTAAACATGCAACTATTTTGCTGGTAATACCTGAAATGAGTAAAGAAAATCAGCAGCCTATTTACGCAAGATTATTCATAATTTTATTCGGGGGGTTATATTGGTTGGGTCTGATTATTGGATTATTGGTTGGGTCATAACCCCCCCTAAAACCCCCTGGAAATTACGCCCCTGAGATGTTCGACACATTTCCAGCATTATGTTTAATGTGCAAATGATTACAGACCATCCAACGGGAGATTCTCCTTATCTTAGATGCAGTATCTTTTTTTTTCCATCTCCCTTGAGGGGTCGCCACATTGGATCATCTGCCTCCATCTCATCCTATCCCCAGCATCCTCCTTTGTCACTCTGACTCTGTGAATGTCCTCCTTCACTGTGGTTTTCCTCTTTTCCTCCTCCCTGGGCAGTTCCATCTTCAGCATACTTTGCCTCATATATCCACTATCCCTCTTCAGCACATGTCCACATCATGGTAAATGGGGTGGTTCGTATGTAGTGCTTTCCTACTCTAAAAACACTTTATGCAACATGTCTCATTCATTCATTTACACACTTTTATTCAAGCACATTTTTAGACTTCTAAATGCTTTCTATCTACCATTCACACATATTTGTACTCCCATGAACGCTTTAAGGGTCCTTCAGGGTTCTTGCCCAAGAATACTTTGGCACACAGACTGGAGCGGCCAGGGGATCACCAATTTTCCGATTAGTAGATGACCTGCTCTACCTTCTGGGCCACAGCCACCCCCAGAAACCATCTCAGCCTTGCCTCTCAAACTTTATCTCCAGATCACTCATCCTGAGCTGTCCCTCCAATCTAGTCATTTCTAATCTTGTCCATTCTGGTCACTCCCAATAAAAACCTTCACATATTCACCTCTGCCGCCCTAGCTCCTCCTTCTGTCTGTTTGTTAATGCCACCATCCCAGTATCATATCTTTAATGCAACTTAATAATACAAAATAATATTGACATACTCATTAACTGCATTGTTGGTGCCAGGTTTCTCTTGGAAACAAGACTTTTACCTGGATAAATAAAGGATTAATAATAAAACCTCTACCGTTTCTGTCAGTTTGGAGAAAAGCTTTTCAGACACAGAAAAGAAAAACATGATGTGACACTTTGCAGTCGGCTTATTGCTTGTTTCTGAGCTGTTTTGTTTTTTCTTGCTTATATTGATGTTGCTACAGCTGTTAACATTAGCCAAGAAGGAAGCTTTACATCACCACATGGGATTTGAACCTGCAGTGCTTCTATCAGACGTGACAAATGCGTTAGCATTCACCACAGGAGTTCAACAATACAGCAACACAAACTACCACATGTAGTTACACCATTAGACGCTAATGTCACTGCGGTGGTACAGACTTCTATTTGAGGGCACGCCCACAAGTCCTGCACTGATGGGGACATCAGCAGGGATGAGAAGATTAAACAACATACAGCAGTTCTGTGTTCAGGTTAGTGACTGAGAGGGTTTCCTCCCACAGTCTAAACATATGCATGTTAGATTAGTTGGCATTTCTCAATTGGCTATAGACTTAAGTGCATAAAATAAACTGGTGTATGAATGTGGTTTGTAGTGTTAAGTGCTTAGAGAGGTTAGAAAGACTAGAAAAGCTCTATCTAAAAAGCAGTCAATTTCATTTGGTGAAAAGACATCCTTTATGTCCAAATTTGTTTGAAAAGAGTTATATCACTTTGTCCTCGATACATCTGGAAACTCTTCAGACAGCAAACAGATGTGGACCCAGCCCTGGAGATATTAATACCACTGTGCCACCCATAGATGTAAACGTGTTTTTTATATATATTTTTTGTTAATTCAGTAGGGATACTGATCTGCTCAGTTAAGTAGTTGAGGGGGATGTTAATCAGTTTCAGCTGCTTTGGTGTTAATGAAATTAACAACAGGTGCACTAGAGGGGCAACAATGGGACAACCACCAAAACAGGAATGGTTTCACAGGTGGAGGACCCTCATATGTTCCCCTCCTCATCTTTTCTAACTGTTCTTTCACTAGTTTTGCATTTGGCAAGGGTCAGTGTGACTACTGGTAGCATGAGTCCATATCTGGACCCTACAGAGGTTGCACAGTACTCCAACTCCTCCAGGATGGCACATCAATATATGTCGTTACTAGAAGGCTTTCTGTGTCTCCAGCACAGTCTTAAGAGGATGGAGGAGATTCCAAAACACAGGGAGTTACTGTAGGAGAGCTGGACAGGGCTGTAGAAGGTCCTCAACCCATCAGCCAGAACAGCATCTGCTTCTTTGTGCAAGCAGGGTGATGGGTGAATGAGCACTGCCAGAACTATAAAATGACCTTCAGCAGGACACTGGTGTGAGTTTAACTGACCAAACAATCACAAACAGACTTTGTGACGTGACTTTTGTCCAAAAAAAATAACCTGCAGCATGATTATTTCCACAGTGATTTTCAGGCTGTCTTTGAATTCAGCCCTCATTTATTTCCATCTAACAATGTGGTATCCTTTCGTCACTAACACACTGGGGACACTATATGAGTACACATAGATGTTTTTATTTATTATTAAGATCTTGCATGTTTTCAAAGTGTTCCTTTAATTTTTTGAGCAGTGCTTAATGTCAGTAAAGTTAAAATAGTGGCTAGTTGTGAGCTAGATCTCTGCTAAATGTTCTCTCTTGAATCAATTTAATCAGCACTAACATTTTTACCTCTAATCAACAGGAACGTGCTCAGTAGGTAGAACACCCAGCTGTGGTGGCCGAGAGGTTAAGGCGTTGGACTTGAAATCCAATGGGGTTTCCCCGCGCAGGTTCAAATCCTGCTCACAGCGTTAACATGCTCATTGGAGCAACTGTAACACACATAGTTTCCTTATGTATTAAAGTATTCTGAACTCAGTCTAAGGAGCTTGTAAAGAAAAGCTCCTTAGACTACAATAACTGAATTCTGAACTCACTGTTAAAAAGGTTACAATGTTCAGGTATTTGCAAAAGCCCAAAAAGCAGTTAAAGACTGCACAATTTGTCCACGTTTAGACATGGAGGGGTTCCTTTTTAAAGGCTAACTGTGACGGGACGACCACATCTAGCACAGCAAACAATGTCCATGGATGTGTGATGCTCAGTGAGTGTACTTGTTGTTGACCATTTGAATCTGAGGAGCTCCTCTAAGCATTCCCCCCTCTCTCCATCATGTCCGTACAGTTTATGTTGACCTCTCAAACGCTGCATAAAGCCAACATGCCCTGCCTGATAGGATTACAGCAGTAAGCACTTGTATTTGTTGCTGTCTATGACTGCCTCCGTGTCCTTCTCTCCCTCCCTTCCTCGCAGAGTGTTTCTAACTGAGCAGCGACCATTGTTGACTAATAGAAATCTACTTGAACGTGCTGATAGATGGAGAGATGAAAATGAAAGAGGAAGAGAATGATTGTGTACCACTTGCTGCTCTCCAGGTGAAGAGCTCCCAGACCACTTTACGTCGAGCGCCCCAAATAGTTCCGTATTTGATCACGGACCCCTCTTTGATAAGTTTGTCCTTACCTCACGTCCATAATGTCAGCAACCTGATTGATGGGCTACTCTTTTCTGACCAGATGGAGCTGGTATGAGAGGCTCTGATGGTCTAGTACAGTTCAGTGGGTTTTTTTCAGTGCTTTTCATGAGCAAGCTGTAAAAGACTAAGTGTCATAATGTTGTGTGGATACGCACAATGGGGAACATTAACTGTATAACCCAGACAGGCAGAACTATTATTTCTAAAATCAAGTGACAGAAACAACAAAGCGTGGAAATCTGGCTGGCTGAGGCCCAGAGACTACAAAACTTTTCTCTGTTGACAAGCTTGTTAACCTCCTGACCTTGCACGCTTCAGTCGCTCAGCTCAACTGGAAATTAATGGACTTGTAGTGACTTGTTGGCGGTGATGTTTGCAGCATTAACATGTGGTCAGGAACCAAATCAGATAAGTATTTGGTGTATTTATGCTACAGATTAAGTATTAAGAAGTAGATTAAACTCCTAGGACCTGGTGTCCACATATATGGACATCACATTTTGGGTTGTCTAGACCTAAAAACACTAATTTTTCTCTACAAGCGCCTGATATCCACTTACGAGGACATTTTACTGTCACTGTTCTATCAAAATTTAAAACGAATGCCCTCATATGTGGATCTCATTTTTGTCAGAAACAAAAATCAGGTAAAAAAAAAAAATCTGGCAATTCTTTGTTTTTACATTTATGAGGTCCCAATATGTCCAAATATCAAAGAGAAACTAGAAAAAGTTGCATTTCCTGCAAAAATGCAGTGTGAATGCCGTGTAGTGGAATCTGCTGAAAACAGCTGAGAAGCAGAATTATCTGCGGAACAGAAGTGTAGAAGCTAAAGTGCTTGCTGAAGATAGCTGTATTTGAAAAGCTACACTGCAGAGTGTCAAGAAAGCAGTGTGCATGCAAGCAGGGAAGATGTGCGGCAAACGCCACAGGTAGGATTCGAACCTACCTGTGGCATTGTGTGAATGCCTCTACACAATTAAAAATGCATGCCATGGAAGAGTTCGGGTCTGAGGAGGACTTTCTAAGGGAGTGAAGGTCAAGTACTGCAGGCCTCAGTAGCCATGTAATGAAAAATGCCACCACAGTCCACATTGCCATCATAAAATGTCTTTTTCCTTGATCACATAACTTGGATGCATCTTTGCTTTGTGCTAAAACTCCTGTTCTCAGCAGAAAATTGTTTAATACTTTGTTTAAACTACTCATTCTCCTCTTTGAAGGCAGATCAGACTTAATATCAGCTGAGTCGCACAAAGTCTTGAAATCAAAAGCTGCATTTCAAAAACAGCCCCTTAAACAGGCAACAAGACAGATCTTTATGCTGATTTTTATTGCTCAGGGTATTGGTTATGTAATATTAGCACCATCGGTGATGAGATTGGCTTTCTATAAGCTTTCAACCTGTGACCTGTGACTGGTACATGATCTCTATGGAAAATAGACTTGGCCGTGAAACTCAAATAGGAAGAGGATAGTGCTTGTGTTTCCCTCCGTAGTGCTCGTTGTCTGACTTTAAAGGGTTCGAAAACAACATTTAGTTGAAATATTTTCCACTAGATTAGCAAGAACTAAATCTGCCTTCTTGTTAACTTAATTCAATCAGGTGTTTTAAAACATAAAGGGGTGTAATGCTCCTTTAAATTGTCGTTACGCTGAGTTAAATCTACAGTAGTGTTTCCACATCCATCCATCTATCCATCCATCCGTCCATCCATCCATCCTGTTTTTCCAGAGCAGCACCAAATTGATCCCAAGCCAGAGAGATGTAATCTATCCAGCAGGTCCTGGGTCTGCCTCCTCCTGGCACGACATTTCTGAAACAGCCTTCCAAGGAAGCATCCCGGAGGCATCCTTGTCAGATGTCTGAACCACCTTAGCTGAGTCCTTTTGATATAGTGGAGAATTGGATCTATTGTTAGCCCTTCCTGAATGACCTCCAGATTCAGTTGTCAGCAAAAAGCACAAACGGAGCTTTGAACACATTCAATGATCAGTTTTTTGTATTTCCATAATACAGCATGGAGCTATAACTCTATTATTTGACAAAGGAAACATTTAAATACAGTTGTAATACACTGATATTGGGTCTTGTTGGTCTTCAGTTATTAGTTATTGGTTTCAAGTCAGATGTATTGATCTCTGTTCCCAGTCAGTCTTGAATACAGTGCTTGGGAGTGAGAGGTTGCTGACGTAGCTTAGATTTTCATCATGTAAAAGAAACAAAGATGGAAAAGTAGTGTGATGCAAAGTTTTCACACTGGTCCTTCACAACTGTCTGAAGTGGTACAACCAGCGTGACACATACTGCACACATATACCAATGCAAAAAAAGTGCTTTATACCAGACATGATATGATCGAAAAAAGTTGTAGCTGTTACATTCTCTGTGTGTTGCAGAGTAGCCTTAATAATGAGGTTACAGCATCTGGGTTCAGCAAAGTGTCTTCTTTTACTTTCTTCCACTGCTGTAATATTAGTCACACTTAAGGAGTACTTGGCTAACTGCAGTGAAAAGGATCATAGTGGGTTTCTGGTGGAAAGTACACTACTCTAATTGCCTTAAACCCGTTTCTCCCTTCAACCAGTCGATATGCCTGCAGTGTGTGTGTGTGTGTGTAAATGTGTGTGTGTTCCACTGGTCAATAAAGTGTGTGCTAAGAGGCAATTGGTTGTTTTTCCTCAATTTGACACGTTAAATGCAGTCACACTTCAGGTAAACACACACATTTTCAAGCACGCAAATGCACAGTGCACACACACGCGCACACACACACACGCTACGATGCTATTGGGTAAACGGTATTGATTCTGTCCTGTTTTCAACTTATTTTCTCTCATAACCCCTCAGAGCTCAATCGCACTCACTAGCTGACGAGAATGAAGAGTCTCTCGAATCTTGCCCACATGCAAACACCAGCATTTATTCATAAGTGCAAACACGCCAACAGAAAGACAAAGCACTGTTGTAAATGTCATTTGTTGACCCAAATGAAAAATAGATGATGGAAAATATCCACTGATCACTTGAATTATTTATTTTTAAAGCAACTCTTCTCGAGTCCGGGTATTGTGTTTTGCCTTCACTCGATTAGCGTTAGTGTCGACTGGGTTTAATTGGTTTAAGTTTGAGCTGCTTGAATCCCACGCACTCCAATGGTGTTTGTGTCAGTTGACAGAGGTGGTTGTGCAGTATGTGCTGGCGTGGCATTCACAAAAACCCCGCCAGTGTTTAGATTACTTTTAATTTAAATTAAAACAAACATAAGAATGTATTTTTACTACCAGGTTTGTTTGCACCAACAGGGCTTAAACCTGGTCTTAAGCTAATTTGGTTGTAAGCTGGTGTCTGTGTCCACAACTGAGTATAGTCAAACATTAAGCCTTATTTTCAGTAAAACCTACACGTAGTCAGCACCTGGATAAAAGTCCAAATCAATGGCTATTTCTGTACAGCCGGAAAAATTTGCACATCATACGTCAACTTTACAATGAGCATATTTTCAGGAGAAACAGAAGCAATCCAGTTTCAAAAATGCATTTCCTTTTCTTGCTAAATTCATTCCACTTTCTAGACATCATTTTCTTAATTAAGGTTTTCTTGAAAGAGGTTGCATTAGACTTTGTCATCGTCTGTGGTTTTGATAGATCTTGTAAAAAAAATTCCGACATATTAAATGGCGTTACCATTTTAAAGAAACAGTGTGTAAAATCTCACCACTAGATGTCAGTAGACTGCAGATTGCAGTCACTCTGTTTTTACTTCTGTTTTCCAGATTGAAGAGCATAATAATAGCTACCGTGGCTGCTGATGGACAAACAACTCTGGCCACCGTTCATCTGGGGAGAGTGGAGGTTGTGTCCGTGTCTATTTACTCTAAAGGAGGCTGGAAAACTTTGTTAAAGGAGGCCGATATGAGTCGCTGAGTCATGTGTGAAGCTCACTTCTGTCTGAAGACAGCGATACTGAGGTGAGATGTTACATATTCTGAACGTTTCTGTCACTGTTACCTGCAGTTAGCCTCTGTTAGCTACTATTAGCCAACATTAGTGCACTTTTCTTTGAAGTGGCTCTTCGTTTGACTTGGACGCTTATTGAATAAACATCGTATGATGTAAGAACTTAAACTGTTCATCAAACAGAAAGTGACATTTTTAGGACACCTGAGCCTAACATTAGCTTGTGTAATGTTAGTTTCATTGAGAGAGGGAAGGGTTGTTGTCTAATCTCTCTTATATCCTCTCCTGTGTATTTCTAATGTATTAATTCTATGTTTATGAGAATGTATCAGTTTATTGGAAGATTACACACCAATGAATGTATATTTATGAGTTTAATATTGTTTTTTTTCTATTAAATAAACTGAAAAAAATGACTGAGGATGATGGAGGAGAAATACTTTGTTTTATGTTTTTTGCAGGTCAATATATGTGATTTTTTTTTTCATTTTCAATATCAACCCCACACCAATGTGGATTATATTTTATGTTTTGTGTAATCTGAGCTAGATACTGTCCTACCCTGGTTGCATAACTATTTATGGGGGTGTAGCTCATAGTCTGACTTCAATAACCATTCAAAATTGTAACTGTTGAATGAATTTGAATCATTTTTACCCCGTAAAGGTTTCTCACTTCTTTATCCATTTTGTGATGTGAGTATTTGGACCTTGAGGTGGCTATTATGTCAGATCAAACAAATGGATATCCCTGTTATACTTGCACAGTTCTTCAAGACATTTGGCAGGTAGATAGTTCCAAGTAACAGTCACAGATTGACTGGTTTTCTTTTCTGCTCTGAGCACCCGACTTTTCCTTACTACAGTCCACATTCAGACATTTACACACATTCACAGAGCAATTTATTTTATGCCTTTCAGCACTTTCTAGTTATTACCCACTTGTCCTGCTCTGACGAATGCATCGGAAGAAATTTAGGGTACCAACTTCAACTGGGATCCAACCACCAGGTAGTCTCCCAACCCACAACAAACTCCACCTCCTTAGCCACAGTCTTCCTTGGATTTGGTTGGTCACTGTGTCTTTTTGGCTCCATGTAATCTCAGAGTGACTCCATGTTTTTGTTTGCAGGGCTCTAGTGGAACTTGTTCTAGATCTCGTTGTTCTTTCTCTCTCTGATGATAGACCTCATCACTCTGTCTCCGTATTTGTCATGTCATGATGCAGAATGAATCACAGATAAGTCACTGTGTGGAGGACAAGGATTTAAAAGTCTTATCCAAATGTATCATTCTTGGCTAACTGAGAATATGTGCTTTTGTAATTAAAGACTGCATGTTAGCAGAAATATCTTTACTAATAAAACAACAACTATAAGGAAACAATACTACTGCTAACTGGCAGTAAAGCAGCCAGCACCAAAACAGGGAGGGGAACACTGTTTGAGATGCAGGAGCTTTGACACCCTCACAGCTTCCAAGAATAAATAATTAGTGGAGCTGGCACCACAGAAGACGGGGGACAGAGATGTCATTATTTACGCCAGATTATGGACACACACACACACACACACACACACACACTGGCTCACACTTTTGTGCATGTACATGTTCACACACATATGCTTGCAATGGGTCATCATCAGCTTTTTAACCAGCATTTGCCTTTAGATGAATATAGATCTGCTTTGCAGAAAACATATGGCCTCATCTCGTGCTGTGCATTTGTATTGAGGCTTATTGCTTAAGTTTTTTAGTCATCTTTAGCCATACTACAGTTGAATTTTTTTCCTATAATATTTGTGCCACCCCACTTTACTTTCACGTCACCGGCAGTTCCACTTGTCTGCATGAGAGTAAAATATTGCAGCAATATTTGATCGATTGCCGTAAAACTTGCTCACCCTATTCATCCATCCTGTTCTCTTCCAGACTTTCAGAATGTTTTTCAAACCCTCGTTTATTTCTCACACTATACCCTTTCATCACCGTTCTGTCCTCCTGTTCACCCCACCTCACCCCGAACCTGCTCCGCGGCTCCCTCTCTAACTCACGTCAAGTGGACATCCAGACGTTTGCACAGCCACATCTGGAAACAGCGTTAAGCCCGGCTGACTTTCAGGAAGTTTTCACACTTCATGACTCATTAACCTGCAGAATCCTGCAGGCCTCCCAAGCAAGAGAATAGGCAGCAGGGGAAGTGAACGGTAGAGGAGGAGGAGGGGGAGGCGGAATAGGAGAAGGAAGAATCAGCACAGATAGAGAGATGATGGGTTGAATACAGGAAGCTGAAGGAGCGTTTGAAGAATGATCTGAAAGCAAGGAAAATTAAACACAGAAGCACTCGAGCTTGGCTTAAGTGAGAGTTGAATTACTACGTTAGACACCAGTCGGGGCGGGGCCAAAGGGCCTCCCAGCACAACCGGTGATGGAGCTTGTTAAACAGGACGGCATGTTTGTGTCCGTTTGTGTAGGTATTCGGCATGCAGCCTACAAGCAGACGTGCTTGCATGCAGTAATCCAGAAAGGAAATAAAAAAGTGCTTATGAGTACAGCTAGCTGTGCATAGGTCTAATGCTGATTGGTTGAAAAGTGCGACAACAAAGTTCAACATGAAGGAGCAAAAACTTCTTTACGTTAAAGAAGTTAACAATGAAGAATGAGCAGAATATGACAAACAGAAAGAGAAGTCCAGAAAAATAAGTCATCAAAGTGAGGACGGGAATGAAGGGTGATGAATAGAGAATGGGTTGTGTGCGGTTTGTGTGTGTGTGTGTGTGTGTGTGTGTGTGTGTGTGTGTGTGTGTGTGTGTGTGTGAGAGAGAGAGAGAGAGAGAAAGAGGTGTCCAGGGTGTCTGTGTCCAGCCCTCTGTGAGTAATGTGTCTGAGAGAGGAGCTTTCCTAATGAAACACTTTTCTTGGAGTGATAATTACACCAGTAGAAAGCAAGGACACCTCCAGTCAATGTGTGAAACTCAGCTTACTAAAACACAAAGTTTCTCCCTGGCTACTCTCCCTCTCACTCTCTGTGTGTGTATGTGTGTGTGTGTGTATACACACTTTCATAGTGTGTAAATGGGAGGCTGACATTATAAGCTTTGCTTAATAATCAGCCCAATAAGTGAGAGCAGACCTTCTCCCAGATGTGTTTGTGTTTTTCTTTGGCGGGGATACACGAGCTGACATTTACATGAGCTGAAGAAGCCGATTTAATGCATTCACTTTCTATAAGCTTACTGTATATCAAGGCAGCTTTCTGTCACGGAGGGGTCAAAAATGAAATTATATTAAGTTTGCCTCCTCCCCCCTTCATGCCTTTGGTTCCTTCTTCCCTTTTCCCTCTCTGATTTCAATCTTTTTGGCCCAGCTGACTGACAGCCTCTGCTTTCACTGCATGTCACAGTGGTTGAAATCTCACTGAGGGGCTTGATGCAGATAAGCAGTGGAGATGTGGATAAGCAGTGACAGAGCTGGGGCTTAGATAGGGAGAAGAGAGGAAAGGAGAGATAAAACTCGATAGAAATGTATTGGAGATGCACAAATACACAAAAGATACCTGTGTCTGTAATGGATTTTGCAGGAAATCTTGTATCACACTTCAACAGCCAAAGAATTTAGTTAAACAAATCAGACCAGCAGAACAATTCAATTATTCTGCGTGGCTTTAATAAATGTTTGATATGCATTACATGGGAACTTTCTAATTCAAATTTTACGATTTAACAGTTAGGGCTTTTCCCATTAATTCTCGACACACAAAGTTACAATTTGAATTTCGAGCGTTTATTAAATAAATATGAAAAAGTCTAACAGAATTATAGCGGGAGCAGGATAGGGTGGAGATTAGCGCACATGAGTAAAACAAAAGTTTCAACTACCGGTGCGTTTATAATACAAAACTCCTGGCATGTGCGCGCTGGGATCTGGCAGATGAACTATTTAATTCTGCGCTTTAATAGATTTTTCCGGCTTCTTGGAAATGTGGAAATGCCTCTGCTCCTTTAGCACATGTACACTTTTCCACAAAGTGCAAGTAAATCTCTTTGTTTGTCCTGCTCTCTCTGCTGATGAGATTTTGAGTCGCTCTAATTTCTATACGTGTCCATAAGGCTTTACAGATTTACAAACAGTAGCATCTGGAGGCTCGCCTTTCGCCGCCTGTTCAAAACTCCTCAGAAACTTAAGAATTACTTCCCCTTTGGGACTGACTGTCAGAGAAAGCACTTCTCCTCCAAAAATGTCTTGTGTGTCGTACAAAAAGAAGAATTTAATTTTGCTAAACCCATAGATTAAGTGCAAATACACGAGCACATAACGGTCAGAAAAACATTTCTGTTTTTATTTTTGTAAGTCCATTTCTCTTATTCGATTGAATAAGGAACTCTTTCCTTTTTATTTACCGTGGCTTACTTCTACCTTCATATCCAACAAAAAGACAAACTGGTAGATGACATCTTGTACTAGAAAGCATTTTATGAAGCATACCTCGACGTGTGTGCTGCATCACTGAAAATTCTGCCACTCTAAAAATTGGTGTGAATCACTGATATAATTTGGGGTGGGGGATGGTTAACCTGGACATGTCACCAGTCTTTCACATGGTGTGGGTCAATCAGAGACATGAGTAGAGTTCAGATTCAACAACGTCCTGGAAACATTCAAATATTATTTGTCACATACACAATACAACATATAGTGAACATGCAGTGAAATGCTTGCGTCCTGAACTGCGCCACTCCAGGGCTGGTTTTTAGCATGGGGGGTCTAGCCAGGACCCTTACTGGACACCAGGTGGGAATCGAACTTGCAACCCCCGCTCCAGAGGTGTGTAGTATTACCACTACACTATCCAGCTGCAAAGACCATCCTCCTGATATTCCTCAGAGAGTTTGGTCCATATTGGCATGACAGCATCACACAGCTGCTGCAGATTTGTCGGCTGCACAACCATGACGCAAACCTCCCGTTCCACCACATCCCAAAGGTGCTCTACTGGATTGAGATCTGGTGACTGCGGAGACTGTTTGAGTTCAGTGAACTCATTGGCTGGTTCGAGTAACCAGTGTGAGATGGTTTGTTGTTTTATCAAGCTGGAAGGAGGCATCAGAAGATGGGTCTCTCTTGTAAATGAGAGTTTCAATGGATTACTTGTATAAGATAACAGTTAAATCAAATTAAAAAGAGCAACATACTCAAGAGCGACATTTTAAGAATACCAAGGAGCCCAAAGTGTTCCAAGAAAATATCCCTCACACCGTTAAACCATCACCAGCTTAAATTGTTCATACAAGTCAGGATGGCTCCATGCTTTTATATCGTTTATATCAAATTCTCACTCCACCATCCGAAAGTCACGGCAGAAATTGATACCCATGAGACCCGGTAACGTTTTTTTTCTAGGCTTCAACTGACTCATTTTGCTGAGCTTGTGTGAATTGTAGCCTCAGTTTCCTCTTCTTATCTTACAAGTACGGTCTTCTGCTGCTGTAGCCCAGTGTGTTCAGAGATGCTCTTCTGCATACCTTATTTGCTTATTCGATTTACTGTTACCTTCCTGTCACCTCGAAGTAATCTGGTTATTCTCCTTTGACCTCTGGCAGCAGCAAAATGTTTACACCCAGAGAGCTGCTGCTCACCTGACATTTACTCTTTTCCAGACTTAAAAGTGAACCCCAGAGATGTCTGTGTGGGGAAATCTGAGAGAAGATCAGCGTATTTTGAAATCCTCAGACTAGCCTGTCATGCACCAACAATCATGCCAGGTTCAAAGTCACTTAAATCACATTTTTTCTCATTCTGGTGTTGATGTGAGCTTCAGCAGGTCATTATCACCATCCCTATATGGAAAACTGCAATTAGATGCTGCTGTGTGATTGGCTGATAAATACCTCCTTTAAAGAGCAGTTATATGAGTGGAACTAGTGTAGTGCTTGAGAGTATATTTTAGATACTTTACAGTACTATTCTCAGTTTGAGAGGAAAATATTTTCCTTTAATTTTCCTGCAACTTTTTACAGAAAAGTTTATAATTATGATTGATGACATTAAAACACCCAAAACAGACCATTTGCTGTGAAGAGCAAGGAAGGAGCCTTGATCAGAACTTTTAAATACAGATATGGATTCAGGTGTGAGTCTTCTGTCTCTACTGACACTGATTGTTGTCAGTAGATGATTGAGTGAAACCTGAGATGGTTCATTTAATTTAGTCTTGCAGTATGTTTGAGTTATGTTAGCTCAAATTATAGTAGTTACACACTGAATGATGCAATTTTTGTTTAGAGCAATCTGTCAGCCTGTCTTTATCCTGTCATATAAAAATAAATCCCAGTTAAAGTAGATTCCTCAGACTCTCCCTGAGCCTTACTGCACATCCATATTGTTAACCACAGTGCTTGTAAATCAGCGTGCATCCTGTAAACATCATTTTAATAACAGGGAGCAGGCAGTATTGTATATTTTTGGTTAAACTACCAAACAGCACAAGACTCTGTCCATTTCCTGTAATACTGTAGTATATTTACTATAAACATTTTTTTTTTACTTTAAATGAACGATAGCTTTGCTGCCCCCACCCTATGTAAAGCAGTTAAAATGCTTACTACTTCTACCAGTGGGATGTACCATTCATATGTTGTTCATTTTAAACTGCAAGAAAGGCAAATGAAAGGCCACATATTATCTTGCCAATTAATTGCATGATGGCTTTCAAGTGTAATTGGCTCATCCACTGTGGTGGAGTGCAGGTTAGACAGCAGTAGCCACTGAATGAAGAGCGATACCATATTTCAAGTCTCCTTTGTATTTGCTTGAAATTCAAATACTTCCTGTGGGTCATGTTACTGTAACTGCGCATATTTTAAATAGTAAAATATTTGTATGAACTTGGAGTTATTTCTACCAGAGTATTTGCATGTACACACTCATTTTATTTTTTTAAACAACTGTACTGTGTACACAAATACAGACATTTTTTTTGTTGATTTAAAATATTTATTTTGGCTAAAAGATAAAAGATTTTATTTTAAAAAAATGTTTTTAAATTGGTGCTATTTTTATTTATTGGACAAATTTGTGTAAATAACGTACATATTGGTAGATGCCACACAGTCACTTGCTAACGTGCTTACATTTCCTCTTACAATATAAAAAATGCTGAAAAATGTATCATTTATAATAAAATCTTAACTGTGTGATAAATGTTTTGTAGAGCTCTCTTTTGAAACCTACATCATATGTAGGCAAAATAAAAGAACATAATATATTTAAGACCTCTTTGGCAACTCTGTCACAAAATCTGAATTAAGATATTTGATCCCTCTGCTTACATTAATGACGTCTCCGCTGAAGTACAACTCAGCAAATTTAGTTTTACATTAATTTGCAATTAGATGACTGTTTTTGATATTAAATCTGACATCAAACTCAGCTCCATACTCAGAACCTGTAAAGCCCTACAGGGAGATAATATAACATAAAATATAAAGACCAAGAACGGTTAGGCAGCTCCATTACAGAAAACATTGTCACTACTCTGCACAGTGTGATACTTAAACCAGCACACTAAAGTACACTCAGTTACTTCAATGTATTAATAAGATACCACACAGTAACTTTATATATTAAAGAAAAATTTGATTTGCAAAGAAGTAAATTTCTGTCTTCTTACAGAAACTTTGATTTTGTGTGTGTGTGTGTGTGTGTGGGGGGGGGGGGGGGGGGTTAATTGTTGTTGTTTTAAAGAAATACAGGAGTCTACATTAGGAGGCCCTCGAGCTCAGAGGAGGAACATGTTTATTAGGTAGTAATTTAAAATTTACTGAAATGTCTGGAGTTTGATTTATCTGATTCTGGAGCAACTGGAAACATTAGTCCAGATTGTCATTTGACATATTGAACAAAAATATTGACTTAATCGTTGAGGAATGATATACTGTTTTTATATAGTCCCATTTTTCTGGCCCTCAAATGTGGCAGGACAATTCAATCCAACTTTTTTGGCATAAGTGTGGGTCATTTTTGTCATTATTGCTCCTTTTAAGCAGATAAAAAGTCTGGAAATGACTCCAAGCATGGTACTGGCATTTGCTATGGGGCTATGAAATCACAGTTTGCAGTTAGATGAGATCGTAATGCAAGTGTAAGTTGCCATATTTGCAATACAAAACAAACCCATCAGAGAAATGGTATAAAAATGCTAGTGAAGAAATAAAACTGGTAAATTCAGCAGCAAGCATTGGACGTCAGTGGATGATAGTGGAAGACGTTTGCAGGAACTTCTCCATGTTAAAGAAATAATCCTTCAGAACATCCAGTAAAGGAGTCTTCAGAAAGTAGCCATGTAAATATCACAAACAGAGCACTTCAGCTGAGCACACAAGTATTAGAAACGTATAAAGGTTAGAACTGATCTGTAAGACACTACATAACCTCTGAAAAAACAATCGAGGCAGAGAAATTCATCTTCATGTGTTTGTTTCCGTTGGTGCTGTTATACTTTCAGTCAAATGTAAAGTTGACTGGGTGGCAATTCATAATATAGAGATGCACAATGACACAAAAGATCCTGAGAAACTGACTCATTTTTGAATAGTCAGCCTCTGGTTTTCCTTGTACTTGGCTGTTTGGTTCCCAACACATGGAAATAATGAACTTTTTACTGGTATATTTTTCTGGCAGCTGTTACCATGCAGATATTCATTTTAATCACAAAACATTAAAAAAGCACTCTAAGGTAAAAAACTTTAAGTTAAGCTAACATATACTGAAGCTGAAGTAGTAGAAACTCCTAACTACACTTGCAGAAGTTTTTTCACCTGAATAAATAAAGTACTAGCTGTGCTGCATTCAGTAAATGGAATGCCACCAAGTAAGAAATATATATGCTTCTATTTAATGCCAACCACTAAAGCAAGTGCCAGTCTTTCAGTCTTGTTTGGCAATCAACTGTTGTTTCAATAACAACAACTACTTTTCGTGCCTGTATTTGTAAGCCTGTAATTATCCTGCCTACAGTATTAGTAAGTGCAATTAGCTAAACAAATCATTTGCCAATTTGTTAATTTTTCATTTAATTTGGCTTCAGCACCAATTATTGAACTAATTGGTTTCTTCACAGAAAAAAATTATCTGATTTCTGTTGGGTAAAGTTGATGTTGTCAAAACTCTGTTTCTGGATTTCAGGGAGGTATTTGCCACTGTCACAGAGATCTCACATCTAAGTAATCTCATTTCTTGTTTTCCTCATTTCTTTGGATAAGATCCATTCATCCATCTCCTCATTCTCTTCTGCTGATCCTTATCAGGGATGGATAAGATGAATTAATCAGCTCTTCTCCATTTGTCTTTGGGTGCTCCACAAGGCTCTGCCCTGGGCCCACCTCTGTTTATATTATTTATCAATAATCTTCCATCTGCCTGTCCTTTTGCCAATATCTAATGTATATAATAATTATGTGTATAATATAACAAAAGTCATTAATAAACACAGCTTGGGGGTTCAAAATTGTAACTTAGTATGGTAGAAAAAGCTGTTTTCTATTTAAAGATTAGACATTTTTTGGGTTTATGAACAGAAAAACAATGGCACTTCACAGGAGCTGCAACAGGAGAGGAGTGCATTTTTCCACTCAAAAAACCTCACTTTTAGTGATTCTAAATTGCCTTTTAAAGCTGCACTACAATGGAATTAGTATTTGCTGGGAGCAACCATGCAACTGCAGACATATTAACTGTCCTTTAAAGAAAGGGTTAATTAATATTTGTCTGTCAGCAATAAAACTCGGTGGCATATTATTTTGTCAGCATATTTGTGTTCAAGTCATCTGTTCTGTCTTATTACCACTCTATCATCATATACCTTCATGCTTGTCTATTTTCAGTTTCCTTTTATTGTATTATGTGGATTTATGTATTTTATATACTGTGAACGCTTTTTATGTCTTTGCTTCTGCTTTGCACGTTTTGTTAGTTTACAGCAGCGGAGAACAACTGGATCTTATTTTGTCCATATATCTTGTGTGTCTTGTATTGGGAGACTCTTGGATATTTTATAGTTAGCCTCCTATCTAACTACAGTGTAGTTACAATATTGTTTAAATTTGATTGTCCATCAATCCATCTATTTCTTAACCAGTTATTAGGGTATTGGGGATACTGAAACCAATCCCATTGTCATAGGTTAGATATACAGGGTTTAAACAAACAAAATAATAGATTGCAAATGTTCCGCCGTGCAAAAATAAAATACAATTCATACAATAAATAATATAAACGGTGTTGCAAATTAAGAACATTTTCTTGAAAGCTGTACTATTTTGTAGGGCTAATTGCTACCTTTGATCACCTTAGGTGTATTTCTTTTTTCCTGCATCTTTGAGGCTTTTAAATACTTTTATTCACAAATATGATTTTCTTGACCTGACTAACACAACACCTAAACACTTTTCTGCATTGCTGATCCTTCTACATTTTGTCAGTGACTTACTTAAACATCATTTTTGGTCCTATATCAACAATGTGACATTGCCACGTTTCCTCAAGGATTTAACTACTTCCTCCATCACTGTACACCAGAGCATGTTTAAAGGTTATGGCAGGAAGCTATAGACAAGAAAAATAGTGCTGGCGATCAATATCTGATGAAATTGTTTTATGTGTTTAAATCTTTTGTCAGGACAAGTCTCTGTCACTTCTATGCTTCAGTTAACCCCAATCAGCTGGTGCCAGACTCTTATTGAACAATTTGTCTCTTGGATACTGCAGATAAATAACACACTATCTTTCTGTGTGCATGTGTGGGGGTAACTCTCTGATGCTGAATCAATGCGACACCTCAGGGATGGCAGTGGAGGGGGGAAGCTGGGTGAGGGAGGGAGGGTCGTATGCCAGGCTCGTTCTTCACACTTTTTTTTTTTTTTAAGGAGGGGTGTGTGCGAAATAATACCCGCTCATTAGGAGCGCGCTGGCTGCTGGTTAATTCATCCTGGACTGTCATGGGCTTGTGTACGACCCCCGGGTAACACATAAATCACACGCAGAACCAACCGGTCGACCGGCAAGCTTCATGCCCCTAACGCCGCTGATTTATCAACCAAATTACTGCGAGTCCTGCTCGGCCTCAACACTTTGCCGAGGAAATCACCGACTAACCCCTGAGCGAACCGATTTATTGAAAAGCTGTCCCCCTCCACTTTCATCTCCCCGCCCTGCCCCGCTTTCTGTGTCACTCCACTCATCTCTCACTGACTTAATTAAAATCTATCCCGTTGGCTCGCTGGCATTTATTACAACCACTGGGCTAATGAAACAAAGAATACGACAAAACCAAAGCTGCTCTGTGCCCATAAACGTTCATTACATCGCAACAAACACCCAGTCCTCCCTGCACCCACTGGCACCTGAAACAAGGTGGGCTTGTTGGGAGTGGGTGCGTCTCACTCAGCATCCAGATGCTCCAAAGAGGGGCGCGCAGAAACTATGGAGCGAAATTCAGCCCTTATATTTATTGACACTGGCTTTGAGTCTTCATTGTTTGACGTTGCTTATGTTCAATTCAGCATTTCACCTGTTTGGCTTACCTTTTAAGAAGTAAATGATTCTAAATTTTTAGGCGATTTCTTCTGACATCCACAAAGGCTTGCGCCACTTAAAGACATTACAGGCCATGCTTTATAAAGCTTAGAGACACAGTTAATGAAGTGTGCCATCTCAGCCACACTGTAGAGGCAGAAGGTAAAGCCTCCTGGTTAACTGTTTGAACACTTTAGAGAATTAAAACATTTAGGTCTGTTTAGGATTTGGAGGGGCGTGAAAGGAAAACTTGATCAAAAAGCAGCCTTCTGTTAAGAAATATAGAAAAGAAAAAGTTCATATTTAACCGGAGAAACACATATTTGGCCACTGAAGAGATTCGACATGTTTTAAGCTGTTTTTATTTGGTTGTAAATTATAATTGGGTTATATCTAAATGATAAAACCAATGTTAAGTGTGTTTTCTGTTTATCCAAAGCCCACAGACAGCATAATGATCACAGAACTCTGGCCCTGGGGCTGCTATTCACAAGTATTCAGTAGAACAATAAAATAAACATAATGATTAACCCAACTAAGATCTCCTTTAATATAAAGGACAGATCATTTATTTGAGAAAGGACTGGTGATTATATATTTTTTTAAATGAGTGATTCAAAAATGATAAGTGATGTTGATTATGCAAATTTTTTATTTTTTTTATTTTTTCCCAAATCTGCCACAGGAGTTACGTCATGATTGAATAGGATAAGTTGATCTTAAACCTGGAAAATGAACTCAAGCCTAGAAATCTCTAACTTTGGTCTACTCTCCATCACATCTCAGTTTCTTTCTTTGTTAATAGTGCATATTCACACAGCAAACTTTCTGTTATAAAGTGCTTAACTTGAGGATGACATGTGGAAAACCGTAAACCACCACACTATGAGTGTATAAAGACTGACGTGTTAACAAAGCAATCTGGAATAACCCAAACCTTTGACAAACAGACCTTGAGGCCTATGACTTTTTTTTCACCATAAATCTTCCACATTAAAGACTAAGAACTTGCTTGTTTACTGATATAAACCAGTTTCCTGTTAGATGGGATTCAAACCTATATTGTGCACCACACCAGGTTCTAGTTGGTCACAGATGTTGGCTGTAGGCCCATTTAGAGCGGATCAAAGATGCCCGAAAGCTAATGACAAAAGCTGCTAATATAGTCCGTGCTGGAGCATGGGGAGGTGATGGAGAGACAGAGAAGGGATAGGTGGAGAGGGGAGGGGAGTGTAATAGGTTCTTGAAATTACGCACATAATTAATTGCGCAAATTTGTTTCTATTAAATAAAAATAACAAGAATTGAAGAACTCAATTAGTGTTAATTAATCCTGCTCGTAAATTGAACAAGAAAAAAACGCGTGGATTGGAAGCCCCTCTCTTCTTCTCTCGCAATATTTCTGTGATTCTTTCTAACCTGAGGGTTTTTCTTCACTGGTGGAGGTTATGCAGCCATCGGACTCTCCTCTTTCCTCTCCTTTCCTGGGCTCGCGCGCGCGCGTGTGTGTGTTTTCTTGCCTCTTGAGAATTGGAAATGGGGGATGGAGACGGGGAATGTGGAAGGTGCTAAATTAGCTGGCTGATCCGCGCTCATTGCCGCATACACATCCCCCTATTACTGCGCCCCAGCGCCGCTTAATATTCCGGGCATGGCGGGCGCGTCTAGATAGCAGATTTATCAAATGGGAAAATGAATGTATGATGATCAGTTAAATTGAAAATCAGCGCCGGGGTGACAGGCCGCGCTGACACCTCGGTAATTAGAAAGAAAAATGATGGCGTCCGAATGCATAATAGAGCAAAAACAATTTACGCTATCCCCCCACGCCGTAATGATCGCGCGTTCAAATTGAAAATTTCTCCCGGTTGAAATTGAATTCATAAAGTGTGATGCATGAGCGGCACGGACACAGCGGGAGGCCCTGCCCGGTCCAGGCTCGGCTTGATCGATTGGTCGTTTGTGTCGATGCCACCAAAACATCTCTCTCTCTCTCTCCCTCTCTCTGGCTTTCTCTCTTTTTCTCTCTCCCCGTGTTTCACCCCATACACACACATAGATAGATAGATAGATAGATAGATAGATAGATAGATAGATAGATAGATAGATAGATAGGGCCTTTGCAAACTTTTCACAAAAAGTGGGAAATCACGCAAAAATCGACTAATACATGGGAGCTGAATGGAGGTCCATGTCTGATTTCCGCTGTGCCTTGTTACATTGTTACGTCTGCAAATAAAGGTTAAGATCATCACTTCCAAAATGTATTAAGGCCAGGCACTTCGAGAGGCTTTGGTTCGTTTATTTGTGGCTCTCAAAGCTGCTCGTGAGGAGGCACGTGTGTTGGCCTGGGTTATTATGGACGCCTGTTTTCTACCCATAGGTTTATAGGTTTAATCTATTTTTCAGTTTATTCCTTTAATTATTTGGGAAGGGGGGAGGGGTCCAATTTTATAGTCTACCAAAGACTCATTTGTGGTTCGTTATGTCTCGCAGCACAGTTTCCACACACACACAAGGCCCTGCTGAAGGGAGATCAGACCTATATTTTCTAATTAATCGCTCTCTCGAAACTAACCGATTATAATAAAGCGGTTTCACCCGCCAAATAAAAAAAAGAAAAGAAAAGAAAAAGAGAGAGAGAGAGAGTATAAAAGTCGGAATTTCACACAGCGCACGCGGAATGAACAATTTAATGTGATTGTTTCGGTCGAAGGGGACGTTTCCCGAGGCCTTATGGGAAAATAATGTCCTTATGAATTAAATAATAGGGTTATTACTTTCATTGATTTTAGCTGTCTGGGAATTTAGTGTTCGGCTTCGGTCTTAACCCATCCTCCTCCTCCTCCTGCTGTTTCTTCCACTCTCGCTCCCCTCCTCGTCCTCTTGTCTAATTATTTTCCTGTAAAGCCCCCCCTCCCCACCATCACCACCAGCTTCCTGCCGCGCAAATAGCAGAGTCACCGAGCGAAAATTATGTAAATATTATTAAAGGGACTCAGGCACGGAAATTCATTTTAGGTCGGCGCAGCAAAGTAAAGCTCCGTCCCTCGGATCCCCCTCAATTTATTTGCAAATAAAGGCGAGGTGACCGGGAGGGATCAGGGATATTTAGCCGGGCTGTCAACACGGCTCCTCTGCGCGCTGCGCTCCGGAATTGATGGTTTTAATAATTGGGATTTCAGTTTCCAGGGAATTGGTGGCGTTTACACTTCATAAGCTAAACACACTCTTTTCTAAACGGGGCGCACGCCCAGTGAGCGCGAGCGGGCACACACCTGGCACATTTTTACGGAGGGGTGGCGGTGGTGGGGTCTTCTAAATATCTTTAATACGCCCATTCTTCACTTTCCTTCACTTTTTCTTTCTGCTCAGACAACAATTGGTCAAAAAAAAAAAATTATTAATGCAAGCCCCGCACATCACTCGCCTCCCCTCTCTCTCCTCTCTCTCCTCTTTCCTATATCTTTATCTGTCTCCCCTCCAGGGACTCGCGGTCCTATTAGAACAAATGACGAGGGGCCCGGGCGCTTTTGTAAAAAGGAGCAGGCAGGCGGGCGCGCGCCTGTCCTATTATGTGCGACACATGATCAATAGGGCGATAACGCTGCAACATCAATATAAGCGACAGAACAATGAGGGATATCATCGAACATCTATCTTAATATAGCCGACTACAAGGGCCGTCTGACAACCGCGGCAGCTCATGAAAATTCCGCCCCACGAATCTACCACCATCTCCTCCTCCTCCTCCTCCTCGCGCTCAATAGACTATGCGCTCTCACGCACACACGGGCACACGCACGCACACATTCGCGGTGCAGCTGGCGCGGCTATTATTTTCCCATTTCAATTTGACACCCCTGCCTTTCATGCTAATTCTATTATTGTAGGAAGTTTATGTGATTCCGTATCACTAGAAATCGGTAATGTCTAATAACCCTTTGGGCTGAAAGGAGGGGGCGGCGGCGGCGGTGGTGGCGGTGGGGGAAACTGCCTCGAGACCCGCGGCAGCCAGTGGGAAAATAATTACTTTCATATCAAAACTCAGCAGGAGGCGCAGGGTCCTATAGCCCGCGGCCACTAACCTCATTCCAGCTCGGCCTTTCAAATGAATAAATTTGTTAAAGCAATAAATACAAACAGCCAGACGGACTTGAGCCCCAGCTCCGGCTCACTAGCAGAAGGGGGGAAAAAAGGGGGGGATTTATCTGCTGTAACACGACAAAACTCCAGCCGCCATGATCCGAGGTTCTGCCACACAGCAGCACTCCCCTACACCCGAATCTCACCTTCTTCCCCTCCCCTGCTCCTCCCTTTTCAATATGGCCCTGGAAAGACAGTGATTCAATTTAAACAATAACTTTATTTATCAAAATGTTTACATATAAATATCATTTTCTCGTTTTTTGTTGTTTTTTTTTACAATATCTGAGGATTTTTGTTGTGTGTAAGATGTTTATTGTAGCCTAGTTTTTGTTACAAGTTGTTCACCAAAAAAAAGGAAGAAAACAAAACAATAAAGGGAGAGAAAAAAAAGAAAGAACCTGCTTCTAAAGGTGTTTGAGGCCTAAAGCCCAAATATAAGGACAGCCACAGCTTTGAGGGGGGCCATCTGGATTGATCACACCTTCTGATTCAAAAATAGATGAGGATTAAGTCTCCTGATTCCTGATATGTTTTAGAGCCTCTCAGCAGAGCTTTGGGAATGTTTGAATAGTCTGAGCGGTGTTCCTGGTCCTTTGTTTATGTTTGCTCCTTGAAAGTGTTAGTCCATATCGACATCCTCTCCATCTGTTCCGGGTGTTTCTTGACAGTCTGTGTTTGCCTTGAGACACTCAGAGAGGTCTGGAGACGCTTGCTCCTCTCTTGCACCCTTCTCTTTTCCGCACAGCTCAGCAGATTGGCAGCCATTGGTCGCCGCCTCCAATTGAACTCTGGGACTCCTCTCCTCGCCGCTGTCGCTGGACTGCGTGGAGCTCAGCCTGACCCGAGCTGTCTGAGTTGCACTGTTTGGTGGAGAAGAAACGGGGAATCTTCCATCCCCGCAGTCACCACCACAGTCCTCCACGTCGGCTCCATCCGCTCTGCTGCTAACGTGATTGTGGTGATGCTGCGTGTCGTGCTGTATATGATCCGAGTTCAGCGGCTTGGTGATACTGCCAAAGCTGCAGAGGTCAGAGGGAGCGGGGCTCCCTTCACTTGGCACACACCTTTGTCCCAGGCTGAGCCTGTTAATGCTGTCCTGACATGGTGTGGCCTTCAGGGCCGCTTGGGGCACTAGAAAACCCAAAGGCTGATGGGTAACTGGGTAAAGCAAGAAGTGACCTTTTCCCACCAGTGTCCTCTGATTAGGCAGCGAGGGGAAGTCCAGCTGAGCTTTCCGTCGAGGCATGGTGTCAGAGAGGAGGCTCTCCACGCTGAAAGGGTTTCGTTTCTGCAGGGCGGAGGACCTCGGGCCTCCAGGGCTGGAGCTGTGCGTGCTGCCTGGCGAAACCTGCTCCGAGTCTGCTGTGGTTCTTTGGTTTTGGTGGTTTTGTAGTTGGCTGAAGTCGTGCCGCGTTTGGTCACAGCTGGATTCAGTTTGGTGTCCTCCCGTACCCTTCGATGCTGGCAGTTCTATGTGAAGAGTAAGGTTAGAAGACTGCTGCTCGCTGTCAGTGAACTGGGAGACCCCGCTGTCGCTCTCCGAACCTCCGGGTGTGTGGAAGCTGTCACCTGCGAGGAGTTTATTCTGGGACTTGAGCAGCTTCCTCTCCTGTTTCCTCTTCTTCTTCTCCTCCCGCTCGCGCTCCCTTCGTGCAATCTCCTCCGGGTCCATGGGCTCGCCGCTGCAGGTGGTCGGGTGGGAGTTGTGAGCAGGTCGGCCCGGCCCTTTCTTTGTGTTCTCCTTTTTTCTCCATTTAGCGCGTCGGTTTTGGAACCAAACCTATGCACATGTACACACAAATATACACATGAAAATACATGCACAGGTGGAACACTGGCACACAAGGTGAATTTTGCAGGAGAGTGGTCTTTTTTTCACAACAACATATAACAAAAAGGACTTTTAAGCAAATGTCATTTTATACATCCTATTGCTTTGGTGAATTTTGACCGAATTAAACTGAATTTTGTTTTAATAGTTTATCAAATATTAAAGGGTTTTTTTTAGGTGAATCTCCCAAAAATGCTGAGAGGATTTGCTCCTTTTCCTTTATAATTTTTTTTTAACCTGCTGTTGTTACAGAAAAACTCATCCAAGACTCAATTTGCATTTTTATCAATTTGCTAACATATTACAGCCTATCAGAAAATAAATACAATCCATGTATCTGTTAAATAACCGTGTAAATAGTGAATTACAGAATATCTTAAATTAACATGGATACCTCTAATCAAAAGTATCTTCTGAATTCAGAAAGATTCCCTTTCTAACAAGCATCAAAGAAAAAAAAGAATAAACTCTGTATTAATTTTTAAGGATTCATATTTTTCTTCTTTTTTTTTTTTATTATCCCAGCCATAAAAAACCATTACATGACTTCACTGAGTGGGGCTGCATTAGACAAAAGGTTTTTTAAATAGAGTGTCTGACAGCCTTATGGCAACAGCAGACCTCTCGTCTGCCAGGATAAACTGATAAAGCAGTGTCTGACCAAAAGGTAAGCACAAAACCAAAAACTGCCTGTAAATCCACCCAAATCCCACAAAGCCTCGAAAGAAGTGAAATCACTGCTTTCGTTCTCCGTGTTTCTTTGTTTACTGCAGCTTTACACATGTGCGCAGCACATTAGGTTAATAGGTCACAGCGGTGGAACCTGCAGATGCGCAGATGTGCAGGTGTTAATTACGAACGAGCGTGTGTGATGAGCACCTCCGTCGATTACATTTGACTGCACACTGGCTTAAATCGGCCATATCCCGTCCGCTTCTGTGGGTCGGAGGGACTGTGGCACTTGCACGGCAATCCCTGGCTCTCCTCCCTCCGCAGCGAGCCAAGAAAGAGAGCCTCCCCCGCCCAGGAGCGCTCCACGCCCGGCCTCTGGGCGCGCTCGTGCCCGCGTGTTCGGCACTGATAAGGTCTGGAGTGGTAAAAAGATCCGCGAATATTGCATAATAAGGAGGCGAGACCAGCATCGCGCGCGACAAAGGCGCTTCTTATGAATTGTTAATGTTGGTTATATCTTTCCCCCGCAAACCTGCTGATAAAGGAGCGTTAAGAAGCTTGAGGGAACAATAATCTGCGGTTTAGGTGCGAAATCCCCCAAACAACATCAACGGAGAGCTGTGCTTCGTTGCCGCTTTCACTCACCCAGCCATGTGAGAGCTATACATGGCAAATATACATGAACAGCCTCTACGGTAAATTATGCAGAATATTATTTTAAAACGGCCACACAGCGAATTAATTACAAGCAACAAACTAGATCACGTATTAAGTTATTATTATTATTGTTGCTGTTATTATTATTAAGTCAAATTAAACCACCAATTTAACAAGTGATGATCCAGATCCTCAAAAAATAAATATTTACCTTAAAGTATTTTTATATTATATGAATGTTGGTAATAAGGTTTTATTATTATTATTATTATTATTATTATTAGTAGTAGTAGTAGTAGTAGTAGTAGTATCAGATATACTGTAAAATTAATCGTTTTATTAATAGCTCACCAGTATTCATTATTGTTGCACTTAATAGTACTACTACTAATAATAATAGCCTAAAAGTTTTAATAAAAATGCAATAACTCAGCTTTTAAATATATATAGTTAAACTAAAATCTAATAACTGTAAATTGTTTACAAACTGACATGAGACTCTTTATATAATAATAATAATAATAATAATAATAATAATAATAGCTTGGGTGTTAAAACAAAAAATGAAAGGTGAAGGAGGAATTCTATTAACTATATCCCCCCTTGGTTTGCTCAGTAAATAGCCATGTTTTTTATTAACCCATAAATCAATAGGTTGCCTACATGCATAATTCAAAGGAGACTCTTTATTGACGCTTTGATAACTGGCAAACAGCTACCTGAATATTGGCCAGGCTAAGCCTCCACGGACCATGACAAAACTATATTGTTGTAGAGAAAATTCAGAGAAGCAGCAAAATAAATCTGGGGTCTGGTGTTGGGCTACGTCCATCTCGAGGGGAGAAAAAAGAAATAAAAATGCTCCTCAGTGTGCCCAAACCTTGTGTCTAATTTGCTGTGTGTCTTTACCTGAACCCGTGACTCCACGAGGTCAAGCCTGAGCGCGAGCGCCTCCCGCATGAACACATCCGGATAGTGACTCTCGTTGAAAGCCTTCTCGAGCTCCTCCAGCTGCCACCCGGTGAAATTCGTCCTCGTGCGCCTCCGTTTACAACCGGGACTGTCCTTATCCGGGTCCCCAGAATCTGAAGACGTGTGTGTATGTGTGTGTATGTGTGTGTGTTTGCGTGTGTAGAAGTGTGTGTATGTGAGCGCACGTGTGAGTGAGGGAGAGAGAGAGAGACGTTCATGCTACGAGGTTCACGGCAAAGTTAGCTTGTACATTTAAACCAGTTTGTTGTAAAACTGACAACTATCACTTTTCTTTTTGCTGTTCGACATAAACCACGTCCCGATAAATAAACAAATAATTAATGCATGATTTTATTTCATATAAGAGACAATTTTCTGTTCATTAGGCCTTTAACGTTTAATTTTGGCCAAATGGATTAGCACCCTGCAATGACAAGTTTTTATCTTAGCCTCTTCTGTGGCCTTTACCGCAAAATTACTAAAACTCTGTTTCTTCTTCTTTTTCTTCTTCTTTAAAAAAACAAAAAAAAAAACAACCTAGGTTAAAAACTTTTAAAGACTATGTTTGTTCTGTAGGCTGATTTTCCTGTAAAACCTGGCCCCCAGAATCATAAAAAGTGGCTTATTTCCACTAAAAATGCTTCAATGTAGCGAGAAAAGCCGAGGAAACTTTGATTTACCCCACTTCCTAGTACAGCACATTGTTTTCATGCACCTCTGTGAGCCTCATAAGGCAGTAAAATAATAATTAAAAAAACAAAAAACAATAGCCCAGCCTACCTGAGAGTTTGAACTGCTGACTGTCGGAGGAGAGCAGCGAGTTAGAGCTGACCACCGAGGCCGAGCAGGAGCCGTTAAGTAATCCGTCTATAGAGAAGGGCACGGCGGCCGCGGACTGCAGCTGGTGTCCGCTCGCCAGCTCGTAGACGTGCTGGTGATGGTGGTGGTGGTGGTGATGGGGGCCGAGCGCGTACGGGAAACCCACCAGCCCGCCCAAGGAGCCTCCGAACTGGGCGTGAGGATGCTCGAGTACACGGCTGTCCATGCTCGCCCGGGCTGCGGCGGGGCCGAAGTGAAGATGCAGAGGGAGGCAGTGTGGCTGAACATGCAGTCAAAACAAAAAGTCGGGCAGAGGAGGAAGAAGCGGCGAAGAGGAACCGGAGGAGGAGATACGAAGGCGGAGGTGGGGAGGGGGGGAGAGAAGGGATCCCAGGCAGACAGCCGTCTCCCACGGCCACGGTGCGGTCTGTAGTGAAACGGCGGAGACCAGGCTAGGGGAGGTATTTCACGTTTACGGTCCAGCCGATGTGTCAACCCTGCTCCCTCTCTCCGCGAGCCAGCTCATTAGGACTCCTCCATCTGCTCGCGGGACCAATAAGAAACGTTAATCGCCACGTGACGTCAGAGACGCGGTTAATGGAGTAGGCTAAAGGAAGCAAAGCAAAAAGGGGGGAGAAAGAGAGAGACAGAGAGAGAGAGCGAGCTTTTCCCCCCTTTCAGATCGATCGCTAATTACACCTGGCACGGTCCTTTAATTCAGCCCTGTCAAAACAATGAGGACGAGGCTAAGCTGCCGTGTGGAAATAGCTAAGTGATTGAAAGGCCAACTCCATTAAATCCCCAGGAATAAACCCTGCATTTTTTTCTAGAAGAAAACATTTTTTTTTTATTTTAACTTTTAACGCAATAACCATGCTCCCTCTTTCTCTTCACTCTCACTTCAATTGCGCGATCGTGCATGTGTGCGCGCTCCCGTATGGTGTGTAAGTGTTTTTTACGGGGCATTCGGGTGCAGATTGATCCAATAACAGCGCCTTTATTATCAGCCTCCCCGCCTTTTCCTGAGCTGTCACATTGCATTTTAAAGTACAAGCCTCTCTACATCTCTGTAACCCCCCCCCCCCCACACACACACACATCACCGAGCCCTCCATGACCGAGGTGTTGGTCGACTATTCATTATTTCGATTTTTTACCTCACAGCTTATACTCGTGTTTAGCTGTAAAGTGGATTGTAGCCTACACGACGTGATGTTCCAAGAATCCAATACAGTAAGTAGTCTCCATTCAGCCTTAACTGAGCGTGCTACTGCAGGATAAAATGCTTTTCTGAGTTAGGCCATGAAGGTTTATTTCTGGAGCTTTTTCTTTCTTTCTTTCTTTCTTTTTTAAATGATATCACATGACATTCACCTGATGATAGGTGTTTGTCCAGCTGTGAGACTTAGTCTACAGATGTTCACATAGGTAATCAATAATTCATGTTGTCTTCAAAGCTAAATTTTAAAGTTTGCTTGTCATTCTTGAAATGGTGACTAGTGAAATTTTACCTCACCATCTAGTTGTTCTGGAGCTTCCTACCATATCACATGGAATTAAGTAAACTTCAACTCTTGGATAATGTGAGATGATCAAAACCCATAGAATTTCAGTGAATCTTGAGAGAAGGGATCCCAGGCAGACAGCCTGGGTTGTTTTTTTCTTTTCAGAAATTAACTTCTTTTGGCTATTGTTGAAAAATAAACAGAGTATAGAACTTTAAATGCAAAAGGTATTCCAACATTTTGTTCTCTAAAGGAAAAGTAATACTTACACCAATATAAAAAAAAGTAGACCTCTGTGATGTAAGTTAAAGTTACACTGTAGTTTTTTAAAAGTTAAACTTTATTACACTGTATGAAAGAGTATCTACTGAAGATCTGTCCTGTCTTCCTCCCCTCATCATCAAACATTGATGGCAAATAGCTGCCCCTCCCTGAGCTTGGTTCTGTCGGCAGTTTCTTCCTGTTAAACGGAGTTTTCCTTCCCACTGTCGCCAGATGCTTGCTCATAGGGGGTTGCTGGGGTTTTCTCTGTATTACTGTAGGGTCTATACTTTTCAATTTAAAGCGCCTTGAGGTAACTGTTATAATTTGGTGCCATATAAATAAAATGTAATTTAATAAACTGTTTTAATACTGGTCAAATATGGAAAAATTCTACATTTTTAAATTCTACTCAGTAAGTATAACTGGAACAGTCACAGAGCTGTAAATAGTCAGTGTTTGCTTTCCACCAAGTAAAAGCAAAAAGAGGACTGTTTAGCTCCATTTACATTTGCTGTAATTTTTCAACGACTGACAAATATGCTGATTTATTCCACATTTTCATGCTGATTTGAACAGCACCTGTAAAAACAGATCCCCTCTGTACTTACCACAAAAGTTCTCAACATAAAACAACCTAAAATTGTATTTAACTCTAGGTCAGTTAACATAAGATTTCATTTATTATTTTACACTCTGGCTTATTTTAAGTCCTGAGCTGTGTGTGCTTTCATACTTCGTGTCTTATATATTCCTAATTTGAGAACAGGCTTACTAATTATATCAACAATGTTCATATGGATAGACGCCATGTGTCTATGTTTAAAGGAAATAAACTACATTGTAGACACAAAGCCTCTGGCATAGTGGCTAACATACAGCAATAGAAAAACATAAACATAGTAGGTTTAGTTGACCCTGACTGTTAATTCGGCCATTATATTTGGTCAACTAAACTTTTAAAAAACCATGCAACAACCAGTACTCTGTGTAGCTTCTTCGTCATAACAGACATCAGAATTTTTCTGACTCTAATAAAAAAATGCTGTTTGTAATAAAGAGGGAGGAAAAGAGTAAGCAAGGTTTACTAAAAGAGTCTTTATGTTTAAGTGATTCATGTTGATGGGTCCAAGTGTTCAGATCATCACCCTGACAGATGTTTTTTTCACAGACAGGTGGACAGACATTTCTGAACTCTCAGGAAGATTTTTTTTAAAAACTAATAATTTTTAAAAACATTTATTTAGAAATCTGATAATCTGGTAGAAAATAGAAAATCCTGCTGCTCTTCCATTTAGTGTGTGCACTCATGTTAAGAAAAATGCTGCCGAAAAGAACATTTAAAGTATTGTTTTTTAGTTTTGACAGATACAGCAAACAATTTTAATATCAAAGCATGACATTTCTCTTTATTTGTTTAAAGGGTTACTAACTTGTACAGTCCTAATTTTCAGTCCTTGTTGAATCAGCCCATCATATTGCTTGACACACAATAACCCACAGCCCATCTTCTTTATTTATTTATTATTTACATAACTTCCCAGTCCAACAGCAACCCCAAAATGGAAAGTGGAAAAAAACATAAAATGATTGATAATCCTCCTTTGAAACTGCTTGGGACAAGGCAGCCAGTTTCAAAATATTTGGCAGGTGACTGGCTGAATCCATCTGTCTACTATCATCCATCTCAGGCTAATGATCACAACCAAATAATCTAATCAGTGAAAGTTTCTAATAGACACACCCGGCCCCCAACACCCTAAAAGAAATGGAATCAAGCAAAAAAGACAGCATTAAACTAAAGTGTTGTTAGGGACATAAATTGTTGGACAAAGAGACATTGTTTTTCTTCCTCTGTACAACACTACAGTCAATTTTAGCTCAAACAATCAATATGTGATTGAAGTGCAGACCGTAATTTAAGTTTAACAACATTTTGCCATTAATTGGTTCAGAATTACAGCCATTTTTGCACACAGTCCATCAATTTCAGATGCTCAAAAGTAATTGGACAAACTAAGATAATTTTAAATGTAAGGATTATTTTTAATATTTGCATGACAATCCTTTGCAGTCAATGACTGCCTGAAGTTTTGGAACCAACAATCATCACCAAATGCTGTGAGGTGCTTGGCCTTTACTGCAGCCACCTTCAGTTGCTGCCCACTTGTGGGTCTCTCTGCCTTCAATTTTGTATTAAAAAATTAAAAACATGATATATTGGGTTGTGGCTAACTTGGCTGTTGAGAGACTGTTCAGTTATTTTTCCAGTATGCTGTTGGTCATTATCCATTTTTACTGTAAAGCACTGTCCAATCAGTTTTACTGCTTTTAGCTGAATCTGAGCAGATGTTTAGCCCTGTACACGTCACAGTTCATCCTGCTACTTCTGTCAGCAGTCACATCATCAATAAACACTAGTGACCTGCTTATACTGGCAGCCATACATGACCATACCATAACATTGCCTCCACCATGTGTGACAGATAATGTGTCCCATCTGGCCTTCGTGTTATTGAGTAAAATGGGCAGTTTGTACCTTATTGTAAACTCTCTGTATTTTCATTTATTAAGGCGTCCCTTTACTGTAAACCTTGACAATGATACGCTCACCCCCTCCTTGACTTGGTTAGATTGTGTTTGTTTTTTGTTGTTTTTGCTAACCATGAAATAATTCTGTGATCATGCACTCAGTTGCCTTCTGTGATCTTTTGTTGCTGAGCTGGCCAGTGCATTAATTCTTTTTAACAATGGACCAGATTGCCGATTTGACCAACCCTTAAGTTTTTGCTGTCCCTCTGGCAGGTTTATTTTGTTTTTTTCAGCCTAACCCTCATTTGCACTGACATCTATTTGGACCTTTAAAATTCTAGTGAAAAGATTCAAAATGCAAATGCAACACTTATCAGTCAACTGTCCAGTTGAGCTAATTTTGAGCCCCTGGAAATCGGAAACTGTGTACAAAAATGGCTGTAATACCTAAACAAATTAAAATCTCCTGTGGTAAAGAGGTAAAGCTAACCGAAACATATCTTTGTCCAGTAAATGATAGAGCTAACTGTAAATGCCTGAAATGAGAATGTGCTGTTATTTAACACAATTCTAATGATATGTGTTTTATCAGTGGCATATTGGAAAATTGATAAGGCCAATTTAAATATCCATACATTATTAAGCTAGATTTTACATCTATTGTCTTCTTTTTTGCATTTTCACTGTACCTTCTCTTTTTTTGTTTTGGAAACTGGTGGCTCTTTGCTTTTTGGTCAAAACCACAACAAGAACAAGCGCATAACCTGAAGTGTGGCACAATGAATTCTGAGGTCATTTTGCAAGAATCCAGCATCCTTGTGATGCAAGTGATTAAAATAGGAAGTATGCACATGTTTTGAGAACAGACTCTCAGCATGTTGGTGGTTTCATGGTAACATGCTTAAATGTTTAGCATAGAAAATGTTGCTCCATGCTGGATCATCTTTATTTGGCGTATTAGTAGTACAAACTAAACCTTAGGATATGGGGAATGGCATTCATTTTGCTGAAATTAGATTAAAAACATAATATGTATGCAGCAAAATAATAGAAATATGACTGATGGAGAGAACAGTAAGTAAGATGTTCAAAGATGCTAAAATTGACCCGTGAGATGACATGAATTTCATGGTAATCCACCCATTAATTTTCAAGATGTTTCAAATCATCACAGCTCTAAGCAGGAAAAAAATTGATATATATAAATATATATCACATTGCAGATGTTGATATATAATATATATTTATCTTAGTACCTATTCTGCTTAGCTTTCCAAACTGAAATAGATCTCCAACGCCCTTAAATTGACAAAGTGAGGTTCAATCGTTTTTACACCCAACTTGCATCTTTTTTCCATTTATTTACTGGAAGCAAGATATGGCCTTTTCCAGTGACCAGCAACACCGTTTTAATAGCAACCAAACAGACTGAAGCAGTCTCTGGTGTCTCAGGTTAAGAAAAAAAGAGGCAAGATGACTGCAATTAAAATTTCAAGTTATCCCATCAAGTTAAGGGTCTAGCCAAATGCGAGGGGAAATGGTGCTCAAATTGATGTGTGCGTTGGAAAATGGGAAATGAAAGGTGTTGAAATTTACAATCATAGCACAGGCCAGGAGCAACTGGGTGTCCAGGTGGACATCTTCGAGGAAGTGATGGAGGGAGAGGGAGAGAGAGAGCAAGATTATACATATAAATTGTAAACGGTGTCGCAGGGGCCAAATCTTGCCCACGGCGGTGACTGCTTCATTTTGTGTTAAATTTCTTGACAGAAAGCCACCCGCGTGCTGGTGAATACTGAATGGTAATCAGAGCTGGTTGAATAAGTGGCTCCCCCTCCCGCTTCCATTACTGTGAATTAATTCGACTTTATTTATCCAATTTCTGGAGCTGACAGAATGTTAATTTGAGTTGAGATTTCTCTCTGCTGTTCTGCCTGTGACCCGTAGCCCTGGGATTGGCGTGTTGTAATAACCTGAATCTTTCACCAGAAGCTCCGATAATTGTTACCTTATTAGCATGTAAATTGTTTAATTAATATTATTATGAAGAACCATATAATCCCTCCGTTACTTGACCCCGAGTCCACACACGAGCAGGCTTTCTGCATTTCAATGTCTAGGTTTTAAATGGACTCTTTAATGTTGGCTGGTCGTCGGGCTCTTATAAACCCCTCTTTCCTCAATCTTAGTGCAACTTTGAACAGCTTGAGAGGCCCTTTTCATGTCCTTCACTTCTCTATCTCTTGCTTTTGCTCTATTTCCTTTTTATTTCTGTGCTGTTCTTTCTGATATGTATTTATTTTCCTGTTGCCATTTTTGAACATCAAAATCCAATGCCTTCTTGTCATTTGCTTATAAAAGGTTTTTTTTTTTCTGAAAGCCCCCCACCCCATCCAAATCCTCCCCTGTTCTTTCCCAGTGGCTGTGTGAGCCAAACACATGCAGTGCTCGATGAAAAGCAGCCCTTGACATGAGGTCCTCAGAGACCGCAGCATTTAAATTCCCTTTTCTTCCCTCCTCCTCCTCTTTTTGCTGGGCACGAGTGACATTGTCAGATGCTAGCTTTAATTAACTTGATAATAAGATGGGCAACTCACATGCAGGCCAGGGTTCGGCTTGCCTTGCCTCCAGCCCTCCTCCCTTCTCTCATCTCTCTTTGCAGGCCACGCCACTAAATCCACACTTACGCAAGGAAAAGCCTATGAAAAAAAGTGACAAAAATATTTCTGATTTGATTTCAAAATACACTTCAGCCATGGGACTGTTAGAGGGAATTCCCCCTCCATCATCATTGTGAGATGATGTCTTGGTGAAATCAGATGTTTTCTGGATAAACTACAATTAAAACCACGACCACGTTACTACTGTCCAACCATCATAACATACAACATCAAGCTGAGTGTATTTATTATGGTACAAGGTATCGGCATTATCAACTTAAGACAAAAATATATTTGCCCTAAAATCCTCAAACAAATGACATTTAATGACATAAAATGAGATCAGTTTTGTGGAAAAAGTACCTCGGGATGGTTATTTGGTGTAAAAATGTACCAAATCTACCAAACAAATGTGGCGCTACCTGCTGTGGTAACCCCCTTAAAACTAAGGTAGCAGCAGAAAGAAACTGCATTTTAAAGAACCTCATGTTTGAGTAAAAATTCTGTAAATTTTCCAGTCTGTTGATAGTAATTGCTAAAAATGAAACTTCCAAATAAATAAATAAATCCTAAAACTGAAGTACATGCATCTATAAATCAGTAAGATATTTGCCAGTGAACATAAGGATAATTAAAAGGCCTGGTGGAATAGCACATCCTGAACGCAATAATTGATTTAAGTTATTTGGAGACAGTGTAGGTACGTTTGGTGTCGACCACACCAGACCCTTTCAGGATAGCATGAAGCCACATGACAAGTGGAGCCAAAAAATGACCTTTTAGCAATATAATGATCCTAAACAAACTAGGAAATCCATTTTTATGGACAACACATGCAATAAAAGTCTGAAACATGTGCAACCAAATTAAATTTGGTTTTAAGTGTGTGTGAATGATAAACAAATACAACAGGATATAACTCCTGACGTTTTCTTAAATGAATTAGGCCAGATGTTTATGGCCAGATGTTTATGTTCCTTGTTTATGTTCCTCGTGTTAAGTATATTGACTTTATCAGTTTCCATGGGGCGCACTTATTTATTTACAGTACTTTATGCTGGATGAATTGTGCTGTTTGGAATCTTGCTTGTTGGTAAATAATGAAACAAACCGTTTATTCAGTGTTCCTGCTGCGGTAAAATGTGCAATACATATCAAAACATAGAGCGATTACTTCAGTGAAGTATAGCTTTTTGTCTCCAAATATCACCTTAAAACTGATTGGTAGCTTAGGCCTTCAAAAACATAAAATCTATAAATGGATCTTAGATGTTGCTCGAGATAAAATGACCTCAGTTGCTGTTACTTTGGAAAACGCTGCAGATTTTCCAAAATTCACTCAAAAATATCATAGTTTTACAAGTGAGGTTTGGAGAGTAAGCAGAGGTTCACTTTTTTTTAATATGTGTGTTTGTACTTGGCTGCTGCAGTTTAGGAACAGCAAACATCGCTGTTTTGATTCCATCTCTAAAGGAGGAAAACTTTGTTTATATGTCTGCGTATGTAATCTGATCTACTACACATTTGGCCGGTGCATAGCTGTGAACCAAAGGAAACACAGGATCATTTGGTTGAGTGGTCTATTTTCTGCTACTTTCACAATGTTTTCAAAGACATCCTTGAACGACCGACAGCAGCAGCACTTTCACACAGGATTTCAATATACAAGTGAGCTCTGATCATGAAGTTTCCTTATAGCTGTGTCCAGTATTATATATCTGTGTGTGTGTGTTAGGTGTTCTTTGGGTGACAGCTCCAAGCAGCTATTATTTGTTCCAGTCACATTTCAAATACAAACACATTTGTAATCCAGGCTTAGAAACAGCATTCATCAACAAACGTCCCGTCCCACTGTGTATAGTCATTGTAATAAGAAAGTACAATCTCTCTCAATTCTAAGATTTTGCATATCAGGGGATAATAAGAAAAAAAAGTAATCAGGTCAATAGTAGATCTCAAAATTATGTAAATACAACCTCAGATGAAAAAAATTACATAACATATTACACCGTGTCATTATTTATTTAACAAAAATTGAGTTAAAATGCAGAAGCAGTGTTCTAAAAAGCACGCAACTACGTCTTTACTACTTCCACAGGAATGAAGAGGTAAGTAGCAGCCAGGCGCTGCTGATCAAATGCACGTGATTAAGTGATCATTGGCAAGTGGAGCACTTGTATAAAAGAAAAAAAAAGATTTAAAGTGTTGCAATAGCCTAGTCAAAATCCTAACCACAGCCTGAATGTGGTGGAACCTTAGGAGAGCTGTTCATAAACAAACATCCCCAAACATCAATGAGAGTTGTCTAAAATTCCTCCACAATGAGGTGAGAGGCTGATAAAGCATAGTTATGCTACTTAAGGTGGTTCTACAAGTTCTTGAATCATGGGGTATACTTAGTTAGTTTTCACACCCAGTTTTTGGTTTAGTTTTTGTTAATAAATAACAGCACAGTGTATAATATCGTGTTGTTATTCATTTGTATTTAACTACTTTGGGAACCTGATAAGGACTATACGATTTTTATCGTGTCCTGAAATGCAAAACCTTCAAACTGAAAGGGGTGTACTTTCTTTTTGATGATTCTGTAAATAGGATTCTTTATTGTGCCCATAATTAATAGCCTGCCTTAAATATACCAGTCCTACATGCTGGTAAAAGTTGAATACTGAATGTTAAGAAGGGGCACTTTTTGTCTGCCTATTAAGAAAAGAAACCTCTAGAAACAGGTTTGTTGGAGACAGAAAGTCACACTGTCATTGAGAGCCTCTGGAGATTATTGTTTTGATACAAGGAGGTGTCTAAGAGGTAGCACCTTAAGAAAACCCAAATAATTTTCATTTCTGGATGTTAATTCAGAGTCTGTGATAGCAAAATTATGTCCACATTTACTGGTCATTTTATCTTATCACTTTACTGAGAATGTCATTGCAGTGAGCAGTACATGCAAGAAAACCCTGAAAAATCCTGTAATTGAAATAATTTAGCATGAAAATGTGTGTGAGTGTTCAAAAATACCTATAAGCAGTCGCATCAAAGGAAACCTCTGCAAGGAAGTCTGAGTATGTTTAAAAATAAATATCATAATCTAATTAATTCTAACATGAACTCCTAAACCTTGTTTCAATACAACTAAAATTGATCCATTTTTGGAACTTGTTGTCCTAATGGGTGATCACAGCTTGTATGTATCACTTATATGTAGTAGTTTGGCAGCCGTGGTGGACTCCGCATATTAAAGAGATATGGGCTGGAAAGCTTCTGGAATGGCAGAATAAATGGGCAATGAAGCAAAAAACCAAAAAGAATTACCTTAAACTCTGTCAGCATAACTCCATGGGTACAAATTATATTTCCCATGACAATTTGTGTCTCTAAATTAGCATTTTAAGTAATAACTGGTAAATGACTGATAGCTGGTGAAGTGCTAAGTTATCAACTAACTGTAGTTTGCAAGCTGAATCTATAAAGTGCAAAGACACACAGTTTCCTTCACCAGAGCTGGAGTATGAAATTCTCACCCCACAGCAGACATATTAGTAAAAATGCTTGAAAAGGTATCCAAACATAATTAAAAAGTGAGGCCTAGCAGAGGCAAGCTAAAACCGCCTTAACAAAATCCAAACTGGTAAAAGTTTTATTTTATTTTTAAATCACCAGTTGTACATTAGTTTGGAAGGGGAAAGGTAACTTTAGAGGGGAAAAAAGCTATCTAATTTTTGTACTGGCTATGCCATACTTTTGAAGGCCTACCATCTCATAAACAGCTACCCAAGAAAGGAAGTAAAACTACAGTCATGGTCAAAATTTTGTAGTAAAGCTCTTTGACTCTTATGAAAGGATTGTGATTGTTCAACACCTTATCGCGAGCACATGTAAACAAAAAATGTATGAAGCACAAAATTAATGCCACCTCTTACAACTTTCAGATAATAATCACTGTCAGTTTCCTCTTGGATCTATAGTAGCATCTATAGTAATCTCAGACACATAGTTCATACACAGCCAGTGAGCACTGAAGCCTCACCTTCCTGTTATCTTCTGTTTGTGAGGGGTGACCAATCAGGAGATGGTTGGCTTAAAGAGAGGTTTCAAGTACTGGATGAACTGTGTGTCTGCATCACGGCTCTTTGTAAGATTACAGTTAAATCCTGTGAAGCTAGTCTAGTTGAGATCAAGAACAAAACTATGGAGCAGGAAATGGTCATTTAACATCTTATATCGTTCCCATAATCACGTGACCTGTTGTCAGCATTCAAATGTAGGTGCCATATACACGAAAAGAGGAGGCTCCCATAGAGCACCTCCTCCCAGAACTTTTTTTTTTGCTTGATATATAAAAAGATGACCCTGTGATCATGCAGGTTGCAAGACACAAGAATAAGAATCTGCTCTGAGCCATAAAACTGTCAATATTCCTCTTGAGAAAAAGAATCAAGTCATATTAATTTTTTTAATTAACAAAGTAAAGGTGAAGCAGTGGAGAGTTAATTACTCAATTACTGCCTTCAAGTTAATTTTTAACTATCTGAAATGAAGTCAGTCATTATTTAGTGATTGGTTGATAATTAAGAGTCTAATCTAAATTAATGGTTGCGAGACGGTTTTTTGATCCTGCTGTGCGCTTGGTGCAGCATTAAACCAGGAAAGTGGATGCCATTCCAATTAGAAGCGAAAGGATTTAATGTATTGATGTTTTGTTTTTTTTCCTCCCACAAATCTTTTCCCTGACACATAATGAAAGCTTTGATAATTTAGAAAAGGAAAGACCCCATTTCCAGGCGAGTGCGTTTTAGCTCCTTCTCTCCATGCAATTAGGAAACTTTTTCTCCATCTAATTATGAACATAATTGTGCCTGTGACAGAATATTGGGAGGAAATGCAAATTGTGGTTAAAGTTATTTTCTTTAATTCACCTCTGGTTTGATAGATTAAACCTGATGCCTTTAAGATCTGCCTGTGTGTTTAAAATTGAGTGGATTAAATGCCAAACTTCCTCTGGAGCAACAATTCCATTTCAATTAAAACTGACTTATCACCTTTTCCTAAAACGTGCTTAATATGCCAAAAATTTTCCATGCTTGAAAGAGTCCAAAATGCCATTTTAATTGTTATCAGTGAGTCGCATCTCCCCCTCTCTCCCTCTTTTCTCTTTCTTCTGCCCACCCTCTTTTTTTTCCTTGGCTGTCTTGGCACAAGCCGCACGGAAATAGACCTAATTAACCCCCCTACCCCGCAGGGAAATCCGCTATGCAAATTAACATTTTCAAAATATAGTAATTTGAGAAATGGTGACGCCAATTTTTCATGCACGGGCTCGAAATATTTGCATATACATTTAGCAGCCCAATCAATAGAGCTACTTCTCACGTGCACATTTGTGGAGGGGAGGGGTGAGGCGTTAAAATAAATGCCGGGATCTGATGGGCATACAAGAGAAGAATGGTTGGCCCTATTCGGCCACTGGCTAACTACTGGAGCCCAACAAAACCATCTGCTGGCAGTGAAACGGTGGAAGGGAGAAAAGAGGGAGGAGAAAGTCCCCCACCCCACCCCAAAGGGCCCAGCTTAAAGCCACTCTGTAAACAAGGAAATATGTTTTAATTAGGAAGCAAGTTCACGCGCATCTCATTTAAATCACTTTAATGAATAGCTCCGTCAGAGTGGCCCCTGTGCGCTGACATGAAATGACTGATGCTGTTTGAAACAAAGGCCTTTTCTTCGGCGCGCTCGGTTCATGTTTTGTTTTCTCAACTCACTGAGCTCCTCATTGTCTGTTAACCCTTACAACTTCAATTTAAAGCATGAACAACTGTAGACTCAGATGCACACTTATTTATTTGGCTAGCATGAGCTCAGATTTGACAATAAGCACATTTAAAGAAATCAAAACACAATTTTTACCGAATATTTTGACACAAAAGTGCCACGACACTGACAGGCAGATTCACTTTGTTTGCTATATAACTGGACAGAAAAGTGCATGGAAGGCGCACAATAGTCTTTAACCATAGCTGTTCAGAAACACATTTACACTGAAGATGTATGTGTTTTATTTACATGATCTCAATGATTTATTTTTATGTGTGCCACTGTTATTGTGAATACACCGTTGCTGTGACAACCCTCGTTGATTCCTCCATGGTAATCAGCGAATGGATAATATATTGCTGAGCGACGATTATTTAGATCTGAATACATGTACTTTATTTTAATACATGACCCTTATGTTAAATCCCTACATGTATACAATGTATACCACTTTATTGTTGTTTTGTTTTGAGCATCTTTCTTTGCACAGCTGTAGGTTTCACATCAGTCTATTGTCATCAGTTAAGCCTTACAACTTTTCATGTCTATAAAACAGACATAATTACCTTTGTGATAGAGTCAGTAGTGACTTTGGGAAATTAGATGTGGGATTCCTGGTGTGGTATAGGCTGTGTGGTTACATCCACATCCTGTGACCCCAGCTCATCGGTTAGCTATTACTGCAAATCTTTTGGTTCAACCTTGCAAAATTAGCACCATGTCTTACTTCAAATTTATTGACCAGTTACCTCAATTAGCATTCACAGTTCGGGCTCTGAAAGCATACAGTTTTTCTTACAGTGACCACAGCACAGGCACATTTTGAGCCTTTACATCAACTTCAAACTTGTGTTTGTAAAGCTCAGCAGGCTATTGTTAAACATGGATGGTTTTTGAGAAGGTTTGGATTTGACTGCAGACTCTTGAGAAGTAGGATGCTCTGAAGACCAATGCTACAAGTTCCTACAGCTTCATGTACAGTAGAAGACAGGAAGTTACTACATATGTTCTAAAGAGGAAGCAAACTGAACATCACATACATATACAGTCATAGTAAATAGAAAGTATCTATGTATCTATCAAGTCTACAGTTCCAGGTACCAAGACATAATATAAATAAAATCTAGCTGTTGCTAGGTCCTAGATGAACAACATATGACTCTGTTACACTGTGTCATTAATTAATAAAAACTCAACTCAAAATCTAAGTACAAACTATGACTCAATAATGAATGCATTGCTTTCACACAAGAATGAAAACAATGCTGTATATACACATCTATACATGTATACATATACATATACATATACACATTTATATATGTATTATTTCCAGAATATTATTTGTTGATTGTTTCTTGTAACCTTTGTGGTCTTTGCCTGACGTAAATTAATTCCATGACAATAATAGTATTATTAGTATAATATTTGCTTGATTCATTGTACTCTGTTTCTGCACAATGTTGCTGTTTATAGACAATACAGATGTTAGAGGGAAGATAAAAATATCACGATGAAACTCAGTGGCATTTTAGTACATAGTTGCAGAAGCTATAAGATCAATATATTATTTGTACATAAGTAATATATCACCTCCTCCTAAAATTAAAGCTGAGCTCTCTTGATTAAAGGGTCACTGATTTTCCTTTTTTTCTGTCAGACATGACACTGAGCCTTCAATGGCACTCAGCCAAATTCACAGGACAGTTTAAGCAATTAATGCTCAGAGGTATCAGTCAGCGAGTGCAAATAATTTCACATAAACTGCCAGTGCACCAAGCACAGCCTGATGATACCCTCCGGAGCATCCCATCCTAACATATGCTTAATTGTTTACCACTGCTTGTTACATAAATAGAGATGCTGCAGGGGAGGAGGGGGAGCAGGCGGGGTGTGTGGGGGGGGGTAGGGTTTAGAGTCAGTACACTATGAGACGGAGCTGGAGAATTAATAACAATTTGTGGCAAATAATTACTTATCAATTAAAGCTGTTATCCTGCCTAATTAGGCAGCGTTCATTAAATTCAGCCAATTTAAACCTTAATCAAAGTTAGCAGGGCCTGACAGCACTGAGTGGCTCAGTGAAGGAGCGCCCTCCAGTGGATAAGATGCATAAAATAAGTGGATTTTTTTTAATCATTTTTTTTAAAAAACAAATACTGTTATTCTTATGTTATTTTTTAATAATAGAATATATATTTGCATTTACTCACTGTATATAATCAGTTTCCATGGGAAGTTACTTGTAAAATGAGTAAATAAAAAAAATATATTAAGAGTACCAAAAGTTTTATTGGGGTCCGAAACCAACTAAATCTAACTTTGTACACTACAATTCTAAAAACTAAACCAAAAAACGAGGCTAATTAATTATTTTCCACCAATGATGACAATTGATGTTGCTTAGTATTTATTATCAACAATAGTAGTAGAAGTAGTAGTACTTGACCTTAAGAGTTAAAATTATTTAGGTCATTTACCAAAGTGTAAAAAAGTATTTAACATTAAAAATTCTTTGTAAGCATCTTTTTGTATTGCATTGCTTATTTACTTTGCTGTATTCACCACTTCATAGATCCAATCATATCTTTTTTTTGTGAAACATCTTTATCTCCAATAATAATAATAATAATAATAATAATAATGATGATAATAATAATAATAATAATAATAATAATAATAATAATAATAATAATAATAATAATAATAATAATAATAATAATACAAGATTAAAAAAAATGAAAAATGTGTTGGAAGTGCAGAGTCTAAAATTAAAAAAAAAAACATGTGCACATAAGTACACTCACCAAAGTTCATTTAAGAACAAATGCCCTTGATTATTTGTCACATTTCAAATTAAAAGCATCTTCACCCTGCGGCCTGTCTCATTTTAAAGCCTTCACTTCCTATGTGGTCATTTGACAACAAAGCACGCGCTTCTCGGGGCGCCTCGCCACGAGGAACGAGTTAATTAATATTGGCTCTTGTTTGGTCTAGTTAATGAATGAGTAAATTATGCACCTCTGGGACACCGCCTCCCCAATCGGTTTAAATTATCCCACAAACCCCTCACACCCCCCTTCTTCCAACATTGTCCTCCAATTTCCCCACTCTGATCCTGCACTGATGGGGTCCCTGTCACTAACCGCACACACACAAACACACAAACACACACACACACACACACGGAAACCAAGGCTATACCCCTGCCGTCTCCATCTGTCTTTCTTTGTCCTGATTTGGTGTGTTTAGTTCATTGTCTTCTGCACAATTATTGATGCGTTTTTTCTTTTCTGTTTTTTTTTTTTTTTTAAATTCAACCCTTCTGTTCGACCCCGGATCGTCAGCTCAGGGTAGCAAATAACTTCCATCCCATTAACTCATTTTAGAGGGAAAGCTAGTCAAACAAAGCTTGGCCACAATCTGATACACACATACTCCCAAACACACACACACACACACACACACAGTCCTGTTGGTGAGAAGATCCACATTATTTGCATTAAAAGCCTCACACCGTGAAATTCATTTATAATTACAAAGTGGGGTGCTGTGTGTGTTATGCAGATCAGACTTGTGTGGTGAGTGGAAGGAATATCACACTTGCATTGGTTATTTTGTGATACGCTAACGCTGAATGTATGGTGACAGATTGCAATTATCTCATTATTGTAATTGTCAGGTCAATTCCTTGCAGGCCGTGTGCAGGCTGCATGAAGGATTCCAGGAGTTACACTCAAATCTACAAATGTAGCTGGGTTTTTCTGTTATTGTTTTTTAATAGTCCAAAAGCCACACTTTAGCAAACACACTGCAGTCAGGGCTTCACCTTAAACATACATGTTAATGTTTGTAATCTTTTATAAACTGAGCATATGTTGATTGATTGTCCTGGCACAAACAAAGGCTTAAAAGAAGAGTCTGCTGATTTCATTTCACCAAAGTTCATAATGTTGAATAAGTCCGGTCCTCCTGAAATAGGCTGTTTCAGTTTTGGCTGTAATAGTGAGCCATGCTCAGCCTTGTAGATCTCCAGCGCCCTCATGTAGTGAAAAAGCTGCAGTGCAGCTCTTCATGTGGCTATTTTGTCTCTCTAAAGCTGGCAGCGCTCTATGTTCCTTCTCTCATCAAAGACTATTCAGTCCAAACACCAAAGGCAGTCACTTCACTGGGGATCAAATATTCATGGTTAAGATCTGTGGATCAGCTGACTGACCTCCACAGCACATGACCGAAAGTATGTTTCAGTAGACTTTTTTTAAATACCAGAAAAGATATTTACTGCCTAACAACTGTACTTTTATTGTGCACAAAAAAATTAACTGCAATTGTGCACAACGGGGATCGAAAACTTTGATCATTTTTAGGCTTGTGTGCAATGTTCCCTCTAATTTTTCACGTGTCTGAGCGAACACACAAACTCCCTGAGCGGTCCCTTGGACAACTGTGAGCGACATCAGACATGTGCACTGTGGTCAAGCCGGCATCTAATCCATCCAAGTTACATGGTTTATTAAAATAATCAAATTATAGCATTTACATTTATGACTACTTTTAATTAACTGCTTTAGCCCACTTACAATAAAAATTTAAAAAAATCTTGTTCATGACCTGTGCAGTATGTTAACACTATTGGAAGTAAAAATAACTTGAACTCCAATTTCGAAAACACAACATTCTTTTTTTTTTTTTTTTTTTTTTATAAAGCTCTGACTTGTATTATGAGTATGAGTCTGTGGTCTGGGAGAGAGTCCTGTAACTCTCTGTCTGCAAAATACAGTATATAATGACCAATGTTGGGCAATTAATTATATAGTTACTTCTTCAAAAAAGATGCCACACAAATTATTTGTGCCACTCCAAAAAATAATTTCTGTCCACTATGAGATAAAGGAGAACAACAGCCTGATACCTGCAGGCCTGACAACAGGAGATGTATCACTCCTGTAACGTTCAGCAGTCGCCTCATTGTTCTGACACACACAACAAAACTATTGACTACACTACACACTAACTACACAAGATTTGCGCTAAACGTCTCAAATCTCTCACATCTCAAAACACCGTCACTCCTAAAACTTCCCCCCGTTTCTTAACAACTAGATGCCACGTTGCCATATCATTTTTTGATTGGTCGACATGGTACTTTTTTGGACGAATAGGAAAGGAAGAGGGGGGTGGGGTTTGTTTTTGCTCACAGGCAGAGAGCGCTTTCGAGCGTTTTTTCTTATAAAACGCCGTTTTTACCGTTTCTTCCCGCAGTAAATATAAACAACGACAGTATTCAGGATGAAAACCAAACATTGTATATATTTTTATCATAACTCTGGTTTTACGTGACCTATCAACACAATTTAAAAACTGGTATAAAGTCCACACTTTTTCCGTCAATTGTTCCGTCTGTCCTGCTCACATCTCCAATGGTTGTACACGTTGTCGTTAACGTGGCTTCACTCCACATCAGCCACGCCGCTTTGCTAGCTAAAACACCGGTGTCGGCACATAAGGACGCTGTCATAGCCTGTCAGCAACGTTGATTGGCTGCGTATATACCCATTATTGGCTGAACTATGGGATAAGGTGGCATCGTTCTAATCCCATACGGGAGCAGCCAGTCACTTACTGACTAACACTGCAAAACAGAATTGTTAAAGTATTAATTTTAATTTCAATTCAGGTTAGATTTTTTTTTGTGCGCAACGCAGATTTTCTGTGCGCAGAGACCGTGCCAGCAGTGCGCAATTGCGCACGTGCGCAGCTTAGAGGGAACATTGCGTTGTGTGCAACCCCGTTAGTACAGACCAATTCCTGCTTCATAAATAGTTCTTCTTCTTTTTGGAACTGGAATTCCAAAACCGCTGGAACCACAGGGAGGAATTATTGTGACCCTATCCTGGAACAATTGTGCTAATGGCAAAGATATTTAAAAATTTGTAAATTTTAAGTACAATTTGACAAAAAAAGATTTAAGACTAATTTTGGGGGATTTTACTAGTTTTAAAAATAATTTAATTACAGATTAAAGAAAAATAAACTAATAAACGGAGATTACAACAAATAATACAGCATCTAACAAATCTCAGTAATTTAATAATTGCAGAAGAGCATTACAAAAAGCTAAAAAGGAATTTTGGATAACGTAAAGAACAATAAAAAAGAGAGGCATCACAATAGATTGATGACTCATTTTAACATTGAACTTATCATCTCATCCACATCTGCCACATCTGCCTGAGGTGATCATAATATCTTTGCTTTTTTTTTTAAGTCCTACATAACCCAAAATTCACTTTTTGATAAATAAGCCAATTTTAGGAAAAGTCATGAAATATAAAGTCATAAATATATAATAGATAATAGATTTTACCAGAATTACATGATTTTTAAAAAGCCAAGAGGACAAAATGACTCCATTGGCGTTTCTAGTGCTAAGTTGTGTCCGTTGTGTCTGCTAAATCTGTGTTGTTACACACAGTTTCCTGGAGATTCTGAATTTCCTGGCAGTTTGTTTTTTGTTAGTTCTTTCATCAGTTACAGTTAGAAACATCCCGTAAAACATCATGTAAAAGCTGAGCTCTCTTTTCTTCACGTTCGCTTTCTTCCTGCACTGGGTAAAATGAATCCTCATAATACACATTAGACTGAACTAATAAAGGGTACAGCAAGGCTGATAATATCCTGATATTTTAGTAAATGTCGCTTTTTCTTTGAGCTGCTCTGTCATCACACTGTTTTTTCAACTTGTTAAGTTGAATCACTAGAAGTAGAGCTTGTGGAAGAACTCCTGCCAGGGTGAAAACTTTTGTTTTTTCTTAGTTTCTGCATTTCTATGTGTGAAAAATTGATATTTTGCCTCGCAGCATCAAAGGTGTGTGTCTTTAGCCCTTTAGCTTTTTTTTTTACATAGCCAATATGTCTTCATGTTAAAGTTACATTGCAACCTGTTTCTCTGGCATGCTCTTGACAGACATGAATGCCTTTATTGATGATTTTCATCTGGATTGAGATATTTTTCAAAACAAATTCAGAAAAATCCCAGTTGCAAAAAACAAATAACCGTGTAAATGTGAAGCTAGCTGTCATGTTCCTGGGTCTGTTGACCCAGCATTTTAGTTTATTTTGATGTTGGTTAGCGAAGTTCATTTGTTTATTCGATTCCCCTTGTGTTCTCTTCCCCTGTATTTAAGTTTCCCTCACTCTTTATGTGTTTCATGCTGTGTGTCTTATGTTATTAAGTTTGTATTGTCATGTCTGCGTCTCATGTTTCCTGTTTTATTTTGAAGGTCTGTGTCCTATGTCAGTGTAGTCGGCTTTGCTTCCTTTGTCTCCTTATGTCAGATTAGTGTCAGCTGTTTCCCCATGTGTTCCCACTTCCCTCATTAGCCTTCTGTGTGTATTTAGTCTGTGTTTTCTCATTCAGTCTTTGTCAGGTTGTCTGTTGTTCTTGTTATGTTTCAAGTTGAGGGTTTTTTCATGTTTATTTTTTAGTTTCACCAGTTTAGGTTATTGTTTATGCTCATCTTTGTTTTCCTTATGTATTACTTCGTATATCTCCATCAGCCATATTAAACGGCTCGCTTTTTGTTAATTCAAGTTTTGTTCCACATTCCATTTTGCCTGCATTTTGGGTCCTCTTCGCAAACTCATACGGTGTGCTGCTGCATACTGTGACACTAGCCTAATTAGCATTCCTTTTTCTCCAAAACCAAAAGAGTCTCGGATATGCTGAATGGAGAAGATAATCCAATAATTAATCCAACAGCTAATAGGACAAAGAAATGGAAAGCAAAAGTCAGACTGATTTTTGAATCCAATTCCTGGATTCCAATTTTTCTTTTTAAATTACATTTTTAAAAGATTTTTAATATTTCTTTTTAATTCTGAGTTTGAAAATGTTTTTAAATTAGGTTTTAAACAGGGGTTTAATACTTTGTTTGTATTTTATTTTTATCCTTTTTGAATTTGAACTCATCAGAAAAAGCAAGAACATAGGTGAAAAACACCACTGTGAGAGTAATGGAGGACTTTTCTGAAAGACTGAGGAAACACTGGTGATTCCTTCTAATGCAGAGACATTAATTGGAATTGGGTCAAAAAGTGCCAATGTGAATATTAGCCATTACACATCCTTAAATGTATGTATTTTTTTGTCAGTTCCCCTATGTCTAGGTTTATGTCAGTTACTGTGCTACACTAGCTGTTTTATTTTGATACAATTTTGTCTCTGCATGCTGTGTTTAGCTTTACTTCCTCCCCTCTCTCGTTGTGGTGTTTGTCTACAACTGTGCTAATTCATCCGGGCTGTTCTAATCAGCCTTTGTGTAGTTATATCCTTGATTCTTCCTTTTGTGTTTGTTGTAGCATCTGTTATTTCTCCATGGCATTCCTGTATCAATTTCCAGTTATTAAAAAAAAATGTAAATAAGTCATCCTTGATAGTTGAGATGCAGATGTCTTTTGGCTCACTCACTCTATACGTGTGCACAATTTCATCATAAGTTACTCCAAATTTCCCAAGAAAATAAAAGACAGTTACGCTTAAATTCAACAAGATTAACGGAATGCGATGACTTAATATCAAAAATAAATTAAAAGCCATCCATGATATTTGACATAAAGAAAACACATTCCTCCTATGTGTGTAACCACTCCACAAGTTTGCAGAGTTTCATCCCTAATTGCAGAAGAATTCCTGAGAAAATAAAGACAGTTGCGTTCTCGTGGTGTTCTGTGGCTCCGTAGTGTCGTGGTTAACACGTTTACGGGCCAAGCAACAGGTTGCTCGGCTGATTACAGCCGGAGACTGGAAAGTGAGCCTAATTCCCTTTGCAGTCACAGCAAAAACCTGATCTCTGTTTTAATCTAGACCTAGGGACAACTGGAAGCATTTGGTCCGCAGACCTCAAAGATCTCACTGGAGTATACCAAATTAGAAGATCAGAAAGATGCAATTTTTTAAAAACAAGATCTTAAAATAAATTTGAAAACTCACTGGCAGCCAGTGTAACGAGGCAAATATAGGGGATATGTGCTCTCGTTTGTGTGTGCCAGTCAGGAACCTTGCCGCGGGATTTTGAACCAGCTGTAGTCGGCCAATTAATGACGAAGTAACACCATAGAGGCTGTTGCAGAAGTCGAGGCAAGATGAATTAAAGGCATCGATTGCTTTCTCAAAGTCTCTGAAACAGAGAAATGGCTTCACCTTTGCAAGTAGGCTTAGGTGAAAGAAGTCAAAAATATGGAGCTACCTGCTCTGGTGATTCTTTGATCTCAGACTTTTTATTGCTTTGACAAAATATACACTGTTAAAAAAGAAGATTAAAGTCCTGACCAGGACATCGCAGAGCTCCTGGACAGTGCAGCCTGGTCATGTCGGATGGACCAATACATAATGTCCCAGAGCTGTTCTATATTCCTCCTCAGTATCTCTCTTGCCCCAGACAGGATTACAAGCAGCGATGTAGTGGTTCAGTATATACAACAGTACTCACAGACGCCCAAATCCAACTTGTTGGATCTCTTATTGGAGTTCAGTGCATTACAAGGCACTTTCTATTTCGTTGAGACATATTTGAGAAGAAGGGACAGACAAAGGATGTCAAACAGGTCATTATTTAGCATTTTACAAACAATTAAATCCCTGTTCAATTTAAAATACAGTGTGATATCTTACAGCTTAGTTTTTTCCCCCCACTGAATGTACAGATGCCCTGTAAGATTTTAACTCCCTAATGCTTAATGTTGGTAATGCTTAACATTTCCTAATGTTAAGTCAGTGGATTCCAGGAGAAGAACATGTTAGCAGCCAGGCATGCTTATAGTATTTGTGTGTTGAAAGGATTATTTTAACACAGTAATTGAAGTTACAGTTATTTGGATTCTGTTTTAGGTACATAACTAGGTTCTAATGATTTCAGCTCACTGTGCTGAAAAACAAAGTTACTGCTTTTGATCTGAGACGGAACCACAGCAACAAGTTGTTTCCCTTTTTTCTGCAGTGCTGTGGGGAAACAATAGATTTCTGTGGATTTCCAAATAAAGAAACATGATTACCTGCTGTGTTTGTTCTTAGCGTGTTCGGTTTTGTTAGTTCTGAGTTGCTTTCGTTTAATTCCTCCCTCAGTCTTCCTTTCTGCTTTATTTAGTTCATTTGTGTTTTCCTGTTTAATTCAAACATTTTCCATTTAACTTTGAAAGTTAGTTTTACGTATGCTTTGCTTTTAGTTTTGTTTCCTTTTTTTTTTTTTTTTTTTTAACCTGTCCCGTTTGGTTCTTTTGCCATCAGAATTATTGTCTAAAGGCGAAGAAAGATGCCCAACGGATTTACTTTACCAAATGGACCATCCCAGCCTTGCCGTAATGGTCCATTTGATTCAACTTTTTATTGTTTATTTTATTTTCACTTGCTGAATACGACTTGACTGGAGGAGAGAATGTGGAGAAAGAAAGAGGGAAAGAAAAAAACCTGAGAAGAGGGACGGGGAAAAATGGCAAAAAACAAAAACCAACAGAATAAGCAGACAAAAAATACATATATCGATCACCTGGATCACCTGTTGAGAAAGAAAAAAGAAAGCAAGCAGAAGAAAATGAGAGTAATAAACAAGATCACAATGATATATGAGAATATGACAGTAAATACTAAATATTAAACATTATTGTGCAGCACGTGAGATCGACAGCGCACAGTGTGCTTTGAGGTAGGAGCCAAAAAGGGTGTAATTTGTGTGTGTGATCACCCGTGTGTACACCTGTGAGCATGAACGCGCTTGTTTTTAAAAGGTTCCTTCATGTAATGATCTGCTAGAGGGTGTGGGGGGCCACTGCCCCGACCTCCAGGGCATGAAGCAGGTATGGAGGAGATCAAGACTCCAGACATCCAGAGGCCCCCAGAACACAAGAGACCAAGGAAGACCAACAGAGGGGCAGCCGCGCCACTATCCCAGAAAGAGCTGAGGAGAGTCCCAGATGAGGGGTCACTCAGCAGCCGCGGAGCAGAAGCCAGGGGGGGTTGCAGTGACGTGCCCGTGAGCTCCGCCGGCAGCCAGCTGTGCCTGAGTGGCCGAGCCCCGGGCCGTGAGGCCGAGGGCACCCCATCCCCAAAGTGGCCCGAGCGAGCCCCAGGCTCCAGGCCCCAATAAGCAGCCGCCAAGGAGTGAGCCGGTGGGTACCTGGGCGCCCACCCCCGGAGACAGAGAACCACCAACGCACCGATGTCTGAGGGCGTCCGCCACCGGCAGGGGAAGTGGTGGGGGGAGATGGGCCTCCAAACCTTGGAGGGCCTGAGATGTCCTCAGAGAGGTGGCGTCTGATACCCAACCTGACATATAGACACAGACAAACAGGCACACACAGATACAAACATCTATTCCCACCCTCATGCTCTCATATACAATTGCTCAACACTCACCCAACGTGGAGACAGACATAGAGAGACGCTGTACACACAATCACACTCCCCAAGCGTACTCTAAGCCCCGAGTCTAGGTACCCTTGCCCCTGGAGGGGGAAACTGCACCCAGACTCAGGTGGTGTTACCCTTTTCCCTGCGGTGGGGAGAAGCAGACCGCCCCGACTCCGCAGCAGCAGGGAGGCCCCATACACCAGACCCCAGTCGGACGGCCAACTCCTCCTCCTAGCCCCCCTGCTCCAGCAGGCCGCAGAGAACGGGGGTGTAGGAAGACTCCAAACCTCCCTCCACCCGCTCATATGTACTGTTGATGTATGTGTGTTCTAAGGTGCATTTAAAACCCAGGAGGGCATGGAGCCACCTGCCAGAGCAGCAGGTAAGCATATAGCCCCTCCTGATAGCCCTCAATGTCTACATGTATTTAAAATTGAGAGGTGGGCAACGACGCCAGGGGTGAGGTGTACACCCTGATGGTAGTTTGGAATCCGTGTAGCGTGCCCACCTCCAAGATCCTATATGTATGTGTAATGAGAGTGTGAGTAATGTGAATGTCTAAGTTGTGGGATAAAATTGAGGCAGAGGCAGCCAGAAGGGGACAGAGGGGGGGGATGTCTCCTCTGCACCCTGGTGACACACCCCTACCCCAAGGCCCTGCATGTGTGGGTGATTGTGGTGGAGCGGGAAGAGGGAGGCCGCTGGAGATGGGGAGGGAAGGAAGGGAGGGGCAAGTGACCCCTCCCTGGGGCCAGCTCCCCCGCTGACCCCAGTAGGCACCCCCATGCTGTGCAACCCGCCAGGGAAAGGGGGCCCAGGCCCATCCGGACCGGGGCCCAGTGCAGCAGCGCCCCCCGGCCCCACAGAGCCCGGGACAATTCACCTGACCCCACCACAGAGAAAACTGCACCCACCCCATCATCCACTCATCTTCCAGACTACACAAGACAATAGACGCCCAGGCTGAGATCTTCCTCCACCACTCCTGTATCTCCCCCTCCTGCAGAGAGAGTTCCTGAAGAGAGGAAAGCTCCTGCAAGATGTGACAACCTCCCCCACCAGTTGAAGAGCCCCCCAGGTGGCTCGATGCACCGGCGGCACCCCGCGCCAGGGCCGGGCCCCCATACACCCACCCGCCCACAACCTCGGCAACACACCAACCAGGACCCAAGCCCCTGAGGCCCGGCCAGGGCCCCAGCCCAGAGACGGAGCGCCCCCAGAACCTTACGCCCATCCCGGACCCACCCAGGGGCAGCCAGGCTACCAGGTCAGTAACCCACGTCCGTCAGCACAGACCCTCCCCTAGCCCCGCTGCACGCAGCCACGAGGAAACCGTCACCTAAGAGCCAACAGAGCCCCTAATTGGCCATGACCGCTACCCCGGGTTGAGCCCCCCGAGGAAGATGCTCCTGGGGAACCCCCCGACGCCCTAAGCCTGTCCCTACCCCCACACCAATCACAACAGTGAAGGTGGGACCAAACTATGGCCCCCCACCCCCACTAGGTGATGGAGCTGATCAAAGGAGCCCAGAGCAATTGATCTGATGTGGTGGCAGAGGCTGTATCAAGACTAATGTAATCTAATAGATAATTTCTATATTGGTTAGAATTAAGATTATTTTTATTTTTCCAGTTCATGAGGACTGTTTTCTTGGCTATGCATAGGGCAGTGAAAACCATATGGGCTATATTCTTTTCCGTAGTGACATTATCTAAGCTGCCCAACAAACATACTAAAGGAGAAGTTGGAATGTTACATTTCAGACACTTTGATAAGTCTTCACATATCTCACGCCAAAACTTCTGAACTGGTGGACAGAACCAAAGAGCGTGGATATAATTGTCCGGTGAATTGGTTTGGCAGTGTGAGCAGTTGTTGGTAGACGTAAAGCCCATCTTGAACATCCGATGACCTGTATAGTGCACTCTATGTAGTATTTTGTATTGAATTAATTGAAGACTGGGATTTCTAATTAAATGAAAGGTTTTTAAGCAAATCTGAGACCAGAAGTTTTGGTCTAAGTTAACTGATAAATCCGCTTCCCATTTTGCAATAGGAAGTGATATTGATTCATCTGTTTTAGAAAGCATTCTGTATATTTTGGATAGTAATTTGGGGGTTTTAAGAGTAAGAAATTGAACCACACTTGGTGGTGTTTGTAGTTCAACTTGACCCGGTTTAAATCTCTTTTTTACTATGGATTTAATTTGTTGATATTCTAAAAATCTTTTCTTGTTGATCCCATATTGTGTAACTAGTCTGTCAAATGAAATAAATTCTGTTCCTTCTAGTATATGTTCTAAATATTTGATTCCTTTACTACTCCAATCTGAAAAGTTTATCATATTATTGTTTTGTAATATGTCAGGGTTGTTCCAGATAGGTGTACGTTTGCATGGGATTAATGGAGACTCTGTCAACTTCAGAAACTCCCACCATGCTGTCAGAGAAGAGCTGATGTTAACACTTTTGAAGCATTCATGTCGTTGGATGTTTGAGCTGATAAACGGTAGATCTGAAATCTCTAGATTATTGCAAAGTGCTTGTTCTACATCTAGCCAAGGTTCATCTAAGAGGGTATGTTTTTGCCATCCTGAGATAAACTGAAGCCTGTTGGCCAAGAAGTAGTGCTGAAAGTTCTAATAGGTAGTTCTAATCCTCCTTTATCCTTGGTCTTTTGTAGTGTTTTTAAGCTTATACGTGGGGGCTTATTTTTCCAAAGGAATTTGGACATATATGAATCTAGAGATCTGAACCAATCTTGCGGCGGTTTAGTTGGGATCATTGAGAATAAATAATTTATTTTTGGTAAGACCATCATTTTTATAGCGGCAACCCTTCCCATGAGTGATATGGGTAGACATTTCCACCTAGCCAGATCACCTTCTACTTTCTTTAAAAGTGGGATATGGTTTAATTTAGTTAGATCTGCAAGCTTGGGAGAAACATTAATACCTAAATATTTTATATTTCCCGATTGCAGTGGAGTAGAAGAGGAATTATGGAAGGAGCAATTAATCGGAAGGACTGTAGATTTTGACCAGTTAATTGAGTAATCTGATATTCTTGCAAAAGAGTTTATCAGTTCAATCACCCCAGAGATATTGGTTTGTGAATTTTGGAGAAAGAGTAACACATCATCCGCATAAAGGCTGATTTTATGTTCCACGTTCTTGCATTTTATGCCCTTAATTACTGAATTCTGTCTAATTGCTGCTGCTAGTGGTTCGATAAAAATTGCAAACAGTGAAGGGGAGAGTGGGCATCCCTGCCTGGTGCCCCTCAGGAGACAGAAGCTGGAGGATGTTTGGTCATTTGTTCTGACACAAGCTGTTGGGGAATTATATAATATTTTTAACCAGTTGATGAAAGAAGATCCAAAACCAAATTTGTGTAAAGTTGCAAATAGAAATTTCCAGTTAACTCTGTCAAACGCTTTTTCTGCATCTAGAGAAAATATTGTAGTTTCAAGGTTTTTACTGTATGAGTAGTCTATCAAATTAAGTAATCTACGTGTATTTGTTGATGAGTGCCTACCTTTTATGAAACCAGTTTGGTCAGGATGAATTAAGAGGGGGGTTATTTTCTCTAGTCTCTTTGAGAGAGCTTTGCAAATTATTTTAAGGTCTACATTTATAAGGGATATTGGACGATAGCTTGAGGGATATACAGGGTCTTTGCCTGGTTTTAGCAGGAGATTAATGTTTGCAGAATTCATATTTGGTGGAAGTCTGCCATTTTCTTTGATTTCCAACAACGTTCTGTAAAAAACTGGTGCTAGAATCGTCCAGAATTCTTTGTAGAATTCTGCAGGAAAGCCGTCTGGACCTGGAGCCTTATTATTGGGCATATTTATCAGGGCTTCCTGGAGTTCACCTGGCGTCAGTGGCGAATCCAGTGCCATTGCTTGAGTGTCTAATAATTTTGGGAGAGTTATGTTGTCTAAAAACTGATCAATTTCCTTTTTAGATGGGTTTATTTGTGGTGAATACAACGTTTTATAGAAATCCCTGAAAATGTTGTTTATTTGTTTCGGTTCATATATTGTGTTCCCAGATGAATCTTGAACAGCACATATAGTTGTTTTTTCTTTATTTATTTTTAGCTGGTTTGCTAGAAATTGACCGGATTTATTACTATGTTCATAATTTTGTAAGCGTAGTCTTTGTACTAAGAATTTTGTTTTTTTATCAATTATCTCATTTAATTCTAGTTTTGTTTTGCGTATTTTGTTCAATGTTTCCTGATCTTGGTGGGACGCGTAGGCTTCTTCTAGTGATTTGATGGTTTTTTCTAATTCCTGAATATTTTTGTTTTCTTTTTTCTTTTTATGTGATGAGAAAGAAATTATTTTACCTCTCATCACGGCTTTCCCTGCTTCCCATAAAACAGAAGCTGATGTTCCGGGAGTGTCATTAAAGTCTAAATATGAAGTCCACTCTTTTTTAAAATATTTAATAAAGTCTTCATCTTTAAGCAGTGATGTATTAAATCTCCAGTTTTTACTTGGCGTAGTATTATTCTTGTGCATTAGTGTTAAAGATACAGGAGCATGATCGCTGACAGCTATAGGGTGAATCTCAGTGTCTGAAATGTCCCTCAGCAGTGAGCTGCTGACCAAAAAATAATCCAGACGAGAGTAGGAGTGATGAACATGTGAGAAAAAAGTATATTCCTTACTGGTGGGGTGAAGGGAGCGCCATGCATCGCAAAGACCAAAGTCACTCATATACTGTTTGATTATATTTGTGGACTGCCAATTACGCTGAGTTCCTGCTGTATTGAGCCTATCCATTTCTTCATTTAGTCCAAGGTTGAGGTCGCCTCCAAGAACAAGTGTGCCATCTAAGTGTTCAGAGAGTGCACTGAAAAAACTGTGAAAGAATGAGGGATCATCAACATTTGGACCATATACACTTACAATACATAGCTTTTTATCAAGTATAGATAGTTTAATGATTAAGAATCTGCCCTCTGGATCTATAACTGTATCGAGTACTGTGAAATTAATATTTTTATGTATTAAAATTGCTACTCCCCTTTGTCTAGAATTATAACAAGCTGAGAACACATTAGGAAACTCAGGTGTTTTAAGTTCATTCGAACCTCTAAGAGGTCTGTGGGTCTCTTGTAAAAGGACAACATCTGCCTGTAGTTTTTTGAGTTGGTTAAATATTTTTAACCTCTTTTCTCTGGAGCCAGCTCCATTTACATTCCATGTAACGAATCTCAGTGCACCCATAGATGTCTGTGTATAACTAGGGGTGTATGCTGTGTGTGTCGCTTAGACAGGTGGAGAGAATACATCACTTGTTCATAAATAAAGAGAGGGAGAGAGAGAAAAAGTGTGTGGCGAGATGCTCCCTGAGTCTGACTATGTGTTTGCATATTTACTAAGATGAGTACGCTTGGCTTAAATGTGTGTATCCTATACAACTGTGTGCGCTGTCTGAGTGATGTAAATGTGCTGCCGTTGAGCGCATGACTGTGCGTGATCGTGCTGTGCGTATGTGTCGAAATAAAGGACGTTGTTTGTGGATGAGTGTGGAAGCAGGTGATCGAAGCAGTGAAAGAAAGAAAAAAGAAAGAAACCAAGGACAAGGGTGAGCAGCATAAAAACAAGAGGGGAAAAGGAGAGAAGAAAAAACAAGAAGAGAGAGAGAGAGAAAAAAAAAAGAAAAACCGGAAACATTCTAATCAAACCATTGACGGAGAGTGATGGTGTTAATACTGCTATGATATCACACCTAAGATGCGATTTGATACTGGTAAGTTAAACAGATGTTAATGCAAGTTAGTGTGAGTGGATGGGGAAAGGGTGTAGCGGATTCTTATCTGGTGTGAAGTTAATACAGCCACGGAGTGATGTCGGGGTCGCGGTGGAGCTGTCCGTCCACGTACAGCCGGTCCACAGCGATGACAGCGCGGGAGCCCTTCTGGATGAAGCCGCGTCGGATTGGGAAGAGGACCCTGCGTCGTTCCAGGATCTCTTTGGGGAACTGGTCGTTCACGCTGAAGTCCGTTCCTTTTAATTCCCTGCCGCGGCTTTTCACATGTTCCTTTTGTTTGAAGTGGCCGAATTTGGCCACGATAGGACGTGGTCTCCCGGCCGTAGCCCGAATGGGGCCGAGGCGATGCACCCTATCGAAGACGATGTTCTTCACCGTGTCCTCCGGCAGCTTCAGGTGGTTTTTGATGAAGCTTGTTACCGTGGTCTCCGCGTCCTCTCCAGCGGCTTCTGGAATACCAGAAAATACCAGGTTATCACGCATGCTACGAGCTTGTAGATCTATAACTGTTTCTTTTATTTTTTTATTTTCTCTATTGAGCTGGGTAACATTTTCTGTGAGACATTTCACCGACTCCCTTAGCGTGGCATTTTCAGCAGCGAGCGTTTCCACCTGCTGCTGGCTGAACTCCAGGGATTCTCGCAAGCATTTAAATTCCCGGTGAAGAATCTCCACCAAGGACAGCCTTGCGTCGAAGCTGGACAATCGCTTGTCGATTGACTCCAGTATGTCGGCAATATCTTTGCCGGCTGGCGATGTTGTGCCGGGGGAATCTGCCGGGCGAAGTCTTTTCAACGATGGCGTCTCAGATTTGGCCGGGGAAGATGCACTCTGGGCCTTCTTCATCACGAGATCCTGAAAGCACTGATCAATGTAATCTTGGAGAGCCTCTAAACTCTCCCCGTTGTTCTCCAGGGTGTTGGAGATTATTAAGACAAATATTGTTAGTTATAAGACAATTGATAAGTGTATTTGGTAATACTGAAGCTTAAAGGAATTTGTACAAATCTAAACTACCATTTGCTTAATTTTCCGCCAAAATCTCCGGCGTCTGACGTCAGTTACAACATGAGTCGCTTACCTTGTCCGTCACTTCCGTCACTTACCTCGCTTCCGTCACTTACCCCTCTGACCGGGTATGTTAATTCTGCATCAATGCCCTTGTTTTTCCTGTTTCTTTTCTAATTCAGTTGAGCTGTGTCTCGTTCTCCACAGCTGTCTCCACTTTTCCTAATTGCCCTTCTGTGTATATGCAGTCCTGTACAAGAACAGCTGTCTCTGCTCCTGTTTTCTGTGCCTTTGGTGTTTCTCCTAGTAAACCCATTGAGTTTTCAAATTTCCCTTTTTGGATTCATTTTTCAACACTTGGATTCTCCAGACTTTTGTACATTTGTCAATTAAGGACTTGCTTCTTTTTATAAAACAAAAACAACAACAAAAAAAAAACCTCTCTCTTCCTGTACCTGTCCATGTTTGGGTCCTACACAACATTCAGGCTGCACAACCTGCAGGCAACAACAGGAATTTGGCATTTATTTTCTCCACAATAATTTCTGACCTGAACATGAAAGCGTTAATGACTTATTGCTGAATGCACTGTCACATCAGTGTTAAATATTAAATATCTTTTTATTAAAGACCTTATGCTGGAGAACAGATTATTACATTAAACATGTTACCTGTAATGTATCAGCAGTGTTCCTCTTCTCCTTCTTGATTTTTTGCTGGAGGTGGCTGGTATTTCAGATCCAACCATTTCTTTTGTGCTCTATAAGAAATGATACATGTGAAAAAACAATTGACCTATAATTTTATTTATTTGTTTTTTTGTTTGTTCGGGTTTTTTTTTGTTTGTTTTTTACAAATTCTGATTAAGTTTTGTCTTACATCAATTGTGTCATTATTGAAAAGTGAATTACCATAATTATTAATTTCTTAAGTCAAAAACAAAGATCACCTTCAGTTGATTTTTTTGAGCTTTTTCTTTAGATTTTCTCCAGATGACTGCAAATGGATCACACAATAGTTCCTTGGATGCCCTCTCCATTTCTTTCAGCTTATTCCTCCTCGTCCACAAGACAAATGTGAACGTCGTCTTCTCCTTAAGGTGGCCGTGAATAGTCTCTACTATGATATCAGCACATGCCTATGTGAAAAACTTGCATATGCCAGAACATAGATTTAACTCAATAAGACTGAAAAGTACAATATTCACAGATGCACAGAAATCCAAAAGAAAGTAAATACATTTACATAATGTACATGGAATACATGGAATAAAAGATTTGAGACATTTGAAGACGGCAAGGGAAAAAATGCACTTACTGAGTATTGATCTGAAATATATAATATGCAATGATGTGTGTGCAAGCTATAGAAAGGGCTTCACTTCCTGTTAAACAGCAGTGCACAAAACAAGAGGAAGTTAACATTCAACACCATGACATTTTCACTGAATTTAACGGTCACTGAGTGGTGAGATAAATGTGTGCATAAGCCATAGTCATAGCTAACGCTTTTTATGCACTTACGCAGTGCCTAGGTTCATCTCAGCTAATGCTGAGTCCATGCAGAATCACTATGTGCTCCACTTCAGTCGACACGACTCTGCATAACTTTGATTAGCGGAATCAGAAATTTCTGTTTCTTAGAAGTCAATAGTAGATAGAGAATTGGTATGCAAAACATGGATAATGCAAATATATATTTGACATCAAATGGTGAAAAATCTCATGTTACATTCATTAACATGCTGATCAAACCTTAATCAAATATACTCATTTGCTGATGTAATGGCAGTGGAGTTAAAAGACAGAAATATGAAAACTTGAGCATATAATAAATGTTTCACAGAGTAGCACACTGCTCATTTTATTCTTTTTAAGCTACCTGGAGACGGAGTGCAGCTGAAAAGGGTCCTCTGGTCTCAGCGTCTCTGCTGTCTGTCCTCTCTTGGTCACTGTTCTCTGTGCAGATTCTCAGCTGCCAGCTGTCAACTTTTTTAGAGAGGTCTAAAAAGTCTAATGCAGAAAACGTGCATTAATTGATCAATGATCAATTGAGGCAGTTCGCAGTAAATCAGATAAATGTGTAATGGTCATACAGTGCAAGTATTTCACTACTGAAGATGGAGGAAACCAGTGTTCTTTAACAGGTTTGATTTCCAGAAATGTGTGTAATTCACATCTTTGCCTCCTAATTTATTGACCCAGCCACTTCTAATGAAGGGTTGCTGAACTGAAGAAAGGACTCTGTTTCCTGTTAAACAGTCGGGCACAAGGGAAGATTTTTACAGTTGGCAGAGCTTAGCACATTTAACTTTAGAAAATAAGCGAGTAAATAAGTAAGAGTATCTATGTTAGTAATAAATGGCATGGTTAATAAAGCAGTTTCAATGAGTGAAATCTCCTCCCTCAACTCTCTTCTGTCACAACTGTATAACTCCTTCCCGTCATTAACTTTTGTCCCATGTTTGTGTTTAATAACTAATAATTGTGAGCAGATATTGGGGGTCTTTATTAGTGGTACTTTTAGATGTAGTATACAACTAATACAACAGGTGTAATTCCGCCACTAGGCTCACTGACAGCTTGCTGCATGTCATTTGATTGAGGCTCTGGTTCCCGTAAATCACCTGATTTACTCCTAAGTCTTTCAGCAATTTCAGGATCACTTTCAGCATCACAAAGTGCCTCAGTCTCAAACCTGTCAATTCCCCTTAAATTTTCCTTAACGTAATCATCTCTATCCATCAGAGTCTGAACCTTCATCACTGTCTAACGTTGGGTCGCATAAGTCAGGTGTATCTCTGATTGTTACGTCCTCATACTTTGGATGGTGTTTAAGCAAAGCCCTCACAAGCTTATTCCATGTCACAGCCTGAAACAGCTGATGCCCTTTGAGAAATGGATCTCAAGTTATGAGCTGAAGAGATGATTATGCCACGGTCTTGGTAACTTCACTACTTCTTGTACCTCAGCGAGCACACAGACAACATTGCCATGAACAGCTCTTTTGTTGGCCTTTTGGAAGAGGAATTACTTTGGCAAATGCTATGCACTTGGCAATGAGATGCCTCTCTAACATGTTCAGGTCGCACAGTTCATTTGGAATATCTGTAAGCTGTAAATTATTAGCTATTGCTAGGGGAGACGTATTACCATTTTAAGCTGTCTTTGGCAAGTGTGACAGATCCACTCTCTCTTTCTGTTATTTGGAAGCATGCACTGTTCTGAATGTTGGCATTTATTATGGCAAACTAATAAACTTTCCCATAAGGCAAAAGTTTGTCCTAAGGGTTAGGGCTGGTAAGCCCACTTTTTATTTGTGATCGAAACTGTCATTTTGGTGTCTATTTTGCATCTTCCTCTATATACTTTTGGCTAATGTCTATTGCAGTCTGCATGGTGTTACTCAGTCGTTTGCATTTGTTACACATTGTTTGTCTTATTCTTAGCCATTGTTTAAATGCAGCATCCCTTGCATAACGAGCTGTGATATAAGCCTTTTAAGACTCTTCGAACTCAGAGTGCGTGGTTATACGTAACCTCTGCTTTTGCTTAAAGCTGATGTCCTGTTGGTATCAATTTGTGATGTATGACGTTTGTTTTTATTGGAAACTTCCGTCTTGATGATAATGAGCTTGTTGATATGACTTTTAAACTCTCACAAATCTCACTGCCGTACCTCTTTCTCTGTTGTGATTTTTTCTTAGCATATGGTAATTCTTAATTTTGTTTCCAGTGTCAAAGTTCTTAAGTTTTTCCTTCATTCCTTAGAAATCTTTGTTTCTGTTTTTTTGGTTATTTGGTTATGAGAAGCTACCTCTAGCAGACTGTCATGCTGTAGTTTATCTGCACTTAAACCTGAGATGTGTCCCTTTCGCAGGACAAATACAACCCTGGGCACTGACTGCTTAAGCAGGAGAATTTACATGTGGCAGAGTGCTTTGCTTACCCATATGGAAAATATATATATAAATCTTATAAAGTTTGTATCTGTCTTGTGTGAAACTTGTATGAAAAGCATACAAGAGTGAAAACAGATATAAGATCCCTTGAAAAATTATATAAATAAAACTTCTATGTTTTGGATACTTACTAAAGCAATATATGAAAGTAATGAGAAAGTGGCCACTTTCATGAGAGAATCATATAAGCCTTATATGATTCACTATATGAAGTAGGCCACATCTTATGCAAGTATTTTATAAGTTTTTACTATTTCTTTTCCATATGGGTAAGCTCATCTAGATGCTGAAAAAGCACAGGCGTCAGTTCAAAATGAACACCTGGACTGGTGCCTAACTTTAGTGAAAATTTTGTTAAGCTTTGTTATAAGATCATCCAAATGTGTGAAAAGAAACCCGACAGCTGTACCAGTACCATCTGGGCCCAAGGTAGTCCATCTGGTTGCCTGGAGTGTGGATCACAAAAGCCAAACCTTCCATCCTGGGCCAAAAATAATGTCAAAGATTTCTTCTGTGTTCAAGAATCTTTGGACTTTTTGTAAAGTGTAAACACAAGGGCAGAGATTTTCAGGTGTTGCGAAAGCAGATAAGAAGCAGCAGGGGCCGTATTCAGACAATCTTCCTCTTCTGCAAATAGAACTACTGAAAAAAATATTTTTTTATTCTTAGTAAAAGTATTTTTCACGTTATTTATATTAACTGTTACATAAATCTGCTTTGAGACATGTGCTTGTTGGCATGCACAAACCAAATAACTAAAAAATCTTGTGGAACAGCATGAATAAATTACCTAAATTTTTTATTAGAATGGTCACCCCCTCAAAAAATTTGCTGCCCTCCCTGGTAAGACTGTCTTATGTTGGTAATAATTTGAATAAACGTGAGCACAAGAGAGAGAAAGACACCCTACAATGAGTTGAAACATTAACATTAACTTATAATTATTTATTGCTGTTTAAAACACATTATTATGGATTTCAAAATCTTATTTGGTTTTCATATGTACCTATTTTCAGTTATATCAACTTTAATTGCAACGTCTCTCTTATTTGCCATATTTTTCAAGCAACCTATATTTGACAACAGCATAATAAAACTGGAAATTCTGTTTTTGGTGTGCAATCCCCAATATTTTTAGTGGTCCCTATATTGGCCACCCTTGTGAAAAAAATCTGGAGGCACCACTGATAGATAAGCGGAAGAAAATGGATGGATACTTAGGATAATACAGAGCCAGTACTTGGCACTCCCAAAGCTTTACAGACGTTTTTCCAGAATCCTGTTTCTCTTTCGACACTTTCTTCTTCCACCTGGTTCTGAGAGAGTTTTATGCATAAGTTTTTGTCCGATCAATAATCAGAAACAAAGAAGACGCACCATCTTTTTTTTCTTTTTTTTGTCACGTCCCCTAAGCTTGCCTGAATTGGAAAATCTCTTGAGGCAGCTGTTTCTATTTCTTTCCATCTTGCTTGGTAGTCTACATTGCACCAACACGCTAGGATCCTCAGTTGAGCTGAAACATAGTAATCTTTCGAACATGGGAACCCCAACCACCCTTTATCTTTAGCCAGCTGGATAGTTTGATACTTAATTCGTGGTCTTTTCCCCTGCCATTTGAACCTGGAAATTATTTTGTCCCACTCCTGAAATTGTTTATCAGTTATTTCAACTGGGAGTGTTAGGAACAGATAAAGCATCCTAGGCAAGTCGTTCATTTTGACTGTATCAATACGTGACTCGAAATTTAAAATTGGTATTAAGTTCTTTTAATCTTTTAATATCCTCATTTATTTTATAACACAAAGGTTTAAAATTTGCATTATTTGAAGACGCACCATCTTTAAAGAAATAAACCTCGTTTTAAACAAACGGGATTGGTTGCCAAGGTATCACAGCCGGGCACGTGCGCGCACACCTGCCGCAGTTTGAGTTTAATTAAACTCTCTTTGCGCCTCTCCTCAGTTCAAACCAAACCACTGACGCCGGTGTGCTGTCGCTGGGATGGCTGAACCCCGGAGAGTTCAGCTGTTTACCCTCAGCAGTGATGCGCCCTCTTCTAACTCGCCTTCGACCCACAGGTGTCCGTCAGGGGTTCCGCAGATGGAAGAAACTCGCTCAGACCGACCCGCTGACACCGAAACAGTCCGGCTCGTCCTCACATTATTTGACCCCGACGAGCGGAGCTTCCCGGAGTTCAGCTACACACAGCTTGTTGATAACAAGGTGGGATTAAGTCACGACGTCCACCCTCCTAACCTGTAACCAGTTAAGATACAAACAGACCCGTGACTGTAGTTAGTCTAGGTTAAGTAGGCTAAATATTTTTTAGGCTTTTGGCTAACCACATGAATTTGTAAACCATTTAAGGTATTACACACATAAAAAGCAGTTCAGTTTTAATTCAGTTTGAACTGCATTGCTAATTCAGTAGCAGCCTTTACTTAGTTTAAAAAGTGGTTTAAAAAACAAACTTTTTAAAGCCAGAGCTGGGTTTAAAAGTTAGATAATAGTCAAAATGGGACAAAGATCTGCTTTAGTAACACTCACAGTGGGAGTAAATTGCTATTCTGAATTACTTGATTTGTTAACCTCATGAAAAACTAATAAACATGCTGGTTGCATTGGAGCCAGACGTGTTCAGTTTCCTGTAAAACAATGGTTGGCATGGCATTTGATGGGTTTCAGATAAGTCAGTCAAAAGTTGAAGGACCAGTGAGCAGACTAGAGGAGGAAGAAAAGGGGGAGAACGATGAAGTCGCTGCCATTGCAAGGAAGTTGGAAGAAAAATATGTGAGTAGCCTTTTACTCTTGTAAACAGATTTTGTTTGTTTTGGTTTTTTTTGGTGTTTTTTGTCAGGGTTGATGCTTGCCTACGGCTGGGTGGCCCAGAGGTCAGCCTGGACACGATAACCTGAGAATCTCTTTTGATCAAGTTTTCTGAAACTCTTGTGAACACAAGGTGTGTTTAAATAGGCACTTGACAAATAACAGGCAATAATGACTGTTTGGTCATCTATACTGTTCAGAAACTGCAGGTAAGAATACACTGTGATAAAGAGAACGTTCATATATTAAGGCTTAATAAATGATGTTCACTTGTGGTGACACAGGTTGTGCCTCCGAAAGCAGCCTGTTACTCCTTTTTGTTTTTTAAAAAACAATTACCTTATTAACCTATAAGATTAAATTGATGTGTGAACAAAAGGTGGCGATCACTATGATAAACATTTTGTAAATGGTGCAGTAATGTTATGCTTCCTCTCAATACAGGGTGCCAAACCTAAGAAAAAAAAGGACCGCATCCAGGACTTGATCGACATCGGATATGGTTATGATGAGGAGGATTCTTTCATTGACAACTCTGAGGCTGTGAGTCGGTGTTAGAACACCTTTTGAAATTTCTCACAGCTGGTATAAACTCGTCTTTACCTGCTGTGCTGCACAAAAAGACGGTTTGATTTATAGATTATGACAATGACCTCACTCACCACTGAGTAAATGTTCTTTCTGCTTAAGCATTAGCTCGCTGCTGCACATGAAAGCTCTCAACAGCCATCATGTGTACTGCTTGTGGTTATACAGTCCCTCAGTAGTTTTTGTAATTGTATTACATACTGCTTTTAGTATGACGAGTTTGTACCATGCTCCATCACCACCAAATTTGGTGGGTTCTATGTGAATTCGGGCGTGCTGCAGTTCCGTCAGGCCTCTGACACCGAAGACGATGACCTCACAGCCGAAGAGGAAACGCTTGAGATGACTAAAGTAAGCAGTAAGAGTACATGATTGGCTGCGCTGGATGGCAAATCTGCTAAATAGATTTAAAAGGAAATTTTTGATGGTCCTCGTACCCAATTTTTTTTTTTTTTTTTTTTTTTTTTTTTTGCACCAACATTTTGGTTCTTTATAAAGTTTGAGTTGTTTAACATACCTTCGGACAATTTCCCAGAAACGTAAACTGAATGATGGTCAGGAGAAGCCAGGGAAGAAGCTGTGCAGAGCAGATGGAGAGATAAAAAGCAACATGGATCATAAGTTAAGGTGAGGCTGACCAAAGTTAGTTACTGATGCTGTAAAGCTGACTTAACAACACTAAATTATTCCCTTGTAATTTTCTTGTTTTGTAGCTGTATGTCTGAAATTGGGCAGAGTGATGAGATGAAGATCAAAAAGAAGAAAAAGGCTGTTAGGACTCTGAGTGTCACCAGCATGCTGAAAAAGTTTCAAAAGGAAAAGGAGAGAGAGAGACAGAAGAAAGCGAGGGACAAGGCAGCTGCAAATCTGAGTGCAACAGCAACCGCTCTGTTTCCTGCAGATGCAGGTGGGGGTGGAGGCATGGGGCTAACTGACCCTCTTCTCAGTTTAATTGGTTCAACCAATGACCACGCTCTTATCCAAGCAGCCAGCACAGTAGATTTTGATATTGATCTGGACTCTCTGTTAGAAGTCAGTGAAGAGATCTCATCGCCTAAATCACTTCCTCAACCAGCATTAGAGATGCAGCTGATCCAAAGCAAAACAGATGATCCCGTGCAGCTCGACACCTTTTCTGATCCCAAAACCCGAACTTCAAATTCAAAGACTAATTTTCTGGAGAAATGTGAACCAGAGCAAACCCAGCTTGTGTCAGATTCCAGTTCTACATCACAGAGCACCCCGCTGCCAGATGGACTTCCCCCAGCGCTGAAAGACAGCATTAGAAACCTCACAGCGGTGAGATGTTATGTATTTCTGCTGAAGGGAAAATGCCTGTGCACACTGTATAGGATGACAAACTGATTGCAGTTTAATGAACAATGTTTACACTGATTTTTAGGCAGCCAAGATATCAGAGGGAGAGTCAAAACTCAAGTTCTTCAGTCCAGATATCAACTCAATCCTGCTAGAGTGAGTTTTCCCAAGTGAACGTATTCAAATGTAAAACCATTAACAGTGAACAGAACATATTTCTCTTTGCAAGTTTAAGCGAAAGTCCTTCAGCACAGATATGCATAGCATACAAACTGCTGCTATTATTATTATTATTAATATTATTTTAAAGAATGATGCTTAATTTAAGGGCAAAAAATTAAAAACAAAAAAATGAGGAATAAAAATCTTGTCATGGAAATGAATTGAATGCTCGTGTAAGAAAAAGTTGGACAGTGCCTGCTTCAAGTTCAGGTATTGATCTGTATACCTGCAAACCTTGATCTTGACCTTAAATTTGCTACACATGTGATTATCTGATCAAAAATCTTGTTATACCTATACTCATGCCTAAGATTTCAAATAATCTCCTTCGCAAATTTTAACTGGCTTACACACTAAACTAATATGGTGAACACACAGATTAGCATGGCATACAAAGATAGTAGCTATGTAGGTGCAGCGTCACAAAGCCGCTTTTATGGTTGCATGCTCAAAGGTATACAAAGCAGTATATAGCTCACTAACCCTCTAAATGTGTGCCTGTTCCACCTGTGATATTGAGTGTGGTGTTTAAATGCATGTTTCTGCTCTTGGTGTTTCGGCACAGCATTGAGTTACAGTGTCGGGAGCAGAGTGGGTCACTGCGCTCCAAGGTGTACACACACCTGTCATCTTTCCTGCCCTGTAGCAGAGATACGCTTCTCAAACGTGTAAAGAAACTGCTAATTGCACAAGTGGTGAGTGTGCTCATGTGTTCAGCTGCATTTCTATTACAGAGTTGTAAATTATTTATACTTGAGTGACCTGCTTCTTATATGTGCTCTTGATAAGGGGGAGCCCCCTGGGGTGGAAGATCCCATGCAGAAACTTAAAGATGCCATTGGAAGATCTATGCCTGAGCAGATTTCATGTTTCAATGAAGAATGTCAGGCATATGAACAAGTTAAGACTTCAAAGTAAGTTCATTTATTCTTGGAAAATTGAGGTGAGACTATCAGCTACTAGTGTCTATAATTTTATTTAACAAAATAAAATCTCCTTTCCTACTTACCACCTTGTCTCATCTCCCATTCTTTGCCACAGTTGTGGCTGTATTTAAATTTTACAACCTTTTCTTTAACTTTGAACTTGTTACTCCTCTGCCGTAAAAGGCTGATGGCTGACACAACCAAATTGTACAATTTCAAAAAGGCAGATGCGACATGAACATTACTCTACAGCATGTACATGTAACTGCTGGGCTGGGATCAGCATTTACTCAGCTTTAACAGCACTCTGGCTTCTAGGCTAGCTTAGCATTAGCATGTTGGCTGTGCAGGTGCTTGCAAAGAGAATTGGACTACTGGGAACCATCCCTAGCCCTCTATGACAATGGCATTTTCTGTTTATCTAAAGGGCAACAGAGGACAATGATGAGGAGAAAACTGGGAGAAAAGCAGGTCCTAAGAAAGTGTTCAAGTGGAATGAGGAGATCGGGTAAGCTGTAAAGATCAAAAATGTGTTAACATGTTTTATTTCAGTAAGATCTTTTAAAACTGCGCTTTAGTCCATGAAAACTGACACTTCGACCTGTTCTGTCATTTAGAGAGTGTTTGGGCCAAGTGTTGAAAGCAAAAGCAGAAAACTATAAAAAGGAAAGGAAGGGGGAACAGGAGGTTGAAGAGCATCTCAAGATCTTTCTTGACAATGAGGTCAAACCGCTTTGGCCAAAAGGGTGGATGCAATCTAGGTAAACTATAATGGTGCAGTTTCAGTCCTGAAACTTTATTTTCATGCTTTTAACTATACACGTGTTACCACTTAAATGTCTTTTTTCTCTCTCAGGGTTCTGATGAAGGAGAGCAGGAAATTGTTAGATCTCTCTTCATTACTGTGAGTGCAGTGATGGGCGGAATTAAATGTTGTTACTTGTATGAATTTCTACATAAAATGTTTAAAGTTATTTACCGAAAATACAAGCATTGTTTCACATGTTTAGAACGAAGAAGGCCAAGTGTGAGAAGAAGCAGTCATGTACATTCTCAGATGACTGTAATGACGATCGGGGAAATCCACCACTGACAGAAATGTCCAGAGGAGCAGGTTCTGTCTTCACTGAAGGCTCCGATATACTCAGTTCTGTTGTTCACGAGGGTGCTGCCATGAAGAAGGGCGAGGTCAAAAAAGTGGAACTGGATGTCAGAGCCACCTCAAATGCAGAGTCGGAGAAATCTCAAGTTGATGAGACACCCACTCCCGCTCATTCCCTCCTGGATCTCCTTGCTGAACAAGCCCTGGCTCAGGAGCAACACCTCCCAGGGCTCCAGGAGTTCCTAGCAGAAGCTGCAAAAACCAAGTGTTTTGTTCAGCACTGGAGCTTCGCAGAGACACAGAGTCCTCCCTTACTCCCTCCTCCTCCTCCTCAGTCCAGCCCAGTTGGTTTCCCAGCACAGAGTACATGTGGTGACATTTTGTCTCAGATGCTTCAGGTTGGAGGCACCAAACATGCAGATGCTGTTCAGGTGCAGAGTGTCTCTGAAGGTGGTGGTGCTACAAAATGACAACCTTCAACAAAGACATGCAGTAAGTTGTATATTTTCTTTTTGTTCTAACATTACAACGACTCTGAATTTATAGTGCTCCCCATGTTCAGTTTTCTTTCTGTCTTAATAAAAGGGGACACTCCAATGATTTAGGGAATTAATTGGATAGCAGTTTTATAGAACTGAACTAAAATGATCAGAAATGCTCAAAATGACAAAAATCAACAACCAAAGGGACATGTTTGTACTAGAAACAAAATTAATTTCAAATTCAAATCTGATATTTAGACAAAATAAAAGATTGCTGTAGCTCCAAGGTTCAAAATTGGCTCCAAAATCGTGAAACCTGCATTCTGTCTTCTAAGAGTGAGAGGATTATCCATGATGTGTGTTAGCTAATGGTTTCTAAACGACAATGGCAGCAAAAACACTGACTTCATTGTGGGACCAAACCAGTGTGTGACATCATGGTTTAGTAGTTTACGTTTTAATCAAACGCAACACATCAATTGCTGCAAGATGCTTTATGTATTCCAAAAAGTTTAAATGTCAAAATAAAAGCTTTATAATCAACATTTTAGATAAAATGTTTTTCTTTTTAGATGGAGCAGAATCCTTGAAGATGAACTGGGCACATGAGGTTCTAATGGAGTAGTTCTTATACTAAAATCAACTAAGTTTAATGTCTTAAACTACACACTTTCACTTAATACATAATAAAGAGAGCATGTCATAGGTGTTTATTTGGTGCTTTATTTTAACATTTTGTACAGCAACTGAAGGTTTTAGTAGTGATTCATGTTACCAACTTGACTGAGGCTAGTAACAAATGACTCAAAACAACAAAAAGTTTAACTGCCTAGTCAGCTTATTTAAGCTGAAATTTACTGTGCAATGAAAGTATTGCAAAGAGTAATGCAGGAGTTGTGAATAAGGATGTAAAAATAAAATGTCTCAACAAGCCTAAAGGACGATGAGGAAGTCTAAAGTTACCCAACTGAAGAGCAGGCTGTTAGACAGTTAGCCTCTTGTACCATTTGGGTGCAGCCTTTGCTTTGACAGCTAACCCAGACAGTTTCCAAAAGGGGGTGGAGTAGGACACTTGGACAGTGAGTTGACACATACATTATGCCCAAGGAGTTTTTTTTTTTGTTTTTTTTTACCCCCACCCACATCAACACATTGATCCAGGTTTCCAAATCCAAAGAGAATCCTTCCAAAAACTCTTGGATTCTTTACATGGCAGGATGGGCGCGTAACTCAGCATTTCTTCAGATATCAAATAGTAATGAAAACACCATTGTGATGTTCAAAAGAAAATAAGACAACCAGATATCTTTCTGGATGCCTTTGCTGGACTGTCTCGCCTTATTTCCAGTTTCAGCTCTTTAAAAGTAAATTGTTTTTAACTAAATCAAACTGCTTTCACATACCCATGAACACTGAGTGACTGAGGACTAAAATGTGAATTTCTTTCTAGAGAAGCTTTCAGTCTGGAAGAAGTGAACTTTGCCTTTTGGGCAGATTACAAAGACAGCTTAGTTACATAAGAACATGTACCTGGACAGAAGTTCAGCAACAAAACGATTAAAAAGAACAACTAGAGAGCATCATCTGCTTGTAGTGAGGCTCCACTGTCTTTGAAATGCACATAAAGACATTCAGATTCAAAGCTGAGCCTTGAGGACACGAGGAGTGACACACAAAATTTCTCTGCATTTTCTACAGCAGGAGCACTTTTATCCAAGTAACATGGAAAGAGGAACTTTTAAGGTTTTACACCTGAGTTATCATCTGGGTAAGAAGAACAAGCAGCAAGAAATGTCCACAACAGCTGTTTGCAGTTCCTGGAAAGCAGAAGAAACCGTTTTCAGTACAAGATGACTCCAAACCTTCAGTTTAGGATTCCTCATGAATTTACATAATCATATATCAGAACAAAACATTTCTCAAACTCCAGGAAGGATGATTTGGAACAATGAAAGTAGAAATGTTAACAGGGAGCATTAATTGTGTTCAATAGTAATGCAGACAACCCTACCTCTAGCAGAAAGGATTTTCACTTCCACTGTGAAGTTTTTTGGAAATAATCCTTTAGCTTGGATTGTGTAATTTCCAGCATCCTTTTTATTTAAATGAGAGGGTGGGGCAACTATCTGCCCATTTCTGAACCAGGTCACTGATGGCTGAGGGTTTCCTGTCACCTCACATGGGAATCTCTCTCCCTCTGTTACCTTAAGTTTTACAGGACAGCTGAGCTGTGGTGCAACTGAAACGAGAAGGGAAAAAAATCAGTGGAAGAAAAGACACCTAATACATTTTATCTAACGAAGGAAGCTCTGTTTCTTCACTTTTCTAGTAAGAAGAAAAATATGGTTTAAGCAGTTCTATGTAACACTTTACAGCTGACAGGTATATGACTGGAGAACAAAGAGTGCAGTTTCATTTGAAGTAGTTTGAATATGTGATTCTTGAAATTGCATAAGGAAACATTACACATAACAGCTTTATATTGCCTCATTAAAATGCCTCTGGAGTGATAAACTGGTTCGTAGAGCAGAAAGTCTTCAGTCATATGTTATGAACAGTGCATATATTGTGACTATGGCAGAAGCTCTGGTGGTCATTTCCCACAGTCAATAAGTAAATAAATATTAGGATTATCCACACCTGAACTGTGTTGATATGTTCTTTGCTGTATTTTCTGCACAGTTGTCAATCCCATGTAAAAAGCAATTTTGGAACTGCTGTTGTGGCTCTACCATAATATTGCATCCCGCACACTGAGCAGATCAGGTTACACTTACAGAGCTGTTATGCTGTTTTAAGCTTTGATAACCATATGCACATTAAACGTAGCCTGGGTAAGTAGTTGTTCAGTGATGCTGGGAAAGCTCCAAGTGGCAGAACTGGAGCTCAAAATGTACGTGTTTTAAATGGATGCTGCAGTGTTTGAAGCAAATGGCTTGCATCCACCCTTTTGGCCTTACAGAAAAAGCAAAGAGGGATCCTAAAGATGTGGAGAGGGGGAAAAGAACTAAAGGTGAAATTAAAAAACAGAATCCACATAAATTCCAAAAATTCGTAGCGCAGATCACTGGTTTCACTTACAGAGTCTTTGTGATGCCATCACTGGAAGGTGCTGTGGTCCTTCAGGTCCCAGCTCAAGTTTGGCTTCACACCAATACTGAGCTTCAGTGTCTTCTTTACTGGATACGATGTTCAGAGTGAAGCTCTGAGTCACTGGTTTCTTCTCACTGGATGTATTCGAGTGCATCTGAGCCAGCATTTTCTCCCCTCTGTAGAAGGTCACGAGGACGTTTTCAGCAGGCGCAACCTCTGTAACGTGGCACTGTAGAGTATACTGATCACCCTCAAGCAGTGACTCACTGTGATTTAGAAATGTGATGGATACTCTGTCTGGAGGCTCTGTGGAGAGAGGTTGGCATATCAGCCATGTAAAGTGCTTCATGCATGTCAGAAGGATAATGCTGTTGACTTACTGTAGACTATTAGGGTGAGATTACTGTAACACGGTCCTCCCTGTTCAGATAGGGCAAAACACACAGGCTTGATGGTCCAGTCAATCATCTTCTCAACACTCCAGACCAGAAAACCTTGTGATGTAAAGTTAGGACGGTTCTGGAGTTGCAAAGGGTAACAAATCACAAAGCTATTCAGATTTTTTTTTCTTTTTTCCACAAGTGAAGGCAATGAACAATAAACACAATGGATAATACAATCTTTGTTGAAATACATCGGGTACAGAGATGTGAAAATTTTTTGCCCCCTTCCTGATTTCCTGTGTGTGTGTGTGTGTGTGTGTGTGTGTTCATCACACTCAAATGTTTCAGCCCATTAAACTAATTTCAATATTAACAAGTAAACAAAATGCAGCTTCTAAATGGTGTTTATTATTAAGGGGAAATTAACTGTGGTGTATCACGTCTTTGAAAAGTGGAGTTCAACTTCTGTAGCCATACACAGGTCTGATTACTGCCACACCTGTCCTCGATCAAATCTCTTAAATAGGACCTCCCTGACAAAGTAGAGTAGACCAAAAGGTCCTCAAAACCTAGAAATCATGCTGCAATCAAAGGAAATTCAGGTACAAATGAGAAACAATGCAACTGAGATCTCAGTCTGGATAAGGTTATAAAGCCATTTCTAAAGCTATGGGACTCCAGCGAGACACAGTGAGAGACATTATCCACAAATGGCGAAAACATGGAACAGTGGTGAACTTTCATTGGCCGAACAAAGTTACCCCAGGACCTCAGCAACGACTCATCCAAAAGGTCACAAAACACCCCAGAACAAAGAACAATAGGGCTCTCTTGCTTCAGTTAAGGTCAGTGTTCATGACTCCACCATAAGGTAGAGACTGGGCAAAAATGGCCCCAAATGGTTCCAAGATAAAAACCATTGCTGAGCAAAAGGAACATAAAGGCTTAGTTCAGTTTTGCCAGAAAACATCGTGATGATCCCCAAGCCTTGAAAAATGGTCAGACTGGGGTGTGTCCCATTACTTGTGGCATAAAAGTAACACAGCATTTCAGAAAAGGAACGACATACCAACAGTAAAACGTTGTGGCAGTAATGTGATGGTCCAGTGCTGCTTTGTTGCCTTGGGATCTGGGAGACTTGCTCTGGTAAATGGAACCATGAATCTACCAAAACATCTTGAAGGAGAATATCCAGCCATCTGTTTGCGCCCTCAAGCTGAAGAGCACTTGGTTTTTGCAGAAAGACAGTGATCCAAAACACGCCAGCAAGTCCACCTCTGACTTAAGAAAAAGAGCAGGACTACTTTGGAGTCCTGACCTGAATCGGATTGAGATGCTGTGGCATGACCTTAAAAAGATAATGCATGCTTGAAAACCCTCGATTTTGGCTGAATTACAACAATTCTGCAAAGACAAGTGGGCCAAAATTCCTCCACAGCGCTGTAAAAGACTCAATGCCAGTGATCACAAATGTTTGATTGCAGTTGTTGCTGCTTAGGGTTGCCCAACCAGTTATTAGGTTTAGGGGGCAATCACTTTTTTACACAGAACAATGTAGGTGCCCCCTCTACGTGGACCCCCAAAACTAGTTCATGCATTTATTACATCTAGGCTGGATGACGGTAATTCATTATTATAAGGATGCCTTAAAAGCTCCCTGAAATGCCTTTACTTGAAGCGAAATGCTGCAGCAAGAATACTGACATAGACTAGTAAGAGAGCGCATATTTCTTCTATATTGTCTTCTCTTCATTGGCTCCCTGTTAAATCCAGAATCAAATTCAAAATCATCATTCTAAAATACGTCTTTTAAGAATTTCTAGTACTGTATCACCCCATTAGATCACTTCACAGTCAGACTGAGTTCACTTGTGGTTCCTAGAGTATTAAAAAGTAGAATGGGAGACAGTCTCCAGCTTCCGGGCTCCTCTTTGGTGGAACCAGTTCCTAGTTTGAATTTTGGAGACAGATTCCCCCTTTACTTTTAAGTTTACTCTTAAGACTTTCCTTATTCACAATTATGCTGAAATTATGCTCTCTCCCACAGTGTCCTTTTGCCCTGTGTCCTTCTCTTCACCCCCAACCAATCTCAACAATTGCCTGCCCCTCCCTGGGCACGGTTCTTCCACGGGTTTCTTCTTGTTAAAAGTTTTTCCTATATAAATAATATTGAATTGAATTTACCTTCACCACTTCTGCTGCTTCCATGGTAACCTTTTCATCTGTCTTCCTCTGATTTACACATCTATCCTGTTTTGGTTGTACTAACTTTCATTCCTCTTCTCCTCTGAGCATACCTCCACGTCTCCAGGTTCTCTTCCACCTACTCCATACTCTCACTACTGATCACAATTTCATTAGTGAGCATCATAATCCATGCAGACTCCAGCCTGACCTCATCTGTCAGACTGTCGATCACTACTGTCAACAAGAAGTGGCTCACAGCCAATCCCTGATGTACTCACACCTCACCAATGTCTCGCTGTCCTCATACATGTCCGGCACCATCCTTGCATCTTCTGCCATTCCTGACTTTTCAGGCAGTACCACAGTTCCTATCTTGGCACCCTATCATGTCCTTTAGATCCACAAAGACACAGTGCAACTCCTGACCTTCTCAATACTTCTCAATCAACACCCTCAAAGCAAATATTGCATCTGCAGTGCTCTTTCTTTATTTGCCAATACACTTCACACAGCATAACTCTCTTTGCATTGGTTATGAAGTTGTGAAGACTGTGTGATGAAAATATACAGCTCTCTTATATAAAACTACAAAGTGAGGATATAAGCCTTATATTTAGTTTAGTTAGTGGGTGTTGTTTGGTTCTCAACATATAAAACACTGTGTATAATCAAACACTGATTAACCTACCAGTGGGACTTCCCAACCAATGCCATAATACCCCATTCTTTGTATGGAGCAGTTAGCTTTGACTGGATCTCCAAACCTGTAAAAGGAGATACGCAATTAATTCCCTCAGACACGCAGATGATTCTGTTAATTTGGTGACTGTTTCTTGATGTTGCCTCTTACATTTCAATAAAGTACCTGATCAGTAAAAGTCATGACAGCAACTGAAATATTTAATAGTTGGAAACTGATCCAAGATAAAAAATCAGAGTGCTGATCTTTGCACCATAGATTTCAGAAGCTCAACATAACAGGACTGCAAGTTCAAAACCTCGTGAACCTTTCTGAACAATGAAATACCACAAGGTCACTGAGTGACACCAAGTTATCATTTTACTGTCCAAAAAGGCTTTAAATTGCACAGATGAGTGAACAGCAAGTTAGTGCACACAGACTCTTATCACTGACCACCTACGTCAGCCTGAAATAATCACTCCTTCTTTTTGCCATACCTGACCACCACAGTGGAGGGTGATATCTTTAGAGGGCAGAGGACACTTTGTGTTGATTCTCCAGGTGTGATGGGAGAAGCGACAAGGCTGACATTAGGAAAGGGAAGTGCGATTTCTGGTGGAAGAGATGGTGTGTTAGTGAAAACAGGGTATGAAGTACCTGAGGTTAAGGGAGTGGGAGAAAGAGCAAGACATAATAAGTCATGAAAGTAAACACTGTGTAAATGTACTGTATCTTGAGGTCTGTGCAAAATCATTTTGCACTTTTATTTTTTATCAGAAATCCACAGAACAGGTTTTAACTAAGAAATAAAAAAGATCTGATTTTCCTCACTTTACTATAATAATCCAAGTCTTTAATTGCTAAAGCTTTCCTTACGAATGTCAGCTTATGCAACTTTAGACTCCATGTTGTACCTTTCTGTTTAAGTTCAATCTTTGGGACAGAAATACTGTAAAACCTTGTGTTACATGTACTTTTTTAATAAACTGGAAGAAAACCTCAAAATACTATAAAATGTTTCATGCATGCTCAATCATCCAGGTAAGGAAATCCCGAAATGTTGATTCTGTTCATCTGGATGTAGAGTTTTCACTGGGAGAAACACTAGTGACTTCTTCAGTTGAGACTGAATGAGGGACAAACATTTCTCCCGCTGAAAACGCTACATCCAGATGAACAGAATCAACTTTTTGGGGTTCATCCATTGTGCTTGTAAAAAAAAAACTGTTAAAAATTCACTGTGAGCTTTTTGTCTCCACCTTCTGAAAGTGAAAGTAGCTACAAAAACACTGCAGACAGTGACTTTTTAAATTTACTTTTTTAAAAAATGTTTATTTATTTATTATTTTGCCTCTGTACACCACCACAATGGATTTTTAAATGTATTTAAATAAACTGTTCTTAATACTTGGAGGAAAATCCTTTAATCACTCCCTGGATTTTAGAACCCATGGACAATTACTGTGTTCCCTCGCTTGAGATGCTTTGCCAGGCCGTTTCTGCAACCACTCGCACCCCATTTGTGGGTCTCTTTGCATTCAGTTTTATCTTCAGTCACTGAAAAGCTGCTCTGCTGGGAGTTGCGATATGCTTTGAGTCATTATCTATTTACGCTGTGAAGCACTGTCTTATAAAATTTGGCTGAACTTGAGCAGAGAGCCCTTTACACTTTAGAATTCATCCTGCTGCTTTTATCAGCAGTCAATTAGCGGTATGGACCCAGGATCCATACCGTGCCATAACAGTAAACGGCTTATGAAATGAAACACATCACATCATCTGTAAAACATGGTGGAGACAATGCCATAAAATGGAAAAACAGAACATTAAGGAGGATACTGTACATGCAGACCTAACACACTGAGTACCTGTGATGTTAAACCCAACACTATAAATAAAAACATGAATAAAAGGATGGGTCTCCTCCTATGTTTGCCCTGGCACTGTAACCCACATGATCTCATGAGTAATTTTTTTTCTCAGTCTTAACACAATACATGCAAGGGTCAATTAAATTTTGCCATCTCATGAAATAATACTCATTTTAGCTGATCTATTGTGAACTATTGTTTCATAGCATGCTGAATACACCCAGTGTGTTCCTCTGAGGAAGGAAGGACACCCTGCCCAAATCGTAAGAACTCGCTCCTCTTTTCAATTGACCATTGTTCCATCGAGTCCTGGGGTTTTTCTCCTGCCTATCAGATGATCTCACTGGCAGTAGGCGTGCCGGCTGTCAAAATTTATAGTTGTGTTTCCCATGTGCCACTCTGCAACGCGAACAATGCAGTACAACTGCCAGCTGGGTCCGCTTACAGACAGCGTAGTCTCCTGACCAAACCAGGATCACGTCTCAAAACCTGAAGAATCAATGACGTCTTTTTTTTCCCTGATTTGCAGATCTTTGGGGTGGAAGCATCCCCAAAGATGGGATGGAAATCTTTAAGGAAAAGCCTGCATTCAATGGGAAGTACTGTCAGCTAAGTCTGTCTAAGAATCACAAATTCAAATTTCTTCTGATGCAGAATGGAGCTTTACATGTGTAGATAATGTTTTGTGTTATGTTTTCAAATGTCTTATGTTTGATGTGTTCATGTGTAACCACTTTGAATCCTCTCTAACAACATATTACGTTTTTTTTTTAAGTTAAATAGTTTCCTACAATTTTGGAAAAACCTGACCTGAAACACTTGGATTAGGTTAGCAGAGTAAAAAAAAAAGGAACTTTACCCTCAGAAAAGTGATCACATGTCATTTTTAACTACAAATCAATTTGCCTCAGGGGTTCTTACAAGCGCAGCCACCACACTCTGCCCACTCATCTTCAGTCCCAGTTATCTCTCTGGGTTGTCACACTCTTTAACCTTACTTTTTAACCTTATCTGCTTCTATCGCCCAATCGGCTTCTACACTGAACAGGTTCTTCTCATCAGAGCTGCCCACTGCACCCACTCAACCATCAGTTCACTCACCTGAGTGGAAGAGCTGAAACAGCATAAGCACGATCGCCCATCCAGGAGAAGTCATCCTTCTTCTATGTCACGTTAACAGCTGATCGATGCTGACGGTGCCACAGCCTGAGACTTATGAGGTAGCAGTGGGTTCTTTTAGTTTATGTGGAACTGGGGTGTGTGTGTGTGTGTGTGTGTGTGTGAGTGAGTGAGTGTGCATGTGGGTGTGGGGGGTGTGTATTTGCTTTGCTTCTGTGTGTCTGAAGTTGATGACGAGGGAGTTCCTTTGCTCTGGCCTCTGAAACCCACCATGGGCGTTCTCTGTTGGTATATGAAGAGAGGAAGGAAGGGAGGGTCAAGAAAAATGCAGTGTAGTGTTGCAACGTGGAGGGCAAGAATGTGTGTGTGTGTGTGTGTGTGTGTGTGTGTGTGTGTGTGTGTGTGTGTGTGTGTGTGTGTGTGTGTGTGTGCGTGTCTATGAGAGAGAAAGAGAGAGTAGTTACATAGCAATACACAGATACAGAGCTTTTGAGAATAAAAAGAATCATCCCATTGGTGTGTTACATTGGGGGAAAAAAAGCACTAAAAAATCAGCTTCAATCAGCTAACGACATCTGATTGTTTTTTTCTCTTTTTCTCTTCCACCATATAATCTATATATGACTCCCATTTATGTTTTAATGTCAATAACAGTGCCTCTCTTTCACTCATAAGCACAGCTTTTATGCTGAAGCATATCGTTAGTATAGGAAATTCCACAAAACTTGTCACTGACTCAACAGTTTTTTGTTTTGGGGTCTTTGAGCTCGTTGTTTTTGTTTTTATAGTCTGCATTACAGTCTTCATTGTCTCGGTTCCACTGATTCATTCACTGACCAGAATTACGCACGGCTCTAAACACGCAGGGTGAAACCAGGGCAGAGCCAATTATGCACTCCTTCTGATAACATTTCCCCCACTGATTACAGCTAAACCAATGCAAGATTATCAAAACCACATCAGTTACAAAACAAAGCATTCTTTCACAGTGTTAAATTTAGTATAATTTGCAGGAAATTGCATGCCGGTAAATCAAGTTTGTGTGATTCATTTAAATATGCTCCTCCCAGGAGCGTGTTTGAGAGAGAAACCATGGGGTAGACCGGGGTTGGGTATCACACTTTTTACTCTTTCATGAACTGCTGTTCATTGAAGAATCTTACAATAAGTATTCCTTTGTTAAATCAGTGCTTAAGGTTCTGGCTCAGAATGGGCATTCTTTTCATTTTTTGCAATTAATCTTAACACAAAGAAGTTAACCATCTGTGACACTCTGAAACTTTGACCCCATAGCTGGGTTAGCTGTCAAAAGGTATGGGGTCGGTTGTCCCTATAGCTAACAATGGAGTTTTAGTAGAAAACAGTGATTTTAAAGTGGGGGGTAAGTTAATTGGAAACACTAAATTGCCCATAGGTGTGAATGTGGGAGTGAATGTGAGTGTGATTGGATGTCTCTGTCTGTGTTAGCCCTGCGACAGACTGGCGACCTGTCCAGGGTGTACCCTGCCTAAGACAGCTGGGATAGGCTCCAGCGCCCCCCACTACCCTAAAAAGGAGAAGCGGATGGATGGATGGATGGATTGATGGATGGATGGATGGATGGATGGATGGATGGATGGACAATGATTTTAAAAAAGTATAACATTTAATTTTTTTCAAGATAAAGACACCAGCATGTTTACAAATGAACACCACCTGATCCTCTTTGCATTTAAACCCTGAATTTAAACCAGTGAACTACGAACAAAGTAATTAAGAAATTTACAGCACTTTCAGAATTTAGCCTTTATTAAAGCCACAAAAACAACTGAGAACATTTCCACATTCCATGACTGTGACCAGATGCTCCCTACATCTTATAAAAGATAAACACTCCGTTTGTGCAAGATTTTCCAACAGGTAACCTGGGCAATAGTAAGCAAGTCAGTGTAAACATATGGTAACAGAAACGAACTCCATTAATATTGAACTGACTCTGAACTCCTCTCCATTTTAAGTCTTATTGCATTCTGGATCATCTGGGTACAGGGCTGGACTGACACTGGCATATTTTGGTAATGGTGGCCCACTGTGTTTATTTACATGATATGTGAAAGCGCATGACATACCAGAGGATATATGTTCATGTGGTGTGATTTCAAAAATTAAAATAAAACACAGCAGCCTACAAGGAAGAGAGTAACATGTTAAACAACTGATATGCTCTTTCACTACTCAGGGATTCATTCTGGGAGAGATGGCAACAGTATCACAAAAAGAGCTCCTCATCAAAGTGGCACCTAAAGTATGAAAGACATAGAGAGAATGAGAGATGCAGAAGAAAGAAAGAGCAGGGATCAGTTAAGGTATAGTTTAAATAATGTTTAGGTGAACAGGGAGATGACAGCTTATTTTGTACTTATGCTTTGAGGGAGACAGAAAACAGATCTGAGGTCAGATATGCTGGAATCATCTGATACTATCTCTTCTATAACTGAAACAAGCGCTATTTAGTAAACTCACAATGAAAGAGAAAGAACACATCTAAACTCCATATCAGGGAAAGGTAAAGCTTCACTCCAAATATACTGTGAGGGGAGAGAAGGAAAGGTTAGGTGGGTTAAGAAAACAGTAAGACTGTTTCATTAAAAATGTACCTTGACAGCACTGGTGTCTTTAAAATAATGCAATAATGAAAGGTTGCATTCATTACATACAGTCACTCTGTAGAGGTAGTAGAGGTAGTAGTAGGATTTATGATCATCCAGGTGGATGTCAGCAACAACACAAAACAACAGTAAACTTACAAATGTGTATAATGCCTGTTAACTCCACACCAGTGAAAGGCACATCCCTGGAACATCACTGGGGGAAAAGGTACCTGAGAGAGAGAGTCTGGCAGACACACTACTTGTATTACAACAGCTTTAATGACTAAAATAAAGAAATAGAGCTGTAGTTTTGTACACGAATAACACATAACTCTATAGGCTAATATTATTATGCATGTTTTAAGTCTGACTGAAGAAAAAAAGTCTTGTGATAATTTCCTGTGTGGAGTATTTGCACACTTTGACCCAGATACTATTTAGTGAAGATGTGTCTCTGATCATATTTTGTCATTCTTTTATATTTTCAGTTTTAATTTATTATTATTATTAGTAGTAGTAGTAGTAGTAATATTGTAAATATTATTATTGTGTGATCTTTTTATACAGACTATCCGGTCACATGTGTGACATCGACTGTATTCCACACATGTGACCTGCCCTCTGTGGCAGTGACAGACAATGTGCCAATGTACCCCTCAGTCGCTCAGGCACATCTGTACAGCAGATGTTTTTAATGGCAGAATAGGCCCGTGCAGAGCGCGAATCACAAGGAGGACAAAATGTTCCGTTTATGTGACTATAAGCATAAGACGTATAAACACAACGGGCTTATATATAAACGAGTTGTATCTTGGCCACGTACACATTATACGTTCACTGCGTGTTGAGTAATCACTCCTCCTGACGTAGTCCTGTAGGTTTCGCAGAACTTTCCCGGTAGAGGGTTTGAAACCGAAAGCACTCGTTTGCGCCATTTTCTTTACATCCTTTGTTTGGTGCTATATCGGCGGGTCAGTGACGAGGTGAGTTCTTTGATTCATAAAGTTCCCCAAAGTTAAAATGCACATCTTTAGAGGTTTAACGTCTGTACGCTGCGATACAAAAGGAAACAGGAGGAGTTAGAAAGGATGACGGAGACGTGAACTTGACTTTATTGTTGTTTATTTTCGGTCTGTCTGTGTGCAGCTGTACATCGGATGTAGTTTTAGATATATTTGGTTTATGTGAGTGTTAAAGGGGCACAGACAGATAAGAAGTAATCCTGTAAGGGAGACTTAAGCGGACTCGATGTTTTCATCCCCCTTTTATTGCAGAGTCCGTCTATCGACATCCATTAGAAACTGCGGCGTGTAAATAAAATGTAAATGTGAACGAAAGCAGACATTGAGAGCATATGTGTGACCGATGTATGATCCAGATCCAGATGTGGTTCATTAGCAGGTTTTAGAAGTTGTATTAGCACTGCTATTAATTCATTGACGTGGTGTCGCTGATTTACTTCCTCGTTGTCTGCGATCCCACTAAACACAGCGACGAAAAATGAAGCTACTGCACGACTAGCTTCAGTGTTTTAAAGTAGTCCTTCAGGATTATTACATTCATTTGAGCCCATGTTGAGGGAGGGGAAGTCACCTGATGCAACTGGTTGGCGGGAGGAAGAGAGGACCGAAGAGACACTGGAAGAGAGCCAGAGGGTTTGGGGCTAGCATGTAGCATACATATAAAAATGTGATTACACTGTTGAGTACAAATTTGGTTCCTCATAGACTTTTTCAAAACGTCCTTTGAATAAAAGCAGAAAGTAAAAATCATATTAAAAAAACACATAATAAATAACCTTTTTATTTTTATAATTACTCCATGCTCACATCAGATTTGCAAAGGATTTGATTTTCTTGGTGGACTTATTGTAGTAGTCTCTGTTGTGTTCACAGAACCTTAAAAATACAGAAGATTTACACCAGAAAAGTTACACTCACATGTTTTTTCTTTATAATATTTAAAAGTTCAATATTCTAAGCTAAGCAAGCATTAACCCAGGAGTTAACTGCACAACACTTTTAAGTATTCCTATTATTAATGATAATGGGGGCAGTGACACTTAAATGTCTATGATAGTTCTATAGACCATCTTGAACAAACTGAATGTGGTGTAATATACTTTAAAAAAGACAGATAGTTACAGACATGAATTTTCTGATCAACTAAGCCCATAAAGGAATGAAAGAAGTATTTATTTAAAAGAAACAGAGCTAATTTTCTCTCTCTCTCGTCTGTTTAGTGAGCAGACATGCTGGTCCCAGAGCTGCTCTTAGAAAAACTGCAAGACCTGACTAATGATGACTATAAAATATTTAAGTGGTACCTCAACATGAAGATCGTGGACAGCTGCAAACCAATTCCAAAGGGCAAACTCGAGGGCCAAGACCGTATGGACACTGTGAGTTGTATGATAGACAGCTACGGTGAAACGACGGCTGTGAAAGTCTCTGTTGCGATCCTGAGGAAAATGAATGTCAACAACATCGCAGACAACTTAGAGGGGAGGTTTGAAGGTGCGGTGAATGCAGAGTTTCTTAAACTCACCTGTAACTGACAATCTGTTTGTGGTCTGCCTCTGTGCAGACATTACCACTGATTCTCTGCTTCTTTGTCCTTTCAACTGTAGAGGGCAGAGGAGCTGCATCCTCTGGATCCTCTACTTTAAATCCTACCGCTGGAGCCACGATGTCGGCTCAGCAGGGAGGAGTGGTTTTTGCCCCCACGGTCACCGGTAGCAGCACCGCACCTATGAATATAAACATCTACCACAAATAATCTCAATGGAGATTACAGCAGAGGGCACAATATAGTTTGTAATTATTTCTTTCTTTTACATGAAATGAAATTAATGTTAACTGGTGACTCTGAACAGGGCCGAGTTATGAGCTGTGTCAGCCCTGTGATGGATGGGGATCTTCTCACACAGTCCATCTGGTGGATGTTTTCACGTAGCTTACACAGTGCAATCACATGTCCCTTTAAACACAAATGCCCAGCATATGTAAGGTCTTCTAATGATGCCAGTAATTATTACAGCTACATATGATGCCATGTAAAGAATATACTCTGGAACCACAAGTGTACTCTGTTTACAATTTGCAGTCTTTAAAGTCTGATTAAAAAAAGAAAAAAAAGTAAATCCTTTTAAGGCCAATATTGTAAGATGACTTTGAAATTATATAAAGTGTTTTAGCTTAAGATATATTTGGCGTTTGAACTATTAAAATAGGCAGTTATAAGCACAGAGGGGTTCTCAAGTATTCGCGGCAGTTGTGGTCCCAGATCACCACGATTACCGGGAGTCGACTGTATAACAAACACACACATCAGGGTCATTTAGGGTTCTTTATCTTCCCTTATCATGAAACAGCATGGATTATATCCCAGAACCCTGAAAATAAAGCCTGAATGGTATTGAGCCACTATTCATTTTAATCTTTATTCCTGTGATTTATCTGTTGTAACATGTACAAATGTCCACCTGTGCTTTGCTGTTTCGACAAACTCTGAAATGTTCAGATTAAAGCAGGCCTGTTAAGCTGTGTATGTAAACGTGTCAGGAGTTGCTCGTACTTTCATCTGAGGTCAGCAGGAGCTGTGTTTTTGATGTTTCTGTGTCATCCACTTCTTGATATTGTACTCATAAACATACATAGTGATTACATCTTCCAACAAACTGATGCACTCATATAAACTTACAATCAATCTATTAAAAATACATAAGAGTGTGCGCCGGTTTGTGGAAGCCGGCATGTTTCCTTTGTATATGGTGGCCGAGATGGACATCTTCCTTCTGACTAGTCGGATTTCATCTGTAGCTGAAGACCGGATACATATGTTGTACCCCAAAGGTGGACAAGAAGAGAAGTTGTGCCATTTAAATTCATGTCTGTGCCATTAGACTCAAGATATGAAGGATCATACCTTTGTTTTATTGTAAGACGAGGAGTTCCCCAAAGAAATAAAAAGCGACAACACCACCGGCATCATAATAAAATATCATCCTCTTCCTCCTCATCTCAAACCTTGGTTGCCATGGGTTACAGTGTAAATGTAATGTTTTTAATTACTCTTGGCTGACTAAGACATGTTTGTCCTATATAATCACTGAGGCTACGATTAGGTACTTGAATTGAAAATAAATCTGTTGACCACAATCCCCAATCTACTGACATCAATAGAATCAATAGAAAATTCCATGCATCATTCTTGTGGGAAGTTTCACACTGTGGTCAGCACATGTGCTTTATCATAATTTTGTGTATTTTCATAAGTGGGATTATTACAGAAATAGGAATATCAAATATTACCCTTACTTCTCCCAAAGGAATTAAGACTGTGATAATCAGCAAGTCTCTATCGAGCATCTCTATAAATTTTCTGATCTCTCCTGTTCACATATCACCATCCAGGAAATGTTTTTCTTTCTCTTTGGCCTCCACACACTTCATCAAGCTGTCTGACTGCAGCAAACCTCTCACCACAGACTGCTGACTGGTGTGTGTGCGCATGTTGCTGTGTGCAGAGCAGCACTTGGACAAGACATAAACAGTGGATCAAGAAAAACTGGTGTAAATGGCTGTAAAAAATGTATTTATTTTTTTAAATTAAAGTCGGTCAAATTATTTTAAAAGATAATCAAATTACAATGTAAAAAGAATTTAATAATATACAATCAGTTATCTATATTACTGAACCATTGTACCTGCTCAGGCCCAAGCACCAGAATGACACGGGTAGCAAAGAGCCGATGAGCACTGAGCTGCTAAAGACCCAGATGTGTACCTCAGGAGTTGGTGTAGACCAGGGGTGGGGAACTCCAGGCCTCAAGGCCCAGTGTCCTGCAGGTTTTAGATATCACTCTGGGTTAACACATCTGAATCAAGTGATTAGTTCATTACCAGGCCTCTGGAGAATTTCAAGATATATTGAGGAGGTAATTTAGCCATTTAAATCAGCTGTGTTGGATCAAGGACACATCTAAAACCTGCAGGACACCGGCTCTCAAGGCCTGGAGTCCCCCCACCCCTGGTGTAGACTCCAGCCAAACAACAGCAACAACTAAAAGCAGGAGTCACATACAAGTTCAACTATAATGGTGATAATACATCAGTTGTTTAGTCAGTTGTTGTAGATTTACCGTTGTGTGAAAAAGAAATTACACCCTCATTCATTTTCACAATTTTAAATATCAGGATATATTAAAAATATATCTTGACATCTTAGCAGCCTCTATCCATCAATCTTTAAAGGGTTATTAGTTATTTCCAAATAATTTGAAACTCATCATATTACAGTGAGAAAGTTTATTCCCAGGTGAAAAAAATATTCAAGACAGCTGCAAAGCTTCTCATGACTGGAAGTCCCAGAAAATCCCCTAACAGTCAGACTGAGCAATATTGAGGAAAAACTGCAAAAAAAACCACAAAAAAACCAAAAACAAAACAAAACCCAAGAGCTCTAACATTTAACATGCTAACTCAGGACAGCAAAGTTCATGACTGAACAAGTATGGCTCATTTGTAAGGGTTGCCAGGAAAACTTCCTTGGAACTGACAGAGGGTATACTTTCTTTCCACAATGACTCTACACAGTGGCTATGTTGGGCTTGGAGGCCTTCCCAGCAATAGATTAATTACACTTTTATCTGGTTGTGCAAGTACTTTACTAATATTGGTTAGTTGGGTATTTGTTTTGAGGCAGTGATTCAAACTCCGTTCTTGATATCCCTCTGTGCATATCTACGGAGCCCCTCTGATGACATGGTCCAAAAAATAAATAAATTGTGGCCACAAAATACTACTTTAAAGCCCACATTGCTCCGGTTGCTTGCGCAGTGTTGTCTATATCGCGGCTGTGGCACTGTAGCGGGTGTTAGCCCGCAGCAGCTGACGGTCTTGTCCGCACCTCAATCAACGTTTTTTTCTTGACACCAGACCAGGAAGTCAGATCGTGACGCCTACAAGCTAGCTGTTACCTTAAGCGATAACAGCAGAAAGGAATTCGAAAACAAGATACATGGTTGTAGTTTGATAGTAAACGACGCCGTTTAAGAGCCGGAAAGCTAAGCTGAAAGATTCAAACTCTCGCATTTGACCTGGTTTACATTCAAGTCTGCTATCTAGCTTGTTATTTAGCCATCTGGAAGGACTGACGCTCCCTAGTATTAGCAGCTAGTTACCGTTAGCGAGTCGGTGATGGCGGTGGCGCACAGAGTCTGCTTTGTGGCTGGATTTTTATTCATATTACTGTTGCCTGGGTACGAAGCAAGAATACACAAGCTTACATTGAAGGTAAGGCGACAAATTATGACAGCGCTAGCTCGGGAGCTAACGGTGTGTTGTTTTCCTCTGCTCCCGTCGAGCGTCTTACTACCCAATTCGTATGTTGTAATTAACTCTAATGATGTGCGGATCGATCCTGAAATATCGATTCCTCCGATACCAATCATTTATGTTCTAGAATCGATTCTCACACATTTGTAGTTTATCATTAACAGGAACACAGTGGAAAGAAACTATATCATTCGGATTGTCTATGGCTGTGTCCCAATTCAGGGTATGCACGCTTGAAGTACGCACACTACGCGTACTACGGACGGTGCGTACTATAAGTACGAGAAGTGCGGAAGTGAGAGGCTTGTGAAATGGGACGGTCTAGCCTCCGTCGTGCTGCTCAGGTTGCCTAGCAACCATGATACTAACCGCTAGAAACTTTACATACAGCAGAAATGAAGGAGAAAAATGTTTTGTTGGTCATTCATTTTTGTCATGACATCACTTTGATCAGTTGAGTATCTGAGGTTGAGACCACAGGACTGTGAAACATGATAGTTGGGCTTCATTTCTGTACTGAACAGTCATTTTAAGATTAGTTAGTAAATAACAATTAGCTAACGTTGTTCATGAGACTAAAATCATCTCACTGTGGTAATGTAAATATTATATAGCCAATATTACATGTATTTGTAACAAAGCGAAGGTGATTTTTGCACAGTGTTATTAAAGGAGGGAAACCTTCCTCAAAATGGACAGAGCAGCGGAGCAGCCAAGGGAATGCAAACGAATTAAAAACTGTATGACTAAAATATAATTTATTATATTTAAACAGTTAAAAGTGTAAAATGAATTAAAACAACCCTGGCCAGGGAACAACACAATAGAAATCAATAAAACACAACATTAACAATCCAGTGGCGTCTGCCACAGTATAAAAGTCACTAAACATTTACAATCCAGGCAAGCGGTGCAGAAGGGGGAAACCCGGCGGCGTCCTCGCCTTCCTGTCCGTGTTCTCCGCTCCAGCGCGCTATAAAAAAAAAAAGAGGAAAAAAAGGGCAGCGACAGTAACTACTCTTTTAGCGGCTACCGTTCAATAAAGTGGGATAAGTCAGAAGACTTACCTTAGGTGGGCAGAGCTCTCAACTTTCTATATATATATATATATATATATATATATATACACACACACACACACACACACAAACATCACTCATATCACATAACTTTGCCGACATGTGGCCAACAGTAATGTTTTAATGTTCTTCGTTATTAAACGTTCGCACATAAATAAGTGACATAATATTCAGTTCTCACTTTTGACAGTTCACTCTTTCGGCCGCTCCCTTCTGCCGTATTTTGCGGCAAAATTATCCACACCCACCGCCGCGCTATGGATTGTGGGATATATAGGGCCACGAAGCGTGCACCGGACCACGCTTGATATTTGGGGAAATCGACGGCGCATTTGGAGTATGCATTTGAAGTACACTTTGAATTGGGACAGCCGTCGTCGCGTGGCGGTGACGTATTCGCACTTGAAATGCGTACTTCAAGCGTGCATACCCTGAATTGGGACACAGCCTATATTCAAAGGAACTTCTCCTTCTTCTTCTTCTTCTTCTTCTTCTTCTTCTGTCAAGTTTAACGGCAGCTTGCATCCAAAATTGTTGCATTACTGCCATCTCCTGGCTTTTAATCTTCCGTCACTCCTGAATCCTCAGATCCTCTTGATGAGACCAGTATTTCTCAAAAAACGAAAAACCACCACTTTTATGGAGGACCACAAGAGCCACGCGCATCGAAATAAAAATGTCTGTGCTTAAATAATGAATTGTAGAATAAATTCTGCAATTGTAAATTCATTTTTGAATTCCAATTTAATAAACTGCATTTCAAAATCCTTTTTCCAATTGCATTTCAAAATCCTTTTTCCAATTGCACTTTAATAAACTGCATTTTAAAATCCTTTTTCCACCTGCAATTTAATAAACTGCAGTTCAAAATCCTTTTTCCACCTGCAATTTAATAAACTGCAGTTCAAAATCCTTTTTCCACCTGCACTTTAATAAACTGCAGTTCAAAATCCTTTTTCCACCTGCACTTTAATAAACTGCAGTTCAAAATCCTTTTTCCACCTGCAATTTAATAAACTGCAGTTCAAAATCCTTTTTCCACTTGCAATTTAATAAACTGCAGTTCAAAATCCCTTTTCCACCTGCAATTTAATAAACTGCAGTTCAAAATCCATTTCCCTTTCCTGTTCGCTCCGGGATTAGCTGCTGGATTAGCTCCTGGATTAGCTGCTGGATTAGCTCTTCGATTAACAACTTGCTGGAGGCTATTCAAATTAGCCAGACCGTGGGATGTAAGGAGCTCTCTGATTGGTTGGTCAGACACAGGCTGTCTGCCAGCCTGGATTTTTCTAGCTCATAGCTTCGCCCTGCTAAGAAGCCTGTGTGCTTGTACAAAGGCCGTTCAGCCTCGGGATTTACACTCGGCTCGACACGGATATGTGAAGAATGAAGGGACCCTGCAGCGAAACGGAGAGCGCAACCTCTGACTGAGTGCCTGTTTACGCAGTCTGACCACCTGTTGAAGGTAACGTGCTAACGTGGCTAACGCTAGCATCACCGCACGTAGCCCCGTTATTTTAAGGACATCTTAGCTTATGAAAGTTTTACGTCGCAGCTGTACGAGCTAGCTACGTGTTTTGTAAGCTGCTGTGCTCTTCACAAATAAAGCTGGAAGCAGCTCAGACTGTTAGAACCAGCACTGAGCCCTGTTACATTTATACAGTGTTAGAGCAATGGCTGCAACCCTACAGCCTTTAAACTAGCGATTAAAATGCTGACAGTAAACTCGTCAGTCCAGATGTTACCACATTACTTTGTGATACTTAGAGTTAAAACAACTGAGACAGGCTGATTAAAATAACAGCTGTCAGTTCTCTCATTCCTTATATCAAGACTGGAGATCACACTACTGATTTCAGTTCATTTAATATGTGAGTGCACAGATTCATTCTCAACTGGACATAAACGATGATCAAAGGTTGTATATATGATGAATTCATCAAATCCCAGCCTCTAACACAGTACGCTGAATCTTAGCTTTGAATGTCCAGTATATTCTAATCAGTGCAATTTAAGCATTCACTGAACCTACAGTAATTGAAATTGATTTAATAAACTGCAGTTCAAAATCCTGATCAAACTGAATCAAAATTGATTCAGATTAGTACTTTTCTCTGTGTGCTCTGTGATTATAAAGGCCTTAAATTCTGTGATATATACTGTAAATGATTTTCACAGAGGTCTTAAAGTAGTTAAATCACTGCTGATAGTCTGGTTGTTTATATTTTCACGTTTTTGTGTCTGTAGGGCTGTTTGATGACGATTTGGACTCCTCTGGGAGATGAGGACACACCCACATCTGTTCCATACTGCAGCCATTGATGGTGTTACGGCTCTGAGGCAGCTTTGGGCCATCAGACGCACACACTGGAAAACCAGCACCTGGACTTCATGCAGGAGAGACGGCCTCAGTGATGATGGACTCTGGATCCTCTACTTTACCTCCTAATCTCTTTCTCTTTAACACACAATTAAAATCACTCCAAAAGAGTGTAAACTTACTGAGGAAGTCTCTAACTTGTACACATTTGTACTTTTACTTGTTTTATGAGTTATTTTTAAGAAGAGTAAAGTTATTCACATAAAGTCTTTATTCTTCTGTATTTATTCTTTTGTATCATGTACCACAGTCATACTGAACTTTACAGACCTGGTGAATTGGAGAAAAAAAAAAGAACACACACACATATTATATATATATATATAATATATATATATATATATCTATATCTATATAATATATATATATCAGCTTCAGCAGTATTTCTATTCATCTTATGAATTCCAGTCTAATGTCAATTCACTGAGTTCAGTTTTGGTCTTAAACTGGTCTGTTTTATCACTCATCCAGGTGACTTCTCCAGTGTCACGGATGAGTGATGAATGTATCTCCCACTGGAAACCATTGTTTCCAGTTAAAGTCAATCGACTTTTTTAAGGAGAGTTGTTAGATGCTGTGCTCGTGAGGACAATGGGTTTTAACTTGCTGCACAACACAAAGCTGCTATACTGGATCAACGATCAAAACACTTAATTGAGCAGAATTAAGTCAAAATGTAATATCCTCATATGATGACACATCACACACGACCCAGCATTGTTCTAAGAATGCAAACTTTCTTATTGGAAGTTTCCACAGCTGCCAGAAAGGGACAGATTTCTGTCTGGTCTTAATGAGTGGTCGTTGCTCTCTCGTTTTCTCTGGAATTGCTGCACGGAGGATGTAACACCCATGATAGGGCTGAGGTGTGTGCCCTTGTCAGGAATCAGCCATCCTCAGCTTCCAGGTTAGGAAAAGTGGAACCAGAAGATATTCAAATGCATCTCTTCACAGCTGCTGATGAATTCTACAAAAAACAAAGTTTGTTAAAAACATTTGCAGGTGAATCACCACTGATTTATCAGTGACATCCATTTACTCAAAAATTACAGACAAGTGGATAATTAGAATATATAGTTTATAATTTCAACAATGTCCTGTACAAAATGAACTATATATGACAAATGTGGTGTGGTGCTTGTGGGATTTTTAACAAGGACCCTACAAAACTTTACTCATGCTGCCAAACTTTTGACAGCTAGGTGTGCAGTTCCTGCTTTAAATGCATTCACTTTTAAGATTAAGGAATCTAAGTGATAAGAAGCCAGAAATGTTTGAACTCGCTTATGAACCTACATCACTGAGGCCGTCTCTCCTGCATGAAGTCCAGGTGCTGGTTTTCCAGTGTGTGCGTCTGATGGCCTAAAGCTGACTCAGAGCCGTAACACCATCCATGGCTGCAGTATGGAACAGATGTGGGTGTGTCCTCATCTCCCAGAGGAGTCCAAATCGTCATCAAACAGCCCTACAGACACAAAAACGTGAAAATATAAACAACCAGACTATCAGCAGTGATTTAACTACTTTAAGACCTCTGTGAAAATCATTTACAGTATATATCACAGAATTTAAGGCCTTTATAATCACAGAGCACACAGAGAAAAGTACTAATCTGAATCAATTTTGATTCAGTTTGATCAGGATTTTGAACTGCAGTTTATTAAATCAATTTCAATTACTGTAGGTTCAGTGAATGCTTAAATTGCACTGATTAGAATATACTGGACATTCAAAGCTAAGATTCAGCGTACTGTGTTAGAGGCTGGGATTTGATGAATTCATCATATATACAACCTTTGATCATCGTTTATGTCCAGTTGAGAATGAATCTGTGCACTCACATATTAAATGAACTGAAATCAGTAGTGTGATCTCCAGTCTTGATATAAGGAATGAGAGAACTGACAGCTGTTATTTTAATCAGCCTGTCTCAGTTGTTTTAACTCTAAGTATCACAAAGTAATGTGGTAACATCTGGACTGACGAGTTTACTGTCAGCATTTTAATCGCTAGTTTAAAGGCTGTAGGTTGCAGCCATTGCTCTAACACTGTATAAATGTAACATGGCTCAGTGCTGGTTCTAACAGTCTGAGCTGCTTCCAGCTTTATTTGAGAAGAGCACAGCAGCTTACAAAACACGTAGCTAGCTCGTACAGCTGCGACGTAAAACTTTCATAAGCTAAGATGTCCTTAAAATAACGGGGCTACGTGCGGTGATGCTAGCGTTAGCCACGTTAACACGTTACCTTCAACAGGTGGTCAGACTGCGTAAACAGGCACTCAGTCAGAGGTTGCGCTCTCCGTTTCGCTGCAGGGTCCCTTCATTCTTCACATATCCGTGTCGAGCCGAGTGTAAATTCCGAGGCTGAACGGCCTTTGTACAAGCACACAGGCTTCTTAGCAGGGCGAAGCTATGAGCTAGAAAAATCCAGGCTGGCAGACAGCCTGTGTCTGACCAACCAATCAGAGAGCTCCTTACATCCCACGGTCTGGCTAATTTGAATAGCCTCCAGCAAGTTGTTAATCGAAGAGCTAATCCAGCAGCTAATCCAGGAGCTAATCCAGCAGCTAATCCCGGAGCGAACAGGAAAGGGAAATGGATTTTGAACTGCAGTTTATTAAATTGCAGGTGGAAAAGGGATTTTGAACTGCAGTTTATTAAATTGCAAGTGGAAAAAGGATTTTGAACTGCAGTTTATTAAATTGCAGGTGGAAAAAGGATTTTGAACTGCAGTTTATTAAATTGCAGGTGGAAAAAGGATTTTGAACTGCAGTTTATTAAAGTGCAGGTGGAAAAAGGATTTTGAACTGCAGTTTATTAAAGTGCAACTGAAAAAAGGATTTTAAAATGCAATTGGAAAAAGGATTTTGAAATGCAATTGGAAAAAGGATTTTGAAATGCAATTGGAAAAAGGATTTTGAAATGCAGTTTATTAAATTGGAATTCAAAAATGAATTTACAATTGCAGAATTTATTCTACAATTCATTATTTAAGCACAGACATTTTTATTTCGATGCGCGTGGCTCTTGTGGTCCTCCATACACTTTCCCTTCACCATGAATTAACTTATTAGCCACTTGTTCAAACGTAAGTTCCCTTCCACCACTCATTTCACCCCACATCACCCTCCTGTGACTTGCATACTTCCTACAACTAAGGAGCACATGCTAAACCGTCTTTATAGCATTGCACCCATCACACAACCCAGTCGGATGTTTCCCTATCCTAAAAAGAATACCATTTAAAAAGCAGTGGCCTGTTCGTATTCTACTGATAATCCTGTCTCTTTAATCCGCTACTCCTCTTAGCTTCTATTGTGTTTTGCACCCTATATAAATGTCTCCCTTTTGTTTCATTATCCCATGCCATTTGCCAGAAGTTCTTACTTTCTGTCCAAACTACACTTTTCCCTTCAGATTTTGACAGTGGTATCTGTACATCTATATCGACTTTTTTAACAGCTGCTTTGGCCAGCCTATCTGCTCTTTCATTACCCAAAATACCCACATGAGCCGGAGTCCACATTATTACTACATGTTTATTTTGGTCAGACAGTCTATGATGAGCAAAAAGAACGTCATACAACTACCCATCAGCAGATTTTGTGTTTCCTTATTCAATACTTAATAATGCTGACAATGAATCACTACATATCAGTACTTTTGAGATTCTGCTGTCTTCCACCCATTCTAGAGCCAGCAGTATGGCATATAACTCAACTGCATATACACCCAGAAGATTTGATGTTTTTTTCGCAATCTTGATATTTAACTCCGGAATTACCACTGCTACACTAGTTGCTTCAGTCTTAGGATCTTTTGACCCATCTGTATAAACCTGTAAAAATTCACTGTATTTGCTCTCCAATCTGTTATAAAATTTTTGACAAATATCTGTGGTCAATTTCCTCTTCTTAGTATCCGTTAATGATCTGTCTACGTTAATGTATTTCAATGTCCATATGGGTCGTAAAGGCCACAACACTGTCTGATTGAAGTCTTTGTCATACACTTTAAAAGTTCTCGCTCTATCATCCCCAACCCACCCAAAACTATTTTTTAAAAACCTTTCCTCTTTCCCAACAAGTCCCTAACACTTTCTTAACAGGATGGTTTTCGTCATGACCTTTCAAATTTATCCAATAATTAACCATCAGCTGTTGCCTTCTAATATACAGTGGCATTTCTCCTGATTCCACTTGTAGAGGACATATTGGTGTTGTTTTAACTGCCCCTAAGCAAAGTCTCAGTGCTTGAGCTTGAATTACATCCAGCTTCTTTAAGGAAGTTTTAGCTGCTGATCCATATACCACACACCCATAATCTAATCTTGATCGAATTAACGTGATATAAATACTCTTAAGTGCATCAAAATTAGCACCCCATGTCAATTCAAGGGAACTACTTCCTCTTCCGCCTTTCATAGTCATGTGCGAAATACGGCTGTAAAATGTCTCGCAACCGCTGGCGTGCGCACTCACAACAATGGTTGAGCGTAATTGGAGTCATGTGCGGACGTATTTTGCCTCCACAAACAGCCGAGACGTGGTTTGCGATACATGTGGCAAAAAAGTGAGGTGTTGTGGCCATACTTGCCAAACTTGAGACCTCAGAATCAGGGAGACATTCAAAAGGGCTGTTGGGGTGGGGGTGATAAATACATTTTACAGTGTTTATTTATCGGATAAAATATGTTAAATGTCACCGTTATTATTAGCCGGCCCGGAAACAGCAGGGGTGTCCAAATTCAGAGGCTGCTTCCACCTGAGGACCCGGCCTTCGCGGTCTAAAGAAAGCCGGGTAGTAGTCACGAGCTCCCTCGGTGGAGTCTCTGCCGTCTGCTCCTTGCTATCTAAAATATAACCGGGCGCTGACGTAAACTCTCGACCATCTCACACTTCTGTTTAATTAGTTTTCTGTTTGACGTTTATCCACCTGTGTGAAAACCCCGGAGGAACCCTCCCGAGGGATTAATAAAGTTAAATTTAATTTGATCTAATCTAATAACTTTAATCTCAGCCAAACCGATTTACTCACGAACAAATAAAACACTGAAAAAGCCAAACAATAACATTTTTAAGTTATCAAAGTGACTTATATATTATATTTAACCCAAGTAGCGAAAGACCGCGGGGGTTTGAAAACAATGTGTCGGTCGGCTCAGATATTTGAAGTTTACACAGCTACATTCTCACCTGAAAATATGTTAAAAGTTTTTTTGCGACCCAGAAAGAGAAATAAGAGTAATATTAAAACTAAGTATCTGCCGCCATTGTTGGAAACTGGAATTGGCTGGGCCGCGCTATGAATTCTGCGATATGGTTTTTCAATTTTGTTGTCCGGGTGGAAAATCGGGATAAATTGGGGAGAATGGTAGCTCCGGGAGATTTTCTGGAGGGGCACTGAAATTCGGGATTCTCCCAGAAAAATCGGGAGGGTTGGCATGTATGATTGTGGCAACATCACTAACCTTGTCAAACACCTCAGAGTAAATCATATCACAGAATATGACGAGCATATGTTGAGGCGAACTGAAGAGGAGGAGAGGGACAGGTGCTGCTAGGGCGAGACAGAAGTCTCTCACGGAGTCCTTTAGTGCTGCAGGCTGGCAAGGTGTTCAAATAGCGCAAACAACTTCAGTTTTTTTATTTCTATATGATGAACTCTGCATTATTAAGTGATAAGAACAAGTAATCTGATGTCCTGTAATCATTATGACGCTATAATTTGAGATACAATAAATAAAATAAGTTTTTGTACAAAGTATCGGTATCGGATCAGTATCGTCGATACCACCCTGAATATTACTTGGTATCGGATCGGAAAGGAAATCAGTGGTATCGCACATCACTAATTAACTCTAATGACAGAGGACGGTCCAAACATAATGTGGCGTTGGATTTTGTTATGAAAGAGAAAAGCTACCGAAGCTTCGTCTTAGGAGACATGTTTACTGACTGAACCACAACAGCTGAGCTCTGCTTGTTTGTTCTTACAACCAGAATGAAATTCGCCACACCATCGACCTCAACGACTTTGGCTTCTACGCCAGCGGAACTCTGGATGTCCACCTGTATTCACTGCAAGTCCCGAAAACTCAAGTGGACAACAGCAAGTACCCAGTAAGTCGTGTGTGTCTGTTTGGTTATATGCGGTGGTTCATTTACCTTTCTTTTCAACAGGTGGCATTGTGTTCTTCAAAACGATAGGTTGTAAATGAATTACAAAAAAGAAAGAAAGAAACTAATAATAATTAAAAAAAGCAGGAACAAATTCAAGCTAGAGGTAATGTTGCACCAGGCAGAACCGTTAGATGTACGGTTTTATATATTAATATGACATGGCACATCTATTACAAATGGGTCATTCCATTTCAATTCATCATTTATTTGCATAAAACCTTTAAATCTGAGGCCACATTTGAATACAACTATGTCAAAATGTTCTCCAGCCTCTCCATAAATGTAAATCCACATCTGTAATTCGGGACAGGTGCATCAACAGTTGTTTGACTTTGAATATGAAAAAAATAATAAAAACAACTAGCAGTCCTGTAAAGACCCATAAAACTTATCATATGTGGTCAAACTAAAACGAAAGTTGAATGAAAAGAACATTTTCTTCATCTTTGTTACTAAGAATTTCACGTTAAAAAGTATTCCACGTGTTTTGTTTTGCATTATTGTAAAATACAACTATATAATTAAAGCTGCAAGCAGCGATATGAGGGCCCTCGCACCCCAGCACGTCGAGCCAAGCCCAACACCTAAAACCAGTGCGTCCGATCTGATGTCACATTGATGGAATTCATGCATTTAACCACCAGCTAACATTTCATCTAATTCAACCATTATTATAGTCGTCCCACTAGGTGGCGCTCTAACCATTAATGACAAATGGCATAACAAACATTTCCGAGGTCGAGTCTCATCACGCCTGCGACCTTTGGGAGAGATTGGACATTGTGTTTTTGAGTGACAGCAGATTACTGCTTTTTGGCGAGCGATTGAAACTCCACGTGCCGCCATGACCACCCCGTTTCCCTGAACGTAAAAAGCTTCGCAATTTAACATCACAAAGGTCTTTAGATTCCACACACTGGAGATTGGGTCAATATGATGAAATCCCTTGGAGGAGTTCGTCAAAGAACGGTCAATGAAAAGAAGGGAAATTGTCGGCAAAATTACACATTAATTTCAAAATGGCTGACTTCCTGTTGGATTTGGGATATTGCTCCAAGAGACTTTTTTGTACATCTTGATATCTCCCATAACCTTACCAGGTTTCAGACTCATACATAAAACACAGAGCAGGGGCTGTTGTTTTGAAATTTTGTAGGGGGCGCTGTGGAGCCATTTTGCGCTATTCAATGAAAATGGTAAAATAACAAGAACGCGCTCATCACATTGGAGGGGTGCGCCAAATTTCACGACATTTTAAACTTTCCAAGCCCCTCAAAAGCCACTTCATTGGTCATGGTGAACTGCGTTGCCACCAGGGTGCGCCGTTCAGTTTAAAGTCACAATTTTCTCACTGAAGCATCACGAGGGACTGATGGTGATATTCACCGCTTTTGAAGTGGCCACGATGAACCTGTGAAAATCAGTGCAACAAAATATAAGACATGACATTTCCTGTTGCCACTAGGTGGCGCTCTTTGTATTCCTGACAATGGGCACATCAATCTGTTCAGGGCGGGTCTGACATCATGCCTTTAAAGTCTGGTACTGATCAGATTGGATTTCATTGAGTTACACTAATTTGTTTCTTCATGGCGAGACATCAATGTTCGCCATGCTGCTGGGGTCACACCCTTTCGCGAAAACTCACAGTTTTCACTATAACCCAAGACCAACTCCTTAAGGCTTTCCTGGAGAAATTTGAGGCTGCAAATGTCACCCATAACAACACTGTACACCAAAGTGTAAAACATGACATTTCCTGTTCCCACTAGGTGGCGCTGTCCCTGGTGTCAAATATGACCGTTGAAATATGTTCAGGGCTGGAGCCTTATCATATGTGTGCTCTTTGGTCCACGTCGGACCATGTATGAGGGAATGAGAGACAATAAGATTTTCATGGCGAGTCATCAAAATTCGCCGTGGCGCCACGGCCTCACCGTATCGTGAAAACTCAAAAGCTCCGCAATTTAACATGGCCCAGGTGTGTAGTTAAAAGTGACCAAAGATGAAGCTTATACGACCAAATCCCAAGGAGGAGTTCGAAAAAGTTCGAGGCATGGAAATGGCAAAATTAGAGCCAAAATGTCACATTCACGCCCAAATGGCGGACTTCCAGTTGGGTTTGCGTCAATGGGCCCACTGACTTTTTTGTTCGTCTTGGCATGATACACATGTGTGCCAAATTTCATACATGTAGCTCAAACGATGTGTTCGTAGGGCTGCATTTAACAAGGCATAGGTGGCGCTACAGAGCCATTTCCTACTGCTCATACGTGAAACCATTAAAATACAAAATTTTTCACCAGACCTGGCATGTGTGCAAAATTTCATGAGTTTTTGGGCATGTTAAAGCCCTCAAAAAGGCAATTCATTTCGGTAAAAAATAATAATAATTAAAGCTGCAAGCAGCGATACAAGGGCCCTCGCACCCCAGCACGTCGAGCCACGCCCAACACCTAAAACCAGCACGTCCCATCTGATGTTACATTGATGGACTTCATGCATTTAACCACCAGCTAACATTTCATCTTATTCAATCATGATTATAGTCGTCCCACTTGGTGGCGCTCTAACCATTACTGACAAATGGCATAACAAACATTTCCGAGGTCAAGTCTAATCACGCCTGCGACCTTTGGGAGAGATTGGACATTGTGTTTTTGAGTGACAGCAGATTACAGGTTTTTGGCGAGTGATTGAAACTCCACGTGCCGCCATGACCACCCCGTTTCCCTGAACGTAAAAAGCTTCGCAATTTAACATCACAAAGGTCTTTGGATTACACACACTGGAGATTGGGTCAATATGATGAAATCCCTTGGAGGAGTTCGTCAAAGAATGAGGCTTGAAAAGAGGGGAAAATGTCGCAGAAATTACACATTAATTTCAAAATGGCTGACTTCCTGTTGGATTTGGGATATTGCTCCAAGAGACTTTTTTGTACATCTGGGTATCGTCCATAAGCGTACCAGGTTTCAGACTCATACATAAAACACAGAGCAGGGGCTGTTGTTTTGAAATATTGTAGGGGGCGCTGTGGAGCCATTTTGCGCTATTCAAGGAAAATGGTAAAATAACAAGAAAGCGCTCATGACATTGGAGGTGTGCGCCAAATTTCAAGACATTTTAAACTGTCCAAGCCCTTCAAAATCCGCTTCATCTTTCATGGTGAACTGCGTTGCCACCAGGGTGCGCTGTTCAGTTTAAAGTCACAATTTTCTCACTGAAGCATCACGAGGGACTGATGGTGATATTCACCGCTTTTGAGGTGGCCACGATAAACCTGTGAAAATCAGTACAACAAAATGAACGACATGACATTTCCTGTTGCCACTAGGTGGCGCTCTATGTATTCCAGACAATGGGCGCATCAATCTGTTCAGGGCGGGTCTGACATCATGTCTGTAAAGTCTGGTTCTGATCAGACTGGATTTCATTGAGTTATACTAATTTGTTTCTTCATGGCGAGACATCAACGTTCGCCATGCTGCAGGGGTCACACCCTCTGACGAAAACTCACAGTTTTCACTGTAACCAAGGACCAACTCCTTAAGGCTTTCCTGGAGAAATTTGAGACTTCAGATGTCACCCATCACATTTCTGTACACCAAAGTGTAAAACATGACATTTCCTGTTCCCACTAGGTGGCGCTGTCCCTGTTGTTAAATATGGCAATTGAAATATGTTTAGGGGTGGAGCCTTATCATATGTGTGCTCTTTGGTCCAGGTCGGACCATGTATGACAGAATGAGAGGCAATAAGATTTTCATGGCGAGTCATCGAAATTCGCCGTGGCGCCACGGCCTCACAGTATCACGAAAACTCAAAAGCTCCGCAATTTAACATGGCCCAGGTGTGTAGTGTACACTGACCAAAGATGAAGCTTATACGACCAAATCCCAAGGAGGAGTTCGAAAAAGTTCGAAACATGGAAATGGCAAAATTGGAGCCAAAATGTGACCTTCAATCCAAAATGGCGGACTTCCTGTTGGGTTTGCGTCAGTGGTCCCAATGACTTTTTTGTTCGTCTTAGCATGATACACATGTGTGCCAGTTTTCATACATGTAGCTCAAACGATGTGTTCGTAGGGCTGCATTTAACAAGGCATAGGTGGCGCTCCAGAGCCATTTCCCAGTGCTCATATGTAAGACCATTAAAATACAAAATTTTTCACCAGACCTGGCATGTGTGCAAAATTTCATGAGTTTTTGAGCATGTTAAAGCCCTCAAAAAGGCCCTTGTTTTGCCTGAATAATAATAATAATAATAATAATTAAAGCTGCAAGCAGCGATATGAGGGCCCTCGCACCCCAGCACGTCGAGCCAAGCCCAAAACCTAAAACCAAGCACGTCCGATCTGATGTCACATTGATGGAATTCATGCATTTAACCACCAGCTAACATTTCATCTAATTCAACCATTATTATAGTCGTGCCACTAGGTGGCGCTCTAACCATTACTGACAAATGGCATAACAAACATTTCCGAGCTCAAGTCTCATCACGCCTGCGACCTTTGGGAGAGATTGGATATTGTGTTTTTGAGTGACAGCAGATTACTGCTTTTTGGCGAGTGATTGAAACTCCACGTGCCGCCATGACCACCCCGTTTCCCTGAACGTAAAAAGCTTCGCAATTTAACATCACAAAGGTCTTTGGATTCCACGCACTGGAGATCGCGTAAATCTAATGAAATCCCTTGGAGGAGTTCGTCAAAGTATGAGGCCTGAAAAGAGGGGAAAATGTCGCCAAATTTACACATTAATTTTAAAATGGCTGACTTCCTGTTGGATTTGGAATATTGCTCCAAGAGACTTTTTTGTACATCTTGATATCTCCCACAAGCCTACCAAGATTCAGACTCATAGATAAAACACAGAGCAGGGGCTGTTGTTTTGAAATTTTGTAGGGGGCGCTATGGAGCCATTTTGCGCTATTCACGGAAAGTGATCACATATCAAGAAAGCCATCATCACATTGGAGGTGTGCGCCAAATTTCAAGACTTCTTAAACTTTCCAAGCCCCTCAAAAGCCACTTTATTGTTCATGGTGAACAGCGTTGCCACCAGGGTGCGCCGTTCAGTTTAAAGTCACAATTATCTCACTGAAGCATCATGAGGGACTGATGGTGATATTCACCGCTTTTGAAGTGGCCACGATGAACCTGTGAAAATCAGTGCAACAAAATATAAGACATGACATTTCCTGTTCCCACTAGGTGGCGCTCTACGTATTCCTGACAATGGGCACATCAATCTGTTCAGGGCGGGTCTGACATCATGCCTTTAAAGTCTGGTACTGATCAGATTGGATTTCACTGAGTTACACTAATTTGTTTCTTCATGGCGAGACATCAATGTTCGCGATGGTGCTGGGGTCACACCCTCTGATGAAAACTCACAGTTTTCACTGTAACCCAAGACCAACTCCTTAAGGCTTTCCTTGAGAAATTTGAGGCCGCAGATGTCACCCATTACAATACTGTACCCCAAAGTGTAAAACATGACATTTCCTGTTCCCACTAGGTGGCGCTGTCCCTGGTGTCAAATGTGGCAGTTGAAATGTGTTCAGGGGTGGAGCCTTATCATATGTGTGCTCTTTGGTCCAGGTCGGACCATGTATGACAGAATGAGAGGCAATAAGATTTTCATGGCGAGTCATCGAAATTCGCCGTGGCGCCACGTCTTCACCGTATCGCGAAAACTCAAAAGCTCCGCAATTTAACATGGCCCAGGTGTGTAGTTGACACTGACCAAATATGAAGCCTATACAACTAAATCCCAAGGAGGAGTTCGAAAAAGTTCGAGGCATGGAAATGGCAAAATTAGAGCCAAAATGTCACCTTCACTTGCAAATGGCGGACTTCCTGTTGGGTTTGCGTCAATGGTCCCACTGACTTTTTTGTTCGTCTTGGCATGATACACATGTGTGCCAAATTTCATACATGTAGCTCAAACCATGTGTTCGTAGGGCTGCATTTAACAACGCATAGGTGGCGCTACAGAGCCATTTCCAAGTGCTAATGTGTAAAACCATTAAAATATAAAATTTTTCACCAGACCTGGCATGTTCGCAAAATTTCATGAGTTTTTGAGCATGTTTAGGCCCTCAAAAAGGCCCTTGTTTTGCCTGAATAATAATAATAATAATTAAAGCTGCAAGCAGCGATATGAGGGCCCTCGCACCCCAGCATGTCGAGCCAAGCCCAACATCTAAAAACCAGCGCTTCAGATCTGATGTCACATTGATGGAATTCATGCATTTATCCACCAGCTTAAATTTTATGTCATTCAACTATTATTATAGTCATCCCACTAGGTGGCGCTCTAACCATTACTGACAAATGGCATAATAAACATTTCCGAGCTCGAGTCTTATTACACCTGCCATCTTTGGGAGAGATTGGACATTTTGTTTTGGAGTGACAGCAGAATACAGCTTTTTGGCGAGGGATTGAAACTCCACGTGCCGCCATGACCACCCCGTTTCCCTGAATGTAAAAAGCTTCGCAATTTAACATCACAAAGGTCTTTAGATTCAACACACTGGAGATTGGGTCAATATGATGAAATCCCTTGGAGGAGTTCGTCAAAGAACGGTGCCTGAAAAGTAGCGAAATTGTCGCCAAAATTACACATTAATTTCAAAATGGCTGACTTCCTGTTGGATTTGGGATATTGCTCCAAGAGACTTTTTTGTACATCTTGATATCTTCCATAAGCCTACCAGGTTTCAGACTCATAGATAAAACACAGAGCAGGGGCTGTTGTTTTGAAATTTTGTAGGGGGCGCTGTGGAGCCATTTTGGGCTATTCAATGAAAATGGTAAAATAACAAGAAAGCGCTCATCACATTGGAGGTGTGCGCCAAATTTCAAGACATTTTGAACTTTCCAAGCCCCTCAAAGGCACTTCATTGTTCATGGTGAACTGCGTTGCCACCAGGGTGCGCCGTTCAGTTTAAAGTCACAATTTTCTCACTGAAGCATCATGAGCGACTGTTGGTGATATTCACCGCTTTTGAAGTGGCCACGATGAACCTGTGAAAATCAGTACAACAAAATATAAGACATGACATTTCCTGTTCCCACTAGGTGGCGCTCTACGTATTCCTGACAATGGGCACATCAATCTGTTCAGGGCGGGTCTGACATCGGCCCTGTAATGTCTGGTACTGATCAGACTTGATTTCATTGAGTTATACTAATTTGTTTCTTCATGGCGAGACATCAATGTTCGCCATGCTGCTGGGGTCACACCCTCTCGTGAAAACTCACAGTTTTCACTGTACCCCAAGACCAACTCCTTAAGGCTTTCCTTGAGAAATTTGAGGGTGCAAATGTCACCCATAACAATACTGTACACCAAAGTGTAAAACATGACATTTCCTGTTCCCACTAGGTGGCGCTGTCCCTGGTGTCAAATATGGCAGTTGAAATATGTTCAGGGGTGGAGCCTTATCATATGTGTGCTCTTTGGTTCACGTCGGACCATGTATGACAGAATGAGTGACAATAAGATTTTCATGGCGAGTCATCGAAATTCGCCATGGCGCCACGGCCTCACGAAATTGTGAAAACTCAAAAGCTCCGCAATTTAACATCGCCCAGGTGTGTAGTTGACACTGACCAAATATGAAGCTTATACGACCAAATCCCAAGGAGGAGTTCGCAAAAGTTCGAGGTATGGAAATGGCAAAATTAGGGTCAAAATGTCACATTCACGTCAAAATGGCGGACTTCCTGTTGGGTTTAGGACATGGCCATAACAGACTTTTTTGTGCGTCTCCGAACGTTAGATATGTGTTCCGAGTTTCATACATGTAGGTCATACCCACATTGGGGGCTTGCGTTTTTCATTTTTCTAGGTGGCGCTACTGAGCCAATTTTCCCTTGATATTTCTCAGGACATTAAAATACGTAAATTTTCACCAGACCTGACGTGCGTGCAAAATTTCATGAGTTTTTGAGCATGTTTAGGCCCTCAAAAGGCCGATTCATTTGCCGTAATAATAATAATAATAATAATAATAATTAAAGCTGCAAGCAGCGATACAAGGGCCCTCGCACCCCAGCACGTCGAGCCACGCCCAACACCTAAAACCAGCACGTCCCATCTGATGTTACATTGATGGACTTCATGCATTTAACCACCAGCTAACATTTCATCTTATTCAATCATGATTATAGTCATCCCACTAGGTGGCGCTCTAACCATTACTGACAAATGGCATAACAAACATTTCCGAGCTCGAGTCTCATCACGCCTGCGACCTTTGGGAGAGATTGGACATTGTGTTTTTGAGTGATAGCAGATTACTGCTTTTTGGCGAGGGATTGAAACTCCACGTGCCGCCATGACCACCCCGTTTCCCTGAACGTAAAAAGCTTCGCAATTTAACATCACAAAGGTCTTTAGATTCAACACACTGGAGATTGGTTCAATATGATGAAATCCCTTGGAGGAGTTCGTCAAAGAACGGGGCCTGAAAAGAGGGGAAAATGTCGCCAAAATTACACATTCATTTTAAAATCGCTGACTTCCTGTTGGATTTGGGATATTGCTCCAAGAGACTTTTTTGTACATCTTGATATCTCCTATAAGCTTACCAGGTTTCAGACTCATACATAAACCACAGAGCAGGGGCTGTTGTTTTGAAATTTTGTAGGGGGCGCTGTGGAGCCATTTTGCGGTTTTCAGTGAAAATGATCACATAACAAGATAGCCCTCATCACATTGGAGGTGTGCGCCAAATTTCAAGACTTTTTAAACTTTCCAAGCCCCTCAAAATCCACTTCAACTTTGATGGTGAACTGCGTTGCCACCAGGGTGCGCCGTTCAGTTTAAAGTCACAATTTTCACACTGAAGCATCATGATGGACTGATGGTGATATTCACCGCTTTTGAGGTGGCCACGATGAACCTGTGACAATCAGTACAACAAAATGTAAGACATGACATTTCCTGTTGCCACTAGGTGGCGCTCTACGTATTCCTGACAATGCGCACATCAATCTGTTCAGGGCGGGTCTGACATCATGCCTGTAAAGTCTAGTACGGATCAGATTGGATTTCATTGAGTTACACTAATTTGTTTCTTCATGGCGAGACATCAATGTTCGCCATGCTGCTGGGGTCATACCCTTTCGCGAAAACTCACAGTTTTCACTGTAACCGAAGACCAACTCCTTAAGGCTTTCCTGGAGAAATTTCAGGCTTCAGATGTCACCCATAACAATACTGTACACCAAAGTGTAAAACATGACATTTCCTGTTCCCACTAGGTGGCGCTGTCCCTGGTGTCAAATATGGCAGTTAAAATATGTTCAGGGGTGGAGCCTTATCATATATCTGCTCTTTGGTCCAGGTCGGACCATGTATGACAGTTTGAGAGGCAATAAGATTTTCATGGCGAGTCATCGAAATTCGCCATGGCGCCACGGGCTCACCGTATCACGAAAACTCAAAAGCTCCGCAATTTAACATGGCCCAGGTGTGTAGTTGACACTGACCAAATATGAAGCTTATACATCCAAATCCCAAGGAGGAGTTCGAAAAAGTTCGAGGCATGGAAATGGCAAAATTAGAGTCAAAATGTCACCTTCACCTCTAAATTGCGGACTTCCTGTTGGGTTTGCGTCAATGGGCCCACTGACTTTTTTGCTCGTCTTGGCATGATACACATGTGTGCCAAATTTCATACATGTAGCTCAAACGATGTGTTCGTAGGGCTGCATTTAACAAGGCATAGGTGGCGCTACAGAGCCATTTCCCAGTGCTCATGTGTAAAACCATTAAAATACAAAATTTTTCACCAGACCTGGCATGTGTGCAAAATTTCATGAGTTTTTGAGCATGTTTAGGCCCTCAAAAAGGCCCTTGTTTTGCCTGAATAATAATAATAATAATAATAATAATAATAATAATAATAATAATAATAATAAGAAACGGAGCAGATACAAAAGGGCCTTCGCACTCTCGGTGCTCGGGCCCTAATAATAATAATAATAAGAATAAGAAACGGAGCAGATACAATAGGGCCTTCGCACTCTCGGTGCTCGGGCCCTAATAATAATAATAATAATAATAATAAGAAACAGAGCAGATACAATAGGGCCTTCGCACTCTCGGTGCTCGGGCCCTAATAATAATAATAATTAAAGCTGCAAGCAGCGATATGAGGGCCCTCGCACCCCAGCACGTCGAGCCACGCCCAACACCTAAACCCAGCACGTCCGATCTGATGTCACATTGATGGAATTCATGCATTTAACCACCAGCTAAAATTTCATCTCATTCAAGCATCTCATTCGATCATGATTATAGTCGTCCCACTAGGTGGCGCTCTAACCACTACTGACAAATGGCATAACAAACATTTCTGAGCTCGATTCTCATCATAACTGCAACTTTTTGGAAAGATTGGACATTGTGTTTTTGAGTGACAGCAGATTACTGCTTTTTGGCGAGTGATTGAAAGTCCACGTGCCGCCATGACCACCCCGTTTCCCTGAACGTAAAAAGCTTCGCAATTTAACATCACAAAGGTGTTTAGATTCCACATACTGGAGATTGGGTCAATATGATGAAATCCCTTGGAGGAGTTCGTCAAAGAACGGTACCTTAAAAGAGGTGAAAATGTCGCCAAAATTACACATTAATTTCAAAATGGCTGACTTCCTGTTGGATTTGGAATATTGCTCCAAGAGACTTTTTTGTACATCATGATATCTTCCATAAGCTTACCAAGTTTCAGACTCATACATAAAACACAGAGCAGGGGCTGTTGTTTTGAAATTTTGTAGGGGGCGCTATGGAGCCATTTTGCGCTATTCACGGAAAGTGATCACATAACAAGAATGCCCTCATCACATTGGAGGTGTGCGCCAAATTTCAAGACTTCTTAAACTTTGCAAGCCCCTCAAAATCCGTTTCATCTTTCATGGTGAACTGCGTTGCCACCAGGGTGCGCCGTTCAGTTTAAAGTCACAATTTTCTCACTGAAGCATCACGAGGGACTGATCGTGATTTTCACCGCTTTTGAGGTGGCTACGATGTACCTGTGAAAATCAGTACAACAAAATGTAAGACATGACATTTCCTCTTCCCACTAGGTGGCGCTCTACGTATTCCTGACAATGGGCACATCAATCTGTTCAGGGCGGGTCTGACATCATGCCTGTAATGTCTGGTACTGATCAGACTGGATTTCATTGAGTTATACTAATTTGTTTCTTCATGGCGAGACATCAATGTTCGCCATTCTGCAGGGGTCACACCCTCTGACGAAAAGTCACAGTTTTCACTGTAACCCAAGACCAACTCCTTAAGGCTTTCCTGAAGAAATTTGAGGCCGCAGATGTCATCGATCACAATACTGTACCCCGAAGTGTAAAACATGACATTTCCTGTTCCCACTAGGTGGCGCTGTCCCTCATGTCAAATATGGCAGTTGAAATATGTTCAGGGGTGGAGCCTTATCATATGTGTGCTCTTTGGTCCAGGTCGGACCATGTATGACACAATGAGAGACAATAAGATTTTCATGGCGAATCATTGAAATTCGCCATGGCGCCACGGCCTCACCATATCACCAAAACTCAAAAGCTCCGCAATTTAACATGGCCCAGGTGTGTAGTTGACACTGACCAAAGATGAAGCTTCTATGACCAAATCCCAAGGAGGAGTTCGAAAAAGTTCGAGGCATGGAAATGGCAAAATTAGAGCCAAAATATGACCTTCAATCCAAAATGGCGGACTTCCTGTTGGGTTTGCGACAATGGTCCCAGTGACTTTTTTGTTCGACTTGGCATGATACACATGTGTGCCAGATTTCATACATGTAGCTCAAACGATGTGTTCGTAGGGCTGCATTTAACAAGGCATAAGTGGCGCTACAGAGCCATTTCCCAATACTCATATGTAAAACCATTAAAATACAAAATTTTTCACCAGACCTGACATGTGTGCAAAATTTCATGAGTTTTTGAGCATGTTAAAGCCCTCAAAAAGGCAATTCATTTCGGTAAAAAATAATAATAATAATAATAATAATAATAATAATTAAAGCTGCAAGCAGCGATATGAGGGCCCTCGCACCCCAGCACGTCGAGCCAAGCCCAACACCTAAAACCAGTGCGTCCGATCTGATGTCACATTGATGGAATTCATGCATTTAACCACCAGCTAACATTTCATCTAATTCAACCATTATTATAGTCGTCCCACTAGGTGGCGCTCTAACCATTAATGACAAATGGCATAACAAACATTTCCGAAGTCGAGTCTCATCATGCCTGCGACTTTTGGGAGAGATTGGACATTGTATGTTTGAGTGACAGCAGATTACTGCTTTTTGGCGAGTGATTGAAACTCCACGTGCCGCCATGACCACCCCGTTTCCCTGAACGTAAAAAGCTTCGCAATTTAACATCACAAAGGTCTTTAGATTCCACACACAGGAAATTGTGCCAATATGATAAAATCCCTTGGAGAAGTTCGTCAAAGTATGCGGCCTGAAAAGAGGGGAAAATGTCGCCAAAATTACACATTAATTTTAAAATGGCTGACTTCCTGTTGGATTTGGGATATTGCTCCAAGAGACTTTTTTGTACATCTTGATATCTCCTATAAGCGTACCAGGTTTCAGACTCATACATAAAACACAGGGCAGGGGCTGTTGTTTTGAAATTTTGTAGGGGGCGCTGTGGAGCCATTTTGCGGTATTCAATGAAAATGGCAAAGTAACAAGAAAGCACTCATCACATTGGAGGTGTGCGCCAAATTTCAGGACATTTTAAACTTTCCAAGCCCCTCAAGAGCCACTTCATTGTTCATGGTGAACCGTGAATAAGATTTTCATGGCGAGTCATCAAAATTCGCCGTGGCGCCACGGCCTCACCGTATCGTGAAAACTCAAAAGCTCCGCAATTTAACATGGCCCAGGTGTGTAGTTGAAACTGACCAAAGATGAAGCTTATACGACCAAATCCCAAGGAGGAGTTCGAAAAAGTTCGAGGCATGGAAATGGCAAAATTAGAGCCAAAATGTCACATTCACGTCCAAATGGCGGACTTCCTGTTGGGTTTGCGTCAATGGGCCCACTGACTTTTTTGTTCGTCTTGGCATGATACACATGTGTGCCAAATTTCATGCATGTAGCTCAAACGATGTGTTCGTAGGGCTGCATTTAACAACACCTAGGTGGCGCTACAGAGCCATTTCCTAGTGCTCATACGTGAAACCATTAAAATACAAAATTTTTCACCAGACCTGGCATGTGTGCAAAATTTCATGAGTTTTTGAGCATGTTTAGGCCCTCAAAAAGGCCCTTGTTTTGCCTGAATAATAATAATAATAATAATAATAATTAAAGCTGCAAGCAGCGTTATGAGGGCACTCGCACCCCGGCGCGTCGAGCCACGGCCAACACCTAAAACCAAGCACGTCCGATCTGATGTCACATTGATGGAATTCATGCATTTAACCACCAGCTAACATTTCATCTCATTCAATCATGATTATAGTCGTCCCACTAGGTGGCGCGGTAGTCATTAATGACAAATGGTATAACAAACATTTCCGAGCTCGAGTCTCATCATGCCTGCGACCTATGGGAGAGATTGGACATTGTATTTTTGAGTGACATCAGATTACTGCTTTTTGGCAAGTGATTGAAACTCCACGTGCCGCCATGACCACACCGTTTCCCTGAACGTAAAAAGCTTCGCAATTTAACATCACAAAGGTCTTTAGATTACACGCACTTGAGATTGCGGCAATATGATGAAATCCCTTGGAGGAGTTCGTCAAAGAACGGTGCCTTAAAAGAGGTGAAAATGTCGCCAAAATTACACATTCATTTTAAAATGGCTGACTTCCTGTTGGATTTGGGATATTGCTCCAAGAGACTTTTTTGTACATCTTGATATCTTCCATAAGCTTACCAGGTTTCAGACTCATAGATGAAACACAGAGCGAGGGCTGATGTTTTGAAATATTGTAGGGGGCGCTGTGGAGCCATTTTGCGCTATTCAATGAACGTGATGAGAGAACCTGAAAGCCCTCATCACATTGGAGGTGTACGCCAAATTTCAGGACTTTTTAAACTTTCCAAGCCCCTCAAAAGCCACTTCATTGTTCATGGTGAACTGCGTTGCCACCAGGGTGCGCCGTTCAGTTTAAAGTCACAATTTTCTCACTGAAGCATCAAGAGGGGCTGCTGGTGATATTCACCGCTTTTGAAGTGGCCACGATGAACCTGTGAAAATCAGTACAACAAAATGAAAGACATGACATTTCCTGGTGCCACTAGGTGGCGCTCTACGTATTCCTGACAATGGGCACATCAATCTGTTCAGGGCGGGTCTGACATCAAGCCTGTAAAGTCTGGTTCTGATCAGATTGGATTTCATTGAGTTACACTAATTTGTTTCTTCATGGCGAGACATCAATGTTCGCCATGCTGCTGGGGTTACCCCCTTTCACGAAAACTCACAGTTTTCACTGTAACCCAAGACCAACTCCTTAAGGCTTTCCTGGAGAAATTTGAGGCTGCAGATGTCACCGATCACAATACTGTACCCCAACGTGTAAAACATGACATTTCCTCTTCCCACTAGGTGGCGCTGTCCCTGAGGTCAAATGTGGCAGTTGAAATATGTTCAGGGGTGGAGCCTTATCATATGTGTGCTCTTTGGTCCACGTCGGACCATGTATGACAGAATGAGAGGCAATAAGATTTTCATGGCGAGTCATCAAAATTCGCCGTGGCGCCACGGCCTCACCGTATCGCAAAAACTCAAAAGCTCCGCAATTTAACATGGCCCAGGTGTGTAGTTGACACTGACCAAATATGAAGCTTATACGACCAAATCCCAAGGAGGAGTTCGAAAAAGTTCGAGGCATGGAAATGGCAAAATTAGAGCCAAAATGTCACCTTCAATCCAAAATGGCGGACTTCCTGTTGGGTTTGCATCAATGGGCCCACAGGCTTTTTTGTTCGTCTTGGCATGATACACATGTGTGCCAAATTTCATATATGTAGCTCCAACGATGTGTTCATAGGGCTGCATTTAACAACACATAGGTGGCGCTACAGAGCCATTTCCAAGTGCTCATGTGTAAAACCAATAAAATACAAAATTTTTCACCAGACCTGGCATGTGTGCAAAATTTCATGAGTTTTTCAGCATGTTCAGGCCCTCAAAAAGGCCCTTGTTTTGCCTGAATAATAATAATAATAATAATAATAATAATAATAATAATAAGAAGAAGAAGAAGAAGAAGAAACGGAGCAGATACAATAGGGCCTTCGCACTCTCGGTGCTCGGGCCCTAATTAAAGCTGCAAGCAGCGATATGAGGGCCCTCGCACCCCAGCACGTCGAGCCAAGCCCAACAACTAAAACCAGCCCGTCCGATCTGATGTCACATTGACGGAATTCATGCATTTAACCACCAGCTAAATTTTCATCTCATTCAACCATTATTATAGTCGTCCCACTAGGTGGCGCTCTAACCATTACTGACAAATGGCATAACAAACATTTCCGAGCTCGAGTCTCATCACGCCTGCGACCTTTGGGAAAGATTGGACATTGTATTTTTGAGTGATAGCAGATTAGTGCTTTTTGGCGAGTTATTGAAACTCCACGTGCCGCCATGACCACCCCGTTTCCCTGAACGTAAAATGCTTCGCAATTTAACATCACAAAGGTCTTTAGATTCCACACACTGGAGATTGCGGCAATATGATGAAATCCCTTGGAGGAGTTCGTCAAAGAACGGTGCCTTAAAAGAGGTGAAAATGTCGCCAAAATTACACATTAATTTCAAAATGGCTGACTTCCTGTTGGATTTGGAATATTGCTCCAAGAGACTTTTTTGTACATCTTGATATCTCCCATAAGCTTACCAGGTTTCAGACTCATACATAAAACACAGAGCAGGGGCTGTTGTTTTGAAATTTTGTAGGGGGCGCTAGGGAGCCATTTTGCGCTATTCAAGGAAAGTGATCACATAACAACAAAGCCCTCATCACATTGGAGGTGTGCGCCAAATTTCAAGACTTCTTAAACTTTGCAAGCCCCTCAAAATCCGCTTCATCTTTCATGGTGAACTGCGTTGCCACCAGGGTGCGCCGTTCAGTTTAAATTCACAATTTTCTCACTGAAGCATCACGAGGGAATGATCGTTATAATCACCACTTTTGAGATGGCCACGATGAACCTGTGAAAATCAGTACAAAAAAATGTAAGACATGACATTTCCTGTTGCCACTAGGTGGCGCTCTACGTATTCCTGACAATGGGCACATTAAACTGTTCAGGGCGGGTCTGACATCATCCCTGTAAAGTCTGGTACTGATCAGACTGGATTTCATTGAGTTATACTAATTTGTTTCTTCATAGCGAGACATCAATGTTCGCCATGCTGCAGGGGTCACACCCTCTGATGAAAAGTCACAGTTTTCACTGTAACCCAAGACCAACTCCTTAAGGCTTTCCTGAAGAAATTTGAGGCTGCAGGTGTCATCGATCACAATACTGTACCCCAAAGTGTAAAACATGACATTTCCTGTTCCCACTAGGTGGCGCTGTCCCTCATGTCAAATATGGCAGTTGAAATATGTTCAGGGGTGGAGCCTTGTCATATGTGTGCTCTTTGGTCCAGGTCGGACCATGTATGAGGGAATGAGAGGCAATAAGATTTTCATGGCGAGTCATCGAAATTCGCCATGGCGCCACGGCCTCACCATATCACGAAAACTCAAAAGCTCCGCAATTTAACATGGCCCAGCTGTGTAGTTGACACTGACCAAATATGAAGCTTATACGACCAAATCCCAAGGAGGAGTTCGCAAAAGTTCGAGGCATGGAAATGGCAAAATTAGAGCCAAAATGTCACCTTCACTTGCAAATGGCGGACTTCCTGTTGGGTGTGCATGAATGGGCCCACAGACTTTTTTGTTCGTCTTGGCATGATACACATGTGTGCCAGATTTCATACATGTAGCTCCAACGATGTGTTCGTAGGGCTGCATTTAACAAGGCATAGGTGGCCCCTTGTGCCATTTCCAAGTGCTCATGTGTAAAACCATTAAAATACAAAATTTTTCACCAGACCTGGCATGTGTGCAAAATTTCATGAGTTTTTGAGCATGTTTAGGCCCTCAAAAAGGCCCTTGTTTTGCCTGAATAATAATAATAATAATAATAATAATAATAATAATAATAAGAAGAAGAAGAAGAAGAAGAAGAAACGGAGCAGATACAATAGGGCCTTCGCACTCTCGGTGCTCGGGCCCTAATAATTAAAGCTGCAAGCAGCGATATGAGGGCCCTCGCACCCCAGCATGTCGAGCCAAGCCCAACATCTAAAAACCAGCGCTTCAGATCTGATGTCACATTGATGGAATTCATGCATTTATCCACCAGCTTAAATTTTATGTCATTCAACTATTATTATAGTCATCCCACTAGGTGGCGCTCTAACCATTACTGACAAATGGCATAATAAACATTTCCGAGCTCGAGTCTTATTACACCTGCCATCTTTGGGAGAGATTGGACATTTTGTTTTGGAGTGACAGCAGAATACAGCTTTTTGGCGAGGGATTGAAACTCCACGTGCCGCCATGACCACCCCGTTTCCCTGAACGTAAAAAGCTTCGCAATTTAACATCACAAAGGTCTTTAGATTCAACACACTGGAGATTGGGTCAATATGATGAAATCCCTTGGAGGAGTTCGTCAAAGAACGGTGCCTTAAAAGTAGCGAAATTGTCGCCAAAATTACACATTAATTTCAAAATGGCTGACTTCCTGTTGGATTTGGGATATTGCTCCAAGAGACTTTTTTGTACATCTTGATATCTTCCATAAGCCTACCAGGTTTCAGACTCATAGATAAAACACAGAGCAGGGGCTGTTGTTTTGAAATTTTGTAGGGGGCGCTGTGGAGCCATTTTGGGCTATTCAATGAAAATGGTAAAATAACAAGAAAGCGCTCATCACATTGGAGGTGTGCGCCAAATTTCAAGACATTTTGAACTTTCCAAGCCCCTCAAAGGCACTTCATTGTTCATGGTGAACTGCGTTGCCACCAGGGTGCGCCGTTCAGTTTAAAGTCACAATTTTCTCACTGAAGCATCATGAGCGACTGTTGGTGATATTCACCGCTTTTGAAGTGGCCACGATGAACCTGTGAAAATCAGTACAACAAAATATAAGACATGACATTTCCTGTTCCCACTAGGTGGCGCTCTACGTATTCCTGACAATGGGCACATCAATCTGTTCAGGGCGGGTCTGACATCGGCCCTGTAATGTCTGGTACTGATCAGACTTGATTTCATTGAGTTATACTAATTTGTTTCTTCATGGCGAGACATCAATGTTCGCCATGCTGCTGGGGTCACACCCTCTCGTGAAAACTCACAGTTTTCACTGTACCCCAAGACCAACTCCTTAAGGCTTTCCTGGAGAAATTTGAGGGTGCAAATGTCACCCATAACAATACTGTACACCAAAGTGTAAAACATGACATTTCCTGTTCCCACTAGGTGGCGCTGTCCCTGGTGTCAAATATGGCAGTTGAAATATGTTCAGGGGTGGAGCCTTATCATATGTGTGCTCTTTGGTTCACGTCGGACCATGTATGACAGAATGAGTGACAATAAGATTTTCATGGCGAGTCATCGAAATTCGCCATGGCGCCACGGCCTCACGAAATTGTGAAAACTCAAAAGCTCCGCAATTTAACATCGCCCAGGTGTGTAGTTGACACTGACCAAATATGAAGCTTATACGACCAAATCCCAAGGAGGAGTTCGCAAAAGTTCGAGGTATGGAAATGGCAAAATTAGGGTCAAAATGTCACATTCACGTCAAAATGGCGGACTTCCTGTTGGGTTTAGGACATGGCCATAACAGACTTTTTTGTGCGTCTCCGAACGTTAGATATGTGTTCCGGGTTTCATACATGTAGGTCATACCCACATTGGGGGCTTGCGTTTTTCATTTTTCTAGGTGGCGCTACTGAGCCAATTTTCCCTTGATATTTCTGAGGACATTAAAATACGTAAATTTTCACCAGACCTGACGTGCGTGCAAAATTTCATGAGTTTTTGAGCATGTTTAGGCCCTCAAAAGGCCGATTCATTTGCCGTAATAATAATAATAATAATAATAAGAAACGGAGCAGATACAATAGGGCCTTCGCACTCTCGGTGCTCGGGCCCTAATTAAAGCTGCAAGCAGCGATACAAGGGCCCTCGCACCCCAGCACGTCGAGCCACGCCCAACACCTACAACCAGCACGTCCCATCTGATGTTACATTGATGGACTTCATGCATTTAACCACCAGCTAACATTTCATCTTATTCAATCATGATTATAGTCGTCCCACTAGGTGGCGCTCTAACCATTACTGACAAATGGCATAACAAACATTTCCGAGGTCAAGTCTAATCACGCCTGCGACCTTTGGGAGAGATTGGACATTGTGTTTTTGAGTGACAGCAGATTACAGGTTTTTGGCGAGTGATTGAAACTCCACGTGCCGCCATGACCACCCCGTTTCCCTGAACGTAAAAAGCTTCGCAATTTAACATCACAAAGGTCTTTGGATTACACACACTGGAGATTGGGTCAATATGATGAAATCCCTTGGAGGAGTTCGTCAAAGAATGAGGCTTGAAAAGAGGGGAAAATGTCGCAGAAATTACACATTAATTTCAAAATGGCTGACTTCCTGTTGGATTTGGGATATTGCTCCAAGAGACTTTTTTGTACATCTGGATATCGTCCATAAGCGTACCAGGTTTCAGACTCATACATAAAACACAGAGCAGGGGCTGTTGTTTTGAAATATTGTAGGGGGCGCTGTGGAGCCATTTTGCGCTATTCAAGGAAAATGGTAAAATAACAAGAAAGCGCTCATGACATTGGAGGTGTGCGCCAAATTTCAAGACATTTTAAACTGTCCAAGCCCTTCAAAATCCGCTTCATCTTTCATGGTGAACTGCGTTGCCACCAGGGTGCGCTGTTCAGTTTAAAGTCACAATTTTCTCACTGAAGCATCACGAGGGACTGATCGTGATATTCACCGCTTTTGAGGTGGCCACGATAAACCTGTGAAAATCAGTACAACAAAATGAAAGACATGACATTTCCTGTTGCCACTAGGTGGCGCTCTATGTATTCCAGACAATGGGCACATCAATCTGTTCAGGGCGGGTCTGACATCATGTCTGTAAAGTCTGGTACTGATCAGACTGGATTTCATTGAGTTATACTAATTTGTTTCTTCATGGCGAGACATCAATGTTCGCCATGCTGCAGGGGTCACACCCTCTGACGAAAACTCACAGTTTTCACTGTAACCAAGGACCAACTCCTTAAGGCTTTCCTGGAGAAATTTGAGACTTCAGATGTCACCCATCACATTTCTGTACACCAAAGTGTAAAACATGACATTTCCTGTTCCCACTAGGTGGCGCTGTCCCTGTTGTTAAATATGGCAATTGAAATATGTTTAGGGGTGGAGCCTTATCATATGTGTGCTCTTTGGTCCAGGTCGGACCATGTATGACAGAATGAGAGGCAATAAGATTTTCATGGCGAGTCATCGAAATTCGCCGTGGCGCCACGGCCTCACAGTATCACGAAAACTCAAAAGCTCCGCAATTTAACATTGCCCAGGTGTGTAGTTGAAACTGACCAAAGATGAAGCTTATACAACCAAATCCCAAGGAGTAGTTCGAAAAAGTTCGAGACATGGAAATGGCAAAATTGGAGCCAAAATGTGACCTTCAATCCAAAATGGCGGACTTCCTGTTGGGTTTGTGTCAGTGGTCCCAATGACTTTTTTGTTCGTCTTAGCATGATACACATGTGTGCCAGTTTTCATACATGTAGCTCAAACGATGTGTTCGTAGGGCTGCATTTAACAAGGCATAGGTGGCGCTCCAGAGCCATTTCCCAGTGCTCATATGTAAGACCATTAAAATACAAAATTTTTCACCAGACCTGGCATGTGTGCAAAATTTCATGAGTTTTTGAGCATGTTAAAGCCCTCAAAAAGGCCCTTGTTTTGCCTGAATAATAATAATAATAATAATAATAATAATAATAATAATAATAATAATAATAAACAGAGCAGATACAATAGGGCCTTCGCACTCTCGGTGCTCGGGCCCTAATAATAATAATAATAAACAGAGCAGATACAATAGGGCCTTCCCACTCTCGGTGCTCGGGCCCTAATAATAATAATAATAATAATAATAAACAGAGCAGATACAATAGGGCCTTCGCACTTTTGTGCTCGGGCCCTAATAATTAAAGCTGCAAGCAGCGATACGAGGGCCCTCGCACGCCTGGCGCCGCGAGCCACGCCCAACACCTACAACCAGCACGTCCGATCTGATGTCACATTGATGTAATCCATTCATTTAACCACCAGCTCAAATTTCATCTAATTCAATCATGATTATAGACGTCCCACTTGGTGGCGCTCTAACCATTAATGACAAATGGCATAACAAACATTTCCGAGCTCGAGTCTCATCATAACTGCAACCTTTGGGCGAGATTGGACATTGTTTTTTTGAGGGATAGCGGATTACTGCTTTTTGGCGAGTGATTGAAAGTCCACGTGCCGCCATGACCACCCCGTTTCCCTGAACGTAAAAAGCTTCGCAATTTAACATCACAAACATCTTTAGATTCCACGCACTGGAGATTGGGTCAATATGATGAAATCCCTTGGAGGAGTTCGTCAAAGTATGACGCCTGAAAGGAGGGGAAAATGTCGCCAAAATTACACATTAATTTTAAAATGGCTGACTTCCTGTTGGATTTGGGATATTGCTCCAAGAGACTTTTTTGTACATCTTCACATCTCCTATAAGCTTACCAGGTTTCAGACTCATACATAAAACACAGAGCAGGGGCTGTTGTTTTGAAATTTTGTAGGGGGCGCTGTGGAGCCATTTTGTGCTATTCAATGAAAATGATAACATCACGAGAAAGTGCTCATCACATTGGAGGTGTGCGCCAAATTTCACGACATTTTAAACTTTCCAAGCCCCTCAAAATCCACTTCATCTTTCATGGTGAACTGTTTTGCCACCAGGGTGCGCCGTTCAGTTTAAAGTCACAATTTTCTCACTGAAGCATCACGAGGGACGGATGGTGATATTCACCGCTTTTGAGGTGGCCACGATGAAACGGTGAAAATCAGTACAACAAAATGAAAGCCATGACATTTCCTGTTCCCACTAGGTGGCGCTCTACGTATTCCTTTCAATGGGCACATCAATCTGTTCAGGGCGGGTCTGACATCATGCCTTTAAAGTCTGGTACTGATCAGACTGGATTTCATTGAGTTATACTAATTTGTTTCTTCATGGCGAAACATCAATGTTCGCCATGCTGCAGGGGTCACACCCTCTGACGAAAACTCACAGTTTTCACTGTAACCCAAGACCAACTCCTTAAGGCTTTCCTGGAGAAATTTGAGGGTGCAAATGTCACCCATAACAATACTGTACCCCGAAGTGTAAAACATGACATTTCCTCTTCCCACTAGGTGGCGCTGTCCCTGGTGTCAAATATGGCAGTTGAAATATGTTCAGGGGTGGAGCCTTATCATATGTGTGCTCTTTGGTCCACGTCGGACCATGTATGACAGAATGAGAGACAATAAGATTTTCATGGCGAGTCATCGAAATTCGCCATGGCGCCACGGCCTCACGGTATTGCGAAAACTCAAAAGCTCCGCAATTTAACATGGCCCAGTGGTGTAGTTGACACTGACCAAATATGAAGCTTATACATTCAAATCCCAAGGAGGAGTTCGCAAAAGTTCGAGGCATGGAAATGGCAAAATTAGAGCCAAAATGACACCTTCACTTGCAAATGGCGGACTTCCTGTTGGGTTTGTGTCAATGGCCCCGGTGACTTTTTTGTTCGTCTTGGCATGGTACACACGTGTGCCAGATTTCATACATGTAGCTCAAACGATGTGTTCGTAGGGCTGCATTTAACAAGGCATAGGTGGCGCTACAGAGCCATTTCCCAGTGTTCATATGTAAAACCATTAAAATACAAAATTTTTCACCAGACCTGACATGTGTGCAAAATTTCATGAGTTTTTGAGCATGTTAAAGCCCTCAAAAAGGCAATTCATTTCAATGAAAAATAATAATAATAATAATAATTAAAGCTGCAAGCAGCGATATGAGGGCCCTCGCACCCCAGCACGTCGAGCCAAGCCCAACACCTAAAACCAGTGCGTCCGATCTGATGTCACATTGATGGAATTCATGCATTTAACCACCAGCTAACATTTCATCTAATTCAACCATTATTATAGTCATCCCACTAGGTGGCGCTCTAACCATTACTGACAAATGGCATAACAAACATTTCCGAGCTCGAGTCTCATCACGCCTGCGACCTTTGGGAGAGATTGGACATTGTGTTTTTGAGTGATAGCAGATTACTGCTTTTTGGCGAGTGATTGAAACTCCACGTGCCGCCATGACCACCCCGTTTCCCTGAACGTAAAAAGCTTCGCAATTTAACATCACAAAGGTCTTTAGATTCCACACACTGGAGATTGCGGCAATATGATGAAATCCCTTGGAGGAGTTCGTCAAAGAACGGTGCCTTAAAAGAGGTAAAAATGTCGCCAAAATTACACATTAATTTTAAAATGGCTGACTTCCTGTTGGATTTGGGATATTGCTCCAAGAGACTTTTTTGTACATCTTGATATCTTCCATAAGCTTACCAGGTTTCAGACTCATACATAAAACACAGAGCAGGGGCTGTTGTTTTGAATATTTGTAGGGGGCGCTGTGGAGCCATTTTGCGCTATTCAATGAAAGTGATCACATAACCAGAAAGCCCTCTTCACATTGGAGGTGTGGCCCAAATTTGAAGACTTTTTAAACTTTCCAAGCCCCTCAAAAGCCACTTCATTATTCATGGTGAACCGCGTTGCCACCAGGGTGCGCCGTTCAGTTTAAAGTCACAATTTTCTCACTGAAGCATCATGAAGGATGGATGGTGATATTCACCGCTTTTGAGGTGGCCACGATGAACCCGTGAAAATCAGTACAACAAAATGAAAGACACGACATTTCCTGTTGCCACTAGGTGGCGCTCTACGTATTCCTGACAATGGGCATATCAATCTGTTCAGGGCGGGTCTGACATCATCCCTGTAAAGTCTGGTACTGATCAGACTGGATTTCATTGAGTTATACTAATTTGTTTCTTCATGGCGAGACATCAACGTTCGCCATGCTGCAGGGGTCACACCCTTTCGCGAAAACTCACAATTTTCACCGTAACCCAAGACCAACTCCTTAAGGCTTTCCTGGAGAAATTTGAGGCTGCAAATGTCAAGCATCACAATACTATACCCCAAAGTGTAAAACATGACACTTCCTGTTCCTACTAGGTGGCGCTGTCCCTGGTGTCAAATATGGCAGTTGAAATATGTTCAGGGGTGGAGCCTTATCATATGTGTGCTCTTTGGTCCACGTCGGACCATGTATGAGGGAATGAGAGACAATAAGATTTTCATGGCGAGTCATCGAAATTCGCCGTGGCGCCACGTCCTCACCGTATCACTAAAACTCAAAAGCTCCGCAATTTAACATGGCCCAGGTGTGTAGTTGGCACTGTCCAAATATGAAGTTTCTATGACAAAATCCCAAGGAGGAGTTCGAAAAAGTTCGAGGCATGGAAATGGCAAAATTGGAGCCAAAATGTCACCTTCACTTCGAAATGGCGGACTTCCTGTTGGGTCTGCGTCAATGGTCCCATTGACTTTTTTGTTCGTCTTGGCATGATACACATGTGTGCCAAATTTCATACATGTAGCTCAAAAGATGTCTTCGTAGGGCTGCATTTAACAACGCATAGGTGGCGCTACAGAGCCATTTCCCAGTGCTCATATATAAAACCATTAAAATACAAAATTTTTCACCAGACCTGGCATGTGTGCAAAATTTCATGAGTTTTTGAGCATGTTAAAGCCCTCAAAAAGGCAATTCATTTCAATGAAAAATAATAATAATAATTAAAGCTGCAAGCAGCGCTACGAGGGCCCTCGCACCCCATCGTGTCGAGCCACGCCCAACACCTAAAACCAGTGCGTCAGATCTGATGTCACATTGATGGAATTCATGCATTTAACCACCAGCTAACATTTCATCTCATTCAACCATTATTGTAGTCGTCCCACTAGGTGGCGCTCTAACTATTACTGACAAATGGCATAACAAACATTTCCGAGCTCGAGTCTCATCACGCCTGTGACCTTTGGGAGAGATTGAACATTGTGTTTTTGAGTGACAGCAGATTACTGCTTTTTGGCGAGTGATTGAAACTCCACCTGCCGCCATGACCACCCCGTTTCCCTGAACGTAAAAAGCTTCGCAATTTAACATCACAAAGGTCTTTAGATAACACGTGCTTGAGATCGGGTCAATCTGATGAAATTCCTTAGAGGAGTTCGTCAAAGTATGAGGCCTGAAAAGAGGGGAAAATGTTGCCAAAATTACACATTAATTTTAAAATGGCTGACTTCCTGTTGGATTTGGGATATTGCTCCAAGAGACTTTTTTGTACATCTTGACATCTCCTATAAGCTTACCAGGTTTCAGACTCATACATAAAACACAGATCAGGGGCTGTTGTTTTGAAATTTTGTAGGGGGCGCTGTGGAGCCATTTTGCGGTATTCAATGAAAATGGTAAAATAACAAGAAAGGGTTCATCACATTGGAGGTGTGTGCCAAATTTCAAGACTTCTTAAACTTTCCAAGCCCCTCAAAAGCCACTTCATTTTTCATGGTGAACCGCTTTGCCACCAGGGTGCGCCGTTCAGTTTAAAGTCACAATTTTCTCGCTGAAGCATCAAGAGGGGCTGATGGTGATATTCACCGCTTTTGAAGTGGCCACGATGAGCCTGTGAAAATCAGTACAACAAAGTGAAAGACATGACATTTCCTGTTGCCACTAGGTGGCGCTCTACGTAGTCCTGACAATGGGCACATCAATCTGTTCAGGGTGGGTCTGACATCATCCTTGTAATGTCTGGTTCTGATCAGACTGGATTTCATTGAGTTATACTAATTTGTTTCTTCATGGCGAGACATCAAAGTTCGCCATGCTGCTGGGGTCACACCCTTTCGCAAAAAGTCACAGTTTTCACCATAACCCAAGACCAACTCCTTAAGGCTTTCCTGGAGAAATTTGAGGCTGCAAATCTCACCCATCACAATACTGTACCCCAAAGTGTAAAACATGACATTTCCTGTTCCCACTAGGTGGCGCTCTCCTTGGTGTCAAATATGGCAGTTGAAATATGTTCAGGGATGGAGCCTTATCATATGTGTGCTCTTTGGTCCAGATCAGACAATGTATGACAGAATGAGAGGCAATAAGATTTTCATGGCGAGTCATCGAAATTCGCCGTGGCGCCACGGCCTCACAGTATCGTGAAAACTCAAAAGCTCCGCAATTTAACATGGCCCAGGTGTGTAGTTGACACTGACCAAAGATGAAGCTTATACAACCAAATCCCAAGGAGGAGTTCGCAAAAGTTCGAGGCATGGAAATGGCAAAATTAGGGTCAAAATGTCACGTTCACTTCCAAATGGCGGACTTCCTGTTGGGTTTAGGACACGGCCATAATAGACTTTTTTGTGCGTCTCCTGACCTTAGATATGTGTGCCAACTTTCATACATGCAAGTCATACCCATCTCGGGGGCTCGCGTTTTTCATTTTTCTAGGTGGCGCTACTGAGCCAATTTTCCCTGGACATGTCTACGGACATTGAAATACGTAAATTTTCACCAGGCCTGACGCGTGTGCAAAATTTCATGAGTTTTTGAGCATGTTTAGGCCCTCAAAAGGCCGATTCATTTGCCGTAATAATAATAATAATAATAATAATTAAAGCTGCAAGCAGCGATACAAGGGCCCTCGCACCCCAGCACGTCGAGCCACGCCCAACACCTAAAACCAGCACGTCCCATCTGATGTTACATTGATGGACTTCATGCATTTAACCACCAGCTAACATTTCATCTTATTCAATCATGATTATAGTCGTCCCACTTGGTGGCGCTCTAACCATTACTGACAAATGGCATAACAAACATTTCCGAGGTCAAGTCTAATCACGCCTGCGACCTTTGGGAGAGATTGGACATTGTGTTTTTGAGTGACAGCAGATTACAGGTTTTTGGCGAGTGATTGAAACTCCACGTGCCGCCATGACCACCCCGTTTCCCTGAACGTAAAAAGCTTCGCAATTTAACATCACAAAGGTCTTTGGATTACACACACTGGAGATTGGGTCAATATGATGAAATCCCTTGGAGGAGTTCGTCAAAGAATGAGGCTTGAAAAGAGGGGAAAATGTCGCAGAAATTACACATTCATTTCAAAATGGCTGACTTCCTGTTGGATTTGGGATATTGCTCCAAGAGACTTTTTTGTACATCTGGGTATCGTCCATAAGCGTACCAGGTTTCAGACTCATACATAAAACACAGAGCAGGGGCTGTTGTTTTGAAATTTTGTAGGGGGCGCTGTGGAGCCATTTTGCGCTATTCAAGGAAAATGGTAAAATAACAAGAAAGCGCTCATGACATTGGAGGTGTGCGCCAAATTTCAAGACATTTTAAACTGTCCAAGCCCTTCAAAATCCGCTTCATCTTTCATGGTGAACTGCGTTGCCACCAGGGTGCGCTGTTCAGTTTAAAGTCACAATTTTCTCACTGAAGCATCACGAGGGACTGATGGTGATATTCACCGCTTTTGAGGTGGCCACGATAAACCTGTGAAAATCAGTACAACAAAATGAACGACATGACATTTCCTGTTGCCACTAGGTGGCGCTCTATGTATTCCAGACAATGGGCGCATCAATCTGTTCAGGGCGGGTCTGACATCATGTCTGTAAAGTCTGGTTCTGATCAGACTGGATTTCATTGAGTTATACTAATTTGTTTCTTCATGGCGAGACATCAATGTTCGCCATGCTGCAGGGGTCACACCCTCTGACGAAAACTCACAGTTTTCACTGTAACCAAGGACCAACTCCTTAAGGCTTTCCTGGAGAAATTTGAGACTTCAGATGTCACCCATCACATTTCTGTACACCAAAGTGTAAAACATGACATTTCCTGTTCCCACTAGGTGGCGCTGTCCCTGTTGTTAAATATGGCAATTGAAATATGTTTAGGGGTGGAGCCTTATCATATGTGTGCTCTTTGGTCCAGGTCGGACCATGTATGACAGAATGAGAGGCAATAAGATTTTCATGGCGAGTCATCGAAATTCGCCGTGGCGCCACGGCCTCACAGTATCACGAAAACTCAAAAGCTCCGCAATTTAACATGGCCCAGGTGTGTAGTGTACACTGACCAAAGATGAAGCTTATACGACCAAATCCCAAGGAGGAGTTCGAAAAAGTTCGAGACATGGAAATGGCAAAATTGGAGCCAAAATGTGACCTTCAATCCAAAATGGCGGACTTCCTGTTGGGTTTGCGTCAGTGGTCCCAATGACTTTTTTGTTCGTCTTAGCATGATACACATGTGTGCCAGTTTTCATACATGTAGCTCAAACGATGTGTTCGTAGGGCTGCATTTAACAAGGCATAGGTGGCGCTCCAGAGCCATTTCCCAGTGCTCATATGTAAGACCATTAAAATACAAAATTTTTCACCAGACCTGGCATGTGTGCAAAATTTCATGAGTTTTTGAGCATGTTAAAGCCCTCAAAAAGGCCCTTGTTTTGCCTGAATAATAATAATAATAATAATAATAATAATAATAATTAAAGCTGCAAGCAGCGTTATGAGGGCCCTCGCACCCCCGTCGGGTCGAGCGACGCCCAACACCTAAAACCAGCACGTCCGATCTGATGTCACATTGAAGGAATTCCTACAATTTAACCACCAGCTAACATTTCATCTTATTCAATCGTGATCATAGTCGTCCCACTAGGTGGCGCTCTAACCATTAATGACAAATGGCATATCAAACATTTCCGAGCTCGAGTCTCATCACGCCTGCGACCTTTGGGAGAGATTGGACATTGTGTTTTTGAGTGATAGCAGATTACTGCTTTTTGGCGAGGGATTGAAACTCCACGTGCCGCCATGACCACCCCGTTTCCCTGAACGTAAAAAGCTTCGCAATTTAACATCACAAAGGTCTTTGGATTCCACACACTGGAGATTGGTTCAATATGATGAAATCCCTTGGAGGAGTTCGTCAAAGAACGGGGCCTGAAAAGAGGGGAAAATGTCGCCAAAATTACACATTCATTTTAAAATCGCTGACTTCCTGTTGGATTTGGGATATTGCTCCAAGAGACTTTTTTGTACATCTTGATATCTCCTATAAGCTTACCAGGTTTCAGACTCATACATAAACCACAGAGCAGGGGCTGTTGTTTTGAAATTTTGTAGGGGGCGCTGTGGAGCCATTTTGCGGTTTTCAGTGAAAATGATCACATAACAAGATAGCCCTCATCACATTGGAGGTGTGCGCCAAATTTCAAGACTTTTTAAACTTTCCAAGCCCCTCAAAATCCACTTCAACTTTGATGGTGAACTGCGTTGCCACCAGGGTGCGCCGTTCAGTTTAAAGTCACAATTTTCACACTGAAGCATCATGAGGGACTGATGGTGATATTCACCGCTTTTGAGGTGGCCACGATGAACCCGTGAAAATCAGTACAACAAAATGAAAGACACGACATTTCCTGTTGCCACTAGGTGGCGCTCTACGTATTCCTGACAATGGGCATATCAATCTGTTCAGGTCGGGTCTGACATCATCCCTGTAAAGTCTGGTACTGATCAGACTGGATTTCATTGAGTTATACTAATTTGTTTCTTCATGGCGAGACATCAATGTTCGCCATGCTGCTGGGGTCACACCCTTTCGCGAAAACTCACAGTTTTCACTGTAACCCAAGACCAACTCCTTAAGGCTTTCCTGGAGAAATTTGAGGCTGCAAATGTCAAGCATCACAATACTATACCCCAAAGTGTAAAACATGACACTTCCTGTTCCCACTAGGTGGCGCTGTCCCTGGTGTCAAATATGGCAGTTGAAATATGTTCAGGGGTGGAGCCTTATCATATGTGTGCTCTTTGGTCCACGTCGGACCATGTATGAGGGAATGAGAGACAATAAGATTTTCATGGCGAGTCATCGAAATTCGCCGTGGCGCCACGTCCTCACCGTATCACTAAAACTCAAAAGCTCCGCAATTTAACATGGCCCAGGTGTGTAGTTGGCACTGTCCAAATATGAAGCTTATACATCCAAATCCCAAGGAGGAGTTCGAAAAAGTTCGAGGCATGGAAATGGCAAAATTGGAGCCAAAATGTCACCTTCACTTCGAAATGGCGGACTTCCTGTTGGGTCTGCGTCAATGGTCCCATTGACTTTTTTGCTCGTCTTGGCATGATACACATGTGTGCCAAATTTCATACATGTAGCTCAAAAGATGTGTTCGTAGGGCTGCATTTAACAACGCATAGGTGGCGCTACAGAGCCATTTCCCAGTGCTCATATATAAAACCATTAAAATACAAAATTTTTCACCAGACCTGGCATGTGTGCAAAATTTCATGAGTTTTTGAGCATGTTAAAGCCCTCAAAAAGGCAATTCATTTCAATGAAAAATAATAATAATAATAATAATAATAATAATAATAATAATAATAAACAGAGCAGATACAATAGGGCCTTCGCACTCTCGGTGCTCGGGCCCTAATAATAATAATAATAAACAGAGCAGATACAATAGGGCCTTCGCACTCTCGGTGCTCGGGCCCTAATAATAATAATAATAATAAACAGAGCAGATACAATAGGGCCTTCGCACTCTCGGTGCTCGGGCCCTAATAATAATAATAATAATAATAAACGGAGCAGATGCAATAGGGCCTTCGCACTCTATGTGCTCGGGCCCTAATTAGTCTTGTTTTTTGTTGTTTTGGTTTTTTTGTTTTAGTTAGTTAGTGTGATAAAAGATATGTGTTATAAAATAAATAGAGATTTAATCAGCTGCTTTCAACCCTACTGATTAACGTAATCCCACTTTCTTAAGGTTGGGTTCATCCTGTCCAGATCGCGTGTTAATGGAGTCTTGTCCTACACAGTAAGTACATCATCATAAATATTTCTGTCAACATTGTACATCATTATTTTCAGAGCTTTTAAAATCAGTTGTGCAATCATGTACTTACTAGGGGTGCAACAATACTCGTATCAGTATTGAACCGTTCGATACAGTGCTTTCGGTTCGGTATGCATATGTATCGAACAATACAAAATTTTTCATCAACTTTTCTTCTGACGATGCTGTCTGTGTTGAGCGCTCAGTGGATCTGCGTTCGACTACTCCGCCTAGGCTGCACTGTCGAGCGCAGATCCACTGAGCGCAGGGCAACCTAGCGAGACAGAAGTTAAGCTCGTTGCAACATGGCAACTGCCTCAACGCTAGCCGAAATTGAACCTCCCCCACCCTCATTCATATCTGGCGTTTGGAACTATTTTGGTTTTCATGTGAAGCATGACCCTGATGGTAAGCGCGTCATGGACAAAAGTAAAAATAGTATGTCGGATATGCCACGCAATGCTCAAGCGCAGTTAGCTCGTTAACGTGTTGTAGCCCTTCAGCCCCACACACTGGGCGATCCACGGTAACACGTTAAGGGAGATTTGCCGCGTTATGGCGTTAATGTCCTTTTAACGAGATTAACGCTGACAGCACTAGTGGGAACACAATGAATATGACTGCACATTTACGGCGACATCATCCTAGTGCAAAGACAAGTGGAAGCAGACAAAAACAACAAGCACGCATGCTACAAACTTTACCCGAGTCATTTAGACAGCCGTTAGCACATGATTCTCCTTATGGGGACCTGATATGTTTAAAATGCTGCTGAGAATATAGCCCAGAAGAAGGGTATAGTATAGCTTTTATTTTGGAAAGAGCCATTTCTCTGTAATAAACTCTCTTTTCCAAAGATGAGTGATTTCTCGATCAGATAGATTTTTTTTTTATTATTTTGTTGTTTCAGCAACATTACATTTAAAAACTGTACTTTTGAGTTAAAATATATATTTATAATTTTAATAAATGACAAATTAAAAAGGCATGAACATTTCTTTGTATCGAAAAAATATCGAACCGTGACACCAAAGTATCAAACCGAACCGTGAATTTTGTGTATCGTTGCACCCCTAGTACTTACAAGAACAGCCTTTTGTTGAAATGCACTTATGAAACTTTTGTTATTATGAATACAGGTGTTGAGTGTGTGTGTTTTTGCGTTACGTTTCCCCCTCTAGGCAGAGGAGTTGAAGACATGTCCGCTCACTCAAAATCCGACCAATGACGAGCCTCTCATTCTTTTTCTCATTAATATCGAGAAACAAAGATGTGGATGTTTCAGCACCAGTATTCAGAAATGTTTGTTACAGTGCCGTTGGCAGCTCAGTGTGTGGAGGCTAACTGTATAATTTGTGTTTGTGTAGCGTCAATGTGACTGCTGTGGGTAAACAAGACAACATACTGATAGCGAAGGAAAAGGTTGAAGCAGATAAAGGTTAGTGTTGGCCACACAAATACCAAAATTTGGATTTTGCTTCCTTCAGTGGTATCATTTAAACAAACTACACTTTGAATTTCTATCCCCCCCAAAAAAATTCTATTTAAAGTGTTCTATTGAAGACTTGTCTTTATTTATTTTTGATAAAGAGAAGAGTAACTCAGATGTATTCATTAAGGTTCTTCTGTTTTTGTGATAAAGGAGCAGGTCTTAATAAGTGTTTGTTTATAGTATTTACATAATATGTCAAATGTAAGAAAATTTCATATAGTCTCTTATATATTTTACACAGAGTGTAAGGATTTGCATCAATTGCACTTGTAGCTCTTTTCCACTAGTACTTACTCTGCTCGACTCGACTCTGTTTTGGTCATTTTCCATTACAGTCGAGTGTCAACCAATGTGCGTGGGATCTTCATTACAATGTGGCTGAAAGTGCTGTTACGTCATTTATATGTGGCACGAATGCCACAACAATGGCGGGCGTCGAAGCGATTTGTATAGCTACTGTTCAGCGTGTGGCTTTTTGTCAGAGTCTGGGACCACAGTGTTGATTTTTGTGAACAAGATGCTCTCATGACTCAAACACTGACATCACTGACTAACCAATCGGTGTTATGCAGCCTGTTAACATCATATTTTTGGATCACCTCTGATTGCGTGGAACCCCGGCTGAATAGGCACTAAAAAAAGTATCTGGTACCAGGTACTACAAGCCTAAGCTGAGTCAAGTAGGTACTAGTGGAAAGAGGCTTTGCTATTATACTGTCCTTTGTTTTCATTAGACTTTGCCTTTGTTTTTGTTTTCTTGATATGAAAGCATCCACCTGTGTATAGAATGCTCGGACTAAGTTAAATTTCTATCTTTGTGCCTGGTATCTACACTTGTGCTCTGTAGATCAGAAGAAAGTCAAACGTGCATCAGAACAACAATCAAAAAATCAGGATAAGCCAGCGGTGCTCCAAGAACAAGCGGACAAACGGAGCGATGACAAGAAATCAGAGCAGGCTGTGCAGAACCTAAAAGCTGAAGCTGTTAACGTGACAGGGACATTCAATGTATGTTTTTCTTGTTTTGTTATTTTGGTCTATGTTTAGTGTGATTTAATCCCAAAATTAATTTCTACGCTGTATTTCATTTTAGCTAAGCAGTCACCACCATTTGACTTTAGATTTGGAAAAAAACGGCAGCCCCTACAGCTTCAGTGTAAGAAAATCCTCCTTAGCCAGTATGCTCAGGCATGTTTAAGGGTAGGATTGTCTCTGACAGGAAGTGTTTTCTCTTTCTCTCAACAGTTCCGCATGGTGTTTGGCTCATATGCGGAGGGCCTGTACAGCTTGAAGTTCCACTACTGTCGAAACAGGGATCCGGGATATAACGAGCCCTACTCATTTGCAGTGAGTTGAGTATTTTTGAGTTTATAAAATGCACACTCACGTGCATGTGTCTGCTTACCATGTTGCGTGCATCACAGGTGGAAGTGACGGAGAAGAATCCCGATGGCTACCTCTCTGCAGCGGAAATCCCTCTGCCTCGCCTTTATCTTTATATGGCTGGAGTTTTCTTCATTGCTGCTCTGGTCTGGGTGTACAATCTCATCAAGCACAGGTACACGGGCACAATGAAGTAATAGTGAACCACACTGTTTTGCAGGATCGGAAATTAAAAAAAAAAAAAAAATCACTTGCACAGTTTGTGGCAGGGCTACGTGCATAATCTGGGAAACTCTTGCTACAAAGTGTATGATGGAAGACTACGGTTAGGGCCACTGGCTCATATGACGCCATACTAAAGTGAACACAATTTGTAGTGTTTATTGTTATAATCACTCTAACATGAAGCATGACAATATTTGCTAATTGACACTAATTAGATTATTAAGCATAGGATCCTGTTGTTCACACCTCAGTGGAAGACTGTGACACAGTCACTGTTTTACAGTGGTTGTTGAGTAACTTCAAGTACTTCACACTCACTACAAGGAAGTTTTAGTTTATAAAGTTAAAAAAAAGACTTTGGCTTCTTTGACACATCATACTTTACAACGCAGCCTAAATACATTTTTTTTAAGAACATCTCTGAAGTTTTTGCTCTAATCATGACAGTGAAAGAGCACTAGCTACCACTGGCCTTCCTCTAGATCCCACTAGTGCCCCGCAGGACTCTACAGACATACCCATACATGCTGCAGCCTTCCCATTAAAGGAACATAAAGCAGGTTTACAGTGAGTGATTTACTAAAACGTGTTGTCCTTTAGCCAACTTGGCAGCTATAGCTCTGACACAGTGTTCTGCTGTGGCTTACTATTGCTCTGGAAGTGCTCATAGCCCAGAAAATACGGAAGAAAGAAGGAAAATTGAGTTACAGAATAAAAACATGCGATCCCATGAACTGCTGGATTTATTAAAGATGGCTGAAACGCTTTCTGTGCTGACATGGCTCGAGCTTAGCTAACAGTTTTGCATTCCAAAAAAAAGAAAGACAGACTAACAAAACTGAGCTGCTGAGGTCACACAGTATCCTGCCCCAAAGCATTTGCCCAATATTTTCAATTGCTTGACTAAAATTTACATCATAACTAATTATTTGGATGAACCTTAAGCAGTAGGAATAAATGCATTTCCTGCAGCAGTGGTCAACATTCAGTTATATGCAATGTTTAAACATCTCTCTTCTGTGTTTGTTTGCAGTTACAGTGTGTTCAAGATCCACTGGCTGATGGCAGCGCTAGCCTTCACAAAGTCCACGTCACTGGTTTTCCACAGTGTAAGTGCATCACCACCACAGCACAGTCTGAGTTTGAATCCTCATAAAAAGAGACTCACTGAATTTTGCCTCTGTCCCCGTCTCTCTCAGATCAACTATCACTTCATCAAAACTGAGGGGCATCCTATTGAGGGCTGGGCCGTCATGTATTATATAACACACCTGTAAGCAGAACCTCAGCAGAATCGGCTTCTTAGCCTAGGTTGTATTTAATTTTTATTACACACAAAAAATGTTTGTATCCTTCCCAGGCTAAAGGGGGCGCTCCTGTTCATCACACTGGCGCTGATTGGTACCGGCTGGGCTTTCGTGAAATACATCCTGTCCGACAAGGAGAAGAAGATCTTCATGATCGTCATTCCTCTGCAGGTACTGTCGCTCATTCCTCTGCAGGTACTGTCGCTCATTCCTCTGCAGGTGAGCAGCAAATCAAATGGTGTTTGGGTGATTTTTATGTGTATTTGCTTTGATGGCTCGCCGGTCGTGCTGCAGGTCCTGGCTAACGTCGCCTACATCATCATTGAGTCTACAGAGGAGGGCTCCAGTGAGTACTACGTGTGGAAGGAGATCCTCTTTCTGTTGGACCTTATCTGCTGTGGAGCCATCCTTTTCCCTGTTGTGTGGTCAGTGTGATATCTGTTATTGAATTACATTTTAGTCCCAAATTAGTTTTGGGGGCTAGTGTTTAAAGTTACTAAGATTTCTGAGATAAGAGGATCAGTATGGGAAAGTGGAGCATGTTTGATAGAGTAGAACGCCCAGAATAATTCAACTTCATGAAAAAAATGGGACGGGACCAAAAGCATCGCCGTGCAGCCCTACCTACTTGATTAAACAGTCATGAAAACTTTCAGTTTGAAGTTGTAAAACAAGAGATAAGTAGTTTCTTGTAATTCGAAATGAACTTTGTGTTACATGGTGTATGCATGCAAGTTTGCCCCAAATAACAGATTCATTGTATAACACATCTCTGTTTTTAAAGGTCACTCCGTCACCTACAAGAGGCTTCTAGCACCAGTGGCAAAGGTGAGTCCTGCTGCAACTACAGGGCTTTAATAGGTGGAGAGGCTTTGTTCTGTGTTTAACTTGGTGCATGTTTCTTTCAGCTGCCATGTATTTGGAGAAGCTCAAGCTCTTCCGCCATTATTATGTGATGGTAAGAAGGCCAGTATTTTGCTGTTGTTCTGTGACTCTCCATTCATCTGAACAATCGGACCAGTAATAGATTTACCAGTTACACTGAAAACTTGTCTCTGACAATGTTTTTTAGCAAAGCAAAATTAATCCTGAGGAAAAGGAAGATTTTAGTGTGATTGATATTTTTTTTTGTTTTTTTTGTTTAACCGTGCAAATTTAAAGTGTGAGTTCTTACTGAAATTTTTTCTGTCATTTTAGATCGTGTGTTACATCTACTTTACAAGGATCATAGCCATTCTGCTCAAGATCACTATGCCTTTCCAGTGGCAGTGGTGCTATGAGGTAAGACGATGACGGTGCAGCTACAGCAGTTGTTTGTAAAAAGTCGAGGACGGTCTGTGCTCTCTGAATCAACAATGACTGGCAATACTTGCCTGATGTGAGCTGGTATAAATCTGCCAGCACATTACTTATTTAAAGCCCTTTATTACTTCATTACAGTTGATAAAGAGCACTGTATTCCCCTCTGAGGCCTGATGGGATATTAGCGTTGCTTGAAGAATGTGAAACGGCACATATGTTAAAAAGGCCCTGTGCTACTTATTTGTTTGCAAAGAAATTTTCCGGATGTTGTGGACAGTGTTAAGACACTTTCTCCTGTCTGTTATTAAACGCACTGTTTCTTCTTTAGTTTCTGGTGGAGGTGTCGACTCTCATCTTCTTTGTGTTGACGGGCTACAAGTTTCGCCCAGCATCCAATAACCCCTATCTCCAGCTTCCCCAGGACGACGTCGAGAATGATGAAGTGTAAGCGTGACACCTGGCATTTAAATAACTTATCCTGTTACTGAGTTCTTACTCTACCTGATTAATTTATACTTGGAGAAGTTATAGAAAGTAGCATGTCTTCAAAGTATGGTTGAAGTAGCCACATCTCCTTATGAATCTTTTATTGAGATTTGGGGTTTTTTTGTCCTTATTAACACAAAGTGAAAACACTATGATATAGCATAGCATTTGTGCGGTGTGATCATAAATGAATATTAAAGGAAATTGGTAGAAGAAAACATTACTTTTTGAGTGATAGTAGTTAATTTGTTGAGCTGAAACTATTCTAGTGGTGCTGACTGTCTATTTAGTCCCATCACATAAGAAGGAGGCTCGTGTGGGTAATGTATGGCTAAGCGTTTGTTTTTCTGTGATTTCCATAAGATTTAATAATTACACTGAACTAAGATGAAGGTTGAGAAAGTGTTTGCCATTAAAAGTGCTGCTGCTCTTCTGTTTGTGTCCAGAGTGACTGAGTCAGGCGCACTCGAGGGCATTTCCAAAAACAAGAAGACGTCCAACGGACGCGATCGCTAGAAAGAGTCCACCTTGTAGGGAAGGAAGCTGCATCTTTGGGAGTGGCCAACTAAACATCCCCAGGCCAGCTGACAGAAAGGGGTACACACACACACACGGACCAAGGCTCCCCTCTTCCAGTGACAGCTCTCCTATTGAAACTCTTTACATGGTTGCAGTGGTTGCGCCCACTGTCTGGCTATGCAACAAAAAAAACGGACTAATACAGTACCGTATGTTTTTTGTTTTTTTTTTCTTCTCCTCTTACATGTATGATTTGTATATTGAAATATATGGTTATAGTTGTATATTTCAATATAGATTGACTTATTACTAGAGATGGCACGATACCACTTTTTAATGTCCGATACCGATTCTGATATCATAACTTTGGATATCTGCCGATACCGATATGAATCCGATATAGCGTATTTTGTAATCAATAAAACTGTTTTTTATAAATATCTTGCTGCATTTTGTATAAGTTCATACTCAAGTTTTAAAAAACAAGAGACTGAAGCTATTCTGTTATACCTGTATGCAAAAAATACACTCCACCCAAAACATTTTATAGTTCAGCAACACTGATCAATCTAATAAATTTAAACCTACACCATCCTCCCTATTTTGGTATTTTAAAGAGTGCTTAGTGGAAATATTAAGCAACCTAACTAATAGGGTTGCCAACTCCCAGCAAAAATATTAGGGAACCACCCCCCGCCCTTAATCGATGTAATCAACTTTAATTTAATGCAAGTGTAAAACAAATGCACAGAAATCAATTATTTTTCTACAATATTTAAATAGATTCAACATCTTTCTTCAACAGAATTGCAGACTGCACAGATGGTACCTTCCCAAAGGGAAAAAGTACTATAGCTTACTAGGGTGTATATTAGACTTAATAGTTACTATATACAATAATGGATTTCTATACATTTAATCAGATGACCACTTTTGTTGTAAGATTCAGATAATTATTTATTCAAAGTTTTTAAATGACATAACAAAGAAAAATATTTCTTTGTGCCCCCCTTTCCCTGTTAATGCCCTACCTGGCCCCCTGGCAAAACTTTGCTAGACCCGCCTCTGCACAGTTACCAGCCGTCAGCTACATAGAAAAGGATCCTGTTGTTATTTGTCTCTCAGAAACAGTTCATAACTTCCCTTCAACTCATTCATGTCACCTAAAAGGTAAACCTGTTTCTCCATCACCTGTTCAGCTCTGATGATTCAGTAAGGACATCTCCTGGTTTCATCTTCATGTTTCCCTCTCACCACATATCCAACCAGCTACTTTTACAGCCGTGGCTCCAGCAAACATCAGCTGATACTAGAAAGTAATATTAAATACATTCTAACAACAGCTGATCAAGCTTAAACATGCTGCTGTTGTTTATCCGCTGGTTTCCTCTTTCTAGCGCAAAGTGGGCGATAAACAAACAAGAAAGACGGGACTTGCGGCAGAAAAGCCGATCAGCTGATCATTGATCAGTTTCATGTTTGAAGTAATAATAGGAGAGGAAGGGGGAGTGAATGAGAGAAGTAAATGTAACTGCGCAGCAAAAACACAGAATAACTCCAGCTTTGTGTCTATTTTTTAATTCTAGCTGAAGTACGGGACAAATCGCTTCCTTTTCACCTCAGTATGGAACTCCGATGGCCAGTCCAGCTGTGGCTCAATATATCAGTTGTTAAGCTTAACGTGGAAATACTATGCAAACATTCAGGGATGAACTTACACACTTGCTTTACTTCTCTGGGATAGTTTTCGCCGAGATGAAATGCTGCAGTTAGGAAGCATGTAGAGAGGCTCCAGATGCTCCAACAGGCCGCCGACAGGTCTCGCAGACAACAGCCGACATATTTTATTACTCTCTGATATCCGATCCAGTAATTTAGGTCAGTATTGGACCGATACCGATACGTAGTATCGGATCGGTCCATCTGTACTTATTACATATTGAAATGTTATATTTCAGTATTATTGTTGATGTTGGAGACTTAAGCGTTCCTCCCAGCCCGTCACTCGGACTGCTGTTGTAATTTAGTGCTTTAGTGGTTTGAGGACAACTCCCATACACCTCTGTGAATACAGCCAATATGGTGACATGTGAAGATGTAGGCAGATGAACAGGTTTTTTTCTCTAAAATAGGCAGAGAAGTTTGCCCTCTGCATTTTCAATGACGGCCTTGTTCTTTAACAACCCCTCCCCCCCATCTCTCGTTTGGCATTGCTGTGCCAACTGGGCAGAGAAGTGACCTAACTGATCATTTTTGAATTTGTCTGCTTTTGGTTTTACCTTTTTGCTCTTGATGTGAAGCTTATTTTATGAATTATTGGTTTGATATTAGGTTTTGAAAAGATCAGCAATGTGTGTGCAGCCAAACCGGGTCGATGGCCATTTGTAAATAAGACCGCTGACACAAAAGGAGGCACATAACACTTTGCTGAGCAGTGCAGAGAGGCTTTATGGAGGGCTTTAGACAGTTCAGGTTCAATCAGATTTTTTTTTTCTTTTTTTGGATAGACAAACGGGTGTGGCGATGAGGAAAGACTACTGAGATTTTACACCAATCACTCCGGTGCAGGGATGACCCCAGTACCTTGGAGGGAAGGATTTAGCAGTGGGTGAAGTTCACTTTAGTTTCAGTGAAAACATTTTTTTAATTGTTACAGAGGGCTGTTTGGTGTCTGTATCAGCTGTCACAATAAAGTTCTGCAAAGTTCTCAGATTACACTGTTATGTATATGTCATTTTTGTGGTTTTATTAAACTGCATAGCTTGCACTAAAATAATCAAGATGGGAAAAGAATTGTGCTCCAGGCATGAAGTTCAGTTGGGAACCTGCAGAAGAAGGAGTCACATTTGCCCCGAGCTTTGGCTCCTCCTGTGCCTGGTAAAGGGCCACCGACTTCTCAGACTTGACAGAGCTCCTTCAGAGGCCCACACATTCAGCTGCTGTCTGCACACACACTGATTGTGATGATTACAACATGTTGAGGGTCTGACCTGCTGTTTCTTGATTTACATGATATGTAAAGTAACTACTGAGCAGGTTTTGCATGACAGCCGCCAAACCTTTCCTGCCCATCTGTTATTTAAATTACATCTGCCACAACTTTAAAGGTGATTTATGGTACTCTCGTGCTTCACATCATGTAGTTCTTTGAGTACAGTGACTTCATGTTCAAGAAAAAAGTTTGAGATGATCTGAGCTTTGTGACATTTTGTATTATCCTGCTGGAAACAGCTATCAGAAGATGCATACCATGTGGTCAGAAAGGTATTGACCTGGTCAGCAACAGTACTCAGGTAGGCTGTGGTGTTTAACTGATGTCCAGTTGCCACCAAGGGGTCCAAAGAGTTCAATGCTTTGTTGGACTTTCAGCAGGTCATGTTGACGATGCTTTCATGCCTAAATGGACTTAATGCTCGAAAATGTAAGGGAACACTTTGAAAACACATTAGATCTCAATGGAGGGGAAAAATCAATGCAAGTTAGGAATGCCTTCTTTTTCTTAACTTAGTAACATTTTTGCCCTTTAGAGCAAAATTAGATAGAACTAAACACTTGTTAAACACCAGACCCTGCTCTCTGACTTCCTCCTGAGGTTCGTTCGAAGAGTTCCTGCAGTGGAAAATGACCTAAGTTAAGCAGATTTCTTGGGCAAAGTTGCAAAAATGAACCCATCCATGTAAAACAAACTAGTTAATAATCTAAATGTAAACTAGTACGCTATTTTATATCACAAGGAGGACAAAATGAACTCGAATTTACTGTTGTTTACTTTCGGTCTGTCTGTGTGCAGCTGTACATCGGATGTAGTTTTAGTTATATTTGGTTTACGTGAGTGTATGATCCAGATCCAGATGTGGTTCATTAGCAGGTTTTAGAAGTTGTATTAGCACTGCTATTAATTCATTGACGTGGTGACGCTGATTTACTTCCTCGTCTGCGATCCCACTAAACACAGTGACGAAAAATGAAGCTACTGCACGACTAGCTTCAGTGTTTTAAAGTAGTCCTTCAGGTTTATTACATTCATTTGAGCCCATGTTGAGGGAGGGGAAGTCACCTGATGCAACTGGTTGGCGGGAGGAATAGACACTGGAAGAGATCAGTGTTGCCAACTTGTTCTTTGTCGCTATATTTAGCGAGTTTTCAGACCCCCTTAGTGACTTTTTTTTCTCGTGGCCACAAATAAGTATTTCGTGGGCACGTTATACTATTTCGAGGGCACGAAGTAGTATTTTGTGGCCACAATTTATTTATTTTTTGGACCATGTCATCAGAGGGTCTCCGTACATATCAAATGACGCCCATAAAGAATTAAACTGTATGTCATTATGAGATGAAAACAAAACTAGATTAGCTGTTGCTGACTGCTCACATGTGGTGTTAGAAGACGCACCTTAATTTAGGCCTATAAAAATGATCTTGTTTGAACAATAATCGCGATTTGTGGACAATACAAATAACGTGTAGAGTGAATATAGAGCATTTGTTGAGTGAGACAACAAAACGTAAAATCGTAGTTTGAATGTCTGAAACAATAAAAGCTCCACGTGTCAAAAGTTCATCTCCGCAACGCAACAACACAGAGAGACTGTATCCGACGTGGAGGGTCATTCTAATCACGTGAACTCATTTAGCCGGAAGCTTAGTGTCAGGGCTGAACCACGTGATCATAATCTAGGACAACTCATATAAGGTGTAGTCAGATCCTTGAACGACAAGACAATTTATCTTTTATCTGACACAAATTTAGTACAGAAAAGCGGTTTGTACGGGTGGGCAGTTTTAAAGCCCACATTGCTCCGGTTGCTTGCGCAGTGTTGTCTATATCGCGGCTGTGGCACTGTAGCGGGTGTTAGCCAGCAGCAGCTGACGCTCTTGTCCGCACCTCAATCAACGTTTTGTTCTTGACACCAGACCAGGAAGTCAGATCGTGACGCCTACAAGCTAGCTGTTACCTTAAGCGATAACAGCAGAAAGGAATTCGAAAACAAGATACATGTTGTAGTTGTAGTTTGATAGTAAACGACGCCGTTTAAGAGCCGGAAAGCTAAGCTGAAAGCTTCAAACTCTCGCATTTGACCTGGTTTACATTCAAGTCTGCTATCTAGCTTGTTATTTAGCCATCTGGAAGGACTGACGCTCCCTAGTATTAGCAGCTAGTTACCGCTAGCGAGTCGGTGATGGCGGTGGCGCACAGAGTCTGCTTTGTGGCTGGATTTTTATTCATATTACTGTTGCCTGGGTGCGAAGCAAGAATACACAAGCTTACATTGAAGGTAAGACGACAAATTATGACAGCGCTAGCTCGGGAGCTAACGGTGTGTTGTTTTCCTCTGCTCCCGTCGAGCGTCTTACTACCCAATTCGTATGTTGTAATTAACTCTAATGACAGAGGACGGTCCAAACATAATGTCGCGTTGGGTTTTGTTATGGGCGCACGAGAAAAGCTACCGAAGCTTCTTAAATCTGAGTCTTAGGAGACATGTTTACTGACTGAACCACAACAGCTGAGCTCTGCTTGTTTGTTCTTACAACCAGAATGAAATTCGCCACACCATCGACCTCAACGACTTTGGCTTCTACGCCAGCGGAACTCTGGATGTCCACCTGTATTCACTGCAAGTCCCGAAAACTCAAGTGGACAACAGCAAGTACCCAGTAAGTCGTGTGTGTCTGTTTGGTTATATGCGGTGGTTCATTTACCTTTCTTTTCAACAGGTGGCATTCTGTTCTTCAAAACGATAGGTTGTAAATGAATTACAAAAAAGAAAGAAACTAATAATAATAATAATAATAATAATAATAATAATAATAATAATAATAATAATATTAATAATAAAAAAGCAGGAACAAATTCAAGCTAGAGGTAATGTTGCACCAGGCAGAACCGTTAGATGTACGGTTTTATATATTAATATGAAATGGCACATCTATTACAAATGGGTCATTCCATTTCAATTCATCATTTATTTGCATAAAACCTTTAAATCTGAGGCCACATTTGAATACAACTTTGTCAAAATGTTCTCCAGCCTCTCCATAAATGTAAATCCACATCTGTAATTCGGGACAGGTGCATCAACAGTTGTTTGACTTTGAATATGAAAAAAATAATAAAAACAACTAGCAGTCCTGTAAAGACCCATAAAACTTATCATATGTGGACAAACTAAAATGAAAGTTGAATGAAAAGAACATTTTCTTCATCTTTGTTACTAAGAATTTCACGTTAAAAAGTATTCCACGTGTTTTGTTTTGCATTATTGTAAAATACAACTATATAATTAGTCTTGTTTTTTGTTGTTTTTGCTTTTTTGTTTTTGTTGTTTTGTTTGTTTTTGCTTTTTTTAAATACAGGGAAAAAACATACAATGAAAGTATGCATGAACATTGCCTTTAATAAACCTCTGTTTCCTAGACAGTTGTTGTTAAACGTTAAACATTTGAGTGCACTGTAAGCAGTGTGACCACTGAAGTAATGTAGTGGAGTGCTTGAAACAACAGTGAGTCGGGCTAACCTGACACAAAAGTCATGAAGCAGCAGCAGTGAGCTCATCAACCTTTGGTCTTGTGCTTGCGATGGTGTCAAGTGTCATGTTTTAAGAGCTGATTTGACAGTAAAAACTTGCAGATCGAGTTAGTGTGATAAAATATGTGTTATAAAATAAATAGAGATTTGAATCAGCTGCTTTTAACCCTACTGATTAACGTAATCCCACTTTCTTAAGGTTGGGTTCATCCTGTCCAGATCGCGTGTTAATGGAGTCTTGTCCTACACAGTAAGTACATCATCATAAATATTTCTGTCAACATTGTACATCATTATTTTCAGACCTTTTAAAATCAGTTGTGCAATCATGTACTTACAAGGACAGCCTTTTGTTGAAATGCACTTATGAAACTTTTGTTATTATGAATACAGGTGTTGAGTGTGTGTGTTTGTGTGACGTTTCCCCCTCTAGGCAGAGGAGTTGAAGACATGTCCGCTCACTCAAAATCCGACCAGTGACGAGCCTCTCATTCTTTTTCTCATTAATATGGAGAAACAAAGGTGTGGATGTTTCAGCACCAGTATTCAGAAATGTTTGTTACAGTGCCGTTGGCAGCTCAGTGTGTGGAGGCTAACTGTATAATTTGTGTTTGTGTAGCGTCAATGTGACTGCTGTGGGTAAACAAGACAACATACTGATAGCGAAGGAAAAGGTTGAAGCAGATAAAGGTTAGTGTTGGCCACACAAATACCAAAATTTGGATTTTGCTTCCTTCAGTGGTATCATTTAAACAAACTACACTTTGAATTTCTATCCCCCCCAAAAAAATTCTATTTAAAGTGTTCTATTGAAGACTTGTCTTTTTTTTTTTTTTTTTGATAAAGTAACTCAGATGTATTCATTAAGGTTCTTCTGTTTTTGTGATAAAGGAGCAGGTCTTAATAAGTGTTTGTTTATAGTGTTTACATAATATGTCAAATGTAAGAAAATTTCATATAGTCTCTTATATATTTTACACAGAGTGTAAGGATTTGCATCAATTGCACTTGTAGCTCTTTTCCACTAGTACTTACTCTGCTCGACTTGACTCTGTTTTGGTCATTTTCCATTACAGTCGAGTGTCAACCAATGTGCGTGGGATCTTCATTACAATGTGGCTGAAAGTGCTGTTATGTCATTTATATGTGGCACGAATGCCACAACAATGGCGGGCGTCGAAGCGATTTTGTATAGCTACTGTTCAGCGTGTGGCTTTTTGTCAGAGTCTGGGACCATCCACCCATCCATCCATCTTCATCCGCTTTATCCGGGGCCGGGTCGCGGGGGCAGCAGCCTAAGCAGAGAAGCCCAGACCTCCCTCTCCCCAGCCACCTCCTCCAGCTTATCCAGGGGAACACCAAGGCGTTCCCAGGCCAGCCGAGAGATATAATCTCTCCAGCATGTCCTGGGTCTGCCCCGGGGCCTCCTCCCGGTGGGACATGCCTGGAACACCTCACCCAGGAGGCGCCTAGGAGGCATCCTTATCAGATGCGCGAACCACCTCAGCTGGCTCCTTTCGATGTGGAGGAGCAGCAGCTCTACTCTAAGCCCCTCCCGGATGGCTGAACTTCTCACCCCGTCTCTAAGGGAGAGGCCAGCCACCCTTCGGAGGAAGCTCATTTCCGCCACTTGTATCCGCGATATCGTTCTTTCGGTCACTACCCACAGCTCGTGGCCATAGGTGAGGGTAGGGACGTAGATCGACCGGTAAATTGAGAGCTTCGCTTTTACACTCAGCTCTCTCTTCACCACGACGGACCGGTGCAGCGTCTGCATTACTGCGGCCGCAGCACCAATCAGTCTGTCGATCTCCGGCTCCCTTCTCCCATCACTCGCGAACAAGACCCCGAGATACTTAAACTCCTCCACTTGGGGCAGGAACTCATCCCCGACCTGGAGTGGGCACTCCACCCTTTTCCGGCTGAGAACCATGGCCTCAGATTTGGAGGTACTGATCCTCATTCCCGCTGCTTCACACTCGGCTGCAAACCGTTCCAGTGCGAGCTGGAGGCCTTCACCCGATGAAGCCAACAGAACCACATCATCCGCGAAAAGCAGAAATGAGATTCTGAGGCCACCGAAGTGAAAGCCCTCCGCCACTTGGCTGCGCCTAGAAATCCTGTCCATAAAAATTATGAACAGAATCGGTGACAAAGGGCAGCCCTGGCGGAGCCCATCACCCACCGGGAACGAGTCCGACTTATTGCCAGCAATGCGAACCAAGCTCTTGCAACGGTTGTATAGGGATCGAATGGCCCATAGCAATGGGCCAGACACCCCATACTCCCGCAGCACCTCCCACAGGACACCCCGAGGGACACGGTCGAATGCCTTCTCCAAGTCCACAAAACACATGTAGACTGGTTGGGCAAACTCCCATGCACCCTCAAGTATCCTTGAGAGGATAAAGAGCTGGTCTAGTGTTCCGTGACCAGGACAAAAACCGCATTGTTCCTCCTGTATCCGAGGTTCGACTAGCGGATGAAGTCTCCTTTCCAGCACCCTGGCATAGACTTTCCCAGGGAGGCTGAGGAGTGTGATCCCCCTGTAGTTGGAACACACCCTCCGGTCCCCCTTCTTACAGATGGGGTCCACCACCCTGGTCTGCCAGTCCAGTACCCCTGGACTGGAGTCTGGGACCACAGTGTTGATTTTTGTGAACAAGATGCTCTCATGACTCAAACACTGACATCACTGACTAACCAATCGGTGTTATGCAGCCTGTTAACATCATATTTTGGATCACCTCTGATTGCGTGGAACCCCGGCTGAATAGGCACTAAAAAAAGTATCTGGTACCAGGTACTACAAGCCTAAGCTGAGTCAAGTAGGTACTAGTGGAAAGAGGCTTTGCTATTATACTGTCCTTTGTTTTCATTAGACTTTGCCTTTGTTTTTGTTTTCTTGATATGAAAGCATCCACCTGTGTATAGAATGCTCGGACTAAGTTAAATTTCTATCTTTGTGCCTGGTATCTACACTTGTGCTCTGTAGATCAGAAGAAAGTCAAACGTGCATCAGAACAACAATCAAAAAATCAGGATAAGCCAGCGGTGCTCCAAGAACAAGCGGACAAACGGAGCGATGACAAGAAATCAGAGCAGGCTGTGCAGAACCTAAAAGCTGAAGCTGTTAACGTGACAGGGACATTCAATGTATGTTTTTCTTGTTTTGTTATTTTGGTCTATGTTTAGTGTGATTTAATCCCAAAATTAATTTCTACGCTGTATTTCATTTTAGCTAAGCAGTCACCACCATTTGACTTTAGATTTGGAAAAAAACGGCAGCGCCTACAGCTTCAGTGTAAGAAAATCCTCCTTAGCCAGTATGCTCAGGCATGTTTAAGGGTAGGATTGTCTCTGACAGGAAGTGTTTTCTCTTTCTCTCAACAGTTCCGCATGGTGTTTGGCTCATATGCGGAGGGCCTGTACAGCTTGAAGTTCCACTACTGTCGAAACAGGGATCCGGGATATAACGAGCCCTACTCATTTGCAGTGAGTTGAGTATTTTTGAGTTTATAAAATGCACACTCACGTGCGTGTGTCTGCTTACCATGTTGCGTGCATCACAGGTGGAAGTGACGGAGAAGAATCCCGATGGCTACCTCTCTGCAGCGGAAATCCCTCTGCCTCGCCTTTATCTTTATATGGCTGGAGTTTTCTTCATTGCTGCTCTGGTCTGGGTGTACAATCTCATCAAGCACAGGTACATGGGCACAATGAAGTAATAGTGAACCACACTGTTTTGCAGGATCGGAAATTAAAAAAAAAAAAAAAAAAATCACTTGCACAGTTTGTGGCAGGGCTACGTGCATAATCTGGGAAACTCTTGCTACAAAGTGTATGATGGAAGACTACGGTTAGGGCCACTGGCTCATATGACGCCATACTAAAGTGAACACAATTTGTAGTATTTATTGTTATAATCACTCTAACATGAAGCATGACAATATTTGCTAATTGACACTAATTAGATTATTAAGCATAGGATCCTGTTGTTCACACCTCAGTGGAAGACTGTGACACAGTCACTGTTTTACAGTGGTTGTTGAGTAACTTCAAGTACTTCACACTCACTACAAGGAAGTTTTAGTTTATAAAGTTAAAAAAAAGACTTTGGCTTCTTTGACACATCATACTTTACAACGCAGCCTAAATACATTTTTTTTAAGAACATCTCTGAAGTATTTGCTCTAATCATGACAGTGAAAGAGCACTAGCTACCACTGGCCTTCCTCTAGATCCCACTAGTGCCCCGCAGGACTCTACAGACATACCCATACATGCTGCAGCCTTCCCATTAAAGGAACATAAAGCAGGTTTACAGTGAGTGATTTACTAAAACGTGTTGTCCTTTAGCCAACTTGGCAGCTATAGCTCTGACACAGTGTTCTGCTGTGGCTTACTATTGCTCTGGAAGTGCTCATAGCCCAGAAAATACGGAAGAAAGAAGGAAAATTGAGTTACAGAATAAAAACATGCGATCCCATGAACTGCTGGATTTATTAAAGATGGCTGAAACGCTTTCTGTGCTGACATGGCTCGAGCTTAGCTAACAGTTTTGCATTCCAAAAAAAAGAAAGACAGACTAACAAAACTGAGCTGCTGAGGTCACACAGTATCCTGCCCCAAAGCATTTGCCCAATATTTTCAATTGCTTGACTAAAATTTACATCATAACTAATTATTTGGATGAACCTTAAGCAGTAGGAATAAATGCATTTCCTGCAGCAGTGGTCAACATTCAGTTATATGCAATGTTTAAACATCTCTCTTCTGTGTTTGTTTGCAGTTACAGTGTGTTCAAGATCCACTGGCTGATGGCAGCGCTAGCCTTCACAAAGTCCACGTCACTGGTTTTCCACAGTGTAAGTGCATCACCACCACAGCACAGTCTGAGTTTGAATCCTCATAAAAAGAGACTCACTGAATTTTGCCTCTGTCCCCGTCTCTCTCAGATCAACTATCACTTCATCAAAACTGAGGGGCATCCTATTGAGGGCTGGGCCGTCATGTATTATATAACACACCTGTAAGCAGAACCTCAGCAGAATCGGCTTCTTAGCCTAGGTTGTATTTAATTTTTATTACACACAAAAAATGTTTGTATCCTTCCCAGGCTAAAGGGGGCGCTCCTGTTCATCACACTGGCGCTGATTGGTACCGGCTGGGCTTTCGTGAAATACATCCTGTCCGACAAGGAGAAGAAGATCTTCATGATCGTCATTCCTCTGCAGGTACTGTCGCTCATTCCTCTGCAGGTACTGTCGCTCATTCCTCTGCAGGTGAGCAGCAAATCAAATGGTGTTTGGGTGATTTTTATGTGTATTTGCTTTGATGGCTCGCCGGTCGTGCTGCAGGTCCTGGCTAACGTCGCCTACATCATCATTGAGTCTACAGAGGAGGGCTCCAGCGAGTACTACGTGTGGAAGGAGATCCTCTTTCTGGTGGACCTTATCTGCTGTGGAGCCATCCTTTTCCCTGTTGTGTGGTCAGTGTGATATCTGTTATTGAATTACATTTTAGTCCCAAATTAGTTTTGGGGGCTAGTGTTGTGTTACATGGTGTATGCATGCAAGTTTGCCCCAAATAACAGATTCATTGTATAACACGTCTCTGTCTTTAAAGGTCAATCCGTCACCTACAAGAGGCTTCTAGCACTGATGGCAAAGGTGAGTCAAGGTTCTTTATTTGTCACATGCATAGTTATACAAGTATAACACACAGTGAAATGTAGCCTGACACGCTCCTCGACATGTGCAAAAATGGGAGGTAGAGGAAGAACATATATATATATATACACACACACACATATACATTAGGTGAATGTGCAGTAGTAGCAGCAAGCAGGTGAATTCTGTACATTAAGTGAATTAAATAAGAATAGACAATCTGACTATTTTACAGAATAGACAATATAAACATATTTAAAATTAAAGGAATTTGAAATGTACATTGTGCCGGTGGGTTTAGAGTGTCTGGAAGAGAGTCCTGTCTCAGTCAATTATAGATGATGTGAGAGGGCGGGTGTGTGTGTGTGTGTGTGTGTGTGTGGGGGGGGGTTGGTTCAGGGCCCGGATGGCTTGGGGATAGAAGCTCCTCTTGAGTCTCTCTGTCCTTGCCCGGATGATGCAGAACCTTCTACCGGATTGTAGAAGTTGGAACAGTTTGTTGCCAGGATGGGACAGGTCCTTCAGTATCTGCGCTGCTCTAGTCTGGCATCTCCTGGTCCTGCTGCAACTACAGGGCTTTAATAGGTGGAGAGGCTTTGTTCTGTGTTTAACTTGGTGCATGTTTCTTTCAGCTGCCATGAATTTGGAGAAGCTCAAGCTCTTCCGCCATTATTATGTGATGGTAAGAAGGCCAGTATTTTGCTGTTGTTCTGTGACTCTCCATTCATCTGAACAATTGGACCAGTAATAGATTTACCAGTTACACTGAAAACTTGTCTCTGACAATGTTTTTTAGCAAAGCAAAATTAATCCTGAGGAAAAGGAAGATTTTAGTGTGATTGATTTTTTTTTTTTTTTTTTTTTTTTTTTTAACCGTGCAAATTTAAAGCCTGAGTTCTTACTGAAATTTTTTCTGTCATTTTAGATCGTGTGTTACATCTACTTTACAAGGATCATAGCCATTCTGCTCAAGATCACTATGCCTTTCCAGTGGCAGTGGTGCTATGAGGTAAGACGATGACGGTGCAGCTACAGCAGTTGTTTGTAAAAAGTCGAGGACGGTCTGTGCTCTCTGAATCAACAATGACTGGCAATACTTGCCTGATGTGAGCTGGTATAAATCTGCCAGCACATTACTTATTTAAAGCCCTTTATTACTTCATTACAGTTGATAAAGAGCACTGTATTCCCCTCTGAGGCCTGATGGGATATTAGCGTTGCTTGAAGAATGTGAAACGGCACATATGTTAAAAAGGCCCTGTGCTACTTATTTGTTTGCAAAGAAATTTTCCGGATGTTGTGGACAGTGTTAAGACACTTTCTCCTGTCTGTTATTAAACGCACTGTTTCTTCTTCAGTTTCTGGTGGAGGTGTCGACTCTCATCTTCTTTGTGTTGACGGGCTACAAGTTTCGCCCAGCATCCAATAACCCCTATCTCCAGCTTCCCCAGGACGAGGACGACGTCGAGAATGATGAAGTGTAAGCGTGACACCTGGCATTTAAATAACTTATCCTGTTACTGAGTTCTTACTCTACCTGATTAATTTATACTTGGAGAAGTTATAGAAAGTAGCATGTCTTCAAAGTATGGTTGAAGTAGCCAAATCTCCTTATGAGTCTTTTATTGAGATTTTTTTTTTGTCCTTATTAACACAAAGTGAAAACACTATGATATAGCATAGCATTTGTGCGGTGTGATCATAAATGAATATTAAAGGAAATTGGTAGAAGAAAACATTACTTTTTGAGTGATAGTAGTTAATTTGTTGAGCTGAAACTATTCTAGTGGTGCTGACTGTCTATTTAGTCCCATCACATAAGAAGGAGGCTCGTGTGGGTAATGTATGGCTAAGCGTTTGTTTTTCTGTGATTTCCATAAGATTTAATAATTACGACTGAACTAAGATGAAGGTTGAGAAAGTGTTTGCCATTAAAAGTGCTGCTGCTCTTCTGTTTGTGTCCAGAGTGACTGAGTCAGGCGCACTCGAGGGCATTTCCAAAGTCAAGAAGACGTCCAACGGACGCGATCGCCAGAAAGAGTCCACCTTGTAGGGAAGGAAGCTGCATCTTTGGGAGTGGCCAACTAAACATCCCCAGGCCAGCTGACAGAAAGGGGTACACACACACACACGGACCAAGGCTCCCCTCTTCCAGTGACAGCTCTCCTATTGAAACTCTTTACATGGTTGCAGTGGTTGCGCCCACTGTCTGGCTATGCAACAAAAAAAAAAAGAAAAGGAAAAAAAAAGAAGGACTAACTTATTGGACGCTCTCTGTTTCCCTTAAAAGCTCCACCTAAAAACTGAGAGGTTTCGAGCTACAACCACATGGACGGGTGGAGATATGGAAAGGAGCTCTGATGTTCTGTATGTTTCATTTCTCTCTCTCTCTCTCCCTCCAAAGATAATTTTTTTTAGACACTTGCTTTTGAGTGTGTTTATAGCAGCTATTTAAAACGGTACTTCTGCGAGCCTCTTAGCTGTAACTATTCCTGTGCAGAGTGTGTTTTGTGTGTGTGTGTGTGTGTGTGAGTGAAAGTGAGACGACACAGGATTTGGCTACCCCCGCCTCCCCACCCCAGTGACAATAGCCCATACTCAGGTAAAAGGCTAATCAGTATATTTCAAATTTAAGCATCCATCTCGTGTTTCATTCCCATTGTTCACAGGTCAGAAAAATCCCACTTTATCACCACACAGTACCGTATGTTTTTTTGTTTTTTTTCTTTTCCTCCTACATGATTTGTATATTGAAATATATGGTTAAGAAGAAGTTGTATATTTCAATATAGATTGACTTATTACATATTGAAATGTTATATTTCAGTATTATTGTTGATGTTGGAGACTTAAGCGTTCCTCCCAGCCCGTCACTCGGACTGCTGCTGTAATTTAGTGCTTTAGTGGTTTGAGGACAACTCCCATACACCTCTGTGAATACAGCCAATATGGTGACATGTGAAGATGTAGGCAGATGAACAGGTTTTTTTCTCTAAAATAGGCAGAGAAGTTTGCCCTCTGCATTTTTAATGACGGCCTTGTTCTTTAACAACCCCTCCCCCCCATCTCTCGTTTGGCATTGCTGTGCCAACTGGGCAGAGAAGTGACCTAACTGATCATTTTTGAATTTGCCTGCTTTTGGTTTTACCTTTTTGCTCTTGATGTGAAGCTTATTTTATGAATTATTGGTTTGATATTAGGTTTTGAAAAGATCAGCAATGTGTGTGCAGCCAAACCGGGTGGATGGCCATTTGTAAATAAGACCGCTGACACAAAAGAAGGCACATAACATTTTGCTGAGCAGTGCAGAGAGGCTTTATGGAGGGCTTTAGACAGTTCAGGTTCAATCAGATTTTTTTTTTCCTTTTTTTGGATAGACAAACAGGTGTGGCGATGAGGAAAGACTACTGAGATTTTACACCAATCACTCCGGTGCAGGGATGACCCCAGTACCTTGGAGGGAAGGATTTAGCAGTGGGTGAAGTTCACTTTAGTTTCAGTGAAAACATTTTTTTAATTGTTACAGAGGGCTGTTTGGTGTCTGTATCAGCTGTCACAATAAAGTTCTGCAAAGTTCTCAGATTACACTGTTATGTATATGTCATTTTTGTGGTTTTATTAAACTGCATAGCTTGCACTAAAATAATCAAGATGGGAAAAGAATTGTGCTCCAGGCATGAAGTTCAGTTGGGAACCTGCAGAAGAAGGAGTCACATTTGCCCCGAGCTTTGGCTCCTCCTGTACCTGGTAAAGGGCCACCGACTTCTCAGACTTGACAGAGCTCCTTCAGAGGCCCACACATTCAGCTGCTGTCTGCACACACACTGATTGTGATGATTACAACATGTTGAGGGTCTGACCTGCTGTTTCTTGATTTACATGATATGTAAAGTAACTACTGAGCAGGTTTTGCATGACAGCCGCCAAACCTTTCCTGCCCATCTGTTATTTAAATTACATCTGCCACAACTTTAAAGGTGATTTATGGTACTCTCGTGCTTCACATCATGTAGTTCTTTGAGTACAGTGACTTCATGTTCAAGAAAAAAGTTTGAGATGATCTGAGCTTTGTGACATTTTGTATTATCCTGCTGGAAACAGCTATCAGAAGATGCATACCATGTGGTCAGAAAGGTATTGACCTGGTCAGCAACAGTACTCAGGTAGGCTGTGGTGTTTAACTGATGCTCAGTTGCCACCAAGGGGTCCAAAGAGTTCAATGCTTTGTTGGACTTTCAGCAGGTCATGTTGACGATGCTTTCATGCCTAAATGGACTTAATGCTCGAAAATGTAAGGGAACACTTTGAAAACACATTAGATCTCAATGGAGGGGAAAAATCAATGCAAGTTAGGAATGCCTTCTTTTTCTTAACTTAGTAACATTTTTGCCCTTTAGAGCAAAATTAGATAGAACTAAACACTTGTTAAACACCAGACCCTGCTCTCTGACTTCCTCCTGAGGTTCGTTCGAAGAGTTCCTGCAGTGGGAAATGACCTAAGTTAAGCAGATTTCTTGGGCAAAGTTGCAAAAATGAACCCATCCATGTAAAACAAACTAGTTAATAATCTAAATGTAAACTAGTACGCTATTTTATAAATGAAGCAACCCAAGGAATTATATCACCTTCAGCTTAGTATGTACACACAATTACATTTTTTTTTTTTTTTTTTTTTTTAGCAGCAACATTTTGTACAGCAAGAATGGCAGTCATTTAATGTGGAGCACACTCTGGGAGCAGTGGGCCGGACCAGTCAAACGCCCTTTCTGTCAGTGTAAAGACGTCCTTTTTGTTTTTTTGTTACTGTGGGCCTAATGTTTAAAAAATATATCTAGTGTAAATTGAAAGAAACACTATAAGCACTATGTTTCCTGTCATTGTCAATGGGGGATGTGTTCATCTGTAGGCAAAGCTGTAAAGCTAATGTGAATAAAGTTAAAAGTACAAAATCTAGCATGCCAGTATATATTTTCCAAAAGCTGAGTGGGCCGGATTGGAGTCTTTGCCGGAAGATTCTGGGCCCCGGGCCTTACGTTTGCCACCCTTGCTGTAGAGCAGTATACATGTGGGATCTCCATCCTCACTTTAACCCTTGCTTGCACAGCAGGCAGTGATTCATTACTAATGGAAAATTTCGAAGCGGAAAAAAAAACAGAAACGGGAGGGGCGGGGTTTCCTCTGTCCGGTATTGGATACAGTTGGAAGTCTCGAGGCTGCTCCGCCCCTCCGTCCTGCGAGCTGCAGGCAGACGCCGGTGCTCACTGCAGTCACTCCGCAGTGCATCCAGCAGCAGACTGCAGTCTCCTCACACCGCTCCTCCCTGCGCTCCCCTGGCAGGTGGAAAGGACACGCATAGAAGCACGCGGGGTCGCGACCATGTAAGTATCACCTCGAGTATCTTCTAGTTTAAGAAACCGTCCGGTGTTCGGTGATGGTGATGTTTGTGATAGTAGTTGACTGTTATTTTGCAGGAGTTTTTGCGGCGTTGCGCACAGGTAAAGTTGATTTGTTTGCGTCATCGTTTATCGGCTGCAGGAAAATGCATTTTCAAGCTGCTCTAATACATCAGTGTTAATAATAATAATAACAATAATAATAATGATAATAAACAATGAAGATCACCGATGAGCTCATTTGGACACAGTCCGTCCCGTTACTACATCACCTGTATCTGTGAAACGCCCTTCTTCTTTAACGCCTTTTTTGTAAAGTTGGAATAAAATTAGGATCTGAACAGGCTGTGATCACAGCGGGATGCGATGAGCTGCCGATCTCGGTTCTTCCTTGACCTCGAAATGCCTTTGGATTGATTTAGAAAAGACCCAGCCTGATGATGCAGCAGATTCCTTCGCTCTCTCCCTGTTTGCGTCGCACTGAGGCAGGAAAACGTGTCCTGTTTCATCTCCGCAGTGCAAATACGCCGGGATGCAGCACAGCAGGCACGCTTCAGAGCCGTCACGCTAAAAACTCCGATTTCTGCAGTCTAGCACCTTTTTAAAATATATATATATATATATTTCTGTCGTTATCATTGTCTTTCATTTTAGAACAGCAGTCCTTTGATTATTTAGAGAAACTGTAGAGTTATTCTACCCACACAACATCCTTTCGCTACAAAATCATTGATGCTGTTTGTCTTTCCTCATCACTCCTTTAACTTGTACACAGACAATTCTCTTAGTTGTTTCCCATTAAATGATTCTTTGATACTCATGAGACTTTTTCCTCTTTGTTCCTTAAATCATTTGCAAACATCATTGCCTTGTGTGTCCTCCCACAGGGCTTTCATCTCAATCTTTGCTATTCTGGCCCTTGTGGTCTCAGCTGAAGGCAGTGTTGGGTAGGTGGAACGCTTCATGCATATGGCATTACAAACCTATGATGGCACTGAAATGTTCCAGTTCCAGTTACACGCTATAGTTTTCAAACATGGCTTTAAAGTGAAGGTTTGTGTCCTCTCGAGGAGTCTCATGTTCTGGCTTTTCCAAGGTCAAAGCCAAATGCAAAGGTGGTTCTACTTTTTACTGTATCTTTAAAATGTAAAAATGAAGCTCTGGTTTTGTTTGTTCTTGGATTTCTCAATTCATTAAGATGCATCGATAGCATTGATATTCAGTCCACCTTTGATCCAGACTTAAATTCACTACATTGAATGTTTATGGAGCTTCATAGTAGGCGTTTCCATGGCTCCTGTAAGTGTAACGTGTAGTTTGTCCATATAGTGCAATCTTAATGATTACTGCTATTATTGCCATCGAATTAGTCACAATATCTAAAGGTTTATAAGGTGTGGGTACCCACATTCAAGTTCCCATAAACTGAAGCAATCCTGATTGAGCTTAACAGCACAAGTCAGCTGAATTCATCCCCAGTTTCTTTGTGGATCTGACTGTTTCTGACCACGTAGCGCTGCTGGACAATTAATGTAATTTATCAGTCTTCTTGTTGCAGACCCAGTACCAACAGCAGCTACTGCACAGAGTCAAAGGAATGTCTGGAATATGAGCTGATCTGCAAAACGGATGAGTATGAAGTGAGTGAAAGCTCTCAGCAGCCAGCAGTGCAACACGCGTTTCTGACTCGTCGAGCTCGTATTTCTCACATACTGTGTGCTTGTGCGCGTTCGTGTCCAGGTGCGGCACTACAGCCCCACTCGCTGGGTGTCAACAGATGCTGAAGCCTATTTCATGGGAGTGGGTGCGGCCATGGCTTTCAGGAGACTCTTCCAGTATATCACCGGAAGCAACGAAGGAGGTAAGAAGTCGATATACACGAGGTCAAATTGAGCTTTGATGAAGTGCATCAGTGTTTGGAATGATGACGACGGTGGTCATTCAGGTGTCCAGATGGAGATGACCGCTCCTGTCCTGGTCAAGATCCCAGAGAAGACCAAGATGTGGGAGCCTGCTATCTACACACTCAACTTCCCACTGCCTTCAGCCTATCAGGACAACCCTCCAGCACCCACTAATGACAAGGTGAGCCCTCGAATTGCCCTTGCCTCTACTGAGGTCAAACGCTGTTTATCCTGCCAGTAACTGTGTAATTCAATCAGTGATTTTCAGCTTTCAGATCAATAGAGATCATTGACGGGTGCGCGGTACTTAGTGCGGCTGGCCCTGCTGCTGCTCTCACTCAGCAGAATAGAAATACATAGTGCTGAGTCAGCAAGGCGCCAGTGCTCTGTGTTTTCTGATTCTTTTTTTTCTTTTTTGTTTTGCCTGTCCCGTTTGGCTCTTTTGCCATCAGAATTATTGTCTAAAGGCGAAGTAAGCCCAACGGATTTACTTTACCAAATGGACCATCCCAGCCTTGCCGTAATGGTCTATTTGATTCACCTTTTATTGTTTATTTTATTTTTTTATTTTCACTTGCTAAATACGGGACAGACTTGACTGGGGAAAGAAAGGGGAGAAAGAAAGAGGGAAAAAAAACAGCGGAGAAGAGGGACGGGGATAAAGGGCAAAAAACAAGAACCAACAAAATAAGCAGACAAAAAATACATATATCGATCACCTGGATCACCTGTTGAGAAAGAAACAAGAAAACAAGCAGAAGAAAACGAGAGCAATAGAATAAACAACATCACAATGATATATGGGAATATAACAGTAAATACTTAATATTAAACATTATTGTGCAGCATGTGAGATCGACAGCGCACAGTGTGCTTTAAGGTAGGAGCCAAAAAGGGTGTAGTTTGTGTGTGTGATCACCCGTGTGTACACCTGTCAGCATGAGCGCGCTTGTATTTAAAAGGTTCCTTAATGTAATGATCTGCTAGGGGGTGTGGGGGGCCACAGTCCCGTCCTCCAGGGCATGAAGCAGGTATGGAGGAGATCAAGACTCCAGACATCCAGAGGCCCTCAGAACACAATAGACCAAGGAAGACCAACAGAGGGGCAGCCGCGCCACTATCCCAGAAAGAGCTGAGGAGAGTCCCAGATGAGGAGTCACTCAGCAGCCGCGGAGCAGAAGCCAGGGGGGGTTGCAGTGACGTGCCCGGGAGCTCCGCCGGCAGCCAGCTGTGCCAGAGTGACCGAGCCCCAGGCCGAGAGGCCGAGGGCACCCCACCCCCGAAGTGGCCCGAGTGAGCCCCAGGTTCCAGGCCCCGATAAGCAGCCACCAAGGAGTGAGCTGGTGTGTACCTTCAGTATACACCGAAGGTCTCCCCCCACCACTTGCCCTGCCAGGGCGTCTGCCACTGGCAGGGGAAGTGGTGGGGGGAGATAGGCCTCCATACCTTGGAGGGCCTGAGATGTTCCCAGAGAGGTGGCGTCTGATACCCGACCTGACATATGGACACAGACATACAGGCACACACAGATACAAACATCCATTCCCACCCTCATGCTCTCATATTTTCTGATTCTTAACAGACAAATCGGCCAATCACATGGCAGGAACTCATGCATGTAAGCATGTAGAGATGGCATCCGAATTTAAGTGAGCCAGACTACTTCAAGCTGACAGGAAGGCAACAGTAACTTAAATAACCACTCGTTACAACCGAGGTTTTCAGAAGAGCATCTCTGAATGTACGTCACACTGAATCTTGAAGCAGATGAGCTATAGCAACACAAGACTACACCTGAAGTGCCATTCCTGTCAGTTAACAAACGGACACTGATCTGATCTCTGATTTGATGAGTCTTGATTTCTGCTGTAACATTCAGATGTTTATCGTAAAAAACATGAACACATGGATCCATCCCCCCCGTGTCAGTGGTTTAGGGTGGTGGTTAAGTGTGGGGGATATTTCTGTGCTGGAAAGAATTGGGGCGCAGTATAAGCAAGGTGTACTTACTAAAGCTTCCAGTTAGTGTGTATAACGTTACAATGATCAACACACTTGTTTTAAGCAGTTTATTTTTAAACTATCGACTCTGTGTGCTGTCAGTGACAGCAGATGGTCGTCAGCTCTTGATGACACGGGAGGCTTTATAAGGCCCAGTGTAACAATTATTTTGAACAGTGTATCATGCAAAATTTCTCTAGTTGATCCCACAAATAAAAAGATCAAATTGTATATAAGTGTAAGAGTTTCTATTACTCTAAAGCTACTCTGCTGCCCTTCCACTTTGTTTTCCACATGTATTTCACTGTACCGGACTCTACATCCATCGCACAGCTGTATTTCACTGAGATGCCAGAGATGGACGTGTACGTGAGGAGTTATGGAGGCTGGATGCTGTCGGTCACCTCCAGGCTTCACGCCCACCTGCTAACCAAAGAGCTAACCAGAGTTCGAGCTTCGTACAACCACAGCTATCACTACGGAGTCGGCTACGACAGGTGCTACGCATGTCTCATTTCTAATTTTTTTTTTTTGAGGGAATCACTCATGACTGTGTCGTCATGTGGTTCTTTTTGCTCTAGTCCATGTTGTGCACTCATTAAACAGTATTATCTGGACTTGTACTGCTGCACAAGGCATCGTCGCCTACTTCTAACTCTTATGTTCATCTCTCTTCTTCGTTTCTTGTACGTAGCCCCTTGAAGCTGTTGAACAGGCACAACGAGGTGTGGTACGTGGCCGACGGCGAGCCAGTTTGCTCAGATCCACACGAGCCGACGCCTGCACACACACCCCGTCCGACTCCCACCGACTCGCCCACAGACTTCCCCTTCGAGCCTCTCCCAGACAGCCTCTCTGATTCCCCCTCACTCACTCCCTCCGACCTGTCCTCAAACACCACGTCCAACTCCACCTCACAGATGCCCTCTGACACACCCACTCTGTCCCCATCAAACACTCCACCCAGTTCTCCATCTGATCTGCCTGCTCAAGCTGCATTCAGCAATCCCCAAACATCCACCCAGATCCTGCTGGAACCGACATCCAACTCCTCCGATCCCACCTCTGTGAGCCCGTCACTGGAGTCCCAGTCTGGCACCACTCTGTCGAACAGCGTGGCTACCAGCCCTGAGGAGACACCGGCCGACACTGAGCCTGTGGTCGAGCCAAATGATGCTCATTAGCAGCAGTCAGATGTGATTTAAGCAGCTTTTCCAGATATATTTCTATGTAATCTAAACAGAAAGCAAACAGTGGAGGTGCTTGAGTCTGCGTGTGATAGACAGACCTGCTGTTTCTCTTCCTCCTTTTCTCACTATACCCCTACTTATGGCACCGAGTGTTTAACTGTGTGTTCTATCGCAGCTTTGCACCTGCAGCTTCTTGTATCACTGAACACGTGCACTTCCACTTTGTCATTCCGATCTTATCCCACCGCTCCAGCGTAGATTTAAGTGAAATCTATGTATTAGTTAGAAGGTTAGTAATCCGAGTTATTGTGCTGGTTGATAGATGAAATGCTGGAACGAAGAACAATAGGCCAGACTTAATTATCTCAATGCTGAGTTTCACACTGAAGTTCTTAATATTTACTGCCTGGGTGCAACTTTCTAAAAGTTCATGCGTTCAACTTCTTCAGTCACTTTCGTGATGTGTGTGGCAACATATTCATTTTGCATTTTCATTAGGATATTTCTTGCAATCTTAGACAGTAACTAATAATACAAACAGTTCCCAGATTATGACTTTGTATTTCACTTTTCTTTCCAGTATGTTGGCCCAGAAGAACCTCCAAAACTGCAGCCATATGATTTGTCAGCTCCGAACTTAGATATGTGCAATTAAATATTTACCAAAAATACCTTTCCTTTGCAATACATTTAACCAGTATGTTATGGGAATTAATAGAGTCATCAAATTTCAACATTTATACCAGAACAGTATGATTGTTGAAAGTAAAACTGGACTCCTTGACTACCTGCTCTGGACTTTAGTTTTTCGATTAAAGTTTCAAAACCTTTAAAATTACTTTCCCTGCTAAACTTGACCAAAAATAAGAAATGTTTTGTATGTTCTGTTACTTTAAAGTGGTCAGAAGTGTTTCTCACCACTAGGGGTTGCTGTAGAGCAGTGCTACGTCTCAAACTCTCTGAGCAATCTTGGTTCTGACAAGGTGGAACTACTGAAGTGGCCAGTTAGTGTATTTCTGGTAATCTCTATACATGTCCATATAGTACATGGTACTGTAAGCAAGGGTGATACAACAAGAGTGGTAACGGCTAATAATAATAATATGCCACATCTTTATCAGTAAAGAAGAAAGTCACTATCATTATGTTAACGTAAGCAGCTATTTAGCTTTGTGGGTGTTTTAGGGAGTAGGAGATCAGTGTTTCAGCCATCAAGGATGTAAACGTCTTGGTAAGAAATACTGAAAGTTAAAACTGTGTTTATCTGTAAAGGAAATTGTTATATTTAATGTAATTTAGCACTGTGTAGAAATGAAGAAGTTCAGTCTGCCCTCATGTAAAATCTTGATTAGTCATATTTCCTCTAGAAAATCACTCCACAACCACGTTGCCGTAGCCGTGTCTGTGTTGGTTCTCTCTGGGTAGCTTTTAGCCCAGCAGTGGCACTGCTTTGCAAACCGTCTGCTTAAGTGTGACCTACAGTTTCAACCAACTGCAGTAAGACTGCTCCAAAGATCTCAAAGAATCCCAGTTGATCAAACCAACGCAATAAGATTGACATGTTAATGAATTACATCCTCTATTGATGCATCTCTGAGCTACATGCTGTGTGTGTGTGTATGTATGTATGTATGTATATATATATATATATATATATATATATATATATATATATATACACACATTATATATACATTCTGTTCTGATGAAGATGCAATAAAATAAACACGAACTCATGTTGGAGTCATTTTGTTGCTGATGGTCTGGACTTCACTGACTAAAATGTTCAATTTTCCTTTTATTCATTTGTCAGTGAACACAACTGAAGGGGAATCGACCCAAATGCCTCCCAGATGTATTCTGGTTCTATTCACATAGAACAGGAAGGCTGCTGTGAGCAAGTGTAAGAGAGAAATGTGAACGGCATCTCCCTTGCAACCAGGAGAAATGGGTCAAAACCTATATAAAAGCAAGGCTGGAGCACACCTGCAGCCCTGTAGCAACTTTGTCAATATTTGTGGAGGAAAATAAGCAGTGAATAAGAATGTTATGAATGAATGAGTTAGCAATGTATTGTGATAATATCATATCATGGGGTGTTTGGTGATTCCCACATCAAAGCCTAGCACTGAGGTTGGCAACCTGCGGCTCACGAGCCACTGTACCGTAACCGTAAACCTATTTATACATTTACTATGTATCATTAATACATGTACATACATTAATCTGTCCTGTCCTAATTACATGTAACATCCTCGTTACCTGAGATTGCTGCTCTTTTTCTCTCTTCATTTGGAAGGAGCTAAAACAGCGCTTTTGAAGCTGAAGGTTGCTAACGCCTGGCCTAGCCAATAGCAAGGCTGTAAAAGAGCCAATAAGAGACTTTAGGTCAGTTATATAAAATTATCTTGTCTTCTCAATAAGATGAGGTCACATGCTGTAAGTGTGAGAAACGACAACAATGAAAAGTTTGATCAGTGGAGTTTAATCCAGTTTGTTATTTCATACATGTATGCTGGTTTGAAAGAGACCAGTTTCACTGTGTGCGCTCAACCAAGAGCAGAGAACCGTTTCAGTAACATTCAGTCCAATCTGGCTTCACCTTAACAAATGCTTTTGAATCCCTAATGAATCTTTTTAGGTGGTTTGGTGCTTAAACATACTGCCCTGTAACATTCATCAACTGTATAGAGATTTTCCATTTTTGCTGCAATGGGAAGTTTCTACTGCAGAAGGTGTGTCATTATAATGAAATGACTGCTGGCCATCTTTGAATATGACAGACCACATGTGGTGTAAAACCAGCAAAAGGTAATTCACTTGTCCTTCTCAGGTCATAAAACAAGACATGAGTTTCTTCTTTAATATTATGAACAGCAGGCAAATATTTAAAGCAACGGTGTCATCTTGCAAATAGTGCGTTTCACTGTTGTTTCTTTGCTATGTAGCAAAATTGGTCTGCTATGTTCATTCTCGCAGTGTTCAATCGTTTCCCTGAGTCACTGACCACGTTTCTACCTTCTAATGTCCATGTAATTGTGTTAACTATGGAGGGACAAGGAAAATGAAGGGTGCTGTGGTCTGGCCACTGGCCTTACACTATTGTTTTTAATTGGTGATTTATTTGTAACTCCCCATATACAATATCTCTATCCGGTGTACATATATATACACCCGGTTTTTCCAAAAAACTTAAAACGTTCCATGCAATAATCCAAATTAAAATTTAAACCTTATATTTTATTAAACATCAAATATTTAAAATGGGATTTAAAAAAATGTTTATTTTTAAATTGATACTAGGAACAGATTTTTTTTTAAAAGAAATGGGACGCATCTGCGTAGGCTCCATTAAAGCTGAATGATATATACAGACCTTTTCCCCATTTTCAAGAAAGACCTTAGAGTTTCTCAGTCAAAGAGTGGTCTGATTGCATTAATAAAGCATGGCTCCATGGTAGAAGTTCAGGTGGCTTAGCTGGCCTGCCTGCAGTCCAGACCTGCCACATTATGAAACAAAAAATAAAGAAAGAATAGAAAAGAACAGAAAATATGACATAGAGGCTCTGAACTGTTGAGATGCTCAAGGTCTCCATCAACCTAGAAAATATTTTGCTTCCAACACAGTTCAAAGAGCATAATTTACAGATGAGCTTATGCAATGCAACCCATGATTTGTAAGCAATTTCATTTTTTTATTGTTATTTAGACTTTATGCATTTCTTCATGCGTTGGGTGTCAGAATGTGCGGCAGTTGATGTGATCTAATTGCAAAATGGTCTCCAGTTTATTGTACTGCTGCACAATCACCCACAAATGTGAAAGACTTTCTTTTTTTAATGAAAGATTCATTAGGGAATACAAAGATGGCAATGCTTGGAACTCCAGTCTGTATCAATCTCTTCCCAAGAGCACAACAATTCAGGTACTTCTAGATGTAAGCTTGTTTATGACACGTCATTCTCAAGATTCGATAAGTCCAAGTATACAAAAGTTGTTTAAATTGGCATCTAATGCTCACATACCATCAATATAGTTTCATCAAAACCACAAGTTTCCACTGTGATCTTATTTTGAAATAAGCTTATACCACGTACAGTAAATAACCATTCATGCTGTGGTAATCATCTCTGAGAACCACTACACATTTACAGATGTCCAAAAGAAAAAGCTTGCCTCTGCTATATGTATCACATGGTTATGGCTATCTTCTTGCAAAACAAATGTGCTTTATCCACCTACTAAGAGTTACTGGTAGAATTAACATCGTAGACAACGAAAGTCCCGTCAGACACTCTGACGCGAAGGCATTTTCTCTGTCGTTTGGCTTTGTGTATAAAACTGGTGTTTTACTTAAGGGGAGGACTGGCTAGTGATCGGTAATTTCATGAAGTTTTTCAGGAAACAACTATTTTCTTTCAAAAGAAAAAAACATGTTTGTATTTTCAAACAATGAAAGTGTACGTAAGGAGACTTTTTAAAAGTAACTAATCCTTGAGTAATTACAAAACCTTCCTCTGTGTCAGTGTGCTGCTCCTGTCTCAAAGTTGTACTGTTGACACTTTCGTGCACATGAAGGGGAGTACAAATCGCTCCAATTTCTTTTTTTCAATTTCTTGTAAAATCTTAGGCCAACAGAGGTAAGGTGTTTTTTATGCACACGCACGTCTACAGGCCTGTCAGTGTGCACGTGTGTTTTTCGTGTTTCACTACAGTTTGACTGTAATTACAGTGTATTTAGAGTGTTTTCATCATCCATGTGCCACTGTGTGTACTGGATCTCACTTGGAAGTGACAGGCTTCTTAGTAACACTTGCTCTCCTGCTTCCTCCTCCTCCCGCTCCTCCTCCTCCTTGCCAGAGATGGCTGGGGATGGTGAAGGCGTCCACGCTCATGCCCACCGTTTTAGAGGGGATGGCACTAAACTGCTTCCTGTCTGAGCTGTATTTGTAGATGGACTCCACCTGAATGGAGCTAACCGTCCGTGGGCCCACCCCAGCCAATCGCACAAGCTCCTGGGTGTCAGGGTTCATGGTGTATACGCCTCGAAACTGGCAGCTGGAATCGCGGAAGAGGATGAGGAAGTGGTTGGCAGGACTCTTCTCCATTTCCTGAAGTTGGAAAAAAAATGAATAAAAGATGCAGTAAGCATATGTTGCATCTGTGAGTATGGTCTACACCAGGCATGTCTAAAGTCTGGCCCGGGGGCTGATCACAGACATCGGTCAGATGTTAAAATGCATTATTTATGGCCTGCCACCACAAACAGAATTAATAAAGTGTCACTTCTTCTCACCTCAGGGTAGCAACATCAGTAAGTCACTGAGATACTGATATTCAGCTTCAGGAGATAATTATGTTATTTTACTCTCTATATGTGAATGAAAAGCAGATTTATTTTGTTAAGGCTTGAAAACCAGATCACCATAATGAAAACGTTTGTGTTAGTAAAGTAAAATGTAAAAAACAGCATAATGTTTATGCTTCAAAAAAGGACGTGAAGGATTATTGGTCCCTGGGTGATTTTAATAAATATGGCGCCTACAGTTACAGAAATAGCAGAATTCACAATGATGTTGATTAAAAGTGAAGTAAAATGAGTCCTCTACCTCAACTATCTTGTTTTTTTGAGACTCGTTGACCTTCCCTGCGAGGCAGCAGCGAGACAGCGCGTTGTGAATGATGAATTTATTAGACTTGAAACTTGGTTCCTTGAAGAGTTTTGGACCTGAAATGTAAAAAAACAAAACAGACACGCTGGTTTTTGCAGAGCAACTACAGCTGAAAGCACTTGGGTATTGCCTACAAGTACAAAGGAACCAAGTGATCGCGTTGGACCTGCTTAACGTTGTACCTGTGTATTCTGGGGCAGGTGAAGTTCCATTTGAACCACTCTCCGAGTCCTTCTCTCCATTTGTCAGTCTGCTTGGTGTCACACAACCTGAAGGTGAATCAGGACGGGTGCTGCAAAAAAAACAAGAGTGCCCTGGTCGCATTATGACATCATAATAGACAGCAGGCAGATTGATCCAAATATCATTAGTATCAATACGAATGCTGGTACTGTATTTAAAATCTCGCTGTGTTAACAAACTACCCTACAAGATGCTCGTGAAAAAACAACAAATTGTTGCATTATTGATGTCAACAGATTTGCCAACATCAGGAAGTACAGGTACTATATTTTCTAGCATGCCCGCTACTTTCTGATGAATTGGAGCAATGTATTGAACATAGAGGATAGAAACAAACTAAATTACTGAAAAACTATAAATAAATCTGCAATCCATAACCAGAATTTTCTTTTCTCGAAATTTTGAGTTAGTAAGTTAAAATTTTGGGAAAATAACTCAAAGGTAGGTATCAGTATTTCAAGTTAATAAAAACCAAAACAAATCCTATTTTTTCTGCTTTACCACTGGAATTTCTGATATTTCACTCGGATGCAAACACCTGGCCAACTAACCGATGCTGCAATTTCTTAAGCTATGCTTGTGCTGCTGCGACCTGACAATGCAGCAGTGTACCTGCGGAGTCTCTTCGTGGGGTCACCACCATTGTTTCCTGGTTCGTCTGTGGCTGCCAGGTTGAGTGAGGAGTGAGAATAGACTCTGGTCAACTTAGTACCTGGGGAAGCAAATGGTAGAACATAAAAATAGTGCAGTCATTGAAATAATGTAGAAATACTTTTGCCAAACTATTTTGGCTTTACCAGTCGCTCCCTTGGCGGGACTCAGAGATAGCTGCGTTTCCTCTCTGGTCATGCTGCGAGGCCGGGAGCGGGTTTTCTTAGTGGAAGTTCGTCCTTGGTTAGTCGATTTTTGCTTAAGAACTTTGTCCAGGTCCTCCATGAGTCTGAGTTGTTGCCGCCGTGCGTACTCCCCCCGTGTAAAATCTCCACGGCGAGCTGGAGTAGCCGGAGGTGTAGGAGAAGGTGAGGTTGTGGCTGCAGGAGGTGTGTTGGAAGGTGATGCCACTTTTTTTTCTGAGGATGCTAGTCTAAACCCAACCAAACAAATTTAGGTTAATTTTACACACGTGCAACTCGAATTTGGACTTGTTAATCAACAAATTCAAGAAAAGCAAATCTGTGGGGATTTACTTTATATAGTTGCTTTCACAAATTTATACAAATATTACCTGATTTCCCTTTCTTGCTCATTCCACTGTCTCCTCTTCTTTAGTTCCTCTGTTCTCTTCTGCTGTCGTTCTAACAGTACCGCTCTACGTTGAGCCATCTCCCCTTCACTGTGAACCTCCTCCTACAAACAAAGAAGCATGTAATTCATGTGCATCCAAAATACACTTTTCCTTCTCCGTTCTCTTTTGCAAGAACTCACCTTGAAAAAAAATCCAATTCCTCCTTTGGCTCCCGCTTCGTTCTGCTCTTCACCTGGTTCTAACATCTCTGCCTCTCTTGCATGTCCGCCTTTCGATCCAATTTGTTCTTCTGGCACATCGCTGTCTTCTATTGGCAAATTTAGTCGCTCTATTGGATCCAAAGGTTCGGCAGGGATTCGTTCTGCAGGTTCCACAGCGGGTTCTGTGTGGTCGCTCATGGAATCAGAGGAGAACTCCTGCCCCTCATCAGTTGGTTCATCGCTTCCCCCCTCTGGTCCCCCAAGAGATGATAATGATACTTCAATCAGGCTGCATTGCTTTCCTGCACCTACGGCTCTTCCTCCTTCACCTCCTGTGCTGTATGCAGCAGACATGGACAAAGTCTCACTTTCAAATGAGCACTCAGAAGGAGCACCAGAGCTGCTCCCTCCAGCAGCCCTTAGACGATCTTGCCTGGGTTGCGGCAACCCTCCAATGACCTCTGTGTCTTCCTGCTCCAACTCCAGGCTAAACTGGGTGGGTGTTTCACTTGAGCCTGTGTCCGAGGTGCTCTCGGCGGCCTGTGGCTGCTGGGTAGACTGGGGAGACTCCTGAGGAGTCCGGGGTCCACCGATACGGAAGGAAGAAGAGGTCTGTACCTGACACTTGCTGGGCGACACGCGCCGCAGGTGTGGGAGTGTGTCCACAGTTTGGGTCGGTGTCAAGATGCGATTGAGCGGAGGGAACTTAAGTTCGGAAGGCCGTGGGTGAGGCTGGTGTTGGATACGTGGATGGTGTTTGGGGCTACGGGGAGTGGACTGACTCTTAGTGCGAGAAGCTGGGCAGGAGGAAGATATAATAGTTTTTGGTGATGTAGAAGAGGAAAGAAGATGAGACCGGCGTGATGGGGAAGAAGCAGATGGAGCATTGGGACTAGCAGGAATCACCCAAGCTTTACTGGTAGTCCTTGTTGGGGGTTTTGTCGGAGTTCTTGGTGGTGTTTTTGTTGGAGTGTGAGGAGGGGTTTTGGGTGCTGTTTTGGTATTACTTCTAGTTGTTGATTTTGGAGTTGTTCTGAGAATATTTTTGGGTCTTTGGTTGCTCATGAGTTGCTGTTGCTGCTCGGTAAGTTTCTGCATGTCCTTCTGTAGCGACTGCAGAGCCTCACTGAGTTTCTGCACCACCTCGTTGTATTCCACTAAAACAGCTTCCCCCACTTTCTCTGTTCCTTTTTCTTTCTCTGATCCTTTCTTACTTTCAATAGAGAATGTGACCTGTTTCTCTAACCGCGGAGGATTGGAAACAGATGGCTTCTCTTTCTCCTTCTCACCATCTTTCTTTTCTTTCTCCTCCTCCTGTTTCAGTTGTTCCTCCATGCGAGTGAGACGCTCATCAAGGGTCAGATTATCATCCGCTGCCTCGCCCCCTCCTTCTCCTTGCTCTCTTTTCAGTTGAAGGAAAGCGTTTTTTCCAAGCCGCTGCCTGTGCTTGGCAAAAATAGCTTCGATACGTCTTTTTTGAGCTTCGATGCTTTTGCGTTTTTCCTCGAGACGAACTCCCAGTTCCCAGGCCTCAGAGCCAGGTTCCGGAATTCTGGGACCTGGGCTGTCCTGGCGCCCTACTGCACCTGCTGGGGTGGAGGGTGTGTTTGGAGTTGCTGGGGTTGTTGGAGTCTGAGCAGAAGCCGACTCTTCCCCAGGAGCAGCAGGGTGTCTTCTTCGGTTGTCTCGTCGCTCAGCAAAGCTCGTCATGCGTGGACTGTTGCTGGTGCTGTGGTTTCCCTGACGACCGTTACTCGGTCGTATGTTACCCGGGGCGTTTCTAGGCATATCGTCCGATGCTTCCGAGGAGTCGACGCTGCCATCTCGCAGTACAGAGTCGTCATCACGTGACATATCAGAATGTCCTGACCTCTCCCGGCTTTCTCTCCTTCCTTGCCTTTCATTGCCGCCCACTTCTCCTCCAACTGGCCGGTATTGGATTCCGGAGCGACATGGAGCAGAGCTGCTGAGCTGGGGATTATCCTCTTCAGGCGAGTGCAGAAAGAAACCTGCTGGAGCTCCTTCAGGACGTAACCTGGGCTCCGGCCTGTCTGCCAAAGCTCCTTTCCCACCTTTCTCAGGTACCCTTCCCTTCTTCTGGTCTTTGCTGCCCGGTCTATGGACGACCTGCATCGCCTCCTCAATGGTCGGCAGCTCTCCCATTTGTGCGGTGTGTGCATACGGGCCCCAGGAAGAGCGCTGCGATGGGGCTGAAGCACTGACCAGGTGGCTGAGATCCTCCGGAGGGCTGTACGGGACACGAGTCATCCCTGCTGATGTCACCGGTGAGGTCATTGCTGGGATGGCAGTGGCGAGGCTGTCAGTGCTGACGGAGCGAAAGACAGAATCTATTGGGTTTCCCATGACAATGTCAACATCACTGTCCAGGCCAAATGGGATGCTGAAAGTCACTGCTGACAGAGGACGACTGCAGAGAGGTGGGTGACAACGGAATGATGGATAAATGGATGAGTTGCACCAACAAGTATGGAAAAGCACAGTCCACAGAAGCCAAAGTAAGAAGATTAAAAAAATTAAGATAAAATATGAGAGCAACACAACACTTACGATAGAAACCACAGAAAGGGTTTAAGGGTATCTACCTGATTTGTTTCTTTGTCCAGCTTTTGTTTTCTGCAAAGAAAATAACTTATAAGTCTCACACAACGGCTAATTGCACGCAAATGCAAAATAGCAATAGGCATAAAAGATGCGTGCCCAGTAACTGTTACCTGGTGAAACTGGAGAGGAGATGGGTACAAATGGTTGTTTAAAGATGAAAGAAGGAGAACCGCTGAAAAGGGACAACAGTGTTACACAACACAGCCAATTTTTGTCTGTGGCCCATCTGTTTGACTCAACTGCTGTGCGTATGTTGATTTTTAGTTCTCTAAAACTCTTCCCCTTGGCTTGACTAGGTCCTGTTTGACTGTATTCAGGTTTATTTAAGTTGAGCGTTATTTCCTACCCTGTAGTAATTTGGGTTTAGTGACTGGTCTTTTTTTAAAATAATATTTCTAACCACTTTTTGTGTATGTACTTGTATGTGTGGCATGCTGGTACCTGTTGCTGTTACCACTGACAGGACTAATACAGTCAGTTAACCCTGAGACATCTGAAAGGTACAGAATGCAGTGTTACAGTCAGTGAACAAATGTGCACAAAGCCAGTAAAGCAAAGAAGTTCTTATTAACGTGGTGAAGTCACGAACCTGTGAGGTCAATGGGTTGTACGGGCTGGACAAAATCAGGTTTCTTGATCTCAAACCACTCCAGCAGCTCTGCTATGAAGCTCATGATGTTAAGCTGAGGAAAAGAGTGTGTTAGTGTAATATATGGACATTATGAAGACAGTATCAGCACTGAATACATTACTTTAATGTCACGCCTCAGACTCAAGATAACTATATTACTATAACTATGAGATAGACCTTTCAGACATAACATTATGACCACCTGCCCAGTATGGTGTTGTTCCGCTTTGCTGCCAAAACAGCCCTGACCTGTTGAGGCAAGGACTCTACTAGGCCCCTGAGCTGTGATATCTGCACCAAGATGTTAGCAACAGATCCTTTAACTCATGTAAGTTGCAATGTGCCTCCATGGATCAGACTTGTTTGTCCAGCACATCCCACAGAAGCTTGACTGGACTGAGATCTGGGGAATTTGGAGGCCAAGTCAACACCTCAAACTGACTGCTGTGTGCCTCCAACCATTCCTGAATTATTTTTGTGGCAGGGCATATTATCCTGCTGAAAGTGGCCACAGCCATCAGGTAATATCATGCTACAATGCTTAGGTAGCTGGTATGTGGGTTTCCCAGCAGAACATTCCTCAAAGCATCACATTGCCTCTGCCGGCTTGGTTTCTTCCCATAGTGCATCACTCACACACCGTCATCCACTTGATATAAAAGAAAAAGCGATTCATCAGACCAAGCCATATTCTACCATTGCTCAATGATCCAGTTCTGATGTTCATGCTCATTCATTGTTGGTGCTCTCAGTGTTGGACAGCAACCCTGACTGGTCTGCAGCCCCATACAAATACAAATTTTATTTGTCACATACACAGTACAACATATAGTGAAATGCTTGTGTCCTGAACTGCGGACAGGCTGCAGACGCAACCGCGATATTCCAGGGCTAGTTTTTAGCATGGGGGGGGGGGGGGGGGGGGGGGGGGGGGGGGGCGCCTTACTGGATACCGTTTGGGAATCAAACTTGTGATCCAAGCTCCAGAGGTGTGTAGTCTTACCACTACACTATCCACAACAAACTGTGATGAACTCTGTACTCTAACACCTTTCTATCAGAACCAGCAGGAACTTATTTGGCAATTTGGTAATTCTACTGGCAATTCTACTCTATCTGAGCACTCAAAGCGCTTTATACAACATGTTCATTCACCCCAATCACACCAGTACTTTTCTAAGTTTTCAGTGCTGTCTAACTAACATTCACACACATTCACACTTCGATGGATGCATCGGAGAGCAACCTGGGGTTAGTATCTTGCCCAAGGATATTTGGCATGCAGACTGGAGCAGATCGAAACAACAACCTTCCGGTTAGTAGGTGATCCACTCTACCACCTGAGCTACAATAGTTCGTCTGTTGGATCAGACCACACAAACCAGCCTTCACTCTTCACATGCACCAGGTAGCCTTGGCCGCCCATTGTTGCTGGTTCACCACTTTTCCTCCTTTGGACTACATTTTGACAGATACTGATCACTGCAGACTGGGAACACCCAACACGAGTTTAGGTGCTTTTTAAACCCTTTTTAAAACAAGTTTTGCAGACGCTATGGCTCAATTGTGCAGCCATCACAATTTGGCCCTTCGCTCAAATCCGTACCCTTGCCCATTTTTCTCTTTCTAACCCATTAACTTTGAGGCCAAAGTCTTTACTTCCTCTCTAGTATATCCCACTAAGAGACGATCGGTTTAATTCACTTCATCTGTCAGTGGTCATAATGTTATACCTTTTCGCTCTAAAAGCTGGCTTCTGTTGCCATCTAGTGGTTTAAATTGAAACCAACTTAAACCATTCAGACCACAAACATTTTTCAGCCAATAGAAAGGATTAAGTTAAGAGTAAACACCCATACAAAGTTACTCTGTTAACTATCAACAGTTTAATGTCAGAGACCGTGACGCTTACATGCAGAGTCAGTGGTGCGTAGAGCATATCCTCCACAGCAAGGGGGCAGCAGCTCTGCAAGCTGCTCTCACAGAACTCTTTGATCAGCTGCAGGTTGTAGAGAGAGTCAGCTACTGACATGGTATCCTTCAGACACACATCTGGAAGGAGTAAACAATGAAAAACAATGGAACAATGCTGCTTCCAGATGTTTGTCAAAGAGAACATATTAAATATATTTGCTTCACATCAAGCTAAAAGATGCTTTTTTAACCCTTTTAAAAACAAAATCTAAATAGAGAACATGGGAGGCACTATTGCGTTTTGTGACTATACTGATGTACTAAAAGTTCCACGAAATGCATTAACAAGCAACATTTCCAGGAAATTGTATTTTAAATTACAGCCCTATCGCTTAAGCTGTTGAGTATTTTGAAGCGCACATTGACTAAATATAAATATTTCATCATCCTATCTGTACGTCTATGAACAACTATGCATGTGTGTTAGTGTCTGAGTTCACGTGTACCCTCTAGAGGCAGCAAGCTGGGGCAGTAATAGTGCAGCACAGCAGCTATTGCGCAGCCATTAGACAGATCTTTGACCGCAGAAACCAGAGGGAAAGTGGGAGTCAACTTAGACTGCACTTTGTCCTTCCTATAGCGGATCTGGATAAGAAAAGAGAGGGAAGGAGAAGGAAATTGACATAGGGGGGAAAAAGAAAGTTTTGCAAGAAGAAAAAATAAGTGAGACTAAAAGCAGACAGGCAGGGAACAGGTTGTTTTTAAGGGGATTCAGAGAGAGACTCAGAAGTAGCAAAGGAAATATAAAATCAGCCAGCGTTGTGTTTCCGTCAGACAAGAAACAAAAGCATTGACTTAAAGTGTGAAGCCAGCCAAACACCAGGAAAAACTGCAAAGAGAAGAAAAGCCCATAGAAACAAAGCACAAGACCAATGATGCCTCAAGTTCGTACACATATTGACACAGCAACCAGAAGGTGCAGTGCAACAGTTAAAAAGGGACATTGCAAAAAAGAAAAAAGACTGAAAGAAAGACGTGAAAAGGAGGATGTTTGTTTTTCGGTGTCCATGCAGCGGTAATGGGCACTGATGACACTGTGAGCCTTTGCTTCTAATTGGCATTGATTAAATGAAAAAAGTAAAAAAAAAAAAGAAAGAAAAGAAAAGGTGACTCTCGCAGCTCAGATGCCGCATCAGTCTTTGACGTCCACATGAGATAAACACACCCAAAAACAAGGCATCTGTAACATAAGCTGACTGTCCCACAGCCTTGTTGGAGGAGGACAAAGAAGGCGCGTTCAGCTTCAAAGGGTAGCACACAGTGGCGCCGTGCCTCCTATAACAAGGCTCTGTAACACACAACGATAACTATGGAGAAATTGTGTTAAAGGCTAATGAGTTTTAAAGTGATCCATCCAGCCTCGAGGTTGGAGTGGTGGTTAGCTCGCAGTCAGCTGTACGGTCAGTCACTGGTCGACAGCGTGGTAGGTGAGGTGTGGCGATTGGTCGGTTTGTCGGTCAGTTGAGTGCAATGGTACGGGTGGCGGGGGTGGGGGGAGAGGGTGAGAGAAGAGCGAGGTGTTATACGTTACCACTGGCGGCTTATTCCCCGACTCCTTCAAACAAAAAGCGATAGCATGCTGGATGGGGGATGGCAGAGAGAGGGAAACAAGCATAAATGACAAGGGGGCCGCTCATCATGGGAACCGCCACACCAAAAAACGTCTGCTCAGGGGGGAGAGGACAGAGCGATGGAGGAGGAGGAGGAGAGGAAGGGGACAAACAAAGGGAGCACAAATGTCTTTTAATAACCACTTAATAAAGGTCATTTCACCTCTGTCGCCTCCTCCTCCTTCTCCAACAACCCCTCCTCCACATCGCCTCTAAAAATCTGGCTCATTTTGAGATGAAACTGATGACTGAATGTAACAACGTCAGAAACACCCAGTGTCCAAAACAGCATCAGTTGACAATAATAAGGAGTTTCAGGACATAATGGGGCACCAGATCGGTCAGCTGGTATTAAGATAAGTCTACTGGACACTTTTTATGAGGAGACAGGTAAAAGGTATGTGTGGGCATTTCCAGCAGGCACAATAATGTCAGCCATAGCAGATGGACAGACAAAGAGGACAACAGAGAAGAGAAGAGTACACTTACGGGGACTAGTTTCCAGTACCACCGGGTGGACTGACACTGCCAGAGATCAAGGAGTGACAGAGACAAACCGAGGGGAGAAAACAGAAGCAGGAGGTCAATGTTTGAAGCTGCAGCAACATAGCAATGAGGCACAGATGCTTTATTACAAGTCATCAAGCATGCGAGTATTTATGTGTTTGTTGGCGGTATTTTACCGAATCCTGAACAGGCTGCAAGTCTGTGCAATTCTGTGACTTAGGTGGCTCTTCTTCTTCTGTGCTTTCTCTTAGCTTCTGGTTCAACTGCAAATGTAAGACAAACACTATTACAGTAGAACTCACATGATTTCAAAGTTACAATGTTTTATCACAAGAAATAAAAAGTTTCTTAGCTAATGCTAGCTAATATGCTAGCATTAGCTGATAATGAAATTATTAAGCTAAAGAAATGATCACTTCTTTAGCTTAATTAGCAAGTTTCACTATCCCAGCTGTCATGGCGTGAGAGATGGGGTACATCATGGACTGTAAACAAGTCTGCCCATTTTACAAGATTCGTTCACTCCACGATTCAGAAACAACAATTACCCAAGATACGTTCACTGGCTAACAACATGTGATTGACACGTTGTAATCCAATAAATGTATGGTTTCACAGTCAGATCCTCCCTTCTCTTGTCACGCCCAGAATCAAAACACCAATCTGTGATTGTGGAAATACTGATGCTTCAAAACAGTATAAACCAGTGGTTGTCATCATAGTAGTTATGTCCATCTTTTATACCGTCTCTTGACAGCATCCATCTGAGGATGAAATGGTCATGTAATTCTGCATAACTTTGAATCTCAATACAATTTCATCTAGTGAGGTTTTTTTTGTCTTCTCTGCTACAAAGACCAACGCTTCTTTGTATCAGGTTGTAAACGTGTTTATTTTTGTTGTAAAGCTGGACATTTTAACAGTCGGTGTGGATTGATTCGCTTATAGAGCTAACCTCAGGTTGCCACTGGAGGCACTGCAGAGTCTGTGGTATTTCAGCATTCAGATTCTCATGACTAGTCCTGTCAGTGATGTTGTGTTATGTGTGATAACTTAATCTAAGGCTTTAAACCAATAAAAACCATGAACTGGGACAGAAGCTGAATCTGCTGAGACCAGCAGAAATCACCGATGTTGTGTTCTCACCCTGTTGACCCAGAAGAGCAGTCCATTCTCCCACGGCGCTCCAACACCCATCTGCTCCGCCTCCACCGCCATTTTCACCTGGCCCACCGTCTCTTTGGCAGCCAGTGACATCAGCGAGTCAATAAGGGCGAGGTGGGCTTTCTGCACCAATCAGGGAGAAGAAGGACCATTTAAGCACCTGAGTAGCTGGTATGACTGAGACTGAAATGTTGGCACAGTTGGAAAGGCCAGTCTGAAGATTGTGGTAAAGCATTTCTATTTTCAGCATTTCTGTAATGTATTGGTTTCGATGGAAACAGTACATCATGAACTATCCCTTAATATGAGCTTTCTTTATTGTTTCCTTCTTTTCTTTATATTTGCTTCTCTCTTCCTATCCTTCCTTCTGTTGTTTGCTACCGCCCTTCCTGGCTATTGTCTGGCCTTCCTCTTTTCCTTCCTGTAAATGCTCCAATCTTACATTGGAAACCTCCTATAAAAAATGTTTTTAAATTTTATTTAAGTGACTATTCAAATGCTACCTGAGATGCTGAAAGCATGTTTACCACTTGCAGGCTGAATTGAAAGTAGAAAATACACTATCATACAAATACACAACACACACACCGTTTTAATAGGGCTACTGCTAAGGTCCTCCTCTGTGACATCGGCATCCTGGACCTTTGGAGCGAAACCTTTCTTAATGAGGAACTGCAGGAGGGCAGAGTTATCAGCTGGAGACCCCTGCGATGCTGGCTGAGAGGCCCCGTGTGCCTGGGCAAGCAGTGCCTGAGCTCTGCAGTAGATCTCCGGGGAGAGAAGCAGCTTGGAGACAGCCGGCTTGAGGTGCTCTTGTTCATACTGGTCCTTATAGAGCGGATCGCGCAACTCCACCGGAACGTTCTCTGAAAAGAAAAGGACATTCTCACTTTGGTTTTTGGAAGAAGAGTCCACATTAGCAAATATTAGCAGCCAACAGGTCTACTGCTCTCTTTAGGGGTCACTACAGTGGATCACCTGCCTCGCTCTCATTCACATGGTGGTCAGAGCTCACTTCACAGGCCAGATTTACTAACACACTGTTCCATCACAAACTGGGTTTTTGTTGGAATTTACGAAGAGAGCACAGTGACAAGATTGCATATAAGAGGTGGGAACGTAGAGCTTTTTGCAACTGACCCTGTTGCATTTGTGATTCTGGAAGTTCCCCTTTCAAGGCGCAAAATATAGAGAGGGGAATATTTAAATCAAGCAGATTATTGTTAATTGTACAGATATTTAACACTGAATCACTTATTATGGGGTAGCTGTAGCTAAGGAGGTAGAGCAGGTCATCTGCTGATTGGAAGGCTGGTGGTTCGATCCCTGGCTCCCTTCAGTCTGCATGCCAAAAATCCTTGGGCAAGATACTAACCCGAAGTTCTTTGCTGATACATCCACTGGAGTATGAAAGGTCGTTAAAAAGCACAGAAAAAAACTTATTTAAGATTTGACTTCCACGCTATTTTGACCCGTTTAGTAAATCTGGACTCAAATCTTCTTAGAATTAGCATATTATCTCAATGGATGTTGCTAGCATGCAAAGGTAAAGAGAAAAATTCTTTATGAAATATTTTTAATTGTCAGTTTGACCAGCAGCAGCTTTTGAAAAAGAGGTTTGAGATTAAAGCACCAACTTCTAGCTCCTCTTTACACACCGATCAGGCATTACATCATGACCACGTGTCCAATAAGGTGCTGTTCCCCTTTTGCTGGCAAAACAGCCCCGACCTTTTGAGGCATGGACTCCACTAGACCACTGAAGGTGTGCTGTGGTATCTGGCACCATGATGTTGTCAACAGATCCTTTATCCTGCTGAAAGAGGCCACAGCCAACAGGGAATACAGTTTCCATGAAAGGGTGTACCTGATCTGCAACAATGCTTATGCTTAAAGAAACAATGCTAGATGCAAAAGATACAGCTGTGTTTAGAAATTCACATAGTTGAATGGTGCAAGCTGTACACTCATCTATCTCCAAGCCGAGATCATTGAGAATAAGAACTTGTGAGAAGACTTGGAGTCTTCTCACACTCCCGGTCTCTGCGGCCTGCTGGAGCGGGGGGGCTAGGAGGAGGAGTTGGCCGTCCGACTGGGGTCTGGTGTGTGGGGCCTCCCTGCTGCTGCGGAGTCGGGGCAGTCTGCTTCTCCCCACTGCAGGGAAAAGGGTAACACCACCTGGGTCTGGGTGCAGTTTCCCCCTCCAGGGGCAAGGGTACCTAGACCCGGTTCTTAGAGTACGCTTGGGGAGTGTGATTGTGTGTACAGCGTCTCTTTATGTCTGTCTCCACGTTGGTTGAGTGTGGAGTAATTGCCTATGAGAGCATGAGGGTGGGAATGGATGTTTGTATTTGAGTGTGCCTGTATGTCTGTGTCTATATGTCAGGTTGGGTATCAGACGCCACCTCTCTGGGGACATCTCAGGCCCTCCAAGGTTTGGAGGCCTATCTCCCCCCACCACTTCCCCTGCCGGTGGCAGACGCCCTCAGATATCGGTGCGTTGGTGGTTCTTTGTGTCCGGGGGTGGGCGTCCGGGTACACACCGGCTCACTCCTTGGTGGCTGCTTATTGGGGCCTGGAACCTGGGGCTCGCTCGGGCCACTTCAGGGGTGGGGTGCCCTCGGCCTCTCGGCCTGGGGCTCGGTCACTCAGGCACAGCTGGCTGCCGGCGGAGCTCACGGGCACTGGGATAGTGGCGCGGCTGCCCCTCTGTTGGTCTTCCTTGGTCTCTTGTGTTCTGGGGGCCTCTGGATGTCTGGAGTTTTGATCTCCTCCATACCTGCTTCATGCCCTGGAGGATGGGACTGTGGCCCCCCACACCCTCTAGCAGATCATTACATTAAGGAACCTTTTAAATACAAGCGCGCTCATGCTCACAGGTGTACACACAGGTGATCACACACACAAACTACACCCTTTTTGGCTCCTACCTCAAAGCACACTGTGCGCTGTCGATCTTACGTGCTGCACAATAATGTTTAATATTAAGTATTTAGTGTTATATTCCCATATATCATTGTGATGTTGTTTATTCTATTGCTCTCGTTTTCTTCTGCTTGTTTTCTTTTTTCTTTCTCAACAGGTGATCCAGGTGATCGATATATGTATTTTTTGTCTGCTTATTTTGTTGGTTTTTGTTTTTTGCCCTTTATCCCCGTCCCTCTTCTCCGCTGTTTTTTTTTTTTTCCCCCTCTTTCTTTCTCCCTTTTCTTTTCCCCTGTCCCGTATCTAGCAAGTAAAAATAAAAAAAAATAAAATAAACAATAAAAGGTAAATCAAATGGACCATTACGGCAAGGCTGGGATGGTCCATTTGGTAAAGTAAATCCGTTGGGCATCTTTCTTCGCCTTTAGACAATAATTCTGATGGCAAAAGAACCAAACGGGACAGGTTTAAAAAAAAAAAAAAAGAGAATAAGAACTTGTCCACTTTATACAAGAGCTACATCTCTTAGGTGCATGTGAGCCGATATATATGAGGAGAAAACACTGAGCTTTCCTGTGCTGTGCTCTGGGAACGGTAAAAACTGCCAGCTGGAATTCTGATGCAGAGAAAGGCTTTATGAAAACACTGTCCTATGTAGAAAAGGCTGCAGCAGTCACACAGGCTGTTTGCAGCCAGTCTTGTCACATAAACTGTGGAGAAATATAAATAACTTATGGAACACACTGAAGCCGTATTCCCACAATGGAAATCTCTGACGGAAAGCTACAGAATCTGACTGCAGGAGGCAATAATGTCATCATCTTCACGTACAGCTCAGCTAGGTTACCCAGACAAGAGAGTGTGTGTTTGTGAACATGTCCAGTCCGCTAGGAGTGGGTCAGTTCATAGACACATACACACTGTGACCACAAAAACACACAATTCCCTGACTGACCCATATTCCAACTTGGCATGATCTGGAAGACTGGAGTAGATTTGAAGGAACTCTCAGAGCTCGCATGCCTTCCGTTCACTCTGCAGTCAGTCCCTGATCTCTTTAAGTCTCTGCCATTATTTTCTACCCCCTCACTTCTTGGTCCGTCCACACACATTTTCAGAGTGACCCGCAATGAGCGCCACAACTACTCTCCACTGTCGTAAGGCTTACTTCTGTAACTGAAACTCCTCCTTCCTATGCTGTGCCCCATTTCTCTGAGGAGAGGAGACAAAAGATTTGACGAGCACATCGATTACACTGAGCACACACTGCAGTGCAGTGTGACACACGCGCACTGTTTTTGGGGTTGAACCCCTTTGCCTTTCAGACTCTGTAAAGAGAGCTGGGAGGAAATAGGACTGCGGTCACTATGGGAACGATGAAAATGGAAAGTGGCCATTTGTCCCAATCACAGCTGAGGCAATGAGACTGGACTGCAGAGTAGGAATCAGCTAAAGCATTTAACGTTACACACAGTGTATCTGGGAACATAACAAACAGGACTGTGGAGCTATCCATTTAAATCTTTCTACCACAGCGCAAACACATGTTTAGGGAAGCAGATAAGGATTATTTTCTCTATGGATTGACCTGCTAATCATTCTAAAAACAATGAACAATGTCCAGGATAGATTTCCAGAGCCAATCTCAGACTCTTCAGATTGTTTCCTTGTGCAACCATTATCCCAGAACATGAAAAACATCCTGTTCTGTCAAAGAAAAGCAGAATATTCCACGAGTTAAAATGGGAATTTGTAACATATAAGCTTGAAAATGGAGAGAAGGTACTAATCTGCTTGAATTCAAATGGTTCCTCTATTTAGACGAATTTAAATTCATGTTGAGTTAAAGTCCACTCATCATTTCAGGGTTACATGTGCTGAAATTGATGATTTCCTTACTACCAGGGAAACCTATGAATGCCAGCTCTTTCAGGACATAAATTTAAGTCAACATTATTTTGGGTTGCATCTGAAAAAGTTGAATGATTGCTAAATCCCCAGCACTCACAGAAGGTGGTTCACTTCTAGTTGGTGTAGACCAAAAACAGAGCTAAAACTGATGTGAACACATACGCACGTGGTGACTCTCGGTTTGTCACTTCTCGTGAGTTAGAAATATTTTATTGATGATGCGTGACTCCTGCTCAGACAGGACAATCCTGCCAAAGAGATCTTAACTCTCAGTAAGGCCATTTCCTGGTTAAATAAAGGTCACGGAGTCTTTACTAGAAGACTATTACCTAACTTGACTTGGAAACCACATGATACCAAGAAAAAAAATACAACTGGTTTCATAATGTCTCTGTTTGTTTTAAAGTGACACAATCATTAGATAACAGCTCTCTGCGGTCCTGTCCACTGTTTGGGTGGAATAATAAACCTCGTCAGTGTGAGGACTGTGACTGGTGCATGAATCTCATGTGCAGCTTTATTAGTGGCATTTTCCTCAGGGCTTCCATTAAAAATTCGACAAGACACCCCAGTGGACATTTTCCAGTTGACGGATAACAATGAAGCCTCCCTGCTGAGGGGCTTACAGCTCATCTCTCCTCCTCTCTGCTGTCCTGCACTGACGGGGAGGCCAGACACAAATGTGATATGAAATTCTGTCTAAAGCCATTACTGCAGCAGATAACCTGGATTATTACACGCGCAAGTTTACTACTGCTTAGTTAGCCTGCTGTGTGACATCACTGCTTTAGCCAGCACAGTCTGAACCTTCCCACATGCACATTATGTGAGATTGGGTCATGTCACATTTGTCATGCTAAAAGGAGGCCGGAGGTAGCCACAACACTAACCAGAGCAATAGCAGCTGGCAGGATACTGTACTGCTGCAAAATCAAATAAGGTTGTGTTTTGGTCGGTTGGTCTGATCAAATGACAAAACTGCTGATTGCAGACCCAGCCACGCAGCATGATGTCACCCGATACAGAGCAGGCATAAAGTACACAAAGACCAAAGCTGACCTAACATTTCTTCCACAGTGTGACCAAAATCTAAACACCGTGGTCTTCATGAGAGGTGGTTTAACGCAGCAGGATGCTGCATCTACACCTGCTTACAGCATTCAGAAACCCTCTGCATTCTTTGGCCTGTTAATGCAGGGAGGAGGTGGCACTTGTGCCGGGTTTATTCAGAACTTCTTCAGGGAATGAATGCGTGTGGTGCAAGAAAGCCATCCATTGTCTTAGCAGCCCCACTGTGTCACCTTCACCACACCGTGCGTGCGTAACACTGACACAAATATTATGCGGTCTTGACCCATTTAGAGCAGGCCCACACATGAGCTATACATACACATTTTCCAAATCCACAAAAAACAAACAAATACATTTGCTCGTCGTTACAAATCTCTCCACAGGCCTGACTGAGCCCGGCTCTGACAAAGGCTTTGTTGTCCGGTTCCTCCACGCATCACGCACCACTGAGGAGATTCCTTCTGACAAGCCTCGTGCTCACGTCAAATAATTGGCTAATATGATAACCTGCACGCGCTGCGGAAACTGCACACCCGATAGAGGGGGGGAGACGCTGGCGCAGGTTAACCACGAGCATCGTCGGGGCAGAGGATGATAATGATGGATGACGCGGAGAAGGAAGCTGGGGCTTTCCCTTGAAGGCAGATAGCAGAGTTAGACTGACTCGGAGCTGCATATGGAGCGGGATACAGCGGGATAAATTATTAAGCGCCCCACCCAAGATGCGCCTCAGCTGTGGGTAGAGGCTGGAGGGTACCTGCAGAGCCGTAGGATTTCGACAGCAGCCACCGAACGCTGGCGCAGATCTTGGCTCGATTGAAGTCGTATTGGTCCAGCGGTTTGATCTCCGGCACCGAGAAGGTCTTCTTCATCGCGCTGGGAGAGTCCACCATGGCTGCGGTGTATCGCACCGAGGACACGGAGGCAGCAGCAGCAGCAGCACCGGGGAAATGTGAGGAGGAGGGATGGAGAAGGAGGCGGGGGAGGAGGGGAAACGGAGGAGGGCTCTGTGATTTAGACTGAAGACAAACAAATGAATGATAATAAATCAGTTATCACAAACAGAGGGTTGATAATAGAAACGTGGTCTGCTGACAGATTTGTTTCTTTTAAAAAATAAATGTCACACTGGTGCCACCAAGCCGGCTCCACGCCCCCCTAAACGTCACAAATCAGCCAGTGAGGATGTTCCTCAGATCGGCGATGCTCTCCGCAGCAGCACAAACAGCACTAACAAACCTCCGCTCCCGTTCACAAGAGCACATTGATGGAATTACCTGACGCCACTTTTCAGCCTGTAGACTCGGCATAAACGCGAGTAACAGCCTCCTTCCTCCACACGGCGGCGCCCTTGAGCAAGGCATCAACTCGATCACTCACTGCATCTGGAAAGTACTCACAGCGCTTCGTTTGTTCCACATTGTGTCATGTTACAGCCTTATTCACGTTCATTTTCACACCGTATTCTAACGCAGTAACCTCAACGAGAAAGTGAAAAGTTTGGGTGAAATTCTTGCAAATTTAACCCAAGCGTCACACAAATGGGTAGCTTTTCTGTAGCCTACCGAAACAAACTACTGCTGCTACTACTATAGCCATCCATAGTAGTGCTAATAGAGTTTTAGCACCATCTCTCTCACACTCTGCCTTTTAATCAGTTTAAATATAGTTGTGAATGAATTCTCTGCCACTTATGAAGAGATGATGTATGAACCTGTGAACCGAGGGCTAGACCTTACATAACCTTACAGACATTTCTATTAGATTTGTCTCCCTAAGACCCTTACATGGTCTTGTTATTGATTGGTTCCCCCCCATGTAATAGTTAACCTAGGTTAATGTAAAAACCACAGTCTGATGTTCTTATCTAGTTGGGCCCTTGAAGGTTGAAGGTTTGCATGACCACAAATTATGAAACAGCTGCCTGCAGACAGAAGAACAGTGCTGAAATTCATTCAGTGCTGAAACTGCCAGCTCGGCACTAAATGAATTTAGACAACCAAAACATTTTAGTGAATATAACCAGTGTTAGGTGTTACAAACTCAGGAAACAGGAAACCACCCTGACAGTCAAAACATCAGCAATGTGCTGCTAAAAAAGCCATGCTGCAGCACATCTTAAGTCTTAACACACAAAACCCCAAAGAATCTTCGTTTTATGGAAGCATTTCTCTTGCAGCATCCAGGAAACGCAAGAAAACCGTTTAAACTTGAATGTTTTAGAAAGCTTTTGCACTGTGTAAGAAACTGCAGGAACTGGATCTCGTGTGAGCAAACATCATGCCCAGAAACCTGCAAACTGCATCAGGAATCTGGTTAAAATGAAACTGAGTAACTCTGAGATTTCTGAGCAGAGAGAATAAAGACGGAGCTGAGCAAGAGAGAGTGAGAATGTGAATGATTTATCTTCTGGATCAGCGAGCTTCAGTTTTGTTTCAGTTTCGTTTCAGTTCAAACCTTCTGTGACACAGGACCCTGGGTGAGGCAGTGCTTGACATTGTGCTCAGTTGTTGTTGAAGTTCATCCAAAAAGAAAAAAAGAAAACAAACAAACAGAAAATCACAAAGTTCAACATTGATCCACAGGGCACTCTGGTTAAATGTAAATGGACAACTGTGTAAGTGCAAAACTGTAATCAGCAAACATACACGTCATATTCATAAGTGTCCATAATTAAGAGGGAGACATGCCTCTTTGTCACAGCAGAAACAAGCTGAGTGAGCACTGGAGAATGTCACAGAACTGGTTTGTTCTTCCAGATTTTTCTGTCTGTGTTTGGTGCATGATCACATGAAAAAAAGCCCAGTCTTTGTCACAGAGTCAGGAGGACAGTGGTGTTATCTGATGTTGATTCTTAAGAGGCTTTCCATAAGGGTAAGTGTTGTGTAAATGTTTGTTATAAGCAGTCTCGGGTTTAAGCTCGGCACAGACGGCACGGAAAGTCATCCAAAACATTTGTTCGGTCTGACTGTGGAGAGCACTCGCAGTATGTAGACTTCATTACTCTGGCTTTCTGCCTGGAGGTTTTAGTATCAGATAAAATAGTATGAACAGAAACTGATCTTTGTTATACTTCTTTTACCTTTTGAAATATAAGAGTTGTCAGGTTTGATAACTTTTTGTGTTGTACTTATACTACCAAAGCTACTTATTATATATTACAGTTATTGTTGCAAATAGCAGAGACTGAAGTGATAGTCCAGAGTGGAGTAATATTAGTTTGAACAGTGATACTATTTATATGTACATTTTGAGTGAAACCTTAAACCCTAACCCTAAGTAAATGTGACAGGAAAGTGTTATCAACACATCTTCAGTGTGTGGTTTCTGGTGTGGCCGTTACACTAAAGATCTATTTTTGTCCAGAGAGTTAGTGTGAATAGTATGGTAATTTCCATATATGGCCTGTGAAATTACCATATTATTCATGTAAATCACCAAATTAGAAATTTAAAAGCACACTATATTTCTGTATATCTACACCTATATAAATACCTATCTATATTTACACTGCTCAAAAAATTAAAGGAACACTTAAAGACATCAGATCTCAATTGTAAAAAAACTAAAAAATAAATAAAATAAATAAAATCTTCTGGATATCTATACTGATACGGACTGGATCATGTGTTATGAAGGGAAGGAAACTACAGAGGGCTGAATTTAAAGATACTGAAAATCAAAGTGAAAAAATTATGCAGGCTAGTCCACTCTACTGAAATTTACTTGCAGCAACTCAGAAATTTGTCTTGCCCTCACATGCTTGTACGCATGCCTTATAACATTGTAGCATGCTCCCAATGAGACAACAGATGCTCCCCCCAGCTGGACCAGGGCATCACTTAGCTCCTGGACAGTCCGAGGTTCCACCTGGCAGTGTCGAATGGACTCAAAAATAATGTCCCAGAGGTGTTCTGTTGGATTTAGGTCAGGCAAGTATATCGACTGAGGCTATTCCTTCATCCTGAAGGAAATGGCTGCATATTCTCACCACATGAGGTCAGGTACTGTAGGGTTTGACAGCATGTCCAAGAATTTCTTCTTGACACCTAATAGCAGTCAGGGTGTTGTTGCCTAGCCTGTAGAGCTCCTTGTGTCTCTCTATGGATATGTATCCCCAGGCAGTCACTGACCCACCATCAAACCAGTCATCCTAAACTTTGCTACAGGCAGCATAACATTCCCCACGGCTTCTCCAGATTCTTTCACATCAGTCGCATGTGTTCAGGGTGAATTGCTCTCATCTGTGAATCGTACAGGGTGCCAGTGGTGGAGCTGCCAATTCTGGTATTTTATGGTAACTGCCAATCAGCTGCCACAGTGCTGGGCAGTGAGCACGGAGCCCACTAGAGGATGTTGAGCCTTGTTGGGGGTCTTTACCTTAGATCACCATCATTAATTTGCTCCTTGACTGAGAACTAAACTCTGTAATATAATCAAATTAACCAGATGAGTAGGTAGAAAAAGGCTATATTTGATTACTAAGACCTAGCACTGAAATACATTTAACCACCATCAGCTTGGAATGACCCTGTTGACATTTTCAGTTTTCAAATTTTGCTTATCCCAAAACTCCAAATATAGTTACACATTCTTACCTGGATGACAGTCACATGTTAGGAGTTTTTATTTAAACAATCTTAAAATCTAGCTTTCAAGTTGTTTAGGTATTATGTATGAGATATATTTATAGCTGTGTTAAACTGTTGTAAAAAGCTGCCAGAACAACTTGTGCGTTTGTGCTGATCACATTTTACTTCTTCCTGCAGGTCAGCAATGGGTGGCTCCTCCTCAAAAAGAGCCCTTTTTTGGCCAAAGAAGAAGAAATCACCTCTGAAAAAGACCTGGAGTCAACTGAAGAGGGTGCTGCCTCATAAGAAACGCAAGAAGAATGCTCTGTCACTGGACAAACTGAGTGTGAAAAAGTCGAGGAAGGACAAGCATTCCAAGAAGAAACCGTCACTGACAGCAAACAAGAAAGTGCCGACATTGCTGAAAAGACTCTCTATGGATAACACAAAGAAAGAGACGAGTCAAACTGGTTCACTGGGAAGGAAGGATAAGGACAAAGGGGGGCTGGAAAGAGTTGGAGAGCAAATAAAAAAGAAACTTTCCAAGGATGAGAAGAAAGACATTACCGGTCAGGCAGACACTGTTCCTCTTTCTGAGGAAAATAAGGCAAATGATCCAACAAGTGAGGCAAAGGTGCCTAAAAAGAAACTCAATGAGATCATACGATCCATTCGTCCAGCTGCAGACAGATAACAACCGCCTCGCATCTGGCAGGAAGACGTGAGAACTCTGTAAACAGGCCACAGGACAGTCAGGAAGATACACATTTTTAATGACATCACTCAGAGAGCAGATTATAATGGCAGAAAAAGTGTTACAGTCATCAACGGTTCTTCTTTTAAACATGTCAGTTTCTCCCAAAATCAATATTAATCAGCTGCAATATTTTACTCAAAAGCTTTACTCACACTTTACTCAGCAATAAAAACATTTGTGGATTATCATCCTGCTGACAAATGATGGGCTTCATCCCCCCGTAAATTGCTACGGAATACTGTTACAATATCAACCATTACAATGTCATTGCAAATTTAAGTTGTATATTTCTATGACAAACATTGTACAAGTGAACATTGTTTCCACTGAGCAGAGACAATTTACATTATGCAAACACAAGCAGCATGAAGTGAGTGAAAAAAAACAAAAAAACAACAACTTGTATCTCATATTCGTATATCACACTGGCTGTATATTAAAGAGAAACGCAACATTTGTAATCACATTTTTCACTGGCCGTAGATTTACAAACCACTGCGCTCATTTTGACGAATAAAAGAACATGAAAATTGTGGGTCATAACAGGCACGTATACCTTGAGGGATTTAAAAATAACAACAACAACAAAAATCCATGTAACATTTGTGACAGGAACACCATCTACAAATGTTGGCCAAAAAAAATAAGGTGCTGCTGATTGGACAAAAAGTGTAAGAAACCCCCTAAAATCATTTTAAATCTTTGAACTAGTTTAAAAATGTCAAACCTGATTAATCTATAACTTTAACGTTACTAAATTACTTATTAATGCCCTTAGAGCGGCCATTGGGCCTCTGTCTGAAACTATATCCGCATACACATCAGCTGACTGTTTACTCAAAATAATACAGGCCAATAAAATCCATGCTGCAGGACTTTACTGTTCTCTTTTTAAATCAATCCAAACTATAAAAATCAGGTGTTTCTAGTATTTTATTCGCACGCACGCATGCACACACGCGCGCACACACATGGCTAGGCTACATATCACAAAAACATTTCTGGTCATGCAATTAAATAAACACCCCCATTCATTAAAGAGGACTTACTGCACTAGTGGTAACAACTTGGATCACATTAACTTAAGCTAAGAGTAGCCAACAAACTACACACAGTGTGGCTCATAACTAAAGCACAGAGCGCATTCTTTATGATTGCACATTTTCACTCATTTATTCCACAGGTCTGCTGTGTAGCTTTCCAGGTGTTGCTCTTCCATCACTGTTGTCGCTGAGGGAAAAACAACAACAACAAACAAACAAACAAACAAACTGCTGAGTCACTCGTGTCTCAACAGGAATCTCTCACGTGTGTCTCCCATGTTGTCCAAGTGATCCCAACAATGTATACGCGTCAGTGTGCAGGGGAGGTGTTGATGGCGGGCTTGTGTTTAAATGAGAAGATCAAGCTGCTGTTATGCAGCTTCCAGTCAAAGACTGTATCTCTTCTACCAGTAGCTGCAGAAACAGTAAACCCACAGCAGAGGTAAAACCCTTTATATAAAAAAAAAAGAAAAGAAAAAATCTACATAATCCTTGAAGAACCAGCTCAAGGCTAATTTTTGTGTACATACACAGATAAGTTCACTTAGATATGCATGTGTGCGTGCCTCGAAATTTCTCAGCTGGTCTCAGTTAATCGGACTTGCAGGGATGTCCTCTGAGCTGGCACGGATGAGAGGCGCCCCGTTGCTCCTCTCTTTCGCCTCGGGGATACGAGACTTACCGTTCTAGAGACAAAGGTGGAAACAGATAAGAGTATGAGACAAGAGCTGAAAATGAGGTCAAAGAACCAGGAGGGTGAAAGGTTTAAAAATAAATAACAAAATAATCATGACAATGATAAGAAATAGGGCTTAGATGCAACAGGGAGAATGTGAAAAATAGAGAGGGGGGAGGTGGGTGGGTTAGTCATATGAAAACTAGCAAAAAATAAAACCCAGAAACAAACAAGCAGTTAGAAAGAGATGAATTTCATGTTCATACCCAAAGGAGCGTTTCCACGCGACCTGCCATGTTTCTAAATTGCACATTTCAGAAGTTACCGCAAAGCAGCAGACACACACGACCAAAGAAATTGCAGATGTACACAGATGGTGCATTTATTCTTATTAGTCGTAACAATGTACAAAATTTTAAACAAAACAAAAACGCCCCAAAATCATGTAAAAAAACTTCCTGAATCGCTGGAACAACGCCAAAAAAAAAAAGAAAAAAAAAGAAAAAAAAAAGTACGCCTATAATATAACAATCGGTGTTAACACTGATTTAATTAAAATCTAAATGACAAGAGGTATAATTAGGGGATATATATTATATATATAAACAGACACAATGCCGTGCTCTTTGAGAGTGCTTACAGTTAATGTGCTCCATAAAAGATGCAACTTCCTTTCAGTGGCCCAAATGCCTCTCTTTGATCTTTATGTCCCCCCCCCCCCCAAAAAAACAAAGAAAAAAACGAAAAAAAAAGAAACAATGTTTCTGTGAATCATTTCTCACACTCAAGTATGCATGTGCACACTAACAAGATAACACACTCCTCGCAGCACTTCCTCTGTAACGAGAATGTATTCTTTGAACATACACACATGCCAGAGTAACGAGTCAGAGGAAATGTGGCAAGAAGCATGACCCGCTAACCACCAGCAGACATCTGGACTGGTTTAATCACTACACAACATGAGCGTACACAAGCTACAAAACACATGGATTAATGAAGTGCACACAGGACAGAAATGTTACGGTCAGCATAAACTAGAGTAATAGTTGCATCAGGCAACAGGATAATTCCAGGCATTTGGGTAATTCCCAAATCTGTTTGTAGCACAAGGCAGTGAGGCCATTTGACCTCGCTGATTGGGATTTTGAGGAGCTATATGAAGGTCACTCCTTGACCTTCGGTTAAAAAGTTGGCCTGGAAAAATTTGGTGGCTGGATAAAAGCGCATATGTATGGAATTATATTTGTGGCCTTTATTCTGCATGAATGATGGGACACAGTGTGAACACAGATGTTTTGCGCATACACATTTTGTTGCTGCAACATCTCGCGCTACTAGCAACCAAATTTTGAACAGGTTAAGACAGAACTGAAGGTTCAAACCATAATTTTAAGCTTTTAAGTTTGAGACATCGAGCTTAAATATTAACGACGGCAAATCAGCAACCTAAATGAGAGGAGTTTCTTACTAAGCAACAAACTCTGCGACGCAAAAATAAAGTCAGTGCCGAAGTGCCAAAAACTGTAGTTCTTCAAATGGCCAATTCCAAGACAGTAAGTCTGCAAAGACTCCAAATTTAAATTAAATTAAAAAAAAAAAAAAAGTTGTGTTGGTGGACTTTTGAATGGAATAATCTAACAATTAGCATGACTTGCTGTGCAGTTAATTGCACCAATAGCCTGAAAGTCTGTCTAAAATCATCATAGCAACTTAAAATCTATCAGAATACATGTTTGCATCTTTTATTTTTCAATTTTGTTTTAGTGTCTATGTTTAACAGATGTTGAGACAGAATTTCAGCATGATCAACATTTATTAATATAATTTTAGGCGCTCCTATAAGACATCCAGTCAAAGACGCTTATTTCAGCACTACTGACACACAGGAAAGCATATACAGTAATGTCCTTACTGGTGGCAGTTAATTAGCATGCTAAGTGGCTAATAAAGTGGCTATTTACAAAATACTTTAAGTGTCAATTTGTGAATTATGTTTGCGTCTTAATTTTTGAATTTTGTTTTTACACAGAAAAACTGCCTACAGCACTGTGTAGCTATTTAGGTAAATCTTTAGTTTTCCCAACATTTTGTAGAGTCAACTGAACAATGAACAAACTCACTGGCAACATAACATTTTTGCAGCCCTGTTGTTTCTGTCTTTAGCTCGCATTCCAACACTTTCATCGCTCTTTGGCTGTGTGCCTCTTTCTTCCCAGCTTCCACCCACTCGTCAACTCTTCAGCTCTTGACCTCCTCCATCAACAGCGTCACACAGCAGTGTGTACTCTGCCGACACGTGCGGTACACGTTCGGGCATGGGTTTAGATGTCGCATGTTTTCAGATATAATACCAAAGCTAGCAAAGTCAGCTTACATTTGGCACGGTGAAACTAAAGGTTAATGCAAAGCAGTCACAAACAAGACCCCACATAAATCATAGTTTAGTCTGATTTGGCCAGGTGCAAAGCGCACACACAAAAAAAGTGGGAGATTTCTGAATGATGGTGACGAGTCTGCAGCTGTGAGCTGAACAGAAACTAAATGTTAAACAGAAGGCCATTTGCTTTACCAGTTTCCACAAGTCTGCCACAAATCCACACAGAGAATTTAGTGACGGGGTTAAAGTGTGAGAAATAAGAACTGAAAGAAGGAAGCACACAACCAACAGATCCTAGATTAAAAAAAAAAAAGAAAAGAAAGAAAAAAAAGAAACATTGTAGAATATCAAAGTTTAAGTTATGGAACATTTGACACAAAGTCACTGTGTTGAATGAGTTCTGTGTTTTGGACCTCTGTTGGAGGTTTTCTCTGCATGTGTTTTTTCACACATCCTTACTAAAAAAAATTCTACGAAACAATTTTCAGTAAGCGCAGTGTTTGTTTACGTTTCAATAAATGCTGTGATGTCACCAATCGCCATGAACTAAACCATCTCTTGGACCACTCAACACTGTGATACTGCAGCGCAACAAAAAACCAAAAAGCACATTTGTTTACAATCGCTCAGGCAGACAAGAAGAACACAATAACTCACAAGTATGCAATGTGCACATTAACGCCGTGCTTGCGGCTTCTGGTGCACATCTAAAGACTAATACAATTTTCACATAATACAACCATAGACAAGCTCTCAGCTGAATATATGAGAAAAAACAAAAAAAACAAAAAAAAAACAGCACAAAGGCTTTGACTGGGGAAGTGAGCACTACAGTGAAGATACGTGATTTTTCCTAATAAAAACTTCCCCAAAATATGCACCAAAAAAAGAAAAAAAAAAAGAAAAAAAAAAGAAAAAAAAGGAAAAAGTAAGCCACAACAACAATAATAGTAATAATAATTCAAAAATTATCTTTCCGCAACCCAAGTTCTCAGTATAACTGAGTGGAGACAGTAATGCACTTTACAGACTGTCCCTACACACTGCATTTACAGTTTTACGCAGCTCGCTCTGATGAAACTGCTTCTAACCTGCTGTTCAATTTTAACTGGAGGGAGATGTTGAGAGGTTCTGCAACATTTTACTTATACGTAATTAATTAAGGAGTCTTTTCAGCTCTTTGCAGTAAGAAGAACTGAAATGTTGAAGTGACAATAAGAATAAAAACAAACAAACAAAAACATCAGACACCTAACTGATTGGCCTGCCTGTGCAAAGACTAGCTGTGTCTGCTCTTCCCTGATTTGTGTCGCATGTTGCAGATTTGCCAGGTCTCACTGACAGATGGATGAAACTGGATGCAGTGTGTAAACTGTGTGTATATAGACTGAAAACCTGGGACAAACTGGACTTTTTGCAGGTATGACATTCAGGCAATTAAACAACAAATATCTATCTATCTATATATATGGATATATAGATAGATAAAACAAAAAACCACAACAAGCCACATTCAGCTACGCTGCTGTCGCAGATCTCTCTCAAAATATTTAGATGGACAGATCATCTGACTACAGTCAGCGTGATACCAAGTGGTCTAAAATCAAACAGTCCTTAGAGCATGTGCTTGTTTTGATTGTGATTGCTGTCATCGATTCCATTGCTCTCGGACAGTACCTCTTGCTCCACGGTGTGAAATTTAACTTCAGAGAAGCCTCTGTTCTTGTGCCTCTGAGACCATTTGCAGCACAGGATCTCCTTGAAGGTCCTCCTCATGTCTTGGTCCCTGAAGCAGTAGATGATGGGGTTGACGAAGGAGTTGCACTCTGCCAGCACCAGACAGTATTTCTCGAGGCCTAGCACCAAACTCTTGTCATAGTTCAGACCATCGAGCAGCAGTACAACCAGTGCGGGTGTCCAGCAGACCACAAAGCATCCTACAGAGTCAGGGGGGAGAAAGAAATTAACAGAGTTGTAAAGAATTTCAAAGGGTAGGGGGAAGCATATGAGGGAACACACACAGATTAGTCAGTTCAGTAGTCTGTTCTGTATAATATCTGCAGACTTTGGTAGCACGCTCAGCACTAATATATGCAAAACTACCAGCTGCAAAAACAGTTAAAGGATGTGAGACCACACACTCAGGTGCATAGTGGCTTTATGTGTCTCTCAGAACGATAAAATGAGGAAATGTCCTCACTGTCTTGATGATGTTGCTCACAGGTACAAATTGTCAGCAGTGTCATGTAGGCAGAAACAAACAAGTTTTCTGTCATGGTAACGAAACTATGCAGCTCCCCGTCAGGACATGCTCTGGCTTTTCCTCAACTTCCTTACATGCCAGAGCAACTGAATCCTGGCTGCTGAGTGACGGGACAAACACTTGTGTTTTTTTTTGTTTTGTTTTGTTTTGTTTTTTTGGGGGAGGGTAAATTTGGAGGAATTTAATTGAAATCAAAATAAATCAGAATGAGACAGTGAGAGTAGAGCAGCAAAGGAGAAAGACTAGTTTAGAAAATAAGAAGAAATCAGTACCAGGAAGAGAGCAGCTAATGTGTGTGTAAAGCCCATTTTTACAGGAACTACAAGAAAAGAGACGAGTCTGCACGGGCCAAGAAGGCTGGCTGTGTTTGATCAAGATAAACTTTTCCCTGGAAGCTCTATCCTCTGCTACTTTCTGCAACTAAAAAGCTTTGTCTTAGCGTGATGTTTTTAAATGAAGCTAAAAATGCAAAGTTATCTCCCAAACATAACTATTTGACTTGATATGTATTGTGTGCACTCCCTTACCCAGGATCATGGAGACTGTCTTCATCAGGTTCATCATGGTTTCTCTCTGTCTCGTCGTCGAGGTGTGCTGTGACATCTGCCTGCCCTTGTGCCTCACATAGAGAAAGATCCGGGTATATACGGCCACCATGATGGAGAAGGTCATCAAGTTAAGAACAGCCCAGAATATCAGGAAGCTGCGGTGGTACAGCGGTGCCATGGTGGAGCATTCACTTAGATGGCACATGCAGTTCCAACCCATTTGGGGAACCAGGCCCATGATTATTGCCACCAGCCAAATTAACAGCACAACTATGAAAACACGCCGAGTGCTCATGCTGCTGTGTAGCTGGACGTTGAAGATAGTCTGGTGGCGCTCCACAGCCACGAATAGGAGGTTGAGGACTGAGGCTGTCAGGCTGGTATTTATCAACCCCTGACGAGTAAACCACTGGTTCAGTGATAGCTTTATAGTCCAAGGACCAGTATGAAACATCATGTGGAGATACGCAAAACCTAGGAGGAGGAAAGTGAGGAGATCTTTTAAACAGAGGTAAACTATTTACACTGTTATATTCTGAGTCGAGTCTATCGTTGTTACCAGTTAGTTGAAATAGTCAGGAGCACTATTCAATAAAACTCAAAAGGTTGCCTGACTGTCCAAGAATCCCCAACTTTGCATTCATGGTTTGTGTTTAAGAGATCACTGTTGCTTTTCAATGGAAACAAGGCTATGAGAATGTGTTTCTACTCTGCTCTACTTTCTCTTTGTGAAGTGTTTTCTGTGAACTTAAGTTATTTCACAAATGGTTTTACAAAAATAAATGGAAAAATTTACCTGCAAAAAGGTCTGCCAAAGCCATATTACCCAACAAGTAGTAGATGGGAAAGTGAAACCGTCTGTTTTTGAAAATGGCTGCTACTACCAAAAAGTTGGAAAAAATAACAATGAAGCAAACAATCAAGCCCAGCGCGACAATAACATAGTCACGCTTTTTCCATTCAGTATTAATGGCTTTCCCACTGTTGTTGTAGAAAAATTCGATGGTCTCATTGTCATGGCAGGTACCGGTTATGTTACCCATCCTGAGGCGTGAGCGGGGTGTGGGATGAGAAAAACGTTGATGAGTAGAAAGAGTAGGGTGGTGTTGCAGACACAGAGTAGGAGGAGGACTAGGGCACCACTGAGACTCGCCACATTTGGAGGTTTGGAGATCGGCATGCCATTAGCTGTGCAGGTGAGGACTGGAGTTATCCAGACGTCTGAAAGCCTGGGGACTTCTCTGTATGCTGGATGCACATCTACATTCTGGAGAAAAAGTAGTAAGTTTGAGCAAACATTAAATTATGCATAACAGTTCAAAATCAGTGATGAGCATTTATTAACAAACTACAGAAACTGGTGATAGTGAAAGCCACTAATGATATCCAACATAGATATAGCAAATATTTAACTTAAAATTTTTGCCATTTAGAGAATAAACATTTAAAATAACATAGTTTGACAAGATTAAGGTAAATACGAAGTAAAGCAATATTCAGATGACATAAAATAACCAAGTCTTTACCAGGTCTAAAGATTAGGTAAATATAGCCTGAGATAAACACGACATCTCATTACTTTAAAAAATTTTTTTTAAATGCAGAAGCAGTGTGTGAAAAACTAAGTAGACCTTATAACTTAAAGTCATGATTTGCCATTTTACTTTATTAGTCTCTCACATCACAGTGTAGGAATTTCTTTACATGGTTGTTTCAGTTCATTGCAGCTTGCAGGCAGTCATTTCCGCTCTCTTTAAGTCCCCGTCAGGTTGAGGTCTGGACTTTGACTGAACCATTGCGACACCTCGATTCTTTTTTCCTTTTCCAACCAAAGTAACCGGCTGTGCTTGGGATCATTGTGCTGTTGCATCACTCAGTTTATATGACAGTGCTGGCTGTCATATGACCTCACATTTGACTCTAGAATACTTTGGTATACTGATGAGTACGTGGTCAACTCAGGAACTGCAAGGTGTCCACATTTTGTGGTAAAAAAATCAACACAACTCCACCACCACCACGTTTGAGCAAATACATGTTTGGTTTTTATCCAAATGTGGTGCTGTGCATTATGGCCAAACTACTTTACTTTGGTCTCCTCTGCCCAAAGGACATAATTATACATGTTTTAAATCTTAGATTTTAACAGGGGCATTTTACCATGGCTAGAAATCAGACTATTACTGGAAAACAGTGACAAATATAATGTTTATTATGTAAAATAGCTGTGGCTTTTGTCCCTTGTGGCTTATCCCGGTGCTGCTGTCCATCACAGGTCAAGCTCAAATTACAGTCAGAAGATCTATGCATTTGCTCTTTGTCTTAACAGAGTCAAACACCAGTGCGAACAAACCATTTCTAGACACCCTTGTACATAGATATACAGCACTATAGTGGTAAAAGCACTGGATTTTTCCCCCTAGGTTGGGGTTAAATCACCAGAAAAGCTTTTTGTATCTAGTGGCCAAACAAAATGTGATACCTAATATGGAATGGAAATTGTAAGGTCTCAATAAATAACTCATTAAAATCACCTAAATAAACTAAACTGAGCGTTTAAAGAAAACATCCTGCTTTTTACCATTATATTCTTTCACGGTGAAAAGGTAGGGCAGCAAGATCAAACTGACTTTGCACCAATGCAAATGAGCACTTTATTAACGCCACTAACCTTCATCAAATCTATGTACTGAAGGCAGCATCTACATAGATTGTATTTTTGATAATATTGGAAAGTCACACATCAGGACAGAGGCTCTTCTTCCTGTTAAACTAATGCAGACATGCTGACACGACTTATTACAATGCACTACAAAGCATGCACTCAGAGGGCAGTTTCTCCAGCCGAACACACACTTATTTTATAATCCTAGAAAGATAACGCTGTTCCCAAACAGGGCTAAGCTGCGATAATAAAGTTGACCCAGCCAACAAAGATAAAGCAGTATGCAAGATTTGCCCCCACGCAAGCTGTGGATAAACAGGGCACCTCCCCTTTCAGCCCTCTGATGCTTCAGTGTCGTGCTACAGAAAATAAGTTTGAGTGCACAGCAACTATTTTCCTGTTCAATTAAACTGAAATCGATTTACATTATCAGAGAAGTAATTGCTGGAAGCGAGTCGCATCATTTTTTTGTTGTTGTTGTTCAGAACAACTCAGACTACGTGCACATTTAATCAGCATTGTTGAAATACGTGAGTGGCATTTCTTGCATTAACTATCTGATTAATCAACTTCTCTAACGCATCCTTAGCTACTGAGCCGTCTCCAGCAGGTAAGCTTTAAGGTTAAGGTTTGAAGCCCCAACGAAAGGTTATTAGCTTTTTTTGGCAAAAAATAGAAATAAGGATCTATACATTTACCACAGAATCACATCGTAAGTAACTTTGCCCTGTACAAGCCAGAAAACCTTGATTTGTAAGAAAAGCAACGTTATACACTACGTTCATATACTACGACTGAGTAACTCCTATCTGACATGTCACAACAAGAACAGGCAAGGCTTTAAATTATTGTAACTGAAACCAAACACAGCCCAGATCAAAACGCAGCCAACGACCGACTTTAATCCCCTATTTATGGTAAACCTGCACATGCTGCACAGTGTGCTCTTATTGTTGAGTCAGCAGCACAACCTCGCACAGTCTCCACTCTCCTGTGAAACGCAGCACTGCACGACAACACCACAGTGCTGTCAGTTCCAAGTTCAACTCTCCCAACAATGGAAACAGCAGAGCTGCTCCCTACAGAAGAGACACACCTCACAATTACACAATCCAGCTATGTAACTCAATCTTAATCCAAACACGCACCACACACACACACACACACACACACACCCTTAGTGACCCATTCTCCTACCAAGGATGTGTGGAAAGAAATGCCAAATTAAAAATGTGAGAAATGCAGCGGGAGTGCAAACTTCACAGGTTGGAAATGAAGTGATGGATGAGACCACTGCAGGAAAGAGGGTTCGATTTTTGATCGAGGCAACAAATTAAAACGGGTGAGGAAATTAAAAAAAACAAAAACAAAAAAACAAAACAAAACACCTTTCCACATTCTATCCCTGTGGTGATAGAATGTGGAAGGATCCAAATGGTTAAAAGTAGTGAAACAGTGGTGTGCATGGGAATGTGTCTGAAACTCACCAAACAACATCACAAATTTGTGGCGAGCAACAGGAAGGTGAGAAGGATGCTATTCCCCTTATGAATGCAATACTACCTCGACTACATAAGGCCAGCAGCTGCAGCTTTAAAAAAAGTTCTCGTTGTTGGATTTGTGTTTGAAAGTCATACTTTAATTTTACCCATTGTACTAAGTGGACAAGTCCACTCCTTATTTTAAATGCATAATCACATTGGCCAACTGTTTGTAAAAGCCCAACATTAGTCTGCAATTCACATCTAAACGTTTACATGTGCATTGAGCCAAAGATATGAATAAAAAGATGAGCTCTTAAGTCATAATTAGATGTCCAACTGCCATTTAAGTTTCACCTGCAAACATACCTTGATTTCAGAAGGCACCTTCAGCACTGCGGCTGACAGTTCTGTGAATTTGTATTTTCCTATTTCAAAAGGCACAAAACCACAAAGCTTCAGTGCAAAGTGCATCTTGAGCTGCACTAAGCAGCTGCTGTCACAGGATGTGCCACAACTGAAGTGCTCATCGCATTTTCTGTTTTAGGCACAACAGACATGCTGCTATGTGACCAACGTTATACAGAGGACACAAAGTAAGTGACTAGTCAGTGAGAAGTTACTGAATAGAGTCTGCCTCAAGTTGGCGAGAGAAAATATCTGGTAGACAAATAATAAAAATAAAGACTTGCTGCCTAAAAGGAAACTGTCAGCATTTTCAGAATTAGGTAACTGTTAAAAAAAAAAAAACCACTAAGTTGATATAACTTATGTACTGTAAAAGTGAAGCTAAAGGCACACTGCTAATGCTCACCAACAAATCTTGTTGTCTCATCTGATGTAAAGTGTAAAAATAAGATTTAACACTTTTTTTCTATGTAGGACAATTTAATGGCCAGACTTTTTGTGTCATTTCCCAAAATATCAAACTGATGCACTAATAAGAGCTTGCTACTCACACAAATTGAGAAACAATAGTAAAACTGTTGCAGCAACTCAACAATAGGTTAGTTCAACACAACGTTAGCTGGCTCAGCAAAGTCTAAAACCCTGGTGAGAGATAACGTGCAACGGCAGATATCAACTTCATCTTATAAGCTGGGCTTTCCTCTTCAGACTGTCTGCATGCTCAAATTAAAAAAAAAAGTTATCAGATGATGATGGGAAAATGGTGATAATAGAAATGGTGAACTTTACTGGAAAATGCAACACTGTCATATCTTGTAAGACAGGAAGTTAATGCTGCAAAATATTACTTAAATTTGTTAAAAATATAAACATTTTAAAACTGGTATTTTTACTGTAGCATGCATGCTCAGTGCTGGTTATTGTTTCAAAAGCTGCTGACTGCACATTAGAGCGCTGAAACATCAAACAGAATACATTTAAACAGTAAGTGTTACTATCCCGCAGTCTAATAACGGACATGTGACAATGGCTTTAGCGTGGTTGGCCGATCAAAGTGAAATTTATTTATTAATTCAACAGATATTCTTGCTGTTTTCTTTGGTTTAATAGCTCCAATTCCAGCAGCACTTAACAGACTTGGCAGCAGAGTCAACAAAAAATTTTAGACACTTTTTGCATCACCAGCTGAATACATGCAAATCCCATTGACGACAGGATGCACAGTTTCCGCTTTTGTAACTTTACAGCTGGGCTTTATTTGTGACGGTAACAGCTTAACACCATACAGATATAAAACGTATTCTCCCAGCAAAGGATCTATATTCAACTATAAAATAAGGAGTGAAAGCGTGGCGCTTCCAGACAATTTCAACTGAAACTCTGGACATAACCTGTTCGGAAGTATGCGTTACCATGGTGATTTAGGCAGATAAAGAGAGAGTCACGTTCATGACACAAAACTGACCTTAAGTTCAACATAGCTCACTAACTCAAACTCGCTTCGTATTTTTCTCTGTTTTTCCTAAATAGTTGATTCAAATAACAGTCGGCATAATTTTCGAGTCATCAACCATTAGAGTATAATTCAAATGTTACTCAACAAAACTGCCAATGAAAACAGTATGTTTTTCAAAAATAAAAAACTTCAAATGCACTGTTCCAAATTATTACGCACACAGAGTTTCGAAACATTTTATAGGTTGTAGAGAATTGAAAATGGTCATTTGTTGAATTTGCAGCATTAGTAGATCAATTTTACTGAAATCAAAAGCTATTTCAATCAAAAACATCTTAAGAGGTCAAGTTACATATTAACATAGGACCCCTTATTTGATAGCAGTTTTACAATTCTTGCATCCATGGAACTTGTAAGTTTTTGGAAAGTTTCTACTTGAATGTCTTTGCAGGATGTCAGAAGAGTCTCCCAGAGCTGCCGTTTGGATGTGAACTGCCTCCCACACTCATATTTTTTTTTTGAGGATGCTCCAAAGGTTCTCAATAGGGAAGAATGGGGGCCACACCATGAGCTTCTCTCTTTTTATGCCGATAGCAGCCAATGATGCAGAGGTATTCCTTGTAGCATAAGATGGTGCATTGTCTTGCATGAAAATGTTTTGTTGCAGAAGGTACAGTTCTTCTCTTTCTACCATGGTAGAAAGTGGTCAGTCAGAAACTCCACATACTTTGCAGACATCATTTTCACACCTTCAGGGACCCTAAAGGGGCTGACCAGCTCTCTCCCCGTGATTCCGGCTCAAAACATGACTCCACCACATCCTTGCTGACGTTGCAGCCTTGTTGAGACATGGTGGCCGTCCACCAACCATCCACCACTGCATCCAATCAGGGCCATCCAGGGTTGCAATGCACTCATCAGTGAACAGGACTGTTTGAAAATTAGTCTTCTTGTAGTTCGGGGCCCACTGCAGCTGTTTCCGCTTGTGAGCATTGGTTAGGGGTGGCCAAATATAAGGTTTATGCACAACTGCAAGTCTCTGGAGGATCCTACACCTTGATGTTTGCAGGGCTCCAGAGGCACCAGCAGCTTCAAATATGTGTTTGCTGCTTTGTAATGGCCTTTTAGCAGCTCTGATGTATTTGTCTGGCAGAAACCTTCATCGTTGTCCCTTTATCTGCACAAACCCATGTGTGCTCTGACTCAGCAACAAATCTCTGAACATTATGGTGATCACACTTAAGTTTTTGTGAAATATCTAAGGTTTTCATTACGTGGCCAAGGCATTCAACTATTTCACGCTTTTCAGCAGCAGAGAGATCATTTTTCTTTCCTATATTGGTTGAAAATGGTGGTCTGCTTAATAATGTGGAACATCCTTCTTTAGTAGTTTTTCCTTTAATTGGGCTCACCTGGCAAACTAATTATCATAGGTGTCCGAGATTGATTTCAATCATCCAAAGAGCTCTGAGACATAATTCCATTCATGGGTTTATTTGAACAACAACGTATTTAATCTTTATGACACTTAAAACACAATTTGCATAATAATTTGGAACGTGGTGTAAAGGTGAACACTGCAATCGGCTAATGATCAAAGCAATAACAAGAAGGTTCTTGTTCCTAGTGTTAGCCAGCAACCTCCAGCAACTACTTGGCAACCGGTCAGGGAATACATCTTTTCCCATGTGGTCATTAAGACTTTTTTTTTTTTTTTTTTAACATTTTAAAATATATACTCAGTAAGGGTACTCATTCACACATGACTACTTTTGTCCTTTTATGTCAAACTTCTGGACGAATGTTCAAGAATGTAAAAATTAGGGGTGGGAATTTAATGCGTTAATTGTGATTAATTTGAAAAAACGTGTGAAAAAAATTAACATATTTAATCACACTTTGCATTTCAAGCAAAGGGGAACTTTTGTTAATGCATGATTTCCTGGTATACCGATTACAGTGATAGCACACAGCTACAAAAATAACAGAAGAATTAGAAGAAAGTGTGTTGCTAGGACTGAACGAAGGCAAATTTCATTTCTACAGTCTATCTGACAGAAGCCTTGATAAAAGCGTGGTTTTGTGCAAACAGAGTTTGCATACCACTGAAGCACTTTAACTTTATGGTACCATCTAAATGCAACACATGTTGCAGCGAGTACAGAAACTGTGGGAGCTGTTAGAGTTAGCAGTTTGAGTACCAACAAAAGTTGTCGGCAGGCCAAACTTGATGAAAGGACCAAAATTAATAAGTCAACATCAGACAAACTTACAAATTCTCTGGACTGTAGACTAGTATCAGTGGTAGAAGATAGGGGGTTAGAAAGTGTGCTCCTGATTCAGATGCCCTGTGTAAGAGGGCCCCGAGTTTGTACAGAGCGAAATCCACCATCAGCGAGACAGACTGCCCGCTGTAGTGGTGGTCCAGTCGAGCAGGGACCTACCCACAGATGTGTGTCCTGGTCCGCAAGTATTTGGTTAGTCCTACCACTTCTGTCCCATGTGAGAGACTGTTCTCACTTGCAAAATACATAGTAACAAAAAAGAGAGATCTGCCTTGAGCTCTGAAATGTGAACAGGCTAGTTTGTCTAAGTAACTGGCTGAAAGAGACAGACAATAAATAAGCATGGAGGTATTGTGAGTCCAATGAGTTTGTTATTTTTTGCACTAAAATGTTTGATGATCACACTGTTTTAGCTTAATTTACAAAAGAATGCTGACTAAGGTTACTCAGAGTTTAAAGGTGAAGCTGGTCAAATAACCTTTTATGTTTCTGCCTTATTTTTTAAGAAAAAAAAACTGCACTTTATGTTGAAATTTTTATTATTATTATTATTATTATATAAGATATAATATAATATATCTTATTATATATTATTATATAATATATAAGATAATACCATTATAAAAATGATAAACACTACAAAAATAAAGTATTATTACAGGCTCAATCTAAAGACCAAAAGTGAAACTTGGTCAGCTTAAGTCGAGCTTAAGCTATAACAGCAGCTACAGTTCTGAACACACACCGAAAATCGTACTGATATGAGTACGTATGCTAATCAAATACTTGACATGTGAAAAGAAGAAAGAAGCTGATGTTAGGAAGTTGTGGGTTACAGTCTCATACCCTCCCCCTCCATTCACACATACATTTAGCAGTTTCCCCTTCCCACATTTTCTGTTGTCTTAGTGGGTTTACAACTGATACTTGTGACCTGAACACACAAGTTCACGACAACAAACCAGCTTGCATCAGAACAAAGACCAACCGTCTGTCACCACCAGCTAACATTCAATTACAGCATTTCCTGCACGCCTAATTAAGACTTTTGCGCATTCCTCTAAACTTGACCACTGTGTGTGTGTGTGTGTGTGTGTGTGTGTGTGTGTGTGTGTGTGCGCGCGCGCGCGCACATGCACACTTCCAGCCTGTTTGGCTCTACCAGACTGCATGCATGTACGCAGCCTGTGAGTTTTCATGCATCGTGTGTCTGTCTTTGTGCGTGAAAGGACTCGACGGGATCAGTAAACACCGGTTTGAATGGAAACTGGTCATTACCAGGGGAGCCACACCCAAGGCCCTTTCTCCCTCCTCCCCTCAGTGTTGCTCTCTTTCTCCCTAAAGAAAGAGTCTTAGCTTATTGACTTCAGCCAGCCTTTCTTTAGAATAGGAAACAGTACTAGGAAATGCATGCACCCCCACACACAATAGCTGAAACCAATATGACGGTGTAGGCAGACACAATTGATTGTGTTTGTGACCTCTGATTCCAGGTAAAACTGAGATTGTACTTCTCTCCACAGGACCCTCTCTCTTCTACTGTGAAGTATTGACACCACTCACCATGTGTCACCTGTATGGAGATTACCTTTAGCCCTTTAACCACCCAGACACACGCACAGAAAGCCGCTTGTTTCTCCTGATATGAGTTGTTTGTTTCACTTTTAAAACTTAAGTTGTTTTTTTTACCCCCCCCCCCTTTCCTCCACCTTAACCCTTGTTTTTCTTTAAATCTTCATTCCCATAATTAGCATTTCCTGTAATCTTATTTTTGTTTGTTTTTAAAGCCCAAGTGAATATCTTGAAATAAAGGCGGAGGACATGCACTGCTGATATGCATAAATAGTGAAATGCGTAACCCTGGAGACTGGGTCAGGAATGTCATTTAAAATGTATATATAAGTTTGAGGTGGTGTGTGTTTACTGCATGTTTAAGACTGGGATTCAATAGGTTTGTTTCTTTTGGTGTTTTTTTTTTTAACTTGTGAAAAACATGCTTTCGATGCAGTGATCATTAGCATTTCATGTCAATTCAAACCTCAGCTGACAGGCCAGGTGTAATAAAGCGCTTAGAGAGCTTGAGTAGAGTAGCAAAGCACTATACAAGAACCAGTCCATTTAACATTCACAAATTAAGGTTTGTCCTGTCACGTCTTTCATATGAACACTGACACAGCCGTTCAAACTCAGTACAAAAGCAAATCAGTGCTTTTTCTATACCTCTGAATTGAATAATGTGAACAGCCCTCCCTCCAAAATAACTTAGTCAAACTAAACAGGAAAAAAAAGAAAGGTTTAATACTTTCTGACATCTTGTTAGAGTGTACAAATGAGCGATGGATACAATCAGAAAATAAGCAGACCAGAGATGTTAACTTTATGGTGGTTTATGAAGAAGAGGCACAGACACAGTTTTACTTTGTCTCAATACTCTGGTCCTAAAGTGAACTACACTGAGCTAAAGAAAATGCAACAATAAGATTTGTCACAAGTGGCATTAGTCTTATTATTTTTCCCCCGTATAAAAATCTGCATGTTCAAGCTTTTCATACGCAGATTTGCTGCTTTCGCTTTTTGGGACTTACTGTAAACTCAACACTAACTCTGTGAAGTGAACACGCTGTAACACTGTGTCCACAGACCTGGAACAGTTTAACTTTATTGCAGGGCTGTTTTCCTGTAGGCGACACCTGTGCTGTAAATGTGCGTTCAGGATGATTGGCGGTTTTTTCTTTTTCTTTTCTATTTGCATATACAGTGTGCTGTGTAGACATCCGGGAAAATAAAGGCAGAGGGAAGAAAATGGTTGTTTTACTTTGGAAGAAAGTTAACACTGCCCTCGTAGTAAGCGTGGCAAAACTGCTTAGCTGCATTAAAAAGAAAAAAGGGAATGGCTGCTTCTCCGTAAGATAATGAGCTCCAGACTCCTTCCGCGCAGATACATCCGCACGCTCACGGGAGTCGCGACCTCCGCACGGAGGAAACAATGAAGCACCGTACAAACATTTCTCTTCTCCCCGGGCGCGCATTTCAAACTCGTCGCCCTCCGCTGATTTTTTTTTTTTTTTTAAATACAGAAGAAGTGGGGCAGAAATGTGAATGTGGAGCGGGAGACGAGCTTGAACTCACCTTTAGTCGTCTGTGAACGCCTCCAGCAGGTATAGTTATCCAGGTTAGATCTTTGCTTGTTTTCGCACCTGAGAACTCCTCCCCAGACTTGTAACGCTCACAAAGCAAAAGTGGAAAAAAAGGAAAAACGCCACAAAAACAGAGGGCCGAAAAAACTACTATTATATGTTTTTTTCTGTTTCTATCGAGGCTCAAGTCCACCTTTTACTTTTGAGTCCCACAAAGTTAAATACGCTCGGTCTTCTGTGTCACCTTTACTCGAACTTTTGTCTCGCTTCCGGTGGGCTTAGTACTTGTTACCTGTGCGCAGTAACTCTGAGTCCCAGGAGGCGTACACAGGGCGCGGCAGCCGCTCCCTCGTTTGCTCCAACTCGTTCTTACTAAACGAGCAGCTTGGAGCTTTTTGGTCGTTCCTTCTGCCAACCTGCGCGTTTTTGGTATCCACCCCCAGCTCCCCTGTTTGGCTGGCGGTGGGGCATGTCAGCCAATGAGAGCGGAGCGTCAGAGTGATTGACAGAGTGGGCAAGGACACTACTCAGGCGGCAGATAAAAACCAGGGATGTCGAGCTAATTTTACATCATAATACCCGAGATATCTTCATATAAGAAAAACAACTGCAATGTGTAAAATTACACAAGGTAGCTTTGCCCAGACACTCTTGTATTCATAATAATGTTCATAATGTTTTTTCTATAGTAGAATATTTTCAGAAACGTTTCTGGCATAATTTATCAATAGAAAAACCTGTGAAACGTACTACAGAAACAGTTAAAAGTTTAAATTCTATGCCCTCTTTCACATTAATAATAATAATAATAATAATAATAGTAATAAAAAGCAAAGCTTTTTAGTGGGCCACATTGTAATCTCTGCTGAGCTGATTTTGACACCTGGGCCTTATGTTTGACACCCCTGATATAAACTAAAGTAGCAGGTGAACTGTAAATGATCAAGTGGAGTGTAGTGAGCTTTAAGGGTGGATGTGTCTGTCACATCTGATGTATTGTAGTAGTAAAGGCTCAAAGTAATTAAAGCTGTGTAAACCTCAGTCAATCATTGCAACCAAGACAGCTGAGTTCCTCTGATTTTTTTTCTTCCTTTGTGAATTAGTTTATTATTTTTGATCTTCCTCAAATTACTTTGTTGATCAGTTTCAATTCAGTTTTATTTCATTTGTTCCAACAGGACAAAATGCACACTGTGAAAGAGAGCCAGAGATTAATAATAACTAATGATTACAGGCAGAGTGGTGTATAAACACCTGTTGCTGCATAACTAGGGTGGAGGGTTCAGGGTCACACAACCCAGATAAAGTATAAACTTTATCAAAAATAGAAAGTTTTAAGCCTACTCTTAAAATTAGAGAGGTTATCTGACTCCCAAATCCAAACTGGCCCCTGGTTCCAATTTTTCAGTTTAATTCAATTCAGCTTTATTTATATAGCACCAAATCACAACAGCAGTAACCTCAAGGTTTAAGGGTTTAATCAGTAAAAAGTAATGACATACATAAACACTGATCATATTGACCTCCTTCAGTTGAGCAGTTCCTGCTGAGGTGTCAGCACAAATCACCCTGAGAAGTGCAATATGCATTCAGTGGTGATAGTGTGGTGATAGCAAAGGCAGTTTGTTCAGTCTGTGATAGTCTCGTTAGATCATGATTATTTGAAGAAGCGGGCTCTGGGTCCTAGCTGCACCACAGAAAAATAGTTTTTGTATTCATATGAATACGTCAGGTTTAAGTGGAAAATAGCACTGAACTAAAGATAGCGATAGGCAGAGAAAAAAAAGTTCCTGAACTGGCAAGGTAAGCCACGTGGGCGTTTAGACTCCCTGTGATAAAAAGACAATAATTTCACTGTAACTTACAAATAAGGGTGCAAGCTCAAAATGTTATTTACTGTTTAGCTTATAATCAACTAGTTTAACATTATGTGCACTGTACTATGCTTGAGAGAAACTGAAACAAACAGACATTTTTCTCAAGAAAAAGTGGCATGTTTGTAGGCTGTGGTTTATTAGCATTAGTATTAGTATTATTAGCTATTATTAGTTTTTTGTCTTAATCTGTTTGTTCTCATCATTAAACCCCCACAGCTAATGATGTCAGTCAAGTGTCATATTAAAAAGTCTTAGATAATCAGTAAGCAGGGGAAATCCTCACCTAACACTAGGTTACAGTAATAGCCGTAATAACAAATAAAAGTGGGAGGAAAAAAAAACATACTGGAAAAAGTCAAGTTCAATAGAAAAGAAAAACAAACGAACATCCATGCAGTTCTAGCAAAATATCTTAGGGAGAAACAAAAGTAACACCAGAGCCACAGATGAGTGGATCTTTGAAAGTCTTTAGCAGGTAAAAGCAATGGGTCATTAAAGATGCGTGCTGTTTCCAGGAACATATTGACGACCACCTTGAAGTGACTATTGTTGAGATTTGGAGCTATATAAATAAAACTGAATAGATTTATGCTAATATGAGTCTTGTTTCCCTTAAATCAGAGGTTGTTCGCAACGAGTCTTTAAGATGTGTAGTCTACAAATTTCAATCAAACGTCTCTGTCCTCTAGGTTTTTGATCTGTTTGAAGGTTTTTGTTTTTCACTTGGCAACAAATTATCTTCAATATAGCATCAGCACCAACATCTGAGGTTGACTTCAGAATTTTAGGTGTTTCTTTCAGTCTTCTGTTATGAGAAAAAGTTGACACGCAATCTTTCCTTATCAATTATGAAAGTACTAACAAGCAAACAAGCAGCTTCCTGTGACTGGAGAAAAACCACTACACATGTATAACAATCTGCCAGTCGTGATGTATAGTAGCAGCACTAGAGTTCACTTCTCTTTCAAAGATAATAGTGCAGATGGTTTAAAATACTTAGCTGGGATGCTTCAAGGACAGGAAGAAAACAAACAAAAAAGAGGTAAGTCATATGCATGATGTTGTATATTTACTCAGTCTCAAATCTATAACTGCAAATTAGGCCAAAGTGGAAGTGGCAAAAACCTGCAGTTCCTCTGATGACCACTTGAGGCTGGCTCCAAAAGAACACCCCAAACAGGCCCCCAAAGTATTTGGTGCTAATCTTTACTTCTTAAAAACCATACAGGATGGTTTTTTTTTTTAAAAAGCTCACCTTTTTAATGCTTACCAAGGCTTAACATTTGCGTGCTGGCCACTTTGATTGACTACTTTGACATGCAGTGTCTGCTAGGCCTCACCTTTATAATTGAGCTGGAACTCTCGCTTGTATTTGTGATGTTGGTCCAGGAACTTGGTGCTTTAGTTTTGGTGAGTGAAATTTCAGGAATTGCTGTTAGTTAACACTAATTAGCAGGTGTGTGTTGCAGTGTGTGTGTCGCACCCATACAATATATGGATGTAGCCCGCTACATCCATATATTGCTAGTGTTATATGCTAGTGTTAGCTAAAAACTTAGCACTCAAGCTCTTTGAAATTTGAAGTTTTGAAATTTCTGGTTTTGAAACCCTTCAAAATATGGAGTACAAAACCACTGGATGATGTCACAGGGTCTACGTTTATGTTTCATATCTGCAAAACCTTGAGGCCTCAAAACGAGGCCTTCAGTAATGCTTTTTTATACAGTCTGTGGATTAGCATCCCACCTTAAACTTTCCATGAGCACGTTAGGCGCAGATCGTACTCCCTTCACCTTATTTCCTTTGACCTCTCGGTTCATCTAATAAAAAAGTATTCAAGTAAAAAAATAGTACCTTGGATTACCTCAAGCCTCTGTTTTGTACAGTTATAATGAGCACAGAAACTTCCACATACACTAGAGGGCTAACAGGTTAAGTGTATGTTTCTGGCTTAATGTCCGAAACTGACTAAAGAGTGTCAGAATGTCTTCTGCTGTTTAGGAGTAGACTAGGCGAACGTATAGCTGAAGATCAATTGTTTGCACTTAGGATCACTGCATTAATTTTTTTGGTGCTCCAGAGGGACTATCAAAAGTACAAACAATCTTATAATGAAAATAAGATGAGAATAAAGAAGGGAAAAGATAAGGAGGAACTAAAAGAAAGACTGCACAACAGACAGAGACAGAAGACACATGGCAAGGAAATTGAATACCCCTTCCTGTTTACACCAGTGACCCACTTTGTGGTTGGTTAGGATGTGAGAAATGGTACAGAGATGTTTCTTCAGCATGTTCAATCTGCTTTCCTTATTAGGCGGTTGCATTTTACAATGTGTGGCCAGTGTGTGGTTGTTCCAGCACTCACAGTTTCCAGTTAGCTGTATTGGGCTCCTCCATTTCCTTATTTCCTCCCAGTGTCAGAGGCAGCTGGCCGGAGGCTGGGTATGCCGTAGTTATAGAGAAAAGGATGCCGATTGCCGTCTGTTTCTTCCGCACCTGTTCGACAGTGTGCAAACTCTAACAAATCTCTAATATTAGGGTGTAACACAGAGCAGGCCAAGGTTACCAGCAGGCCAGAGCAGTATGATATTAAATTTAATGGTTGAAATTTTGTGTTATTGCACTATGAGTTATGTTTTACAGCAGATTTCCTGGTAAGTGGACATTAAACAGTGGTAAGAAAACAGGGCTTGTCTCACAAATTCAGCAATAAGATTCATTCACAGCTGATTGAAATTGTGGGAAAAGGTGATTATCGCACATATCCTGTAAGATCTCTTGGCTCTGCAGCTCTGCAGTGATAATAGCAATTCTGTGCCGGTAACCAATAAAAGGCAACCAATCTCAGAGTGGTCATCTTTTAGGATATGGAGAGCTGGGGAATCCAGAGGGAGGGCGAGCTGATTGGATGTTTTGTGCTTTTCATACAGTTTTTTGATGAGGTATAAACTGTTTTGCAGATAAAGTGTGGATTTCAGCCACAGTATTGTGTTTATTATAGTCTAAACTGGGGCCGTTTAACTAACTTTGTATTTTGGGGCCGTAACAGTGAAACTCCCCTTTCAGACAGTGTAAAGAAATGTAACCATGCATTTAAGCCCTGTAATATCTTAACATAAGAAAAAGAGGTTTCAACAGTATGTTTTTATACATGACAACAAGAAACGCTGCTGGAGTTAATGAAAGAAATCTGTCAGTGTGACTTTTTGGACATAAAACAGGAAGTTTTTGTGAATTCACAGAAAATTTCGTGTGGAAATTTCATACTGTGGACACATTGGGGAAAAAAGAGAACTTTCTATAGGGGATAGTGAAAAATAGAACTTCTGTACTTTAATTGTTTAGAAATTGCTTTAATGTAGGATGAATGCTCATGGTGGAAGTCTTTATCTGGAGGTTCACCATTGGCATCCTGTGCTTTTCACCCCTGTCACAGAGTCACCCTGTGCACCTGTGACAGGTGTGAAAGAGTCTGGAGACACCATGGAGAACATTTTATTGCCTGTTATATCGCTCAGGACGACCAGTTTGATGTAATTGATTGTCTGGGGAGACATATCCATTGAGGGACACGCAGACTTCTATAGGCTAAGTAACAGCACTCCTGCCATTACGTATTGGGATGAAACCCTTGGACCCTTGGTCCCAGAGTATCTCTGGGACATTATGTTTTGTTTCATCCGAGGCACCTCAGACTGTCCTGGAGCTTATTGGCGCTCTTATCCAGATCTGGATGGAGATCCCCCAGGACACCATCTGTTGTCTAATTAGGAACATGCGCTGATGTGGTTCAGCCTTCTGTAACTTGATGATTTTCATTTCTATCAAACAACCCAACATTCTTTTGTGCCTAACACATTACCATATCAATATAGATATCCTGGTATCCATTAAAAATGATATGCATAACCATGTGTCTGGTGGTAACGTGGCACTGAACTAATTCACCAAATATTCCTAAAACGTTCAACAGGACAGCACGAAAGAGGACTTCATGTGAAATCATCAGTGGTTGTCAGCTGTTTAACTGTTTTAATGCATTGAAATCAACGTTCACTCATGCTCTTGTCACAAGCTGGTCATGTGCACTTTACAGAAAGGGGAAATTTTTAATCTCAGTGGGCTACATGTGAATAAAGTTGTTTGAGACATGAAACAAACCCTTGTTTATGTTTACAAGGCAAGTAGCAGAACTAGTACAATGTTTTATCTTCCACCACCCATAGATTTTTACTAGATTATGGGAACTTTATACAATTTGGGAGCGTTAACATGAACACATCGGGGCACTGGTTTATGTCAGCGTGTTGAGTGGGCGCCCACATGCCACATGGCTGAGAGCGGCTGGCCTGGGTTCAAGTCCGACCCGCGGCCCTTTGCCGCATGTCTTCCCCCTTCTCTCTCTGCCCCCACCTGTAATTTCTTCATTCAATCTATCAAATAAAAGCTAAAAAAAGAGAACACATCAATAAATAAAGTCATTCACCCATCTCTCCAGTAGGTTAGAAAGTAATCCTTTCCTAAGTATAAATATCACTTACTATTTAAATCCACTCTTCAGTTGTGCGGGGCTCAGGAAGGAACCCTGCACAACAGATACATCAGAATACTAAATATATATTAATGTGGTCATCTTGTCTGAAAATCTACATTTCCTAAGAATAAAGTGGAAACTGAGGGCAGAGCAGTATTAAGACTGTTTTTTTAGTATGTCCCAAACGGGCCTCATCACCGGACATCCCCAAAATATTCCATATTCCAGCAGTTAGCCTCCTGATCCCCACATTGCCTCCAACATTTAGAGAGGTTTTCTAGCCCTGGCACTGGTGTTCAGGGTATCATCGTGTGGTTTTGATTGGTGATATTTGTAAAATGAATGATCCTAAATCTTTTGTGCAGATGTTTAGTGCTGCCTCACTCTCTGTTGTGTCCTTTTTTGTATGGAAAACGCCAAGCTGTAATTACTTTTTCAAAGACAAGGCTAGAGAAATATGAAATATGAATTTTGGTTTGGCTTTTCTGGGCTACATGCTATGTGTCAGTGCCGTTTAGGTATCATCAGGTAATGCAAAAGCAAGGCCAAAAGGTTACTTGAAAACAAGCCCTGTGTTGCTAAAAATGTCCAAGCAGGAAAAAAAGAAAGAAAAGAGGAGCTCTATTTAGAACAGGATGGAGGAAGAGGCGGAAAAAGGAAAGGTTGTGTCGATCCCAAGACAACAACCTGGCAAAGACAGCAGACATGCTTGAGAGAGATTTATCGAGGAGGGTGTAGACCTTTTCAGCCAGTGTGTGTGTGTGTGTGTGTGTGTGTGTGCTGAAACAGCAGATCACCTCCCACAAGCAAACCATGTGCAACACAAAGCAGAGCACGAAAACTAGTTGCGTGTAAGCAGGAGAATGCATTAGCGAGTGTGTCTGTGTGTTTTTGACAGAACTATGTGGGGTCTTGTGCAATGTGTTCAGGTCTGGATCGTGGCTGGGTGTTTGCGTGTCCGTAAATCTCATATGGACTTGTTTATTGTCATCTGGCGTCAATTTTGGTAGAACCTTGATGTCCCAATGACTTCCCTTGTAATTGATTTCCAAGCCTGAGCTCTTTTAATGTCATTAACGGGAAGACCGAGGCAGTTCTTACTCAATCTGGGTGTGGGGGAGGAAACCATACATGTAGGGTAGAAGTTGTGTGCTGAATATTTGTAAATCCCCACCCCCGCGCTAGGACACACATGCCCCTTACATGCAAATGAAGCATATTTCCTCTAAAAACATGACAGGTGTTTTGTGAAAACTTTGCGATTAAAGTACAGACTTTGAACAGCTTTGATCAATCAACAGCTTTGACACAAGTATTACATTAATTGTTTAGGAATTACAGGCCCCAAACTAATTGGATAAACTGAAGAGACTAAAAATGGGGAAATCTGCAAGTTTGGAAACCCCAAACTTCACCAGAAGTCTCCCTCGAGATGTCTTGCAAGGCCTTTACTGTGGCTGTCTTCAGTAGACATTTGTTTTTGGGTATCTGCTTTTACATGTTCTTCTTCATGTGAAAGCACGGTTAGCTGGACTGAGGTCAGGTCAATGAAATGAATCTGTCTGTTTTGCAGCACTGGACTGAATCGAAGCTGTACACCCTTCTGAATTCATGCTGCTGCTTCTATCTGCAGCCACATTGTTAGTAACCACTGCAGACTCAGTTCTACCGTCAGCCATCAAGCTATTACGCTTCTTCAACCGTGTTTGGGAAAGGATGTGGTGTGCTTAAGATAGTCATCTCCTCTTTTACATCTTAAAACTTTTTTTTCTTCATCGTTCTAAATATGAGGTCTGATCTGAACTTGGTGTTCTCAAGTTTCAACTTTGGTCTCAACTTTAGGACCACCCTGTGTGTTTAAATTAAGTCTTTTGTTTGTAGGCTTTGTTCCTGACTTTGCTAGATGCTGTGAAGTGCTTTTTCCTTGCAAAGGAAACAATTCTGTGACCATCAGCTTTAGTCATATTGCGTGATCCTTCAAACCTTTGATGTTGAGTTCACTCTCTACTGTTTGCTGTTTTCAGTGAGCGACGGCTCTCTGGGTGAAAATGCCTTGCTGATTTCAGACAGAAAATTTTGGTAAGAGCAGCACGGTGGAGCAGTGGTTAGCACGGTTGCCTCACAGCAAGAAGAAGGTCAATTTCACCATCAGACCAAGGCCAAGGTCTTTCTGTAAAGAGTTTGCACGCTCTCCCCGTGTTTGCGTGGTTTCTATCCAGGTATGCTGACCTCTTTCTACAGTCCAAAGATATGCAGTTAGTGGGGTTAGGTTAACTGGTGATTGTGTGAAAGTGAGATGTCTGTCTCTATGTGTTAGCCCTGTGACAGACTGGCGACCTGTTTAGGGTGTGCCCTGCCTCTCACCCTAAGACAGCTGGGATAGGATCCAGTCCCCCCACCCCCCTAGCTGCTGTCAGCTAAGAACAGGAAACTGAGGCTACAATTCATATAAGCTCACCAAAACTGGACATGGAAGACTGTAAAAAGGTTTCCTGGTCTGATGAGTCTCAGTTTCTGAAATATGAAACATGGATGATGTGGGGGATATTTTCTTGGCACACTTTGGGCCCAATAGTATCAACTGAGCATCGTTTAAATGCTGACCATTTCCCTTGCTTAATGACCACAAACTAGGCATCTTCTTAATGGCTGCTCACAGCTGGATAATGCACTGTGTCACAAAGCTCAGATCATCTAAACTGCTTTCTTGAAAATTAGTTCACTGTAGTCAAATGGCCTCCATATATGCCAGATCTCAATCTGATAGAGCACCTTTGGAATGTGGTGGAACGAAAGATTAGCATCGTGAATGTACAGCTAACAAGTCTGCAGCAGATGTGTGATAGTATTGTCTCAATATGGACCAAACCTCTGTGGAATCTTTCCAGCACATTGTTGAATCTGTGCCATGAAAAATTAATTGTTCCGAAGGCAGAACCACCGACCTTCCAATTGGTAGATGACCCGCTCTACCACCCGAGTCACAGTCGGTGAGTGTACATATAATCAGTTACAAGTGCTTGGCAGTACAAAGGGCCCTGTTTTACTGGGCCAAGGGGAAGTTTGGGGAAACACTTCTTTCAAGATGCCTTAAGAATATCGTGTAAAGGTTTTGCAAAACAGCACTAAATCAAATGTAAAAGTAAACTTGTGCCTCAACATGGTGAGTAAACGTGTTTCATCTTTTGCAGAAGACATAAAAATGTGCACATGAGCAGAAGAGACAAAAATGCAAAGGGCTGTGCTCCTCTGGTTCATAAGTGGATCACATGACTTGTCTGTGACAACATGCAGCTTGCCTGACTGACTCAGGTTCTTAGAATGTGTTGCCACATGTAGTAGAAAAGAGCTCTTGCCGTTCCACTTTCATTTATTTATTTACACAAAAACACTCCAAGACTGTCCTTTCAAGATCCCCACTTTCACTCCTGCTTATCTGGAGGTGCACGCAGTTTGTCCTGGGCATCCCTTATTTTTATGCTAGCTTCTTGTCATCCTCTCACAGGTAATTCAAGGATCAACTTGTCAGTTTTCCTGCATTTAAACACACTGCCCTCTCTTCCAAGTGGAGTATTTGGAAATGCGTTGGTTTCTGTCCCGCCCTGAATTTAATTCAAACCATTTAAAAGCTATGCAACACAACGATTTGAAAGTCAAATATGCAGAGGACAGGAAAAGCCTTCTCCCTGCTCAGTATGATAAAGAAACAAAGCAGATCCTTGCAGCAGCAGGTTTATCAGCTGCTCAAGGCCACGGGAGACTAGATTTAGGATACAGTTTAAATAAAACTGTCCACGTTATTTTATCCACACAAAGGCTTCAGATGTGTAGTACTGGAGGGCCGGGGCTTGATTCAAACTGTAGAGCAGAAGTGTTTGAATGCTGGCTCTGTCGCTGACATAGCTGCAAACTTTAAGAGGTGTGAATCACAAGTTGTTGTGCTATAAAAACTAATTCACATTCATTTAACACCTTCTTAAACACACTGAAACCACATCTCCCTGTGTGTATTCAGTTTACAGTTGTGTCGTACTGCCATAGAGTAGTGGTTAAGGGTTGAACTAAAGGAAGTTGTATCAGGAAGAGCAGCTACCTGCTGCAGTGACCCTTGTTCCAAAAGAACAACTAAAAGTAGCACAGTTTGTATCTGCGGTCTACACTACGAACAGCCATTCTTCCAGATGTGCATTTGTGAGGTCAGACAGTGATGCTGGATGAGAAGGCCTGGCTTGCAGTCTCTGCTGTAATTCATCCCAAAGGTGTTCTACGGGTTAAGGTCAGGACTCTGTGCTGGCCAGTCAAGTTCTTCCACACCAACCTCGCTCATCCATGTCTTTGCGCACTGGTGTGCAGTCGTGTTGCAACATGGATCCTCTGTGGAGGTCATCAAGAGCACCAAATTCCTTGGTGTTGTGGGAGAGAACCTCACCTGGACCCTCAACACCAGCTCCATAAGTAAGAAAGCGTCTCTACTTCCCACGGGACCTGAGAAAAGCCCATCTCCCAACATTCTCACCACCGTCTGCAGAGGGACTATCGAGAGCGTCCTGAGCAGCTGCATCACTGTGCATGGTAACTGCACCGTATTGGATCACAATACCCTACAACGGATAGTGTGAACAGCTGAGAAGATCATTGGAGCATGTCTTCCCTCCATCACAGACACCTATCACACCTGCTGCATCCACAAAGCCACCAGCGTTGTGGAGGATCCCATGCACTCCTCACACACACTCTTCACCCTGCTGCCTTCTGGCAAGAGGTACTGGAGCATCCGGGCCCTCACTGCCAGACTGCGAAACAGTTTCTTCCCCCAAGCCGTCAGACTCCTGAACACTCAGTGACTGGACAGACACACATGCATACCTTCATACATGAAGTTACTTTTTGCACAATGCTCAGTTTTTTTGCACAACCCACTGTCATTGTTGCACTTTTCTATTGCACTGTTGTGTCTGCATCGTTCTGTTCTGTCTGGTGTTTTTGTTTTTTGCACACTGGCACTTTATGTAGGCCTGTGTTGATTGTCCCTTATATGTAGCACCATGTTCTCTGGCATATCGAGACTCTCTCATATTAAGGGAACCAAGGTTACACCGTAACCGTACGATCTTGGAGGAACGTTGTCTTGCTTCACTGTGTACTGTACCACTGCACATGGTTGAAATGAGTTGGGAGCATGAAATTCTTTGAATGCTGAAGAACGAGGAGTTCCTTTCACTGGTGTTAAGGGGCAGAGCCAAACTCCGCTTGGCCATAGAAACCCATTCCATGAAGCTCTCTACGCACTGTTTGAAAGTCTTTAGTGATGTTGGCAACCTCTGTGTACTATGTGTCTCTGACTTTATGTAACCTATCACTTCCACATTGTTAAAATACCACTGACAGTTGACTGTGGAATATTTAGTAGTGAAGAAATTTCATGACTGGACTTGCTGCGATCCTATCACAGTACCATGCTGGAATTCACTGAGCTCCTGAGAGCGACCCATTTTTTCACAGATGTTTGCAGAACCAGTCTGCATGCGTAGCTGATTTTTACATATACTTGATTTTTTACACCTGTGGTCGTCAAAGAGATTGGAAGATGTGAATTCAGTGATTTGGATTGGTGAGTAAACACTTTTACTTGACAATAAAGTTTCTCTGGCTTTCACATTCACAGAACTAAAACTGCAAAAATGTATTATTGGTTGATTTTTAAACAGTTGAGACAGGATGGCTGCTAAGGTTTTCACTTGTGTTTCTGTGTATTTGTGCAAGTGATCATAGGAAAATGTGTTGTTGTCACCTTGCATCACAGCAACCTCCACAAATGCATTTTTGAATACTTGACAGGTTTTAACATGTATGTGGAAAGACTTCACCAGTTTTGTTGAGTCAAGTGTGCTGTTGAAATAAAATTGAAGGCCAATTTCTACACAATGGTTGTGGTCTGAACCATGAGTGCTGAGGAAGAGGTGACAGTAGTTGGCAAAATTAGCCACAGTCATTCTTTTTGTTTGTACATAAGTGTGACTGTGCCCGCTTTAAGGTTCTGGTCTGTTTATTATTTAAATGTCACTATGCAATTTTCAACAACTGAAGTAGGTAGGACAGACACGCCAGCATTAGGCTAATATAAACATTCACTTTCAGACAGTTCTCTTTCAAACCCTCTTTTCAGTGTCTCACTGTTGGGAACACTCTGTTAACGCTGCACTAAGCACCTGCAGGTTGATCACAACACTGGTTTGAGCCTCAAGTGGAGTCTTTCATTATGAAATGCAAATGCATTTATATTTTGGTATTATAAATGGATTTATAATAGCAAAAAAGAAATGCAGCATCATTCACATTCCTCCTCTCTCCTGAATGGTAATGCAAGTGTTCTCTTAGCAGTGCAAGCTAACAGCTTGGACATCAGACGCTAGCATGGCTCGTGTCTGCACTGCTTAGTCTCTACCGAATATTCAGGTTGAGCGAGCTCAAGACAAACCTTGCATTTTTGCAATAGTAAAGAACATAGCTCCGCCCTGACACAAGTATCACAGCTGCCAGTCATTACAGCTGAGTCTTGTAACAGGCGTTATGTTTATCATCATCATCAGACAATACCAGGTGGGAGCTTGTTTTGTCAGGCTATATTTTTTAAAAAATAAGAATTTTAGAATTGCTAGAACTGCTACAGGTTGATGTGAACACAACAGTCTATCTGCGTTGGCTTTGCGACCTGTCCAGAGGGGAACCTTTCCCCCACCCCGATAAGAGGTCAAACAGACATTTGGAATGAGGTAACTGGGCCAAAGTGTGAAGTCTGCATATTTCAGGACATAAAGCACATGTAAAGTACCATCCAGGATGTGCACAGAGTGGAGCTGTACTGTAACAATGACTCTTCAGTGAGCAAAATGATGGAACACTCCCCCCCCTTGGCAGACAGTGGATAACTAAAGTTCACTTGTTGTTTGTAGACTCAACCCATAAAACAAAAAACCATGAACACCCAAATATTTTTTAAATATTATTTTAATACTTTTCTTTAAAAAAAAAACAAAAAAAAAAACAAACAAACAAAAAAAGATGTTGTACTCCATAATCTGAACAAGATGAATCTATTGACCTCAATGCCTCACTCACCAACATACCAACACATTGTTCTGGGTAAAAGAAAAAAAACATAGCAAAGGGAAAAGAAACTTAAAAACAGTTAAATATGAAAACGGAAAGGAAGTAGAACATTAAAAAAAGGAGAAGAAGAAGACGTGATTATAGAGTCAGAAACACTCACAGATCAGTGGGCCAACCTACAGACAGTCGGGGGGAGGGGAGGAAAAAAGAAAAAAGAAAAAGCTCAGTTTCCAAACACAATGGCATACAACATCCCAAAACTGTTACCGTGGACGATAAAAACATCTCAGAAATAAGAGCTAAAAAACGACAGAATCAGAACCTATTATACAGACTGCAGAAGCTGGGAACGAGATAGTGGGAGATGAGATGGCAAAGAGACTAAAAACATGAACATGATGAAAAAAAAAAAACAAATCCATAAAAGAACACAAGTAATCAATGAGTCAAGAGCGGATTTATCGAACAACTGGAGCATGATGGGAGGGGGCTACTAAAGTAGTCGCATAAGATGATTGGTGGAACCGCTTCAAACTAGTACAGAGCAAACTACTGCATGGTTTAAAAAAAAAAAAAAGGGGGGGGGGACAGGAAAATTAAATAGCAGTAAAAACAAAACCTTTCATATAAAGTGAAAAGAAGTACACGTAAAAAAAAAAGAAAGAAAGAAAGAAAGTGAATGACGTTTCAGCACTCGATAGATTGGTTTTGGCATAGAGTTGAGAAAGAAAAACAAAACCAGAGGAGAGAGAGAGAGAAAAAAGGTGTGTGAGAGAACACATCTTTTCAATAGAATCATAAAAAAAGTTTTTCTTCTTCTTTACAGTAATTTCTACAAAATCAAAACCAGAGCTCAGAGATGAACACCGAGACGAGCTTTGCTCCCCGCAATCCAAATCCTTCTCATCTTCCTTTTCCTGTTGACTTTTCATCGTATAGAATATATATATTTATATATCTATATTTATACGTATTTGTTTCTATTTATATATATAATATGTATAATTTGTGGGGTGCAATCATTAGTTTACAGGCCGGAGCACTAAGGCGAAGGACATGTTGAAATTTTTTTGTTTAAATGTTGTGACTGGCTCTTTCCTTGCTGCTCTCTTCAACCTCTTCTGTTGGTAACTGGAGAAAGAGAGAGACGCTGAAGGATGTAAAGGTCTTAGAAAAAGTGTTTGAATGGAGCCATGGCGGGGGGGTTTTCCCCCATCCCCACGGTGCCTTAAGAAGAAACAACAGATGACCGCTCAACCTGGCAAACGTGAGCACCCCGGCCCGACCCTCCCAGTTTAAAAAAAAAAATTTAAAAAAAAATCCACCTTAAAAATAAAATAAGAGACAAGATCCAGAGAGTAAACTAAAAGCATTATTATTCATTCATCTGTGTGTGTTTTTTAACCCCATCTTTTCATACATGCTTTTTACTGTTTTTTTCTTTAAATATAGACGCTCAGTCCCCTCCTTTTCATCATATCCTCATATGGGGTGGGGGGCAACCATTTGGACCTGTTGGCCATGGTGATCAAGAACCTACAACCAGAAACACCAAGCCGGGGAGGGGGGGACAAACAAAAACAAAAACAAAAAAACAAACAAAAGGGGGGCTTGTTATTTTAATTTCACTTCCCCTCATCTCTCATTCACGACACAAACCAGCTGTTTCAACTGCTGAGAGAAAGGGACAGTTAGTACTGAGTCTGTGTATGCAGATGTGTGCATTTGTGTAAGCAGCGACCGTGTGCGTCACAGCACGGGTGTTTGGAAGCGATCTGCAAATCTGCTTCTTGTGAGTCTACGGGGTCCTGCTCTCGTGCCTTCCTCTCAGAACAGATTCTCTTCAAAAATTGCCATCAGGTCACTCTGGAAATTGATGTCAATGGTGTCTGCCATCTGCGGAGGAACCAGAGGACGAGAAGCAGCATGAAAGATCGATTCTAAAAAGAAATTCATAAAATAATTCCCTCCCTCTTTTCCCCCCTCTTTTCTCTCCCATACCGCCTCTCTCCTGCGCCTCTCCTGTGCCTCACGCCGTGCCGTCGCCCTGTCCTGGTTGAGCGTGTTCTGTGAAGCGGAGGCGGGTGGGGGGGCTTGTGATTGTGTAGGTGGGGCCTGCGGAGAGTGAGTGGGAGGAGTCGAAGCTGGAGGAACTGGAGCGTGCGGCGACTGCTGATTTGGGCGACGGCGGTCGTCATCTGGCACTCGGCGAAACGGCTCCGCCGTGTCCTTGTCATCACGGCTGCGACAACAAGCAAACAAAAAGTGAGACAGCTGGCAGTCAGCACTGCATGATGTCCATAAATGATTCCCATCAAGGTCACACTCAAATACAACCTAACCAACAGCAGATTCTTTAGTCCAGTTGTACTTGAACCTTGTTTTGCATCGAGGGTCACATACAACCCACTTTGATCTTAAGTGAGTGAGACTCGACTTTCTGTCAGTTTAACTACACGTTCAGTCCCTGCAATGTCTTAAGACAAGATAAAGCAGTGCAATGTACACTGTCCCATATTAATAAAAAAAATATTTTTTTATTGATTTTTATTTTTTTCCTTGTACCTTTCGTGCAGCTCATGCTTTGTAGTCATTTCAGTATTCTGGGAAAACCAACCCAAAACGTAGCAGCTGATTCACAACCGGAGCAACCCACTTTCAAGGTTTCACATCAAAGTGTGAGAGTTCACACTTACTCACAGTTGACTTGTAAGTTTGGCGGAAATGTCTGACATTTACATCAGCTGGCAGGTTACTAAGCTGTGTGACACTAAACCATCAAATGAGCAAAAGCAATAAAGTGATGATGAGGTCGATATTTATGACTGTTTAAGTCAAGCTAAATTATAATAGGATTACAGCTTCTGACGCGTTTCCCTTGTCACACATTACCTGCTAACCTCCCACTCACCGTAGCTTCTCTTGCTCCCTCCTGGCCTGTTCAGCCTGTGCTTTCAGCTGTCTCTCTCTCTCCTCCTTCTCTCTCGCGACCTGCTTGTATCTTTCAAAGCTGTCGCTTGAAGAGCGCACCGAGAACGCCGGTGTGGACTGGGACTTTTGAGCCAGGCTGGCCCAAGAACCCATGTTCTTTATCTTGACGTCCTATAAAAAGAAAAGAAACAAACAGAAAAACCAGGTCAAGTTTAAAAAAAGGCCAAAATGAAGGACAGAAAAAAGAAACCAGGAAGGACAGTCTGGTTTAATGTGGCTTATGAAATTATTCTCTCATCTCAGGCTTCTACACACCTGTGCCTTCTTGGGAGCGATGGGAGTTTTGGGTTCTTGCTTGATTTTGTTGTCCTGCTGGGAGCAGGGTGGTGCAGGCGAGTCTGCCAAATGCGAAATGGGACGAGAGCCATCCATCGGCTTTATATCTAACCCTGTGAGAGACAAAGAAAGAGTAACTCTATATACTACACACTTTAAGCCACGTCGACACTAATTTCCATTTTAAAATCCAACAACCTTTGCGAGTTTTAGCTGGGAAACTTTTTATTTGGAATCTCCAGGATTAGTTTGTGGTTTTGGTGGGAAAATTGAAGATTTTGGAAATGACAGAAACCCACCTTTGTCTGTCTGACTGCTCACGTCTCGAACAAATGACAGGCGTTGCTGACCATGTAATATTATCATAACGCTACTACCTCCATGTGCATGTTGCACACGCTGAATAGTGGTGTTATTTTCTGGTGTGTTCGTTTGGACAGACATTAGTTCTGAACAGCTGTTAAAATATTTTGCAATGAAAACAACACTTGACTTAATGCTGCTTCCATAAGCTGGCTATAGGGAACTCTGGGACAAAAGCCTTCTGGATTCGATATATACAGTGGTCCCTTGCTATAATGCGGTTCACCTATCGCGGCCTCGCTGTTTGTGGATTTATTTTTTTTTGCAATTTTGCTGTTAACCTTGTCAAATTTACATAAATCTTCGATGGCTAGTAGTGGTGCAACGGATCACGGTTGATCTGTAATCCGAACCGATCCCACTCCACGGTTCGGCACGCACGTGATCCGAAGATTCGAAAAAGAAGAAAAAAAGTATGTGCATGGTGCGCGTGGTGGGTCTGTCAAGCAATAGCTATGGCCAGCGCTAGCGGTCCAAGTGGAGGAGCAGAGGAATTTGCGGTATTTAAGCAGCCCTTTGCTGCCCAATCCGACCGGGCTAAAGCTATTACAAAAGCTATTGGGGTGTTTAGCTGCAGACAGAAGGCCGTATTCCGTTGTGCAAAACAAGGAGATTAAACTATGATGAACGTGCTTGAGCCACGCTATGATATCCCGTTTGCGTCCACTTTAGTGGCAAGATCGTTCCAAGCATGTATGAGCAGGAAAAGATTTAAGTTGTGGCTGAACTGTCACAGGCATCTTCTGTTGCCCTAACTACTACAAATGGGTGGACCTCCAGGTCAACGGAAAGCTACGTGACCGTGACAGCTCATTATATCACAGCAGAGTGCGATATAATGAGCGGTATGTATTATTGTAGGGTCTACCTTACAATATAAAGCACCTTGAGGCGACTGTTGTTGTGATTTGGCGCTTTATAAATAAAACTGAATTGAATTGAATTGAGTGGTAGATACAAAGACTGTACTGCCCTATATTGTACCATAATTTATTTTTAATAATTGCGTGGAATGAGTCTTGAGTTGAATGTTTTTAACAGGCAAAAAATACTTCAATAAGTAAATGTTAAATTTTTGTCTTTTTTCTTTTTTTGCTGATCCGAAAATTGATCCGATCCGTGACTTAAAACCGTGATCCGATCCGAACCGTGAGATTTTTGATCCGTTGCACCACTAATGGCTAGCAGTGTCAGTACAAGTGCTGTTTGTAGGTTTTCTACCCAACAAACACAACAATGTTGACGAAACGTTTTGCACCATCACAGGTACCTGCAGTAGCACCCAAAAGGCAGAGGAAGATGCTAACCATCGCACAAAAAGTAGGACTTCTGGTAGAAGTTACCGTATGTTTCGGACCATAAGGCACACTGGATTATAAGGTGCATTAAGCAAAACAAAACAGTCAGATAAGTCAAACTTTACTCAACTCATTCTTTTTGCTTCCTCTACCTCCGTACCATTGACTTACTAATGTTGAATTCTCTTGCAGCTGCTCTATTCCCGTGTTCTGGAACTGAAAACAGGGTTTGATCTTTGGTTTCATTCTATAATACTAAACTTGTATTTCTACGAAAGTTTGAACTTTGAGATTGTTTAAACAAGAGAGAAAAGTGTGAAAATGTTCATGCATGTCTGAAAAAAGTGTATAAAGTGTGTAGTGAAGTGTTTTACAGCCTTAACACATCTATAATAATTGCAAAAAATAAAGCTGGCTACTTCGCGATTTCACCTTTCGCAGGTTATTTTTAGAATGTAACTCAATAAACGAGGGACCACTGTAACATGAGGTTTGAGCACAACAAAAAAAAATGCAAAAAGTTACCTGCAGCTAAATGTATGATTCTTTTTATTCACATAGGACTGGATTGTAAAACAGACACAAACACACTTTTGCACTCACTGTGTTTGTTGTCTGGTTTGTGTGCATCCTGACGAACGCCTGGGCTGAAGGGCGAGGGGGGCAGCACTGGTGACTGAGAAAGCTTCTCTTCTTTGATCCCCATGTTTGACCTCTGCTCCTACACAGGATGGACAACCACTTTTGTCAAATTGCTTCTTTTTAACATTTAAACTGATTATTGTACTTGTTTGTAGTCACTCGTTCAAAATACACATTTAAACATAAGATGTTGAGAGGCATTAGCTTACAGTCCAATCCAGACAGACAAACAGTACAAAGTCAATGCTAAATCACTTACATGCTTCTTGGTCTGTGGAGGCGACTGTTGTCCCATTGAATGGAACGCAGGCATAGGAGGAGAGTGCATCATCAGCGGAGAGGGGCAACCTGCAAAAACAAGAGTGATCGGTGTCCCATCATTTAATTAAATGCCTCATTTAATGCGTGCCTACAGTGATTATGTCTAATCAGTACCAAGCATTAGGGTCAACATTACACAACGTGCAGTGATTTGTAACTTTTACTTTTAAGTATTGTTTTACTGTGCTGTTATGCAACAGGAGCAGCCTCATGTTCTGTTCTCTCAAAGAGAAGGTTTTTCAGCTGTGACCACAGGTCACATGACAGACGCCTTGCAACATGTAGCAATGTTTTAAAAGACAGATTTTGCTCCACACTATGGCCAAGTGCAGATATGACACAATATGCTGGGATAAGTTTTACTTGGTACAGTTCACTGACAAAGACTGCGAATGGGCTGCCCTCATGAAAGCTGACCAACATAAATGAACTGTGGTGATATCTGTGGTCTAGGTCTGTTTGTGATCTGCTCAGTCTGTCGACAGCAGTGGAGGGAAACTGACTGGGAAGAAGCAGCTGTCAGCAGTGCAGCTATCTGAATGTGTGTGACCATGAGGCATTAAGACACCTTACCTGTTGTGAAAGGCTCCACTTTGCTTTGTGGCGATGGCTGCTGTTGGTGCTGTTGCAGCTGCTGTACCTTCTGCTGCAGGACCCCGCCCTTCTGCTGCTGCTGCGGTGTTGACGTGTGCGTATGCGGGAACGACTGCTGCATGTGCGCTTGGCCTGAGCTGTGTCTCTGCGTCAGAACGGGGGCGGCTGTTGTCATGACCTGCACATGCAGTGGCGGCCCCAGCTGCACGGGAGAATGCGTGTGCAGCGTTTGCGTGGGAGCTCTGGGCTGAAGTGACTGCAGGAGGCTGTGGACCTGGCTGAGCGGTGGGGTCTCAGAGCTGGTGGGCGTTGGCTCCTCGTCGTCCTCCAGCAGGGCTTGGGGAGGCTGTGCCGAGAGGGTGCCCAGGATGCCGTGGGATGGCGGTGACGGGACGCGAGGGCGGGGGACAGGCTGTGGGGGGAGGGTGAGAGGAAGCGAGGGCTGAAGCTGAGGTGAGGAAGCTGGAGGCATTGAAGGGAGGGAGGATGGAGGAGGCTGTACAGGTTTGGGTGGAAGTGGCGCTGCACGGTTGCTAGGTCTTGATGGTTGCTGGGGAAGAGCATTATGGATTGCTGTAAACATAGGAGAGAATAATGGGAAAGGCATGAATGTAAAGAACACAGGAAACAGGAGGATGTGTATATCATGAAAGCTCCAGCTCTTCAAGCTTCACCTCTCATTAGACTGAAATATTTCACCATTTCCCTACATACAGATTACAGACATATTTAAAAAACAAACAAACAAAAAACAACACACAACAACCTTGCAAATGTAATTATCTGCTCTTCCTTCCTTGCCTTACTCAAACACTTTAAACTACTAGACACTACGCAATGGCAGCATGTCACTTTGGAATAATTCAGCCATTTATCGTTGAAAAAGAAGCGATACTGGAGAAGGTAGAGAAGAGGAAACTGCATTAAACAGAGCTGCTGCTGAAGGAGCAGAACTCCAAGAGAAAGAAGAAGAAAGTCCAGACTAGTAAGTGTTGATGTGTGTTTTGAGTAGCTGACATGAGCCTCTAGCTAGAAAACATTTACAGTTAATAGTGTTGCTTATTACAGATAAAACCAAAAATACTGCTGCCCCCACTCCTTATTCTCCTAGTAGATGCACCTATGGTGTGGATTTAAAAATCCATGGTGATTTTCAGAAAAGTGGACCTCGTTGACCTTGAGGTCAAGGTCACTGAGGTTCGAACTTGTCTAAGATTTTTAGTAGTTGTACCTATGGTATCAATTTGAAAATCGTACGTCACCTCATTCTTGAATTATCGTATTCACAAGAGAAGAAAAACACTATGGACAGTTCCAGAAGTTTAGAATCTAAATTTTTATAGCAGTGATTTTACTTACTTTATTTTGACTGCTTAACCAGACGAAGCAAGCAGTCTGAACAATTAACAGTTAAGTTGTAACAGAAAACGGCAGCTGTCTTCTGAATAAATGGAACAGTCATTTTTTGGTGATAAACATATAATTATCTCCAGCTATTAAAAGATGTACTGTCACAATAAAGGAGACCTATTATGCACACTTCAAGCTCTATGCCTTAATTCTTGGAGACTTAAAGAATAACTGGTATAAAATGATCTTCATTTAGTCCACCCTCTGAAACATCCCAATATAATTCCCTTTGCGCTCTCTTTAAGGAAGCTTTGCTCTGATTGGCTGCCCACTGATAACACAAAGAGTAGTTGGGTGTGACCTCTTGCTCCACTCTCAGTAACATCAGAGCTAAGAGTATGGGAGAAAAAAAGTGCCTTAAACAGATTATTTGAACAGCCTGACAGTCTGAAGCTTTTAGCACGCATGTAGTTCTTGGACAGACACTGAACTCATTACTCCAGAGTTGTGTTTGAGGATGCATCAGTGTAACAGTACATAGATGGCCAAAAATACGGGAAAGCATAAAAATCCACCTTTTATTGGCTCTTGATGAAGTGAATACAGAGTTGTTAGCAGAGTCCTGTTCTGGTGGACGTACCTGGAGAAGGGATGATGGGATGTTGGTTTAGGAAAGGGTGCGTCTCAGAAGGCGTCTGGTTAGTGGGCGCGTTGGTATTGAGGAGGCCAGAGGCAACAGGAGCACTGGCAGTAGTAATGGTTGCATTAGGCTCTGTGTTGGACTGCGTCAGGTGAGAATTCATGAAGTGGGCCAGAGGGTCAAATCCTGAGGCCAATAGCTGGGAGGAATCCAGAGAGGGGACGGGGACAGGGAGGGAAATAGCTGGAGCCGGGATATATGGTGGTTTCGACTGGACCACCTGAGGCTGTGTCTGAGGTTGAAGCTGAAGCTGTGGCTGAAGCTGTGTCTGAAGCTGTGATTGAAGCTGTGTCTGAAGCTGTGTCTGAAGCTGTGACTGAAGCTGTGGCTGCTGTGGCAGAGAAGTGACTGGGCCCACTCCACTACCGATGGACTGGTGCTGTGGTCTCTTGGTGTCCTTGTTAGTTGAAGTCTTCTTCGGTTGCTTGGGAACCAGCCCTGTACAGACGGCACAATATGAAATGAAGAAATATAACATGTTGAAGACAAAACCTAGGACTCTGCTGGTGCAGACTGCCGAGTGTATATTACCACTGTCAGAGTCTTCACTATCTGAGGAGTCACTGCTGCCTGAAGATGAGGATCCCGTCTTCATCTTTGTCACATTTGGCATTTCCAGAGGCTTCTCTGCTGCAAAAAAGAGCCACAGCATTCAGAGATTAAACAGAATATTGTTAACATAATCCAATAATAACAGAAGCAGTGACACATCTTCCAAAAGAAACTATCAATATGTGAAAGTAAGATTGCACCTAGATAACGTTACATGGGAAGCATGAGGAACAAAGACTTAAAAACAAAAGCTCACATGAGAATCTTTGGAATTACGAACCTTATGTGAAAGTGTTTTAAAAAAGGTTTTAAATGTGCAAAAAGCCTACCTGATGGTTTTTTCTTCTTCCTGAGGCAGCTTGAGACATACTTCTCTAGCTCTCTCAGCGTGGAGGGCTTCAGCGTCTCAAAGTCAATCTCAATCTCATCCGGATTGGAGTTTTTCAGCGACGGCTCACGGGTTTGGATTATGTGCACGACACGGCCCAGCTTGTCTCCGGGCAACTTATTGATATCCAGGCTCAGCTGGCGCTTCTCCTCATACGACATTGGCTTGCACCTGTCAGCAGACATGTCTGGAGGAGGACGCATTACAATAGGTTTACAATAGTCCCAGGCATGCATATCAACAAAACTCAATCATATGTTCTTTAATTAACGCACCGATGTCAACATCTTCAAGAGAAGCCGAAGGGACGAGAGGGGTCGGCCCAGGCTGAAGGGGCACAGCAGGCCGGGGATTTTTAACTCCTTCTTTTTTACTGTAAATGAGAAGTTCTTAGATGAGCTCCATGCAGTGCAGGTACAATAACCTGAGTTTTACGTCTGGAAAACCTACCTGGGCTTTTTCCTGTCTTTCTTTGCACTGATAGGTTCTTTACTACTTTTGCTTTTCTTAGATGCCTGAAGCATTGCAAGCGGGAGAGTCTCCAAAGGTTCCTCTGCTCCCACTTTTTTCTTGTGCTTTTCTTTCTTCTTTTCCTTCTTCTCCCTCTCTTTCTTCTTAGGCTTGCTGACCTGTGGCTGGGAGAGCGCTGCCAGCTGCTCATGGACAGCTTTAAGCTGAAACAAACACACACGCACACATTTGTGTGTTAAAGAGATGATAAGCCTCTGCACATTTGATTCTCCAGCATTCAGCCGTGTTTTAATCAGACCATTCTACACGGCCAACCCAACTCTTGTGTCCAATTAGCCAACCTCCCCTTAACTTTCCCTCATCTAACCTGTTCCTGTAACTCAGCTAATCGCTGTTTCCTTTCTTGTTCTGAGTCTCCTCCTGAAGACTCTGATTCTGAGGAGCTCGAGCTCTCATCTTCCGAGGCGGCAGAAGGTGGTGGGACTTGTCGAGTGGAGGGGGCAGGGTGGAGAGCTGATGACGGGGTTGGAACAGGGACTGGCTCCTCTGGGTCATCGGGCATTTTGGCGAAACGCATCTCAAACACATCCTGTAAGATTGAAGGACAGCAAGAAAAGTTGTCAGCTCGAGTGGAGCAACAGACACATACAGATACTGTGCTATTTGGTGAACTGGCGCTTTACGGGTTCAAAGCTCTATTTTAGAAGCTCTTCTAAAACTGTTAAATCACACTAGCTTTTTATGCTGTACACCATAGACTTTTTTTTTTAACCCTCTATGTGAATTTCCTCCATTTCTTCCTCGCAGAAGGTCAGTAGCTCAAACACAAGGCAAGCTTTATCAGATATGTAACTGCAATAGAGGATGCAACATGTAATATGTAAGCAGCCTATGAATAAGAGAAGAGCTGACTGCTGGAAGTCAACGAGGTTGTACTCGAGTTTGTGCTGCTTATTTAACTGCTGTGCATGCTAGGGCTGTTCGATATAACGATATAAATCGATGACGATATAAAAACGTCTATTGTTTCATTTTACGCTACCGTTTGTTTCGTGGTGTCACAAAATAAACTGTTTACGGCAATATTTTTTTCATCGTTTTGATGGTCACTGTAGTGGCTATATTAATTTCTTAAAGTTCTCTCTTTCTCTTATATTTAATATAACCACACTACAGACAGACCAGCACCTGTTTTTATGCATTGTCGTTAGCAACAACGACGGTAAAACCATTGCATGTCCGCTTGTTTATTTTCCACATAAACCTTTCACAATAAAGCTCAAGATCCTGTTGAGACTTTTCAAAAATAAACTGAATCACGTGAAAAAGTATGCAGAGTATTGACGGATGAGTAGCAAAAAAGAGCCGTCAGGTGCTAAAAAATAAACCTTAGACTCAAACGTTAGAACAGACTTTTCCCCGCAGCGCGCCGTGTAATAAATACTCACAAAGAAAACGGCGGCCATTACAACTTATGTCTAAAAATGTATCGTTTCATGCATCGGTTAAAACACTCGACTCCAGGTACACGACACCCAGCTGGAAACACTTCAGCTACCTGAGATTCACAGAATTTACAGAAAATATTAAATTTTTGTGATTTATATCGTTATCGGGACGATAGATGTTTTATATCGGGATATGAGTTTTTGGTCGTATCGCACAGCCCTAGTGCATGCTCTTTTTCTCTCACTTTTCTTTGGTGCTGACTTAAAAGTTTTCTACATAAGAAAAACTACTCTGTAAACTACAAAACTGATTCTGATGCTTCTCTCAGCAGTCATCAATCAACACCAGCTTGATAGATGCTGCAAAGGTGTACTGCTTTACAAAGAAAACAATCCTGCAATCATCCACTTGGGTTCTGCAATGATCTTCAGGCCTGAATTTAGCCAATCCCAAAATCTCTGCTGTCTCACTGATAGGTCATCTCTGACTTTCTTTTTTCCAGCTTAATGTTTATGCTTTAACTTAAAAGTCTTTTACTTACACCAAAACCTCTTTGTTACACATATCAAGAGTTCAGATCAGCAGCTACAAAATGCAAATCAAACATATGGAATAAACAATAAGATGTTAAAACTCATTAGGATGTCATGATATAACGAGGAAATTGTCCACATCCACACACTGCAAAGCATGTCACCTAACAATCAAACCTTTGTACAATAAGATCAAAATTGTGTGGGCACAGAAGGTTATGAACTTTATGTGATTGCTCAAAACTTTTCTATAAGATTTTGGTAAGTGCTTTTTTTTTTTTCAAATTTAGAGGGCGGTCTAAAGACTTTTGCACATATAGGTTATATAATGTTGGTTACGGTTTGCAGTGTGTGAAATGTGTGGTTTACCTGTAATTTGCGCGCCATGGCAACCACATCGTGGTCTGGAGGGTTGTATTTGTAACAGTTCGAGAACATCAACCTGACGTCTGCTGCAAATTCTTGAGCATCTCTGTACTGTCTGTTGTCCAGCTTTTTCTGGAGGGGATTAAAAAAAACCCAAAACAGTAGCGATCAAAATTCTGCAAATTTAAAGACACACGAGACATGCACATTGGCAATTTAAAAGGTGACTTATTAAGCTGAAGCTTAACTATTTATTTGGTATTACCTAGTTTACATCCTCTTGATTATTATTCACTGTCTGACTTTTGTGTGGCTCATTAGTTGTTTAAATGTTTGTGGTAAAAAGATTAAATAAAAGCAAACTAAACGAAAAAATCCAGCAAAATGTCAAAAAACTTTGGTATCAAGAGCAAATTTTATCACAGGCAGACTCAGGCTGAAACCTTCCTAACTATAAAAACAGGTTTGTACATGTTGTAATAAAATCACCTTGATGGTGCTGAGATCCATGGGGTGCTTGATGATTTCATGGTAGTCGTGGAGACCGAGAGCTTTTGCATCAACAGGTTTGTAAAAAGGCCAGGCATATGCCACGTGTTTCTTAGACAGCATCTCTCTGACGAGGCGTGCACACCAACGTAACTGCTCCTGGCGCTTCGGTGTTCCTGACCCTCCCATCTCCAAGACTCCTCCAAGTTGATGCTGAGAGTCTGGCTGTGATGCTTCTCTTTTTGGCTGCTTTGATGGGCGGCTGCTGTCTCTGCGCGGCCGGGTCTCGGCAGAAATGGGAGACGATTCACTGAGCTGATCGTTGGCGGTGGGTGTCGTGGTATCAGCTTTCCTCTTCTGGCTCTTCTTCTGCTGTTGGAACAGAAGAGTTTAGAGGTCACAGTCTGAAGAAAAAAAGAAACCAAAAAAAACATCAGCAAGTGTCTTTGTAACAATAGATGCTGTCTTACCTTGATGAGAGCAGGGGAACTTTGCAGTATGGGGGCAGTAGGATGGAGGCCTGGGTGAGTCACAGTCGGAGGGGGAACTGAAGTCATTCCCTGGGCCAGGACGTCTGAAGTGGAGAGGGAGAATGGAGGCCCCAGATGGGGTGCATGGTTTGTGGTTGTAGGAGGCACACGGGGAAGCTGAGGTTGGGCTAGAGTCTGGGCCAGAGTCTGGGTCAGAGTCTGGACCAGAGGCTGGGCCAGCGGCTGGACCAAAGGTTGGACCAAAGGTTGGACCAGAGGCTGGACCAGAGGCTGGACCAGAGGCTGGACCAGAGGCTGGACCAGAGGCTGGACCAGAGGCTGGACCAGGGGCTGGACCAGGGGCTGGTCCAGCCTCAGGGGTAAGGCAGGAGAACCTTGGGGGGCGGGTGCAGCACGGGTATGTGGAGTGGTTGAAGGGGACGAAAAGCCTCGTGTATGCGGGGTGGTAGAGGGGGATGATGAGTCGTGTCCTGAATCTGATTTTGAAATTAGACCTAGAAGGAAGAACACGAGAGCAGCACAAAGACGAAACTTTAGCATAGCTAAACATTAGGTCAACAGGTTTAAAGCAGATCACCAACAGGCATGACATAACCAAAACCTGATTTCCCAATAAAAGTTCCATATGAGGTGTGGCTGATTAAGTGGGTGGAGGAGAGCAGACAACAATGAAACCAAACATACAAGCTGAGCTGGCTAGATTAGCAGCATTTGCATATCACTGCTGGTGACGCATGGAAACTCTTCCATGAAGTCTTAAGTGTACACCAGGAAGCAGAATCACATCCTCTGGCATAAAGTTGGAGTACCACTTCTACTGAGGGAAAGCAGCAAGAAGAACGCTTCTGCTTCACAGAAAAACAAATGAACGATGCTAAAATAATACCTGTGTCCTGCCTGCCTCCTCTGCGTCCCTTTGTAACCACAGCAATCTCAGTCTCCTCCTGCGGCATCTCTGTAATCTTCTGGAGAAAGAGCTTTTCCAAGGCTTCTGCCATTAGGACAATATCATCCCCGGGCTAAACACACAAACAGATGAAAACCGCAGAGCACATTAGCCACAATCCACGTCTCTTAATGTCGCTGAGCAGGGCAGTCGCATGTGTGCAGAACTTCTAATATGGCTGACCTTGTTGTAGATGTAGCAGTTTGTGAACATGGTGTTAAAGTCTTGGATACACTCCTGGGCATTCCAGTAGTAGTTGTTCTCCAGGCGTTTTTTAATCGTGCCCATGTCCATAGGATTCTTTATGATCTTATAATAGTCCTTAAAGAAGAGCAGGGAAACACGAGTATTAGTATTTTAGCTAGACAGAAGAATAACTAAGAGAGTTGAAAGAAAATATTAAAATTAAAAGCTCATTCAGTTCCTCAAGGGAATGGCATTCATAAGAAAACTGGCTATTCCCTGCACAAGTTTAAATACTATGCTAATAGGATCCTAAAGAATTATATTTACCATGTAAAGTAACTCAGGAAAGCTGCTCAGGATTATAGACTGAACTCAGTTTATGGGTTACTGAATAGACAAAAGGCTAGTGAAATTCCATTCTCAAGCCCGGCGCTGAGCATTTTCCTTGTCACCATCTTTGTGTTTTGAATTTGGATAATCCTCCTTTCCGACTCTCATAATGACTATTTACTGAATGAATGAAACTAGTGAAATAGCCCACAAAATTATCAGAGGTCAAAGATTAAGGGAGCCGAGCACCATTTTCCAAATACATTTTTAGAGACTTTGGAATCTTTTTTGCATTCATTTTAATGGACATTAAAGAAACTCTAGGTTTAAAGCACTTCTGTTTTCATACATAGAAGACATCCATTTTTTTTCTTTGAATATTCCTCCAAAAATTACCTCCCATCTTTTTTTTTTTCTCCAAACCTATTTTCCTTGATCTCAATGGAAAATATCTTGAGTTCAGGGAAAAGTTTTCAGGAAAACGGATATGAACTTATTGCCATATTAAAACTACAACATTCAGAAGATGGACTAAAAAATTGTTACAATAATCTGAATTATCCTGTTGCAGGTCATATAAACTTCACTGAGCTTCATTGAGTGAATGGGTAAATGCAGAGAGGAATTTCCCCACGGGGATCAATAAAGTATACGTTATTATTATTATAAACAACAACAAAAACAACAACAACAGATGAAAAATATCACTTCATTACAAAAGTCTCAATTTTTAAGAAAAAAAAAGGAACGCAGGTCAGAGCTGAGCCCTACATAAACCTGCTTCTCAGTAATACCACTGTTACTGAGGACAACTGAACTTCTCTCTGCTTGGATCTGTTACAAACTAATATCTATCAATATACAACTACTTATGAAACAGTGAATGTGTTTTTAAACATACTGTGTCTAACTGCACTTACTGTGAAGTATCACAACAAAACAAAATAACCCAGACTGATGTGTGCTTTTAGGTATGTGGCACAGTAACAGTGTCTTAATTAAGAAATCAGAGGCTCAAGATTTTGAGGTAAATAAAGTTTTGTGGCACGGGTCAGCTGTTACTCACAGATTTCACGTTTATATTGTGAAATAGTTCATAATGAGATGGAGGCTTGATCCAGCTCTCCTCTGGATAAATCCTGCACTCCACCTGAGTCTCAGTCAGAATGTCACACAGTCCTGACAGTTTCTATCAGTTACCCTTACATCAAAAACAGAACGATCCTCCTTCGGCTGCCTGTCATTGATCTGAACTGCTGAACAGATCTGTGCTTACCCTGTAATACGCTTCTCATTAGTACATTACTCAGTCCTTCATGGTGTCTGCTGCTTCTTGAGCCTCTAATTTGTGCTTTTCTTGACAGAATTTTGGTTGCTATTGAAATAAACTGGCTGCTTCTTTGTATCTAAATCACTGCACTGTTAGTAGATCACCCTGCAATCACAGCACATAATTTAACAACAACAAAAACAGCAGTCACAGCCCTAGATGCATCCTTAACATTCTCCCTCTGAAAAACCAACACCTGCAGCAAAAAGTCAGTGCCAGGACTAAAGGTACTACCTTGTGTGTCTCCTTGGTAACCATAACTAGAAGACCACAGAAGACTGCAGGAGAGTTTTTTCCCCTACTTAACTGAAATACTCAATGTGACTTGTCGCAAAGTGTCAAATGAGGAAATGCAGAAAAGAAAAGAAAAACACACACACACACACTTTCTGAAAAGCAGAAAGGCAGCGACATGTTTTACTGCAGGGTGCCACCATCACCGGGTCCTACTGTGTGAAACTTTGCATATGAAATTCATTTACTAGTTGTTACAGTGCTGTCTTTGTGCTCAACTATTATTGCACACACACTGAAACACACACACACACACACACACTTGACTCACAGGCAAATTGAGTTTGATGGCATCTACAGGAGCCTGGAAGGGCCAGGCAAAATTGTGTTTCCATAATGTCTTCAATACCACTTTTTGCAAGTACTGAAAAAGAGCAAAAACAAAAAAATAATTATACACACATTAAATAAGTGAAACTGACATTTTACCAGCAGACATGGTTCACAAATCAAAGTCCTACTACCTGCAGCTGGTTGGTCTGTCGTTTGGGTCTGGAGGGGTTCCATGTTTCGGGGGGTGGAGGGTTGAAGGGGATAGGCGGTGGGGCGGAGGGAGGGTTCTGGCTGCTGCCTGCCTCCAGTCCGTCCCCCATCGCAGAGGTGGGCTGCAGTGGCTGAGCAGACACTTTAGGCAGATTGGACCTGGCAGGGGCAGGTGGGACCGGGGGGAACCCCTTCAGGCCATTCCACTCCTCACGTGACTCTCTGAAAGAACCACAGAGGAAAACATTATCTCTGCAGCCGTTATGAGAATTTTGACATGACTTTCTCAGAATGTATCTCACATTTAGCATTACTGCCACACGTGGAATCTGAAACCAAACTCCTATCACCCCACTATCTAGATCAAACCACTTTTTACATGTTCTGTCTCAATTATCTGTCTCACAACCACAACCCAGTGTGAGCATTTTCTTCTACAGTACATCGCCAAAGGTCTCGTGAGAAAGAGAGGCAACTTGGCAAAAGGTCAATCTTTTTCACCCCGCTCAAGAAAACAATAAAGATCTCATCTTTGACACATTCACTGCTCTTTAAGCTGTGACTCAAACTCAGTATCTGATTTTGTCATCACGTGCTTGAAACTACTGCGCGAAAACTGGGATCAGGCACTGAGGACTCAACGTGTGTTTATGTGCACAAACAAAAAGCATGCATTCCACATCAACATCAAACTCTTAGTTTCCAGCGTTATGGGAATAAATATTGAATCATTGCTTAAGATCAAATACCGTTATGACTGTTAACCTGCAAAGTTTCTGATCCATCAAATGGAAGCAGAAAGTGTAAACACATTACATGCTTCATCAGCTATAAAATATCCACAAACAATGCAGAGCATTTACTTGTCCTAAAAGCACAAAGACTACAAAACAAATCGATAGCTTGGAGTATTTTTTTTTTTTTTAATCTTCAATCATGCATTTGTAATTTAGGCAAAACAACAAAAATGCACTAATATTTACAGAAGGAATTGACTTAACAGCTCAACAGGATGAGGCAGAACTTCAAATGCATACCTTATCTAAGACTCAGGTTTTGTTAGTAATATCAGAAATGTTGTAATATTAATAATAACTATACACAAGGCAAGATAAAACTGGGGTTCAGGTTTAAGAATGCCTTGGTAAAGTCTGATTGATGGAAAAGTTTTATGATAATGGCGACTTTTTAAAAGCTGAAAATACAATTTAAGTGTATTTACTTTCTAATCACAGATGAAAAAAAAACAACCCAATTATCTTGCAGAAAAAACTCATCATTAAACTCTCTCAACTGCTTTCACAAAGCCCAATTATTTTTGGTGGACTTACATGTTTGTAGCTGTGCAGCTGTGGTCTAAACCAGTTGTGTGATCATATCTCAGTTGGGGAGGTGGCAACTTCCCAGGGTGATGTGGGATGTTTGTTAGTGACACGCTGCGGCAGCACAAAAACCACAACACACAGAGAGTCGAGTGTCACACCTGTGAGAGACCGAGATAACAAATTGAATTAGAGTCAATTTATGTAGTTTGTTGATTTTGTTCGTGCAAACTGCCCTTTTTTAAAATTGAAACTGTCACAATAGAAAACAACACTTCCACATCACAAAACACAGAATTGAAAGCCCAAGACAGCTGCATCATCTGGATGATACAGGCACATTACTCTTCTTTATCCCAGTCAACATCTAGTACATGGAGCAGTTTGCAACAACAAGTTAATTCTCAGGATTTCGGGGAGGGGGGCGTCCTACATATGCATGTTTTCATAGGTCTTTTGTGCTACTGTTTATGTACAGCAAACTTAGAACAAATTGGGTGACAGGAGCTAATATGGTACTCTTTTGCATTAAAACTGAACTCTGCCTGACCTACAACCTTGGCATGCTTCAGATGACCTTTGGTACCCCCTGAGATCAAAGGTCAAAGGAATTTCTCAGTGAGACAAAATGAATGAATCAGAGACAACAGCTAACATTTAGTATGTTATCACCCTGACAGTTTCTTCTACTAAAGACCAAAAGCTTTATTTACATCTCTTTCTATGCCTGTTACCCGTTACAGATCCATATTCCAGCTACAGATCCGTCATTAGTTAAAAAAACAAACAAACAAACATTAAATAAGTGAATAATTGTTCCCTACATTTACCAGTTAAGTGGATTGCATGTTGATAACTACCTTATCAATGAATAGAGACGTGTAATATATGCATAATAATTCTAACTGGGCAGCAGTTAGCACTGCAGCGAGTGCTTGAGACAAAATAAATAAATATTGCGGGAAAATACACGAAAGACCAAGTCATTCTCCAAACTACGTAACTGCATACAACTACACACAACATACACAGCACGTTAAGAACGCAGCAGTGTCGCAGCTAATCTGATCAATAACAGATCAAATATTCTATCGATAAAGCCACTAGACGTAACGAGACTGCGAAAGGTATCACATACTGCTACTACTTAGTATCTACCGGTAACCGGGTCATAAAAACGACCCAATTTGTTGCAAAACAACTTTACTCCTCAGCTTTTCCTTTGCTAACCTTCCATGTCGGCGCATCGCCATTTCCACTATGCTCAAGTGACAGCTGCGCACGTAAACTGCGTTTCAGAATACAACTTTGACGGGATTGATATTCTCGAAATGACGTACGTCACATTTCACATGAGCTTCTGCGCCATAGCGCCTTTACTACGCTACCAAGAGAACGTAACTTGTGTCACGAATACGGCCTACGGGGCTACAAACAAACAGCCTAGCAGCTAGCTCGCTAGCATGTTAGCGACATGTAGCTAACGTGCACACTGACAACAGACAGCGCACGCTGCTACAAAAACGACCTTTACGCGAGCGTTAAAAGGAGAAAGACACAACGCAGAATATGTACAACAACACCAAGTCGCTCGCGCCTAAAAGCTAAAAAAATGAGCTATATCGCGTGCCCGAACCGGTGCAAGGCCTTGCGAAGACAGCTCATGCTCCGCTTCCCGAAGCGCTCACTGAGCGCGCGGGAAATACGCCACCAATGCCCGCTGTAAGCGTTTTATCCGATCCCCGGGGTCGTAAGCTTTCGTTTGATGTACGAACGTAAGCCACACGAAGGCGAAAAATGATATTTTTACCTTCTTCAGTCGGTTGTCAGCGTTCACAGACCTTCCTCGCCCCAAATCCAGAACAAACAGTCCCGTTTTACGTCAATGACGTCAGACGCACGGGGGGCAGGCCAACAAATGTCACCTACAACTCCTCCCCTCTCTCCTGGGTTAACATCACGCAATAGCTTGTAATCATTTCAGTCAGGAGACAGGTCGGTGTTCACTTTACTAAACGAGTGGGTTTAAATATATAACCGAGTAAAAATTGCGCGTACACTAAAACGTGTTTTTATTTAGTAGAAAACAAGCTGACAGCTTAAATGTGCACGGCACGGACGGCACGTAGGCCACCCAGCTGCCATCTGTTTCCTCTGTAAATACGTTTTCTACAAACTATAGAGATCACAACGAAAGTTAAAAGCATTTCTAAAACTTGACAATTTGTTATACGGCTTATCGACCTACTGCAAATAACCTTTTATGGCCTGATTTGATCTCAGGCCCGTGTGAGCATGGTTGTGCGTAATTACATGTTTAGATCTTGATGGGAGCGGTGTCTTCCAGATGTAATGCTGTGTGAGTGGCATGAGGGCTCATTCTACTGTTTGGTAGGCGTGAAAGGCATGAAGATGTCAATCCAGCTGAATAATGATGGAGATAATGGCGGTAAATTGTGCTTTTCTGCCTTTTCCTGTGTCCTAGAAGATATTATACCACTCATGTTTATGAAAACTGTTATCAGTGCTTGGGTAGGAGGGAGTAGGTACACCACCTAGTGGTTGGGATGGTGTTAAATTAAAGCACAGTATCAAAACAACCTCTGCCACAGGTTATCAGAATTGTGTGGTCAACAGTCTGCATCAAAATGTGCAAAATTAGCAGTGAATATGTACACATCACAAATGTGATAAGTCTGGTACAAGATGATTTGCTTTTGATACCCTGCTCAGTTTACGTTAAAGGTCTACACATGCAGTCCTTCTCCAATTCAAACTTACTGGCCACTTCATTAAGTATGTTTGTTCACCAGCTTGTTAACACAAATATCTCATCAACTAACCATACGGCAATATCTCAGTGCATTTGGGCATGTAGACATGGCCAAGACGACCTGCTGAAATCCAAACTTCAGTGACTTTGAACGTGGAATGGTTGTTAATGCTAGACGGGCTGGTCTGAGCATTGCTGATGGTCTGGATTTTCCCACACAGCCATCGAGTGTTTACAAAGGATGCTCTGAAACAGAAAATATCCAGCGAGTGGCAGCTCTCTGTGAAAAACTGCCTTGTTGAGGTTAGATGTTTACGGCATGTGCAGAAGAGCATCTCTGAATGTGTAACATGTTAAACGTTGAACTACACTAGCAGCACTAACTTGTACATATCTTTCTTGTGTAAATGTAAATGCCTGTGTTATTATGTATTACACACAACGGAGAGATCGCAAACTGTGTTTCATTGTTCTTGTAATAAAGACATGTAGAAAAAGACAGCGATTCTATTCTATTCAGAAGACCACACCAGATGCAACTCCTGTCAACTAAGAACAGGAAACTGAGGTCACAGTTTGCACAGGATAAATCAACAAGACTGGAAAAATATTGTTGGTCTGATGAGCGGATTGCTGCTGTGATATTTCGACAGGCTCGGAGTTTGGTGTAAACCACAGATCCATCCTGCCTTCTCTCAAAGCTTCAGGAGGCTGGTGGCATTATAGTGTCAGGGTAATTTTTTGGCACACTTTAGGTCACATTTCTCGAACATAATGAGCTGTCTGTACTCAAATCACCTCAACAGTCACCATAGCTCAATCCAATAGAGCACCTTAGGGCTGTGATGTAACAGGAGATTCAGCTGCCATCATCTCATTATGAATCAAAAATCCATGAGCAGCGTTTCCAGCACCTCGTTGAATCGATGCCACAAAGTAGTAAGGCACTTTTTAAGCAGCCACTGAGTTCATTTCACTTGTATTTGGGAAATAACACAAAGAAACTGATTTAGTCAACGAGTTTATTTCTTTCCCAGACCGAGATGAAACTAAAATGACTGAAAATATTCCGAATGATATTCAAAATGTTGCACGCTTATCCTACAAACAGTCCCCTCAATCATCTCAGGCAGCCCCACCTGCAGAGTTAAAAAGCCCTCCTCCTAAGAGATTTATCCAAAAGCTTGGAAAATAGTCATTCATCAATACTGGGAAAGGCCTGAAAGCCATAACAATGTGTAAACTCTGGACCCCCCGCCCCAAAAAAAGAGTACACAATATATCTCAATGTTACAATAGCCGCAATTTCTTAATTCTAAACAACTTACATTTTAACAAAAAGGCACAACAACAACAACAAAAAAAATTACTTTGACGTTTTCATAAATATGCTCATGTGTCTTCTTGCCAACGTTGAAATGAAAAGTCCAACAATGCCTCTCATGTCTGCACCGAGTACAAAGCTATTCCTGGGAACAGATCAGTTCAGCATTGAGACTGAGGAAGGGTAAACCACACGTCTGGTCTACTCTGATATTTAAAAAGAAGTCTACCCCTAACTTTGTCGAGACTTTGTATGCATGCAGAAGACAAGAGTTACTATTTTTGACATTTGCTTTCATGTAAATCTCTGCAAGAAAGTGAAGAAGAAGAGCAGTAGACAAAATGTGCAACTGCTTTTTACCAAACTCAAACAACAAGCTCAGACTGACAGTGAAACATGACGGGAGCAGGTATATGTAATCCACAATACATGTGGCAGTCAAACTGGACAGTACAGGTCATAGACTGGTCCAAACAGATGTTCAGATGAAAAGGTTACTCTCTCACTCTCTCTCTCACACAGAGCAGAAATCATTCATGATCATTGGCATCTTCCTCTTCGTGCACTGCTGCCTCCAATCCTTCATCTCCCAAGTCACCGTGTAATCCCTCTTCACCAATCTCATCATGAACCACATATCCCTCATCCTCTTCCTCCTCCTCCCCAACTTCAAAACCTTCCTCTTCATCCTGGTTCTCCTCATCCTGGTTCTCCTCATCCTGGTTCCCCTGCTCCTCCTCCATCTTTTCCTCCTCCTCTTCTTCCGTGCCTGCTGCTGCTACTGCTTCTTCTGATGCTGCTGCTTCAGCAGTCTCTCCTGCTTCTCCTTCGACCACCTCTTTGCTAATCTCCCCCTCAGGTGCAGGCTCATCTTTGGCAGGTTCTCCTTCCGCCTGGCTCTCTGCCGCTTCGCCTGTGACCTCCAACTCTGATACGTCCATTGCCATGCTGTCTTCTGGATCCTGTTCATCTTGGTTACCAGTGAACGGGTTCTCACCCTGACGAAATAAAAGAATTGAGAAAAATAATTACATTTTGACCCACTGCACTCATGGTCAGTTATGTATGTTTGCATCAGACAGTTTCTGCACACTACAACCCATACTGCTGATACAAACCTCCAAAGTGCTATATTATTAATCAGATTTTTTCCAAGTATTAGTTCCCTTTTTTCTTAACAGTGCATTTACTGACACGGCTGGTCTTTTGTTCTTTGTGTTTACAAAAAATAAATAAATAAACAAACACATACATACATACAAGTAGTTGGTGCATATTTATAATCACATTTATTTCTGATGCAAGCCCACACAGGACTCTGTGCATACCTTGAGGTAGCTCTCCAGCTTCTTGCCAATGAGTTTGTGGTTAAGGATGCTTCGAGCAACCGACAGACTGGCCCGCTTGGACTGCTCCATCATACCCTTCAAATAAACAACATTTCCATGTCAGAACAAAACATCGTAAACAATAACCTCAGCTCTGTGGCACCATTTGTAACATCAGTGCAGGACTTTGCAGAGTTACTGCATTTAAAAAAAAATGGCACTGCACAAACAGGGAGTGGATGGGACAAACTGTTACCCCATCCTCTGACAGTCTGAAGTTGTAAATGTTTTCTGATAAGGCAGAATCAATATTAGCCAACCTCTGGCCTTCAGTGCTTCAGTGAAAAGGTCAGCAGCAATGTCTCTACAGAAATCATGACCCAGTTTCACGCAGCCTACAAACATTGCTGTGTAAGCAGCTTCATATACAAATCATTTTCTTCTACTGTCTACATCTGCCAATTAAATGAAACACATTCTGCAGAATGACAGGACGGTGTAGTTGGAAGAAAACAGTTACTACATGAAACTAGTCACAACAACATTTGTGGACTTTCTCAATGATGCTGAAATTATTATTTTTGGATGTACTGCGTGCTATTTAGATCCATTTATACCGCCGATAACTCCAGAACCAGACAAGCCACACCAAAATAATAACGATGATCATCTAAACCATTACCCGAAGGACGGCGATAAAAATAAAAGTGCACTGATTTGAATGTAGCATTGTCCTTTTAAACATACAGGTTTGTGGGGCAGTCCATTTGCAGAAGACCTGCTGTACCTTGCGGTTGTAGTTGTGGTCAGGAGACTTGATGTGTTTCTGTATCAGGTGGGGCTGCATGGGAATGAAAAGGTCACATGCTGCACAGTGAGCAGCTTCCACCTTCCTCATAAAGTGCTCCATTCCAAGCTCTGTACAAGCGTGAGAGAAATATCTGTAGTGAGCAATCCATGCGCATCTTCAGTTCAACACACAGCGGGAGTTTCTGCTTACCCCTGGTGAGGTCCTGCTCTTTGTACACCTGGCAGATTGCAGCACTGTGGTTCTCCAGCTGGCTCACCCTCTCCTCTGTCTTCTTAAACTTATTCTGCAAATACTCCTACAAAGGAAAGTTTTTGGGGTTTTTTTCAGTTTACAGTTCATGAAACTTGTACCTCGCCCAATATCTTTACTCTTGCATACATGTATAAATCATGCGTCGGCTCTGGAAGATCACTGAATAAATATTTCAGCACATTCAACCAGAAATGTTTTTCCATTTAACCACACTCCAAATTGTTTTAGTATATTTACAACAAGCACTTCTCTGAAATTTGGCTCAGAAATGTAACATTTCTAAAAGCCTATGATTGGCAAGTTTCTTCAGTTTCGGTTCTTCATTTTCATTAATCATAAATATGACTTCCAATAAATTTGAGTTACCTGCAAAAAGTCTGTAGTGGGCTTGGACAACTGGCTGGAAAGGAACTTAAAGTGGTCCTTGTGGAAGCGACTCTCAAGATGAGCCTCCATTTCTTCCTTGTAGAACGAACGGAACTTGCACACAGAACATGCAAACATCACCCTGGAAAAATATTTAAAGTCTTAGTCAAAAAGAGCCACAGGTGAGATTGAAAACAAAAACAGCAAATGAGAGTTGAAAGAACTTTCTAGGAGTTTGTAAATTCACCTTTCCAGGAATCCTCGTCTCTTCCTCATTTTTGGGTGTCTGTCCTGACCCTGGGGCGGTGTCTGTTTGCCCTGTGGCTTTTTCTTCTCTTCCAGTTTGGATGCAGCTAATCAGGAGCAAAAGTGCAGAAGATACGTATATGAACAACCCCAATAAAAACAAACAAACAAACAAACAAAACAAACAAACAAAAAAAACACAACAAAAAAACAAAACCCCAAAACAAACAAAAACAGGGACAGTGTAAATTGTAAATAAATTATTTAACTGTATATAAATAATTAAAGAAATAATGAAACACAATGTCAAAAGATTCAGAGAATCTGGAGAAACCTCTGTACGCAAAGAACAAACCCAAAAACCAATGCTGGGTTTCCACAATCTTCAGTTAACCCAAAAAAAAAAAAAAAAAGAATGTCAGTGAGGAGTCACTGGAGTTAAGCTTACCTTTATCACCTTCTTCAGTAGGTTTTGTCTCCTGCAAAGAAAAATATTTCATTACTCAAAGAAATTAAAAAAAAAAAGTCAAAAATGGCTCCATCATCTGAACTTAAGAACAGATGTGTATTGCTGGATGTAGTCATGCTGTCATAAATATTTGCAACACATATTCAACTCAAATCTGTGACACTGGTTGATCATGAAGGAAAAAAGAACATCGCGTTTAGCCTTTTTGTCTGTTTTGTAAAACCACATTCTCATCCTCATTTGCATTTACATTTAAATTATTATTTCCATCTGAAACTGTACACCGGTTGCTTAAAGCAAGTTCCAGGGGCAAGTTAATTAGATCCTAAAGTAATACAATAAACCTTTAAAATGCCACTGTTGACAAAAGACTGAGCTGTCAAAGGCTGATCCACTAACCGCAGCAGCTGTTGTCTTTGGCTCACCACCATCGCCGTTTTTCTCTGGTTGCTCTAAGAACACGGAGCACACACATAAGACCAAGAAAGACACCAAAATATCTGCCAAGTAATGAGGTCTTTTGAGAATACCACACAGTCGACAAAAACAGTACCTTGCGTAGCCTCTGACTCGGCACTGTCCGTCTTGTTCATCTTCGACTCTGGCTCATCACCTGATGTCGGGGTCTGCTTTCTTTTCTTCTGAATATCCCGCTGTGGCTTCACCTGCTACAGTACACAGAAATCAGTTTGCACACAAATGCATTTAGTGATAATAAAAATAAATACAAACCTGGACAATACACCTTCAACTTAGAATTAAACACTAATAGATGCTAGACTTAATGTTTGGCAATGTTCATATTCTCCTCGTGGCATTTCCACATCAATAGTGTTAGCCTCATCTTAAGACAAGCCAGAATTGGGGCAAAGGAAAGAAAAAGGAAAAATCTATCTAAGCTACTTAATGCAAAAGAAAATAAATAAAAAAAAAAAATCAACATCCGGACAGTTATCAGGGCAATGAATTGTGTGGGGAGATGTGGGATTTGTCTTTACTGTGGATGCAGGGCAGTTACTTTCTTCTGGAACTAGAAGGGCAAGTGATACTGCAAATATGTGTTGGGCACTATCTGTGACAAACTGCTTTAGGTAGCAAATAGCAGGCACTGGCAGTTTAGCAAGACTTGCCAGTTGACTGAGAATACAAAAGGAGGGAATTAGAAAGGGCTTAACTTTTTCCAGGTATCTGAGGAGGTCTTATTTGGCTGGAGGTACTTACTTTGTTAAGGGGTCTCTTGCGGCCTCGCTGCCGGCCAGCCCGTGGGCCCCCTCCAAAATGCCTCCCAGGAAAGTCGTGAGGCCCTTGAGTAGAACCCTGGAAGCCCCCACTCTCAGGGTACATGCGGTTGGACAGGAGGGAAGGGAGCTTTCCTCTACCACCTCCTGGAGAGTGGCCACGGTGGGACTGGCCACCGCTACCACTTCCCCGCAAACCTCCGCTTAATGGAGTGGGGTCTGACCTGCGGCTTCCAAACCCTCCAGTAGCTCCTCGACCCCCGGCGCTTCCACCCCTTCTGGGGGAACGTCGGCCTGCTCCAGCCCATCCTCCACCTCCAGAACCTCCTCCTTGGGGACTGGTGAAGGACTCCCTCATATTCTGTCGCATTTTAGCGACTCCATAGGAAGAGGAGGGGCTGTCAAAGCCTCCTCCTCCTCCTAGCCCAAGTCCCCCTCCGAAGCCCTGGCCTCCTCGCTGACTCAACAGCATGCTGTCCTCCCGGCCATCACCAAAACCATAGCTACCGCTGCCAGATCTGTAGAGATCTCGGGAGGAGGCAAAAGCGGAGGAGCGCGAGTCGAATGACTCGTACTGGTCAAACCTGCAGGAGGGAGGAAGAGGGTTGGTAGAGAAGAGCAGAGAGCAAGGGAGGCAGAGGGGGCAGCCAGGTTTGGATTTCTCCACCTGCTATTCCTTCTCCTCTGTGGTCTCGCTTTCTCCATGTTTTCTTGTCACTCCCAGCTTCATTTCAGAAAACAAATTAGATCAAAAATTAATGATCCACAACAACTTAAACACTGTGCTTGTGGTACATTGAAAAGTTATTCCTTTTGTTTTTAAAATCTCAAGTCTACAGAAATTACTGCAGATTAGGGAAATGCAGTTAATTTTTTAAGCCTCCCTCCTTTTTAAAGGATGGGCTGTAAAACCCTGAACAGACATGAACATGGTCCATCAGAACCAATGACGCCTCTTACAAGAAGTAAAGTGTCCTGGGAACTGACTCAATTACAATAAATACTAATGAAAAGGGGTTTATATACGAAAAAAACCAAAACATATATACTGGGCATTTTTCAAGGGGAGATTGTGTTTCTGTAAATACATTGAGCATCCTTCAATAAACATTTCAGCTTAACAAGGCATTATCAGGGCACCTGTAAACCCATCTCTCCTCAGTAACCTAAAGCCAGAAGACAGGGTTAGGTCACACAGAGGATGAGAGAAACAACGTGTGTAAACACAAACACAAAGCCGGGACAAAAGCAATGCTCAGAGTTTTAAATAAAGATGGATTGGCTTTATATACAACAATGTCAGTTTGTAACAAATGGAAAAGCTGGTCTGTAACTGCACCTCCAACAGGGGACCATGCATTTCACAATGTCTTTGGTTTAAAGGATCACATCATCATTTTCTTCTCAATAAATGAGGGATACTGCAGCATAGCAAATGGGAGCAAACAATGCATCCTCAGATGCTGAGGCATTCAAATGCAGCCTGGACGATACAATCTTCTCATCTCAAGCGGGAATTGAGGCAACATGTTTCCAACAAGGATTGAGTGCAAACAGTAATGCCGTAACAAAGACTAAAACAGCACAATTTACTGGTGCAACCTCAACAATTTCCAAACGATATCAACTCTCCAAGTCTCTGCAAACAGTGGTATACCTCTGTTTTTTTACCCCCAACCACTGTGAATAACTGTTCTTCAGAATCAGTGGAGAATCGCAAGCTAGGAGGGCAGCCAGGTGTGAATTGGTCCTAATGCTGGACTTTAAAATTAGAACGGCTATTAGAAGGCCTAAGCATTTACTGAGACAACTGTAGAACAAAGTGGTAACTTGACATCAGCCAGACATGACGTGACACTAAGAGACGATGCGCTCAAGCAACCAGAGGGCCAAATTTGTTATGCAAGATGATTTTTCTAACAGTACAGACACCACTGGCAAATATGACACATTCAGGTGCATGGATGTGTGGGAATGGTACCCTACTAAGAAAGATGCTATGAAGCATAAAAAGGAAAGTACTGTTACCTGTCACTCCGACCCCCTTTAAACCCCCCCTCCAACTGAGTGAGCATGTCCAAGCGCTGGTTAATCTTAGCAATGACTGCATCTGCATGGGTGCCCGTCGATGAGAGCAGAGATGCTCCCGAGAGCCCTCTTTTCATGTGGCCGCTGCCACCTCCATAGCCTCCGAGTCCAGACATGGAATCCTTATAACCTCCCCCGTGCATATCGAAACCACCGGAACCTAGTAAAGTGGGTAGGGCAAAAAGAATAACACACTACCTGTGAGGAAACAAATTAATTAAACAGAATAAACATGCACTACTTACTTGCTTCATGAATAGCAGTAATTCAGGGCTGAGTGTACCAACTTACCTCTGTTTCCAGAACCACCACCTCCCCAACTGGAGTAACCTACAAAAGGAGAGAATATGGACTGATAACATAAACGCACTGGGAATTTTATACTAACAGATCCACAAGCATGTGCGGATTTATTACAAGGAGCTGTTCAATAGCGCAAATCGTTCAAAAGCATAGGAAGGCGGAATCCACTGCACTTAGAGTAAAATGAAACAAAAACTGGCCGTATATTTACTTAAACTAGAACCATTTGACAATCGATTTGCAAGCTTTCTGTCTTAATAGACATTCAGCTAGCGAGTTGTGCAGTTCAGAAAGGAACAGCAATTAAATCCAAAGACTTAGAGGCATCTTGTCAGAGGCGGCCATTTTATCAGCTAGCCTTTAAACTATTCCGACATTGACTCCATTTTAAAAGAATAAGCTAACGAACTTTGGCAGAGCAAGTGACAAACCGCCAAAGGCCCATAAAGTCGTCTGCGTTAGCATCGCTAGCAAACAATCTGCCCGACAGCGAGATGGGCCGCGTAGCTAGCAGTGTTTCATTAATCGTGGCCGATGGGCCTAGCGTAACGCTGACGATTTTTTTTTTTAATTTTCGCTACAACAAACCTACTGGTACTTGGCAGATTTTGTAATAACTGGTAAGAAAATACAACACGACTACTGTTTAGCTAGGTCTTTGTTTCAGGCTGCAACCGGCTAAAGGCTGGCTCTTATGCTGGGGAGTTTTTTTTTGTTTTTTTTTTAAACGGCATTAGCTTAGCTAACGGCTAACAAACTGGTCATGTTTCAGGGGAACAAAGCATGTGGCTAACTGGGTAACTATCAATATCTATAGCCAAAAGTGAAACAAAAGCTAAGCAGATTATATTTACCAGAGCCGTAACCCCTGCCTTCCATGATATTTTGTGCGCTGTTTGGACGAAACAAGCAACACGAGCGGCTACAGATCCAAGAAAAGAGTAGCTGCTTGTAGCAAAATGTATCGAGCCAAGTCCGACACGTCAAAACCACGTGACCGTCAAGGCCTCGTTACGTCACTGGTATGTCTATAATAGAATATGAACGTGAATATATATTAAATATAAAATTGTTTTAAATATCAATAATAGATTTAATGAAGGCAAGAAGAATGTCACCACCGTATCCTGATCTTGACCAAAGGCTACATGTGTAGTGTAACGCCCATAAATGTAGAGATTAATATTGAATAATCAATCAATCAGTCAATCAAAGACTCAGTGTACTATATACAGAGGTATACAGTATGCCCTGAATTGAAACATCTTAACTATGTACATGCACAAAACATGTTAAACAGAGTATTTGCTTCTGTAAATATAAATATTGCCAGTAAATCTTCATCAGCTGTCATTTGAGGTGCACAATAAAATGTCTAATATATGTATATGTGTATATCTTCCGACAGAAGACGAGATTGTTATCACACACATTTAAGATTAGGAAATCTTAAATATTTCATCTCTTCAAAGCACAAAGACCAGTGTTAAATTAACTCCCACAGAATCATTTTCCTTTTTTCCCCCTTTTTTTTAAAAAAATTCTTTTTTTAAAATTGTTTTTCTTTCAACATTATACAGGGGGGTAGGGGGTAACAACAAAACAAAAAACAAAACAAAAAATTGATAAATACAACAGGTAGGGTAACAAAAAACCCCCCCAAAAAAACATGTTGGATCACCTTGTTTCTACAATTTGATCATTTCTCATTATCAATGTGATGGTTTTTATCCTGTTGGGTTTATGTACTCAGTCCATTTCTCCCACTTTTGATGATATTGATCTTCCTGAGTCCTTATTCTGTAGGTCAATTGTTCCATAATTTGTATTTCATCTATAATTTTGATCCATTCGTCCTGTGATGGTGGGTCTACCTTGTACCATTTTCTTGTGATTGCCTTTTTTCAGGCAGCAAGCATAATTTTCAATATGTATCTATCTTCTTTCATCACATTTCCCGTAATGACACCAAAGTATAATAATGTACAAGACTTAGATACAGCATAACCCAGAATTTTACCTATAACTAAATGAACATCTTCCCAAAATTTTGTAATCTTGGGACAGAACCAGAACACATGGGAATGATTGACATTTACATCGCCACAGCTTCTCCAACACGGTTGTGGTAATGAAGTGTGTTTGTTCCTAATTTTGGGTGTTATAAAAAATCTAATTACATTTTTCCAGCAATGCAGTCTCCAGGCACGTGATGATGTTGTTGACTGCTGTATTTTCCAGGTTTGTGACCATTCCTCATCAGATATGTTCACTCCCAACTCTCTCTGCCACTTCAGTTTTACATACGTTGTTGTACACCCTCTTGCCTCCATTATATGCTCGTAAATTGTAGAGATTATTCTAATTTCTTTTGCTTTGTAAACTTCAGTTATGGTTTTGATTATCGAATTTTTATCCAGATCTACACTATGTTTTACTTCTTTATTAAAAAAAGTCCCTAATCTGCAAATATGTATAGTGATCTTGATTACTTAGATCATATTTTTGTTTAATCTCCTGGAAACTCATAAAATTCCCACAGAATCATTTTCAAAACTTTTTAAGGGTTTACATAGCTCCACACTCTTTAGAATTAAATCCACATTTTTAAAATAGTTAAAATATTTAACACTGTGCCAGAGTTCATGTTTTAACTCTCAAAACAGAGTTAAAATAACACTTTAGAGACTGAATAAGTGACTCTGCTGAGATACAATTTTTAACCTTCTGGTTAGTGTTGGCTTCACTCCCTATAGTGTCAGGCTTTCTACACTGAAAAGTGTTAAAATTAAACTCTGAGAAAGAATTACATTGCACACAATACATTTTCCCCAAAAGGACATTTATTTTGTCGTCAAAAAATAAATGTACAATGTACACTGTCAAATCTGAAACACTGTATGACCTTTGCAAATCAAAAGGTTTATAAAACTTTAGATCTGACATTTTGGCTATCCATCTCTCCAAGGTATGTACAACTCTGAATGCATATAGATGGTTATCAAAACACTTGTTTCCCATAAAAAATGTCATCTTCAACCAAAAGTACTTCTGTCTTTTGCCAAACAGTTTGGCAAAAGACAGATATGTCTTCTTCCACTGCACTGCAAATAACAACTTCAGCTTTATATTATCTTGGGACAAATTAAACACAAAATGTGCTTTGAAAAGTTCATCAAATGCCTCAAGCGAGTCACTTGGCATGGAATGAGATGCTCATCCATGGTGATGTAAAAGGTGTCAATCTTGCTCTTCTGATGCCCGACAGCGAGGCGGTAAGGTTGCCAACCTTTTTGATTGCAGAGATGCTCTTCCAGACTGCAGCATGACTGGGGTTGACATAAGGAAACTGAAAATTATTCACAGAAATGATGTCCAAATACAGAAAAAAATAGATAAATGTAGAAGAGATTGCTCAAAGACTTTCATATTATTGAAATTTCATAATATAATTACCTTATAAAAGACTACGAGTCTCTGAATTGCATGACTTGCGCTGATTTGTCCTTCAGCGCAAGTCATGCGCTGAAGGTGAAGAAAAGGTGGTGAAGGACACCACCACCTTTGTCCTTCTGGTGGTGGTGGAAGGAGATGTAACAACAACAACAACAGCGATGCCATTTCTTGTTCAAAGGCTGAAGATGAAAAGACACAAAATTAATGCCATTTCATTAAGTGACTGATCTGTTTTACAGGGAAAACTAAAGAGACTTATGAGTGTTCTATCTATTGTTGAAAGTTATCAAAAGTAGATAAATATTTAGAGATACACAAGAAGAAGAAAAATCTATAGGATTATTAGTTCAGGATGAACATGCAAACAAAACAGACAATGCTTTGTTTGACTTTATATTATATTCTAAGAGCAAAACTAGAAAAAGTGGACAAATATTTAATTTGTCTTAACTGTATGAATTTAAATGTTAAAAAACACAGAAACAAATTAATATTTGCCCCTGAATGCAGCTTTAACCCTTAATATATATATATATATATAAAAATACAACTCACTTGTAGAATCATCTTGATGATTTTCTGGATGACCTTCTGCTGACTGCATCAAGCGAAGCAACTCTGGTGTTGAAGTGAGCTTCTTAGCCTCTTTTATGGCATTTGGCCTGAAGAATGTATTCCATTTCTGAAGCAACGTGGAGGATGTGTCGTCATCGAACAGGAGAGTGAAGTCTTGCTCCACCTTTAAGAAAGAAAATTGTATTTGAAACAACTGCTAGCTCCAAATTCCAAACCATTTCAAAAAATGAATTCTAACTTACCAGTCCTTTTGTATGTAGGAAGCTTCTGCTTGGATCATTAACAAGCCTCTGACGGTGCTGAAAGGTCTCCTTCATCTTCTGGAAAATCACAGAGTTGTCTGTAGTATGTTTGAGCAAAGACATGGCCTGCTTGCAAGCATCCCCATCAAGCTGGTGTATAACATTCACAGTCCTTTGGAGATTTGGGCCACCTGAAGAACTGTCTGTCAACCTATTAGGTGGTGTTGGAGAGCCACGACGAATCTTTCTTTGGACAGTTTTCATACGCCAAGAAATGTATCCTGCACCCCTTGCTGCATCATAGAAGTGCTCCTGGATAAGTGAAAACACAACACATTTTGTCAGATTTAGCTCATAACAAAATATCAGAAAATTTTTATGTCCATCATTAAATAATTTTGTGTTGTATAAATATTGACTTTTACATAGGCTTTGTCTGCATATGGATCCTTGAGCGAGGGGATCGGCATCACAATGCCCAAAGCATACTCCTCTCTGATTGCTTTTGGGGGAAGGTGCCTGAGAGGAGATTTTCAGTTTTTTAAATTTAGACAATTAGTATGCATTTATTTGGCACAAGTATAAAGAACACAACATACACTGAATACATACCCATGATTATCAATCATGTGAGCCACAAGTATGTTAACCATTTGTCATCTTGTGACATCCTTCATGGTGTTTGTTGCTTGGTATTCCTGTATTACTTTGTCACCACCAGACTTGCTTCTTAAGACAGTTTCAATTAACTATTAAAAATGAAAAACAAACAAAAAGAGAAAAATGAACATTGAGAAAAACCTGGCAATAAGGAATCTTTCTAGAAACTTGAGAGGAAAAAAACAAAGCACAAGTGTCAAGCTTTGTAGCAACCTGTTTAGCAGATACTGCAGCAGTATTGTTAACTCTTTGTCTCTTGCATGAGACCTCATCTAAGATTATAGTTGAGGCACATGAGCTGAAGCTTGAGTTGGAGTCAGACAACTCAGAAGCAGAAGACAGGTCCGAAAATACTAAAGAAAAAGAAAACATCAAATAATTTGTTCAATTGAATGTAAAGTGCTTGATTATACTTTTTAGTGTATCTCACCATCATCGGAGAATACTGTTAACAGCACGTTGCCTTGTCCAACAAGGTCACTGCATCAACCTCTGTCCCTGTTGAATCCTTGTAAGTAATGTTTGCATCAGGTAGCAGGAAAAATCTCTCGATGACTGTGAAAAATGGTACAAAGAAACTCATTGTGCTTCTGGTGTTAGCACTGCTTCTTACTTGTGTCTTGTTGTATATGGTGCTTAACAATTTTGTTAATTGTAATTGGAAGGTTGCCGGTTCGAGCCCTGGCTTGGACAGTCTCGGTTGTTGTGTCCTTGGGCAAGACACTTAACCCATTGCCTACTGGTGGTGGTCAGAGGGTCCGGTGGCGCCAGTGTTCGGCAGCCTCGCCTCTGTCAGTGCGCCCCAGGGTGGCTGTGGCTACAATATAGCTTGCCATCACCAGTGTGTGAATGTGTGTGTGAATGGGTGGATGACTGGATATGTAAAGCGCTTTGGGGTCCTTAGGGACGATTAAGGCGCTATATAAATACAGGCCATTTACCATTTACCATTTAATACAAACAACACCTTTGCTAAAAACACAAATCTGAATCTACATCAATGTAAGAAGCTCCCACAATATGTATTAAAATATTATTGTGAACATATTCTTTATCCAAGATAAAGTAGCAATAACCTACACACCTTTTACATTAAATTGCAGAAAGTCGTACTGTCCTTCATCCTCATTTAGCTTCACATACTTCAGTTGTTGATTATACTTAACCTGGACCAACATTTTTCTGAAAAATGCAAGACTGAAATTTTAAGAGGACAAAATAAAACCTACCCTGAGTCATTCATGCACTATATAAAACAGTGCATGTTTGAAGACTTTTTTTTGTAGTTCTTTTGATGTCAAACTACATGTCAACAATTCCACAAAAAAATCAAACAATAGAGGGGCATTAATGCCAGCCTGAGCAGTTTACTTTGGGTTTTTTCCATCACTAACAGCTTGAATGTGATCTGTAACATTGATATAGTTAGAGGCTATTAACAGTTTGCAATAACTCTTTATTGCTAGCGCCAAAAGCTAGCATGTTTTCTTCATTTAAATTGTTAAAATGCACAAAATACATTTTATAGCACAAGTTTCTAACTATCTTAGTAAGTCTGACATAATTCTACTTACCCTGTAGAACTGCATGCAGGTGCAAAATCAGTACTGTTCTGCCTGCACTGGGGGTGTCTGGGAGGGCTGGGCTTAACTTGAGTCTAAAATGAACTCTATACAGAATTAAAGCTATTAAGTTAACTAATGACAGAGTTAACATTTTTAACCAACCTGTGTGCAGAGTTACAGTATTTAGAATTTTCTCTTTTAAGAGTTAAATCAACACTGATGGAATACATTTTGTCAAATAACTCCAACATTGAGTACAATTTAAACTAAAAAGTGTTTAAATCACACTTTGAGGGTTAAAATCAACTCTGAGACATTTACTCCAGCACATTTTAACACTCCAGTTTTTGCTGTGTTTGATTCCACATATCATCACAGCACTTTAAAAGGCATTCTACTGAGAACTTTGTTTCATTTTAACGTTACACTGAAGGGGAGATCATGTCGTCATAAAGTATTTCTCATCTCATCACATCCTCATCGTCGTCATGATTTTTGTTGCAGTTCGGGGTGTATCTGCTATCAGATTGTGCGTTTTGCCATGAGTAGTAAATTGTAAATTAAGATTTGCCCTCTAAGAGAAGGCAAGAAAGCTGTCATTAAAACCTGCATCCAAAGTCTAGTAATAAAATCTCCAGAAATAATAAAAAGAACTTTTTGATTTTTATTATTTGCACAAAAATCCTATAAAAACTGTCAAGTTAAGATGCCATACAGAAGCCATACAGAGGCTGGGACACAGTCCTAATCAAAGATGGTCAAACTCAAGTCAAAACAAACAAGGTTAATAAACTAAAAATGATAAACATGGCAATTAAAACATGAAAAATGAAACCTGAAAAGGATTTAATCACAACATGCAAAACTGGCTATTTATTTTCTAACAGCATCACTAATATGTGAAAGTTGGCATCACAGGAAAAGCAGGATTTATCATCTTTAATGAAAAGTAGGCATTCAAATAGAGATCGAAGATAGTTGCACTGAATTCACCACATGATATAAAGCAGGAAGATGATAATACAAAGTTATCTGTCATTTTTGTGACCTACTGGGCTCTTTAATACAGAACAAGCTCAACATATGTTACACATGTTAAGGTTAACATGTGTGTGTTCACATGAACACGGTGGTGTTGGCAGCATTTCACCAATAAAGATTATGGATTAAGTGTACTAACAGCAGAACAGCTGATTTCGTACAACAACATTAAACTACATTATGGGAAAAATACGAAGAGGTTAAATACAAATTACAGACTCAAAGTAACACAGCTGTTGCAGAGCAATACGACTGGACAAAATCAGCTACATTAATACAGTTTAGCTCATTTGAAGCCAGATACAGATACAGATTGTCAGTATCACAGCTCTGTTATTAAGAAACGAGGGAACTGGATGAATTATTATCAAGTATTTAATTAAATTGTTATTTAAAGAACCATTTTAGTATTTATTCAATCAGCTGCAGCAACAGTGGTGCTTAACTGTCTGAGAGCACGTAAAGAATGACTATAAAACTATTAAAATGAAGGATTAGTCTACTTGCAAATTTGATATATCAAGAAGTACAAATAGGTGTTCCTTATTAGGATCGCATATTCATGCTTATAGAACAGTAAAATAGTTGTAAACTTATTTGGAGTCAACAGGAAAAAGTAACAAATAATGCTGTGGCCAAGAAACTATATTTATTACTGGAGCTCACTGGGGAAACACAAAGATATTAGACACTGTTGAAAAACTGCCCAGGGGTACCAGGGATCTTTTAGGAATGGTGATGCTATTGTGATAGAAAAGCAAGGGTCAAAGCTAAAGATGGCCTGGATAAGAAGAAATCCTGCTTTGGAGTACAGGCCTCAAGTTTGACATACTCTAAGTTTGCAGGGCTGTTTATCTCTTTGCACATGCAGGATCATATTTTACCAGCATGAATCTAAATGAATAAGATTGATTGTTTTCAGATTATACTCTGCACACGAGAGGAAGAGGAAGTCTACAAGCTTCCCAACCAGATGTTGCACAGTGTCTTCCTGCTTCTCTGCTGGTTTTCACCGTGCAGCAGGGTTCAGTTCAACACTCTCATACAGCTGGTCCCTCTGAAAGGAGGACATGCAGATGACTGTGGGCACACTTTCATAAACAGTAATTTCAGAGTTTGACATATCTCATTACCTGTCCAGGTTGTTCCCTGTCACTTTTCTCAGCAGTGGCAGACAGAGTTTTCTTCTTCCTACATTTGTAATATATCAAACTCAAACTTTTCTTATATGAAAGAAAAGAGTTTTGAAGACAGTCAGAAGATATGACACAAAATCTGAAGTGAAGTAGTTTACCTTGTTTTCATGTAGAGTAGAAATACAACTGCAGGGATCAGCGATAAAAGAGTAATTTTCAATACGTTCAGTCCTGCTACGTTTTTCTCTAGAGCTGTAGAGATTGATGTAAGATGTAAGTAAACATTGTAGTAAAGTATTTCAGAACAATATAAAAGTAACTGCCAGACTGCTATTTTGTTGGTTTGGTTTCTGCCTGCTGCTATCACTTAGCCTGCATTTCTCCATTTACCAAATGTAAAAGGAGTCAGAAAGTGAGCAGGATCTTTAACATTAACAGTCCTTCTCACCTTTGACAGTGAGAGCCTTCTCAGCTGAGCTAATGTTCTGAGGACTATTCACAGCACAGGAATAGTTCCCTTCATTCTCCTTGCTGACTGGGTCCAGGATCAGATGTTTGTTGTGGGTCTCTGTCATGTTCAGAGGTCGACTGTTCAAGTACCAAATGTAGTTTGTGTTGTCAGTCAGAGGACAGCTGGTACTGCAGGTCAGTGTGACTCTCTGACCCTCTGTCACCACTGCAGAAGGAGTCATGCTCACTTTCACACCTCAAAGATAGTTAGATTGGATAGAAAAACAAAACAAAACAAAAAAACAGAAGAGTTATTGTGCCTTTTGACAAAACTGATGTGTGATTATCAATTATATCTGACATACAGTTAGGTCCATAAATATTTGAACAAGACAATTTTTTCTAATTTTGATTAGAAGACTTTCAGCTTTAATTCAGTGGGTGGAACAAAGCATTTTTAACACAGTCCCTTCATTTCAGGGGCATTTCAGTAACTGAACAAATTAAATAACTGAAAATAAAATGTTTATTTCTAATACTTGGTTGAAAACCCTTTGCAGGCAATGACAGCTTGAACTTGTAGACATCACCAGATGATGAGTCTAATGTCCAATTACTTTTAGTCTCTTTAAAAAAAGAGAGTGGCCCATGATAAGGAGCTGAAACTCCTAAACCTTTCATCCAATTTGATTGTAGAAACCCTCAAATGAAAGCCTAGAGTCTACACATTACGCCCATGTCCATGATGTAACTATAATTGGAATATGTTTCAGTAAACAGGTAAAAAAAAAAAACTTGTGTCAGTGTCCAAATATATATGGACCTAACTGTAAGGGTGGTTGTATCTCAAATGAACACGGACCTTCTGCTCGACTGTCTCCAATTCGCATAAAAATTTTATGGTACAAATTCTGAACATCCAAAATGATTGCTTTCAAATTTTAGCTTCATATGTGAAAGAATAATGATAATGATATCAGATAATTTGCAAATACCTGTTATGTTTTTTTTAAATCAAATCCTGTATGAAACACATTTTTGTGGACCATCAATATGATATAAAAACATGCACTTCATTAAACACTGCAGGTGATTCTGTATTAAATCAATTAAAATTACCTGTGACAACTAACATCACTCTAGGTAAATGACAGTGATTAATATGTTTCTCAAGTCTGAATGAGTATTCAGCCGAGTCATTCCTCTTCACATCATTAATTCTCAGTGTGTGGTTGTTTTTCATGTTGTCGTGATACTTCACACGGCCCGTAGCTTCTTCAAAGACCTCCTCACAGTCATCCTCCTCACCACCAAGCTGTACTTTATACCACGATCTATGCTCCAAGATGGAATGGCTCGAGTATTGACTTGCAATGTTCACAGAGGAACCTTCCAGGGCACAGATTCTCCTGCTGATGTAATTCACAGCCTTGCAGTTTGCATTGTTGATACCTAAAATAGAGTTTAAACACATAAAATTTTACTTCTTCAACCTGCCTGTTGTTTGTTTCATACGTATGTTTGGCTCATAAACTTACTCACAGGATTCATGAGAGAGCACATCTTCATTGCTTTTTACAGCGCAGGAGAAGAAGTCTGCTTTGGGTTTGAAAATTGTAATGTCTTGACGCTCGCAGTCATTGTATAACTTTCTGTTCCAGTACCACTTATATGCAGTGTGAGCATCAGCCACAGGGCAGCTGGTGTTACAGGTCAGAATGACAAAGCTCCTGACAGGAGTTATTTGAACGTGCAAATCTGTTGGAAGAAAATAAATACTATTTTTTGCTACGACCTGTGATATATTTTGGGGATAATGGTTTGTTTGCATGTGGAAACCTGTTGGATATGTGATGGAGCAGAACTGGTCCTTTGATTTCAGCTTCTCAGAACACATGCTGCTTTCAGTATAAGTCACACTGAAACAGGTTTTAGTTACAGAATCTGCACAAAAAGAGATGAAAATTTGTATTTTAACTGTAGAATGTGTTAATGGCTTGCCAGGATTTTGTAGCTTTTAACACTTTGGGGTTGTTTTTGGAACATTACTCACCCACAGAGACTTCAGGGGCTCTGAGATCCTCGTAGCCTTTGACAGCACAGGAGTATGTGACTGCTTCCTCACTGCTGAGCAGCTCTTGGTACCAGGGAGACCAGTCCTCATAGAGAAACTCTCTGTTCTTATACCAGATGTAGGCTGCAGGCTTTTCAGTCAGAGGACAGCTGCTGCTGCACAACAGTGTTACTGTCTGTCCCTCTGTGGCAGGAATCACCTTTACCTGCAGCTCTGAGGGGATGATGGATAAAATAAGTGCGCATAAACTGAAGTGAGCAGTAATTTATGAATGGCAGCAGCTCTACCTGAAACACGGAGCTCAGTTTGGTTGTTCAAGCAGGATTGTGGGTTCTCTGTAGTTTCTTTGCAGCAGTAAGACTTTGCATCTATTTCTCTCAAAACTTTGATTGTCAGAGTAAAGTTATTGTCTTTAGCCATGCTGTATGTTCCATTGTCTCCATCCGCAGAGAGCTCTGTCAGGACATATTTGGAGCCATTTGTGTGTACAGTGTACCAGCTTATGTTTGAGGTGGCATGTTGATTGGAGCATGGCAGATCCACTGATGAACCTTTTAAAGCACAGATTCTGCTTCGTAGCCCTATAACCGCTTTAACAGAAGCAGAAGGACTTCATTTGAATACTGGATGTCAGATAACGTGTGTGGGTATGCAAAGTTTTGCTCTACCATTAAACATGTTTGTTTAAATCAGCGTATTTATGATTCTGATTTCTACACCATTTTGACTACACAGGTAAGCAAAGGTGTTAAAAGTTGTTTAGGTCGTTGCTGCAAATATCTCATTAGCCAGTCACATGGTAGCTGCTCATTGCACTTAGGCATATACACATGGTCAAGACAACCTGCGGAGGAACAGTGATTTAAGTTACTGACGGTTGTTGGTGCCACATTGCTTGTTTATTGGGATATTTGCACTCAACTTTCTTAGAGAAAGTATGCCCGACAATGAGAAACTATCCAGCACTCAGAGAGAAAATGCTATAGTAATGATAGAGGCCACAGGTGAGATGCGTTGAGATGACAAGAAGGCAACAGTAACTCAAATCTATAGAAAAGGTTCTGAAGAAAAAAGAGGCGCAACAAGGTGTTGCTAATAAAGTCTATATCAATGCTCTGTGTCTAATCAGAAGATAATCCTCATTAATGTTGTCTGTAAAACCAATCTTACTAACAACATCACTCCTTTTTCATGTGAAATACCTAGCTCTATTACAGTTTATAGATACAGATCTTTAATTAATAATAATAATAATACCTGTTATGTGCAGGAGGAAACACATCAACGTCCACTGAGTCTCTGCAAACAGCATGACTGCAGGAATGCTTCGGTTTCTATATTAACAAGAAAATGTATAAAATAACAGAACTTGTATCTGTTTTTTTAAGATCTCCTACTTTATATTCATAAAAAACATAAAATTTAACTCACATGTTGAAATTAAGAGCAGTGTCTCAGCAAAGGCAAGTTTTCATCTTGTCGGGGGCGATAAATACATCACACGCAGCTCTGAGATCTAGCTGTAACTTCCTTCCTCTTGAAATGTTTAATCAAAATAATCTTGTTCAATGTTTTTAGTGTTGTGCAAAAGTCCTCCACCATGTTTTACAGATGTAGATACGCGCTTGTTGTAGGTCTCTGCTGGTTACCTCGTGTACAGAGCTTTGTAGGTCTGCTACTTACTGTTGTGCTCTACTTGTAGAGTTTCTTTATATGCTATAAGTGACAGGAATAAGTCATAGGTCCGTATTAGGTAGCTTCAGAAATAATAATAAAAGAAACAACAACACTCTTATGAAAATGGTCAGGTTTAAGGACTGGAATGAAAATGAGTGAAAAAGCAGCCAGTGGCCAAAGAAAAACTTTGACAGACCTTCAGAAAGCCTGGAGAACTGTTGTATATAACTGCCTATAGAACACTTTAACATATGACAAGAATGTCTGGGTTGGAAACAGAATACATGACTCAAGACTTTTATTATTAGCTGGTCTAGTTTAATACACTGTAAATGCAAATGCTCAAACTACTTAAATAAATGAAGTAATGTAATATTAAGAAATAGCGTAAGTTCATCTAACATTTTGTTCCATTTCAGTTCATTCAGCTTATTATTTTTGATCATCTTCATCTATTTTGCATATTAAGTACCTGCTACTTAAAAAAAATGTACCAATTTATCTAAATTATGTGGCAGAGATCTTTGGGATCAATTTGACCCCAAACATTAAATATATTAGTCTTTAGTTTGATACAGCAGCTGGATTGATTTAGATTCTGATATCTTTTTCAAACATTAAACAATAAATATTTTAAACATTAAAAAAAACTTTACTGCAGTGAATTTATTGGGGGCATTTAAAACATCTGCATCAATTGCAAGCTTTAAAAACAGCCAACCGACCTTTTGTTTAGATTTTTTTTTCATATTTTGCTTTTTCTCCTTTCTGCCTTTCAGCTCAATCTTCAACATCTTTTCATGCTTAAACATATTAACGTATCACGACATTTTGCAGAAACTTCTGTTTTACAAGTAGTGTAAACACCTTTCTGATGAAGATTATGATGAAGATGACAAATTGGAGAGGTGATTTGTCATAAAATCATCTTGTAATTAGCGGATTCATTTGTGATCACGCTCACTCATTCATTGAGGATGAGTCTGTTAAAGCAGATCTGAGATGATGCAGATTAAGGCAATAGCTTGCCTTAAGTTTTTTTTTTTTAAGTTCTGCTACTGTTTTGGGGTTTACAGTGTTTAAAGTGTACACTAAAAATCCTTTTGGTTTGTAACCATAACTACTATCTGTAGCTGATATTGCTACTGATGGCAAATGTATAACAAATCTCACTTCCGTGTAAAGAGTTGCAAGGAAGTGAAATATGTTCATACGTCTTCTTAGAATTTTATCTAGAACACAGTAAATATCAAGTTCGCTTATCTGGCTTTAACATACTTATTTTTTACATTAAAACATTTGTGTCTTTATTTTGAACTTTTTAAAATTTCTATTTCTCCAAATGTATTTGAATGAATATACTGAAGTATTATTTTAGCCTTATTACTTATTACTGCTGATCAGTGATGTCACATCCACAGCTACTTCCTGTTTAAAACTTCGCATACTAGAATTGCTTCGGTCCTACTCTGATGTCTTGCAAGCCATCGCATCATAGTGTAATATATAATATAATACAGTATTAGTAATTATAATAATATATAATCATCCTTTTGTTCAAATTAAACTAAACTATGTCTAGTTTTTGATGTGTGAAGTAATCCAAAGGTGTTACACCAAAACCAGTTATCTTTATTAATTACTAATGATGAATTTATCAGGGTTGAAACTATCATACAGATTTATTGTTTCATATAACTAAATATGACAACAATAATTGTCTTCCTAATACACAGATTCCTCATCTGGTCCATAAAGTAAATTTTATTTATTGTTTTATTTCCAAAAAACGTACTTTTAAAGTAGCCGACATTTAGTGTTTTTTTTGTTTGTTTTTTTAAAATAATTTTTTATTCTTCTACAAAGATCATTACATGATAATATAAGAGAAATAGTGAATATTTCACTAAAATTGATAATTGTAAATCTGATTAAACAGGATTAATTTATTGCAATTCATTTATCAGGATTGAAAATATCACAAAGAATTTTTTTTCATGGAGATCTGGAGGTGATCACACTACAAGACAGAGAGAGACAACATAACACGACAAACATCACATCAGTGAGTTTGTATTTTGTATTTTAAAATCTACAAATCTCTTCACTTCTGTGCTACTTCTTCAATTCTCTGACCAAACGAATCAAATTTGTCTAAGCTGCTGGTTTTTGCCTTGGAGAAAAAGAAAATATAAAGTGCTGTAAGAAATATCAAATATGGACATTTTAGAATATTTTTAGATGCTTACATGTTGTTTGTCATTACTATGTAAGTATCATGCTGTCAATAGGATGTATAAACACTTCAGCACAGCTTTTGAACACTAAAAAGGCTGGTGTGAGGAAAAAATGACCCTGCAGGGTATAGTGTTTTCCTGAATCTCTGTGAGAGGTTTTTTGTATAGATTTGCTTGAGTCTCAGAAACATCCCTGCTAATGTTCACACAGGATCTCCTCACATCTATGAATAACTATAACTATAAAAGACGTGTAATTTATGAAATGGGTTTGCTGTAGATTGACAGAACAACCTTTTAAGGTGTTTACAGATTTCTTTTATTCTTAGTCCATACTGTACATGATTGGATTGCAGAAATGACCATACTTTATTTTTTTGAATAAAGTATGATGAATGTGTGATTGGTCCACTTGGATTTCTTCTATTTCCTGTTTTTTTTTTTTTTTTTAAATATATATTTTGCAATGACCCTGATGAAGGCCACAAACTGAAACATGTTGGTCACCTAATAAAGTTGTTCCCTATTACTCGCTGGAGTATTCATGTCATAATACTTTATTTTTTTACCAAGCTATTATCAAAAAAGGACATTTTTGAAAACTGACATTTAATAATAATAATAATAATAATAATAATAATAATAATAATAATAATAATAATAATAATATATAACAGGTTTGTGCAACTGATAAGTGACTGTCATCATCCTTGTAATAAGTATGAAAAGCAAAGAGAATGGTTTAGTTTAGTTTACCAAGATCCCCATTAGCTCCTGCAGTAGCAGTAGCTACTCTTCCTGGGCTCTGACAAACTTTTTAACAATTTTTTTTCATACATAAAACATGTACTACATGGAAGACAAGAAAAGGCTCATAAACAACAGAACAACACAATTAAAAACAACAGCTCTACATGAAACATAGATGAATTGTTACGGTGCAACATTTAAAAACATTACACCAATAATTACACAGATAAGATTATTAAGATTATAAGATTATTACCCAACTGTTCCAAAAAATAGTTTTCAAGGTAAATTTAAAGAATGGAGTATTTACATTTCCTGCCATAAGCACTGTGGCCTGAACAGCAGGTAGAAAACAGGATACTACAGGTTTACATGCTCCTGATTCAAAAAGGGACTTGACTTTATGCCTTGCATACATTAAAATATATACATTTGCATAGTTAAATAATTATAGTTCTTTATATCACAAAAAGATAAATCATACGTTTTTTTTAAGTAGACTTATACAATGCAACCGAGAAATGTCTGCATATAACCACAAGAGGGAGACAATGAACACAAACGGCACAGGTACTGGTTCCATCTGCGCTACCTTCGTGTTTAAGAATAGAATAAAAGATCAATAGAAGTCCAACATGATACAATACAGATGGTTTATTCAAATGTAGTCCCTGGATTTTGCCTACTTGACTAGCTCAGTAATATACAGCAAACTGATAGAAGTAGGCATTATGACTCAAATAGAATAATTTGAAACTGATGGCCTTCATGCAGGAACTCTAGAGATGGACATGTCCATTCGGTTCTGCTGGTTGCTTTGCTCTGAAGTGTGCTGTAAATAGTTGTTGTTCTCAGAAAAAAGCAGCCGGTGATTGCACTGTGATCGCCTGATTATACTTTGGTGGTGGTTTCAACCTTGACCCCACCAAGGGGCCCTTGATTAAACATTCAAAAAGACATCCTAAATAAATTTACATTTTATTTAATGGACTTTGGCACTTTGCAGCACTTTTTCCATATCCAAGGGCGTTTAACCTGTTATTCACATACTCTGATAAGACAGGGGAAGTCAGCGTTCAGTTTGTTGCTGAAGGATTCCTCAGCACAAGGGAGGAGCTGAGATCAGACCACCAACCTTCCAACTGGTAGATGTGCCACTCTACCTCCCTACCTTCACTCCTGCTGGTGGAATGAACTGAAAAAAAAAGAGAGACTCGTATATTCATCTCTACATTATTTTCCTGGAGACTTGCCACGGCCCTTACTCTGATCCTTAAAGTGTTTACATTATAAAGTGATGAATTAGACTGCGGAGACCTTCTTCCTCAAAAAAAGAGCCAGGTCACGACAATATAACTGTTTTAGGAGATTTATGTCCCTGAAAGAGGAGTGATAAAAACGCGCAGCCAATTTGTAGTTCTCAGATTCAGCACACACGTAGCCCGCCTGCACAGTTTTAGTTTCAGGGAGGAAGGTCAAAGTATTCATCATATTTTCATGTGAAAATTAGCAAACAAAAGCCATTTCAATATAAGAAATAAAAGTTAATCAAAAAATGTTTTTTTACCTGCAGTTCCCAAAGCAGTCAGCTTTGCTGCCCTTATTTTCCCTGGTTTTCCTGGTTTTGAGCTACAAATAAATGTTTGAGAGAATTGTGTTATGAATTTGAAAAGTGTTTAAAAAGTATAGGATAATACTGTAAAGCCAACCAATTGCGTGTGTGTGTGCTTTAATTTAAAATCAACATCTAGAAATTCAAGGTTTGTAGCATAATTACCGCTTTTGATTCCCGATTTAATTCCCAGTAATTGCAAAAATATTAAAAATCACGCACACTATTACACCCTACTTTTAAAGCAGCATGGGGCAACCGGTAAAGAAATGGATGGATCTGGAAATTATGACAAAATAAAAATGAAGAAGCGCTGCAATGAAAACGTCCAGATATTCAACAGCTGGAGAAGGAATGGTCCCTCGGATGTCAGACTCTCCCTCTCTCTCTCTCACTCATGCTGTCACAGTGTCTCTCCACGCCCCCCTCTCCCTTTCTCCCTCCCACCCAGACAGCTTCTTCCCTCCTCTCCCCGCTGGAAGCTCAGTTGACCAGCGTCGCAACTGAGCGATGCGCCTCTCGGAGAGCCTGATTTTACGCCAGATTTGACATTCACGCCGCAGAGTATCCTGCATTCTTATATTTGAGTGACACATATTTTTTTTTAAATCCCTATTCATTTTAAACATTTTACATAATAGTCATTTTGAAGAAAAATATTCCCAGGACAAGGTTTTCCAATACATATGTGAAAACTGACCACTAGCAATAGATATTTTACCTTCCGAACGATCCCCCGAGGGGAGGATTTGCTTTTCAACAGTGCAGATTTCTTTGATTTTGAAAGCAGCCAGTGAAAACTGATAACTTTGATGAAGATGATACAGGACACGTCGGACAAACTCGTTTGATTTTGATGAATTTTTGAGCTCACTGTACGACCGTTGAAGAAGCATCTTCAGGCAAACTACAGGGAGAAGATCTGCCTCACTCCACAGGCTGTAATAAGGTAAATCTCATCTTTGTCTGTGTATCTAGAAATCTAAGAATCCCTTGACGTTTCCCTAATATTGGTTTACAATATGTGCCGGCCATAAGTGTCGCAGCACTTAAATATACGAGCCATGTAATGATTCAAGTATTAAAAAAACAAACATTTACAGTATTAATACAGGTTGACATCTGTTGTCTTTAGGGGTTTTAATGGATCTAATCAATAAGAATATTAGACATTTTTAGCATCTGTGTTTTTCTTTGTCTTTAATCTGGATATATATTGTTTTTTCTGACCTTTTCAAAGATATCACCTTGAGTTTTAGAAATGACATTTTATGATTTTTTCTTAAAAATGATTAATTTAATATTAATGACAATAATCTTTACAGCAACATATGATCTTCTTACTCTTGGTAATCTCAGGAGCTCCTCAGGGGTTTTGTCTGGGACCTCTGATTTTCTTCTGAAATGTATTTTGCTTGGAGAAAAAAAAGTTAAAGAAATAACCAGCCACCAAAACTTTGTGGACTTGATGAAATGTTGTTTTAGTTTGAATTGTAAACAAATGAAACATTGATGTGAGTGACAGTGGTCCTAGCTAGGAAAACAACACCATTATTTCCTTGTTTGCATTGAAGAGTGCAAATGAATTGGTTAGTAACAAATTGGTAAGTTACATGACAGGGCTCAATGAGCTTTAAAAGAACTGCTACATATGAAAAAGCATCAGCTGTCCCTTTTACCTTGATGTCTGGTTGAAAAATAGTTTCCAAAAGAAAAGTTGTGCTGAGACTGGAGATATACCTTACACTCAGCTGGATGTCCTTGTTGGAATATCGAGCAAGAAAAGGTTTGTGGTCAATAATTGTTTCACATTGTCATTTTATGAACAAACATTTTTATCAACAAACAACAACAAAATTAGGATCGACGTTGTTTGGCTGTCAGATCACTAAAAATTTCTCAACTTAACTAGAACTACTTCTCAGTCAATTCAAGAAATTCAATATCAATATCAATCAAGAACCCCCCCCCCCACCCCCATCCCCCCACCCCCCAAAACAAAACCCATGAAAACAATTACATTTGATTTCTTCACCACAATTCTTTTTGCTTTCTAAGTGACAGTTAACTGGACTAGCATTGCACATCGAAGTACCATCGACATAATTTGGCCTGTGTTACAGTTATTGCCATCATCCTGTAACCAGTTTTTACTGTTTCCACTGCGTTTGTGTGATACGAGCATGCCCAAATGAAAAGGTGGGGTAAAGTGCTTTCAAGGTGGGGCATGAAGTGGGGTTGTAACAACATGTCAGCCAAATATTGGCATTGACCCTATTGACTTTTTATTGGCATATCTAAAAATTAGATGGCATTTACCAGTGTCAGTGGCCTGTGTTCATCTCCTGTGTATCTCTCTTGCCTGTATCAGATGTGGTCTGACTAAATGTCGAAAGATTGTTTGATTAAGAGCTCAAAGACTCTTTACGCGATTACCAAGTATTACTGTTGCTGTTGCCCAGACTGGTATTTTGAACACTGATATTGGCTGGAATTTCCTAATGTAGCGTCTTCACTCTGGAAACAGTTGAACCAAATTAGCAGAAAGCCTATACTCTGAGAAAATGCATTGACAAGGGACATATTTTTTAGCTTCATGCATTGTAACAGTGGCGTTATTGTCGTTTTTGCGGTGATCCACAATTGTATTTGTATATAATTGCGTACCGTAAGACCTTTTCTGTCCACAAACTACCAACTTGTGCTAGACTGAAATGCTTAAATTTAAAACCACAACGCTGCCATATTTAGGGACACAAATACTCCCATATACACCAACTCTACACACCCATAAGTGTGGCAAGGTGGACACAAAGCACACACAAAACTTCCACTCTCCTCACACCAAGCATGGCTCCTCTGTGCTGTGCTGCACAAGTTTGTATCAGAAAAAACTTCCCAACTTCATTCTTGCACTTAGACTTCAATTCTCCGGGGCCTGAAATCCTGGTTTAGGGTTTGGGGAGTGGCCACTGGTGCATAAGACCAACAAAAATCCCTTACTGATGTTACATGGTGGTCGGGGCGAAAGTTTTTGCTGATTTTGTGGTTTTCATGTCATGCAGTGCTGTGTGCGTTGCAGGCTTGTTGCATCATGCTGCTCTCCAAAGGTTGGGCAGACGCACATGGATGGATTTTAGAAAAGACTTTGAGCCAAGAAAACTCCTTTCCTGTTGTTGTTGGGTGCATCTGTCTTACAGGCCCCTTCCACCCACTCAGTCTGCTACAGGGTGGGAACACTGCTCATGCATATGGAAACCTGCAGGATTGTGTGTACAAGTTTTAAGTAAATTGTTAAAAGAGGGAGAAAGAAAGAAACAAATAGAAAAGGAAGATAAGAGTTAGGAAGGAATGATAAAATGAGGAAGAAAGACCAGAAAGTACAAAAAAAGTAGAAACAAAGTTAGTGAAAAAAAAAGAAACAAAGGATCACAGTTCACAACACTAATCAGTTATAAGAAAATACACAAAATGACTAAACTGTATGGGCAAAAATGAAAGTTTCAGGGCAAACAGAGCCACGGGGAGGAAAAGGATGGCAGAAGATGAAATGGAAGAAGTGAATAAAGTGAAAAATAAATAATCTGATGTGGACTAACAAAGGAGGAAATCAACACAAGAATGAAAGGATGGCAGGGAAAACAAGGGAAACAAAGACGATGGAAAGTGAACGGAAAACAATGGGAACAGATGTGAAAGGAAGGCAGTTAGGAAGAAAAGAAAATAATAAAAAATAAGAAAGGGAGTGTGGAATAAAAAAAATAAGTGCAGCCAAAAAAAAAGACAAAAGGAATGAAGGAAGAAAGCAATTTAGCAAAAAAAAAAAAAAAGAGAGACTGACTGAATGAGTTATTTAATAAGTGGAGTAGTCCAGTAATGAGCCAAGAAAAAAAACAGTTTGGGAAAGGAAGCAATCCAGGGCCAGAAAGACGGGATAAAAAAGAAAGACGAAAAAAATGTTACAAAATGAAGGGAACAAAAATAAAGGCAAACAGGAATGAAATCCAGAAAATGGAGCAGACATGCAGCAGGAATAACCAAAGAATGAAGACGAGGGGGGAGGAAATGAGAAAGAAAACAAGGAAAAGAGATGGAAAAGTAGTCAAAGAAAGAAAAGAAGGACAAAGGTGAATAAAAGAAGCAACAGGTAAAAGAAAGAACAACCAAAACTGTTGATGTATCACTGAAAAGGGACTCGAGGGATATTTGGAGGGATTCTCTCTTACTCCTCCATCCCTCTCTTCCTTGGACCTCTAGCCCTCCTGTGGTCCTCAACCTGAAACCATCTGAAGCCCCCTGTGTGGTTGCTGGCCTCAGGCCTCTGTTGTCTCCATACTTTCCCTGCTGTTTGTACATGATGGGTTCAGTCGGTTCAGTCCAGCTATAAAAGCACCACTCCCCTTCTTTCTCCCCTGCGGCACAGGCAGGAGTTAGCAGGCCTCATATGGGAAGAGGAGGAAGAGGAGGCCTCACTGGTTCTCTTCATATCCTTAGTTTTTTCCCCCTTCTCTTCTCTGCTCCGGTCTCCTTTCCTCTCCCACTTGGCTTGTTGGTTGGTTTGCGGTAGCATTTTCAGGCCTAGCCCTGGACGCGACGTTCATTTTTCTCCTCTTAGTTTCAAACCACTAACTAACCACTGGCTCCCTGCATCCCCCCCCACTCCTCTGCATCTAAGGAATGTCTTATTCACCTCCTCTCTACGTCTCTCTTCTCTGATTCTTACAAGCTAAAGCGCACATGCGTTTGTGCCAACATCTGCAAAGATGCACACCAATATGCCCACACATGCTTTGAGCACACATGGCGTTACTTTTGCCAACAGGCGGACACAATTCGGCAACCCCACGTGAATGCACACACATACATTTTGACACACAAAAGCACCCCCCCCCCCGGACCCGTCAGTATGTGCCGACCACCTGTGAGGGTACACACACATCCATAAACCTCCCTTTCTTCTCTCCCTCTTTTCCATTATCCTCCTGAGAGCCCAGCGCTGGGGCCTTCGCTTCCAATCCAAACATAGACCAAATTCCGAAAACCCCGACTCAACACCCCCCCCGTCTCTCTCTCTCATTTTCTCCGCTCCCCCCCCCTCTTTCTTTCTTTTGGGTTTGTGTTTGGAGGAAAGAGGCAAACGAAATGCTGGCCTCAGTGAAAAAGCTCTGGCAGAGCGAGGGAGTGAGTTGTGAGGTAGAGAAAGAGAGGAAAACAGCCTTGTCTCCTCAAGGTTGGGAATTATGATTGTAAAGGGGGCTCAAGTGCCATCGCGGATGGGCGTAGGATCTTGTTCTGTGTTCAAGTGGCCTTAGATGTGGACAACAATATGATAACTGTTTATTTTTTTCTTGTGGCTACTTTGATGATGTTAAATTTTGCGTTGGTGTCAGTCTCAACAAATCTTTAGGTCTGCTAGGAAGCGTACATGAAAGATTGTTGGCTTAATGGCTGCCCCTCCCTGAGCCAGGTTAGGTCGGAGGTGTCATCCTGTTAAAAGGGAGTTTTTTCTTCCCACTGTGGCCAAGTATTCACTCATAGAGAATCGTTTAATTGTTGGGGTTTTCTCTCTATTGTTTATCTCCCTGTTATGCTTCACTAGATGAAACGTCTTGAGCCCACTGTTGTTGTGACTTGATCTGAACTGAATTTGACAAATGTGGACAAGCAAAGATTCAACACTCTTTAAAACAGTTTCCCTTTTTAAAAGTGATATACTCAAACTAATGACACAGAGTAACATTTTGTAGTAGTTTTCAAATCATAAACTGTGGAACTCTTTTGGTGGTCCACTACTTTTATTGCACATTCAAAAGCATTAAAAAATAGACCCAGAGGATCTAGATTCAGAATCAGAATGCTTTAATAATCCCTAAGAAAATTATGTCATGTTCATGTCTAGGGTCTTCTTGTTTCTTGATTCAAAGAATCCATCTGATATCCAGGGTCTTTGCTATTAAACTGCGTGACACCATCTTGGAAAGCGCAAGTGCCTTCAGAAGAAAACCTTTGTGTAAGATAAGGAGTCTGGCAAGGGATTTAAAAAGCACTCCAAACTTTTTTAATAAGTTATTCCACTGAAGGGAAAATCAAGTGGCACTGATTTCACAAGATCAAGACCAAAATGCTCCAAATGTCTCCAACAAAGCCAGGAATTTAACTTCAGGATTTGAAGGATTTGCAGTCACAATGCATGCGCCCACAATCAGATTGCACATTTGAACTGCTTGTTGCATGCCAGGAGAAAAAAATCTCCTTGCTTTTAAAAAACAAAATGAGAGCAAAAAAAAAGAAAAAGAAATTGCAGCAAAATACATGTCTACATGAGTGTAAGCTAAAGTAATTTGACTACAGCAAGAGTGGATCTCATTCAATTAGGTGTAGTGTGTTACAGTTCAGTATGTTTTTTCTAAATCTGGGACTTGGTAGCTTGCTGCATTTGATTCAAGCATGAATTCTCATATAAAATAACTGAAGATGAAGTGAAGTGAGCAAATCCTCCAATTAAGTAAAAAAAACAAAAACAAAACAAGATAGAGATGGTGAGTGTGGATTTATTTGCACTAAATAAATGAGTGGAAAAGCCCTTTTTTCCTACATGATATTGTTCCATCATCTGTTGCCATTGAGTGAAAATAATTCCATCTGAAAAGCTTACTTCATGATTATGCACTAATCTGATGGATATTTCTTCATACAAAAAAACAGAAAATCGTGAATAACAGAACATTGCTGTTATTGTGTCGTCAGTAGACTTGGCTTCAGAAGCAAGAATCGCTTACGTTAGTAGGGAAAAAAAAAATTCTTGATTGGTTGCCAAACTGACGTTTTTGGTCTCGTTTCATTGCAATTTCCTTAAGTTGCCAGATGTCACAGGTTGTGTCACACGCTTTGCCCCCTGAGTGCACACCTGTGACCCTGAAACGAGTGTATAATAAAATGTAGGAATGGAAAACACTTTTTGGAATAATCTTTTGTAATTGTCCCGTTTGGTGACGATGTGTTTTGCCTCTTGTTGGTTTGTGTACTCGCATATCAGCAACAGAAGAAAAAAACCAGCAAGCCAAATTTAATGAAATTAGTGGAGAGGTGAGGAACAGGCAAGGGTGGTGCTGACCCAGATCAGTGGCATTAAAGTTGGGATGAGAGAGACTGTTTTTATTGTTTCAGGACTAATCTCCACTTTTTAATGGACAACTTGCAGAGTTAAAATTATTACATTGTAAATCTGTATAACAGATTTGCTTTAATCTTGAAACAGTGAGAGCAATAAAGAGCTTTTAATCCCTGCCATATAGGAAAGTCAGTATCTCCGCCTTAGATGCATAGAAAAGTAGGACAGTATCACAACTGCGAGTAGTAACAGAAAGAAAAGGACCCCAGCTGCTAGTGACAGAAGATTGTCTGGACTTAGTCAAAGGCTCCTCCAAACGAAATGGTGTCACCTCCTAGGTGAAGTAGTTTTGGAAATGCCCAAATGGGAGGGAACACTGGGGAAGTCCCAGGATGTGCTGGCGAGATTATAATTGGCAGGCTCTGGAACGTATTCACCCAGAAGAACTGGAGGTGATAGTGAGGGATAGGGAAGTCTGGACATTGCTGCTTACACTGCTAGGCCTGTGATGTGACCCTGTGGCTAAACATTTATTTCTCTCCTCAAGATCTTCCTTGCCTTTCTTCATGTGGGCTGTCCTGTCTACTTCCCTGTCTAATCTCCTTGGATATAGCCGCTTTCTTTTTTAAGGTAGCACAAAAAAACCGCCCCTGTTTTGGTTTCAGATTTGGTTCCTGTCATATTCAACTGTTTTTCACAAATCCAGAGAGAAAACTGGATGAAAATGTCAGTCTGCTTGTTTCCCACAGTGTGAGAAAACCAACTTAGTAATGGATTGTTTTGTGGAATCTGGAAGGAATCTGTTGCAGTGATTTACCTATAGCTGCTTCTTCTCGGTGGAAAACCTTAAAGGTAGCCTAACCTTGACTCTCTATTGAAATGTGTACAAATGGACTGTTTTTCTCAGGTGGCATCTGGCCCAACCCCTATACTGACTGGCACTCCTACAGGACTCATAATGTCTGCTAGCATTAAAACATAATTAATTCTTCCTGCTCAACTCTCAGCTGACTTTTTTCCAGCTCATTACTCTGCTATTTGATGGAGCCTTTTTCCTTTCCCTCCCTCTTTGTTTCCCCAGCTAGAATGAGAGGAACGGTCCACAGTACAGCTGGGATTGGTTATTATTTACTGGCTTGGCACATACACAAGCACAAGCATACGAAAGCACGCATGCAGAGACTCACACACACACACACACACACACACACACACACACACACACACACACACACACACACACACACACTCAGTGGAAACAAATTGGGTGAATCTGCTCTGCACGCAGGAATGTGAGGCACATGTGTTTGTGTGTTTTACGTCTGGATGACAGAGCTGAGGGAATGAAAGAGGGAGGCTGAGAAAGAAAGAGGAAAGAAGGACAAAGAAAAAACAAAAACTGAGGGAAAGGGAAAAAAGAGAGACGGATTTCTGGGATGCAGACTGTGCTTGGCCTCGTCTGTCTCGCCTGACAAGGTTAAAAACACTTTTCTCGCTTTTCTTTCTGTCTTTCATTTCCCAACATCCCTTCCCTTTTTTCATCCTCCACTCATTCTTTTCCATCATCCTCCACTCTCTTTTTTCGTCCTCTTCTCCATCCGTGGTCTTTCTCTTTGAGGGTGGCAGTGGATGAAACGGTCAGAATGGAGGGGCCCGTGGGTGGGTGTGGGGGTTCTGTTGCATCGTTGACGGCAAGGAATTACAGAGAGGCAGAGGGGAGAAGTGAAGTCTCTGTTGATCTTGTCCTGCTGCCAAATGGTGGGATGGTGGTAGCGGGGGTGGTAGCGGGGGTGTTGCAAAGCATTATGGGTGGGGGTTCTGAACGAGGTGAAGAGACAGATGTAAGAGACAACACTAAAATATAACGAGAATGAAAAGTAAAAAGTAAATTATTTCAGATTGAATCGAAGACTGCTGCTCATAGGGTTCGATCGCAGGCTCAGAATCTGCTGGTGTTCCCCAGACGAGACAGAAGCGGGACAGAGCGTTTCAGTCTGTGGCTCCATGACTTTGGAACAGTCTCCCACTGTAATTACGTTTAGCTGACTCTGTGGACTCAGTTAAAAACCTTTTTGTCTAACCAGGCTTTTTGTTGATACCTTTACTTTTTTCTTTATCTTGTTTTTTGTGTTGTTTTTACAAAATTTCATTGTTCAATTTGAAAGGTATTTGACAGTGTGATCCCTTACATGTCAAAATGTGACTGAATTTTTGTTGTTGTTTTTTTTTAAACTTATATACATGGGTATTTTTTGTAACAAAGATTTTCTGCTAAAAAAATGATCTCACTTGATGTCAAGAGAATTCCTAAGCAACAAGTGGCAACATAACCTATTGCTGATCAACCTTAAGTCATCAAAAAAAAAGAAAAAAAGAAGAAGAATATAAATTTACATGTGGACATGGTGGGCAAGGACTTTGTGAAAATCTTCACCTGGAAGAAGGTTTTTTTTTTCCATTTTCAGATAAGATAAGATAACCTTTATTAGTCCCACACGTGGGAAATTTGTTTTGTCACAGCAGGAAGTGGACAGTGCAAAAGTTATGAAGCAAAAATTAGAATAAAATAAAATAAGAATAAATACAGTACAAATTCAGTCACTTAGAATGCAGTTTATGTGTGGACGAGTGGCCAAAATGCATTAAAAAGGCTATTAAAATACCAAAACATGCGTGGATAGGTCATAAATAAGATGATGAGCCTCAGATGATGGAATAAACACATTCGCTGTTACATTAGAATATGCTATTCTTAGATCGATGAAAAGAATTGCCCGACACACCCTTTAACAGAGTAGTGAACACACTGGAGGTGTTTTATTGCTTCCATGACTGTGAGTATTCATCATCAGAGAGTGCATGTGAACATCGATGCAGAAGTTCACATGCCAGTTTTTGTGCCTGTGCAGACTCAGAAAAAAACAGAGTACAGCATACCAGCTATGCATTGACCCTTTAGCTGGACTTCAGGGAAGTGTAACAAGAATGCCTCTTTGTGGCATTTGTGTTCATGTCCAAAACCAAGTATAATTAAACCAAAACCACCGTGAGATCAACTACCACATATCTTTTGGAAAGATGTTGCTGCCATAAAAAATTTGACTAGCATCTATTTGTCATAAAGTGCATGCTTGGGGCGCTTTGTCTGTGCTAATTACTAACTAATTAATTACAAATAATTATGAATTCGTTTTTACAACATAAGGCATAGGGTCAGACAGGCTGAGTCAGACAGGTAGATACAAACAATGATTTAATAAGTGAAACATGCTCACTTTGCCCTCATGTAGTTTAATTACTGGCAGTGATGAGCATGTTCTGAGTTAACTAAGCCATTCATCTCCCCCAATGTTTTTGATTCTGTTACCATGCATATGTTTTAATGCAGTGTGAATGAGTGCTCTGTCTGTATGATTTTCTATAAGTGGGGGCAATGATCATTTTGCCAAGTTTGTCAGCAGGCCAGTAGTTTGTCCCTACATTTACCACTGACATAAACTTTTCATAAGGACAGATAATACATAAACCATGGCCATCTATTATAGTGATTCACTTTTCTAAACTAATACACAAAACATATTAAACTCTGCATCAGTGCAACTGCTGCACATTTCAGATAACCGATGAAACAGACGTAAAAAGTAAGTAAACAGTGAGCAATTTCTGTTTCTTACACTTGCAATGAGCAAAACAATTTCAAAACACAAAACAGACGTACTATACCAGTGTGGGACTACTTTATAAAACTGAGCAACACAGGCTATTCTTTAAGCTGTAGGTAGAGGTGAAGTGTCTGTTAACTCATTCATTTAAATCCAATATTCATTCTTCTCAGAATAATGGTTCTTTCAGAGCTAATTGGCTGATTAAATGTTCATCAGTTAGTTACTTCCTTTGTCTGCTTGCTGTTTGGTGTTGAGCAAAGAATGAACTGTTGGTTTAATAAACCATTTGGTTGGTCAGGGAGGAGTACGAGTGTACAAAGGGAGTGAAAAGCGCTGTAGTGATTTGGTTTGATATGGTTAAAGTGAAATCAAATTACACCTTATACTTGCATTCATTTGACCCATTTCATTAATGTAAACACAAAGGAGTGGTTTCAGAGTGTTTCTTGAAAAGAGTTAGATTTTACAAAATGAGAAAATTCTTAACACTGAAGAATTAGAGAAGAGAAACAGACCCTCTTTAACTAAGGAGTAAGAACCGTACACTTAGTACAAACATGCTCTTAACTTCCACCAGCATGAAGTTTACTATACATGGTTATGTTCATCTTTCAGTTACGAAGGGATAAACTACAATGAGGGGGGTTTATCTTTTATTACAGCTCTGGTATATCTCACTCTTCCTCAACTGATCTTTCCATTTATAAAGCTCCTATCTGATTAACGCCCCCCCCACCCCATGTGTGCTATATGTGGGGGAGTCTTAAATAACTCTCCAGCATTTTCCTCCCGGGGCCTAGCTTCCAAAATGTTCAGCAATTTTTTATATGATAAATAGCAGGTACCCCATATTTTTTGCAATAAACACACATATTTCACTGCCTAATGTCCCTAAATGTGATTAAATGTGATTTTCAGCATTCTGGATGCTGTTTAAGAACCTGTGGATTGAGCTTGTTCCACTTTGTTTATTTCAAAGCAAATGTGACTCTTTGGTCATAGCTGCACTGGAGTCTGTTTGGGATTTAAATATAAAAAAGCAAAAACTATTGTGTATCTGTCATCTGACACAAATGAATAACTAACTTGCTATCGAATAAAAAATGCTTCCATTAGTGTTAGCTACACCACTATTGTACTTTCTACAAAAGATGAGTGTCGTGTACTTTATGGTCACAAAAGTACATATCAGTAAAAAAGTGCCTTGAACCTGCACACTTTCTAATGGTTAGCAGGGGGCGACTCCTTCGGGTGTGTTAAGAATTTTGGTTCTATGACAAAATGACCCTCTGCTCCCTTGATCAAAGTAAACATTTTGTTTAAAGATCAAGCCCTTTCCTTTCAGCCTCTCTTTATTAATGGTTGCTTGTTCACACACTGTTGGCTGCAGCTCTGCAGCTACACACACTGACAACAACCCCCATACTGCAGGACCCAGTACCATGTTTAAGTCGGCGGGGCATGATCGCGGATGCCGTGCAGGTGCGTCCGCCTTCCCTGCACTGCACTGCAAGCCCTGCCCTGCCACAGTAACCTTGTAGCTTTTTTGTTTTGTAGATTTGATTTCTTTTCACACAGAGAAAAATCAAAATGGACTCCAAGCAAAACAAAATGCATCACTACAAACCACGTAACAATGTTCAGCTCGCTTATTGTCCAGATGTGTCTGGGGTGGGAGCAACAAAAGTAAACCACTGCACAATAATTGTACCTTGGCACATCCCAGAATACCAATCATAGGTGCCCATATGGAAAAGAAATAGAAAAAACTTATAAAAGACTTGCATCAGATGTGGCCTACTTCATATAGTGAATCATATATATATGATTCACTATATGAAGTAGGCTTATATGATTTACTCATGAAAGTGGCCACTTTCATATATTGTTTTAGTAAGTATCCAAAACATACAAGTTTCATTTATATAATTTTTCAAGGGATCTTATATCTGTTTTCACTCTTGTATGCTTTTCATACAAGTTTCACACAAGACAGATACAAACTTTATAAGATTTATATATATCTTTCCATATGGGTGGCCACGGGAAGGTTTTTAGTTCAAACTTGTAATGTACACCTGGTAGTTGGTTGAGATCGTGGTCGGCCCACGTTCACACCATAAACGAACCACTCTGGAGTTAATTTGGAACCGCACCTTGCTTTCGCTCCACACCTGAGTGTGATTACCATGTTCACACCTGCACAAATGAACTGCACCGAGGGAGGAAACAAACCCGAGTTTGATTTAAGCACACCAGCAGGTGTGAAAACACCCTAAGGAACAGATTTCTAAATACAATTTGTATTAGCAATAACAGTTTACTAGAAGCACTGGAGAATCATTGCTGGTGGCATTTCAGACAGTATCAAGTGTGCAACACTGCAGCTTCCAATAAAGTTGACTCCCTGATTAATGGAGTTCTTGAATGTAAAACAAACCCTAGGCCCTAGTCATATAGGCCTACAGACTGGTCAGTGACCTCTCCTGGAAATCTTTGGTTGGTTGGAGAAAAAATATGCATTCCCCATTCATTGGTGAGTAGTTGCAAAGTAGGTGTTACACCAAAAATCCTCCTTGTGATCCATGATGTTGCAAGCGCTCGCTAACCAAGCAGTCAAAAGGATGTCTGTTTTCAATGGCTACCAACCATTTTCAGCTACTGATGACCAACATCCTCCAGCACCCACTGGCCAACCTGTTGGGGAATACCCAGTTTTCTGTAATAACCTGTGTTTGGCAGGGGGACTTGGACTAGTCTCTAAGGCTGCGTCACTGGGGCTTTAGCGATCAAGTTCACCTATTGTCAGTCAGAAACCTCTAGCAACCCCTCAGCATCTGGTTGGGGAATATATATTTTCCTCTAGCAGCTGGCGGTTGCCAGGGAGTTTCTGATCTGTCTCTTGGGCTGACTGGGGCTTTAATTCAAGGCATTAATAGGAAAAGTATTGTTTGTGTGAGTGAATCTGAGCTTGAATAAACAGCACTGTTCAACTCTCTTGGGTTTTCTAATGTGCACTTCTTGTCATGACACTTAGCTGCTGAGCCCTTTTGGAACAAATTTGTTGGTAAAGTGAGCGGCTACTTCATCCCTTTCAAAAGTCTCCCTATAGACAGCAAGAGTGAGAAGTAAGCTTATTGACGTATAGAGATGTGAGATTTGTGGTATGTTTCAAGTGAAAAAAAGACAGTCGCTGATTCCAGAGGTTACACCCGCCCACCCCCCGCTCCTCCTCCCCCTGACATTCGGCACCACTCCCTTCATAAGTGGTGTAGACGCCAGTGTCAGTATGAGAGACACTGCAGGCTCTACTGGTAGCTATTGCAGACTTGCTCAGTACAGTTGCATCACTTTGTGCTGCCGAGATGCAAGAGAGAGAGAGGGAATGCGGGCGGGTAATGCCGAGACAAATAATGGGAAAAGTGTGAGGGGAGGAAAGGGTGGGAGCCCATGTCTGACTCCCACAGTTTCTGTTTTCTCCTTGCCATTTTTCATCGCCCACTCGCTCTCAGTCTCCCCGCACTGTTGCCGTTATTCTCTCTCCTGAGGGAAGTTCACCCTCGTGAATGCTGGCATAGAGCGCGCGCCGTGAATCAGAGTTGACATCATATAAAACAACAGTGCAACTCATTCTCAAGTTGTGAACACTGACAGTAAATTTCCTTTTTGCTGCCGTGGCGGTGAAAAAAAACAAAAAACCCGCTTGATTGCAGCGGAGGTGGTTTTGTTTTTGTGACTGGAGTTTGAAATGTGATATAGTCATTAGTGTTTTGGATGATCTGCACAGTCTCTCTGGCCCTCGAAAAACATATTGTGCAACACTTGGACTTCAATGAGAAAAGAAGAACTCGTGTTTGTCCTCTTTCTTTAAAAGAAAAACAAACTTGCCTCCAAGAAGTTGTTTACCTCCAACTCACCACAGAGTGTGTGGTAAGAGGAACCCCCCGCTGCTTCCTCCATCCTTCTCGACAACCTTTCTATGTCCTTAGAAACCCTTTTTTTCTCCCTAATGCAAACCAGTTGTTTTGTTTTTTTGTCCACTGCTGTTCAAACAGGTGTCCAATTTCATTTCTCACGAGGGCACCTCGGCCTCTTTTCTTTTTGTCTCTGTATGCCTCCACGTCACAAAAACAAAGCCTCCTATCATCCTCACTGTTGCGGCGGTCTTGCATAATACCTTATAAGGACACTGAGTGGAAGATCAAAGAATATATAAACCCTAGAAATCAGGCCTGACGTTGTTCCTGGAGTGATGGACTGGCTTAAATCTCTTTCTCTGTCTGCTGCCTTGTTGAAACTGATTCCTCCTCATCCTGACAGCTAGTTTCCCACACGTGGATCAAGCATAGGTCTAGAGTAAAACATCAAAAAAACAATCATTGAATACCTACACTGAAAAAGGTTTTTACTTCAAGACTCTGAAGTCCATGCCTGATCTTGCTGAGAATTTCCAAAGCTTTACAGTCTATCTTCTCAGTTATTAACACTGTCTTTTCAAGTCATTGTATCTTGTTCGATTTGGAAGGACAGAACGGGAATAAAAACAAGTCGTGAAACTGGGGAGAAATAAAAGAAGGGAACTCAAAAATGCACTGGAGAAGAAAAAGTAGGAGAAAAGAAAAAAGGAGTGGGAGGTACAGAGAACAGGAGAGGTATGCTCCGCTGGAGGACTGGGAGAGGAAAACCGCAGAAAGGAGTGAGAGGGAGGGAAGTAAAGCGAGCGCACGAGAGAGAGAGACAGGGGAGGAAAAAGAAAAAAATAAGAGAGAGGGAGAGGCCACATCGGGGCACTGTGGAAGCAAATGTTTCCTGTGAGAGGAGGACAAACTCTCATGTGTGGGTGTGTTACACCTGAGGGGAGGGGATAAACTGTGTGAGCATATGTGTGTGTGTCTGCTTTGCTTCATATATAATAGCTTCAAAAAAATCGAACTGTCAAAGTGGGATTTGGATGAGTCTAATAACGATTTCTCGTGCTGAGAATACACACAGCATCAGCAATCCAGTCTGAGTGTAAACCAGTATGTATTTCCATGCAACAAATGTGTAAGCACATGTACTTTGTGTGTATGTGTGTGTGTGTTTGTTGGCTTGCCTCCCTTGTAAGAATTATAGGGTTCTGACAGGCATATCTAACCACTGTGTGAGGACACTCCTGACTTATAAGGTGTTTTGGATTTCAAACTAAAAGAAAAATGGGTTTAATGTAGGTTGGTTTTAAGCATAACTTTGTTGGTTGAAGGTTTGAGGTAGAGTGGTGCCATCTCTCAGTGAGGGACAGTATGGAAAGACCATCTCTGAGTGAAAAGTGCTGCTCCTTACACGTGTTTACAGTATGTACTATACTGTATAGGACAGTGAGTGCATGCACTAGTGCACAAGTATGTACATATGCTTGACTGTAAGTCTGCAAATAGTCAAACTATGTGTTTTTGTAGGCAGTGGACGATCCATAAGTGGATCTGGGCGTGCTGCCCAAACGCAGGTCACTGAGGGGAAAAAAGGGGGTGGACCCATTGGGAGGTTGGGGGCTCATGTGTGGTTATGAGCCATACACATGTCTACTGGTGTGACCCTATTCTGCATGCGTGCCTGGATACATATGGTCCTGAGTGTGCGTGCTGTTACAGTACCTCCAAATAGCTGCGTGCGTGTGAGAGAGAGAAGTCAACGAGGTTGCTGTGGAATGTGAAACTTAGTGTGGTGAGGTAGCTGGCAAGCCGACAGGAGGACCTAAACACTGACTTCATTGTGGTTTAGCCTCTGCCTTATATTATGTCGGGGGATTGTGTCGGTGATTGTGGAAGAATTTGCGGCGACAGCAAGTTTAGAAGTTAAGGAGGTGTACATGTAGCTGGAAAGTTGCCGGTTTTAATCCAGCCGGTGAAAGTAAATTAAGAATGCTCTTGCTGCCAGCTATCATTAAAGAGTCATATGGTGAGACACACCATGGAGCTTTTGCAGTTGTGTCACAAAATGCACTTACAACCCACGTCTGGCGCCAGTTAGGAGTTCCATTGGAGGCAAACACTGACTAAATGCAGTTTAAATACTGTTGTCTTTGAAACGGATACCTGCAAACATTTCTGCACTGTGGGTGTAAGATTTTAAGTGAACTCTGCAAAGTAGAAATGTTTTCAAACTGTCTTTTTTGTAGGATGGGGAAATATTTTTATTTTGCCATTGTCTTGTCTGTATGCTAGGGTTGCAATTAAACGCAAGGGCTAGCAGTTAAGCCTGGTTCTGTCTTTTTTTTTTCTTTTTTCTTTTTTAAAGTAAACTTGCAATTAACAAGATATATATCAAAGTTTTGAATGGGGAAACACCTGGCAACTTGATGCACTATGGGAAGAAGGCAAGCTGGTGGAGGCAGTGTGTTGCTACAAGCAATGTTCTGCTGGTAAACCTTGGGTCCAGCCATCCATGTAGATGTTATGTTGACACGTACCACCTACTTAAGCATTACAGACCATGTACACACTTTCATGGAAATGGTATTCCCTGATGACTGTAGCCTCTTTCAGCAGGATAATGCAGGAGCAAAGACAGTTCAGGAATGATTTTAGGAGCACAACAATGAGTCTAAGGTTTTGACTTGGTCTCCAAATTCCCCAGATCTCAATTAAATCAAGCATCATTGGGATATGCTGGACGAGCAAGTCTGAGCTGTGAAGGCCCCACCTTGCAATTTACAGGACTTAAAGTATATGTTGCTAACATCTTGGTGTCACATACCACAGCACACCTTCAGAGGTCTAGTGGAGTCCATGACTCGATGGGTCAGGAGCAAAAGGGGACCAACACAATATTAGGCAGGTGGTCATAATGCTAAGACTGTTTAGTGTATATCTATGTTATAGTTATGTATGTATAACATAGAGTAGATATCTTGACTTAAACCTCTGACTAGTGACAATGCTTTAACAACTAGTCAAAACTGGATTTTTGATGTCTCTAATGTCTGACTGGCAAATAAATGCCAAACGACCTGCTCCAGCTTCCTCTTAATATAAAAGAAATCTGTCACTGTAGATAAACTATATAATACCAAATGTAATTCAACATTAGATGAGCTTTTTTTGACATCGCGTAGACACCCCCACTGACACGGAGTGAATAACAGCTGTGGAATTCTCAGGTGCAAAAATGTCGTGTATTGCGTTGACTTTCCCGGCAGCTGTCAAGCATTTCACTGCGGGTTTGGTCCAAGAGTTTCCCCTCTTTGGTTTTCTGCTGGGAGATTTTTTTTCTTGCAGCACATATCTGGGTCTTGAGTCATTTAGTCTAACAAGAACCCATGAGTTTAGTCATTGGCTGGGATAACTTTTGTCGCATGCTTCACCCAGAGTATCATACCATCAGAAGTGGAAAACTACTGAAAAGTCTAGTTTAGGCCCCCGAGTGTTCACCACAGAAATGCAGAGGATCAAAGCAACAGGCCCACATCATTATGAATTTCAGAGATTTTCCCCCAGGAACTGAGCTACAACTAAAATTGACAACAAAGGACTAAACCCTGCTATTTTCAAATTGCCTTATTACAGAATACATGGCCTAGAACAACTAACATTTGTAGGTAGTATGTTAATTAACAAGTATTCACAATTTAGTGAAGTGTCATCCAGACTAACTGTTACTATTACTTCAGTTTGTGGGATTTTAAGTAGTTTTTTGTAACAGTTTTGTGACTATCATTTTAGAATTTATTTGGGATTATTGCAGAATTATTTCTCATTGCATCTGGAAGTCTAAATGTGGATGCTTTACTATCTTCATGTGTTTGTGTTGAAAAAGAGGAGAGGAATATTGTTATCCAAATTCTAAGTGGGGAATGATAGCTGATGATACACCAGCGGATATCCCATGAAGAAAGATGTGTAACTCTGTACTACTTGTGTGAATGTTGAATCTCGAGAGCCTAAGAACCTGGATCAAGAAAAACTGATGATTTTAGTCATACAACTCACTTTATTGAGTGAATTAATTGAATTAATCGTATCTTTTAACTCATCTGTAGCTGTAAGATGTGCAAAATGCTTTTTTGTTTAATAACCTGTTATAGATGTACATACAGTCGTCCGTTAGCACGGTGGTGTGAAAGAAATGTCTCCCTGTGTGTAAATGAGATTGTTTTGATTTGTGGGTCCCAGGTATTTCTTTCCCAGATGAGTCAGAGTCATTTCAGAGTGTGGGGAGTTGTGGTTAGCACCACCAACAGACTCAGTATCCCTGAGTGTGAGAGAGAGAAAAGGGAAAAGAAATGTACCATTTACTGTACAGATTTATTCCAGGAGGTTATTAAAAATAAATAAATTAGTAAGCGAGTCCATGAATAAATTTGCTTTCATTGCTCTTTATTGAAATAAACACACTTTGTTTGTTAACTTGTTTGTCTGTTGCTAGGTGGGCAACGATAATCAGCGGCTATGTTGTCTGTGGATGAGCCACTGGACTTGAAGCTTCCCTCAGGTCGCACAGACGGTCCAGGGATACTGGGAAAGAGGAGTTACCCGTCCTCTATTTGTGCCCACATCAGCACCAAACGACTGCGGCTACAGTGCACAACTTTTCCATCGCCTCCCTCTTCTCCAGGTACGAGTTAACCTGGTAAACATCTAGCAGTTTTAGCATCACTGAAATAAATTCTCCATCATTTCTACTCTCCTAAATACACACATGACATGACTTTGATATTGTCATGGCGCAGTAATTACGTTTATCACTGTGGTAATGCAATAGCGTAATAGGTTGATTCTCTGTCCTCACTTTCCTGGTAACCTATTATTGCAAACCCAGTGAACAGTAGCTCATTTGTGGCCTCGAGAAGATTGTCCCCATTTTTGTCAGTGCAGCTCATAACAAGAGGAGTGTGACACTGATATGAAGTGACCTAAAAAATACAGCACCTCTGTGACATTCACAAACACAATGGACTTTGTATCTTCATTCTTGTGTTAGCTTTTGTGCTCAGCATTACTGCATTGTGTGCTTCCGTCTGTGTTTAACACAGAAACACTGCTGTTGCTATTGATTAAAGGACCCATGGGCAGAAAATAGAAACTGAGATTACAACAAATTCAGTAGGTTGATTTGCAAATATAGTCTCAGGAAGGTTTCTGGAGAGCTGGACAGGTAGGACGGGCTGAGAGTAGAGGGTGCAGACAGAGGGCTGAAGCTGGGGTGAGTGGTGAACCTGGGACAGAGAGAAGAGAGTTTGAGCTTCACACAAGGAAAAACTTAAGTCCCCTCACCATATAAAGAGGACCTAATCCATCATTCACAATGGATGGCGTGACTGAACCATTGAACAATGCCAGGGTCATCCCTTCCATGTTTATGGTAGATCTTGTTATTAAAGGTCTCATTCACCCAATCATGCACACATCCATACCCAAGTGCCTTGTCTAACATTTGCACATACACTCAGACTCTGAAGGATGGATTGGGGGCAACTTGAGTTTCAGTATCCTGCCCAATGATGACTTCACAAGCAGTCTGGGGTAGCCTGGGAATTGATCCACCAACCTTCAAACTGATAAATGGCTTGCTTTAACTACTGATGACAAACAAAGGGCCAGTAGCTATTTTGTCTCCAGTATGGATGAAGCACCATGCACTTACATTAATGAGTTCTGTGTGATTGTTTCAGATAGCTGCGATAATAACAAAATGAAATGGCCTGGGAGTCACTTTGTGCAATTTTTTATGCGACTTTCTTCTTGTTTTGAAAAGTGCCTCATGATTTATTTATTACTTTTATTGTGATTGTTATAAAATCTAAGAAGAAGAAAGAACAAAATAAGTCAGAGGATTTTAGAAATGTTCTACATGCCTCAATGAAATTGAAAAGGTATAGATATATTTAAAATATTTTGAAAAATATTTAAAAAGAGTGAGCAGGGGTGTTGCTAAGACCGTGGCATTACCTGCAAACAATAACGCGTTAGTAAAATTACAGGGACATTTTGTGAAATGAACCTCAGTAAAGCAAGAAATCAATGAATCATGATACTGCGATGGATGTAATAAGGATCCTGCTTTATCTCTAATCTCTAATCTAGATTCCCTGTCTTCCTCTCAAGAACGACCTGGGTCCTGCTTCACCCCTCCAGCCATGGACCTCAGCCTGTCCCCCTCCTTGCGCCATGCCTCTTCTCTCTCCCCATCCCCTTCCTCGCCATCCTCCCTCTCTCCATCCTCTCCCATGGAGTCCCCTCAGAGCAGCAGCAGCCCTCAGCCACACCTCTTCTCTCGGGTGAGTCCATGTGTTTGCTGGAGTACACTAATGCTACCGCTCCTTGCGTTGATGCACTTCGCAATTAGTGTGCAAACACGAAAGTTGTGTTTTGCTTGTTTCATCAGTTGACTTGGTAATGACTTCAATTTCAGAGAGGATATGGGGATTAAAAAGATTTGAATTGAGTGGCTGGGTGCAGTATACTTAGCATGCAAAGCATCAGACCAAATCAATACCTTGTATTAAGAATGCATCTGGCCCATTTTTATAACAGCAATTTGTGAGCAGTGTATCAAGCTTGAAAAATGATTGTTGTCAAAAACTGCATGTGAATTTGCGAGTCTAGATGGCGCTTGCAAGGATTGTGTGGATAGCATTTTAGTTGGTGTAAAAATTAATGGGAGAAAAAATTACATCTCATATTATAAATCACTGCTTCCATGTTGCACATTTGTATTGCCAAACCTCTGCTTCGAATTTTGTTGACTTTGTTGATCTTGATTTGAGATATAGAAAATCCTGCTCCTCACATACACAAGGTCTTAAATAATCAGGCCCCATCTTATCTTAATGACCTTGTAGTACCATATCACCCTATTAGAGCACTTCGCTCTCGCACTGCAGGCTTACTTGTTGTTCCCAGAGTATCTAAAAGTAGAATGGGAGGCAGAGCCTTCAGTTTTCAGGTCCCTCTTCTGTGGAACCAGCTTCCAGTTTGGATTCGGGAAACAGACACTATCTCTACTTTTAAGATTAAGCATAAAAATTTCCTTAGCATATAGTTAGGGCTGGATCAGGTGACCTGAATCCTCCCTTGGTTATGCTGCAATAGGTGTAGACTGCTGGGGGATTTGCATGATGCATTGAGTATTTCTTCTTCAGCCACCTTTGTCACTCACTATGTTAATAGACCTCTCTGCATTGAATCACACTTGTTATAAATCTCTGGCTCCCTTTCACAGCATGTCTTTTGTCCTGTGTTATTTTGCTCACTCCAACCAGTCGCAGCAGATGGTCGCTCCTCCCTGAGCCTGGTTCTGCTGACGGTTTCTTCCTGTTAAAAGTGGAAAGTTTTTCCTTTCCACTGTTGCCAAAATGCTTGCTCATAGAGAGTCATGTGATTGTTTAAGATCTCAGATAAGCAGAAGTGAGGCCTAGGAAAGGGTAATCATTTCCGTGTGTCAGCACACTGGTCGGATTAAAATGCACATGCCCCTGAATTGATGTCTTAAAAGTATCAAAATGGATGAGATATAAAAAAAGATCACCAACTGTGAAGCTGTTGTGAATGTGAATATAATTTCTTTTGTACAGAGATGTAGTTGTTACAGCTGCATTTTGGCATTTTAAAATGGGAGTGGAACCCAAGAGGACATTAATAGAACAGCGGTTTTTGGGACTACTAGCACCTGTACAGCTCACAAATGAATATTTTACAAGCTAACTGGCTGCTGGCTGTAGTGTTACCTTTACAGTACACATGTGAGTCACATCTGTCTCTCAGCATGAACACATATGAGCATGTTTCTAAAAATGTCAAACAGTTCCTTTAATGTTTGTCCAGCTTTTGAAATACCCAGGAATGTTACATTCCCTTAACCTGAGTGGGGATCATTACAAACACGTGGCCGGTGTGTGCTGCACTCATTTTAAAGAGGATTGCAAGAATAAAAAGAATAATAAAAATGTTTTACAAGCACACACTCCAGGGAAAACCTTTCCAGGTACGTGTATGTATTCGTGTAATCACTTAATCTTGTGAACAGGCATGAGCACAATCTTAGAATTCTCAAACCGGTGACCGATCGTGGCTGAATGCGCTCCATTTTTCTTCAGCAGGACTGAATAGAAAAGTGATCCAGGGAGTGAATCTAATTTGCCGGTGCAGCATCTGCACACAACACACAGCAACGCAGTGATTCTGTCTAAATCAAATTTTAGCCGTGCTTTAATGGTGAAAACATCAAACACACAGCTCCTTTACTTACGGCACAAAATCTCCATTCTTGGACCAGATTAATCATTTAGCAGAGAAAGTCATCATTTTTACATTATCAAGCCATTTTTCATTGTCATCATTGGCTTTGCTGAAGTGTATTCTAATTATAAATCAAAAAACAAATGCAGACCTTCAATCCCCATTTAATAAACATACATGTCATGGATGCAAAAGCTCTTAAATCATACTTTAACACACTTGAAGTAAACACGATCAGAAGGAGTACATTATCATTTCACAACCTTTCTCCATTTCCTCTGATAGTTGTATCTTTCATCAAGCTCAAAGCGGCAGGCTTTAGTATTAGGTCTGCTTCTTTCTTCATCATTAACGGTGAAGTAAATTAATTATTTTTCTTTTCTTGTGAATAGCTAACGAACATCTTGCCTTTGTTGCCACTAAATTATCTTGCTCTGACCTCTCTCTGTCCTCCTCTGCTTTAGGAATCACCTTTTCACCGAGGTGTGGAACCTGGTGCTTCACCACAGGGCTATCCATTTTATCTCCCAGTTAGAAGTCCACCAAGAAGCTACAGCTTTCCCTCTTCCATGTTCATCAGTCAGACTAGAGAGAAGCCGGTTTCTCCAGAACCCTCCGTGGATGCTCAGTTGGCCTGCCGTTGGATGAAGGTACGTGTAATTAAATTTTATAGGTTTAGTTATACTTATATATTAGTTATATGTTTATTGCATGCATTTTAGCAGAAGCTTGAGTCATATTATTTTGGCAGATAATATTATTAATCATGTGTCGCGCTTCAAACCCTACACTTAATAGCAGGCACAAGCAGTTTCTTCAATGAGGGTGAAAAAGAGCCTGCAAACATTACTCTGACCACTAAGTCGCGCTGCAAACAAAATATATAAAGCTGAGAGTTACAGCAAAAGAGGTCAGTGGGGATAAATGCTATCAGAGGTTACAGTATAAAAAATGAGTGTGGTGTGCGGTGTGATCTAGCAATAACAAATTAACCAGTTTGGTGTGAAAAGTGATTTACTTTTTCATCTGTTTATATAATTTTAAATAGATAAACTTTGTGTTTTTAAAAAAATATAGTTGGGTGTATTAAAAGGTCAAAATCAACCATTTCCTATATTATATTCTGGTATTTTAAGAACTAAAGGATAAATAATTATGTTTGAGCATTATAAAAAATGAATGAAAAACAATGAAGTACCTTGATTAGGTAAACTGTACAAAACGTAACTCATCTATCAGAACAACAGATGCTATGATTAATGGACATGCTCTTCAGTACGTCACACTTAAATTTATTACATACAGCAACTACAGATCATCACGTCAGGCTAATAATAGCCAGAGTCTCCCTTTTTGGTATTAGCAGCAGTGTTCCTCAGAGTGTTTTCACCTCATGAGCTTCTATGAGTGCGTTATTCTGGCATAATGTTTCAAGGAAATCCACAAAATTGGATGATCTCATTTTTATAGCTCTCTTACACTCCAAGCCACAGTTACCCATTAATACTCACATTCATACCGCACACAGAGCCATCAAAGTCACAGAAATGTATAATTGTGTACTTGAGACAAAAATTAAGACTAAGTTTGAAGATGGGATGAACCATAAATATGAAGCAAAGAAGAATAATTTTTTTGTGATGATCAGGTTGCACACTTTAAGTTTGTGTCACACATTCATGGGGTTTGTGACTGTTGTGAATCCACAGGAAAAAAACTTTTAAAGATTTTAGAGTTACCCATCTATAACAGTATGTTTTTATGATGGCTTTATCCGAGCTATGAAATGATCTTTTTATACTTACACATACTTATTACCTGTCATTTAAACTGCAGTTGACTCAGCCAAGGAGGTTATGTTTTTGATAGTGTTTGCTTACGTGCCTGTATCATGTTATTATAGTTTGCATCCAAACACATGTCACATTTGACCTCTGACCTCACTTTAAATTTTGCATCTGCCTTTCCTTCAAGTAGACCCCAGAATGTAACAAGCTGCCTATTTAGTTAGAAAGATACTCTCGTATAATATTATATAATAAGCTCAAGTTTATGTCCAGTTATTTACAAATCAATGCCTATTATCCACGACCTACTCCTACATTATATTAATTTAATCAGACAAACATCTGTCATGCTACCTGATTTTTAGTGCAATAGAAACTTTTTAAAATAAATCTTTAAAATATACAAATTTATAGAAAATACTATTGCTGTGAAGAAGGACCACAAGTGGACACACTGTATGGGTTTATTTTCCTTTTATTGCCATCACACACACTACTGACAGTCTCTTTGTCTTTTTTTCCCGGATTGGCACCCACGCGAGCAGCTTCCAGACATACTCTGACACACCTCCCCATTCTCTGCTCCGGCTTCACTAAAAATCACACAGGAAAAGAGAGAGAGCTCATTAACTATAACACCACACACGTGTCCCACCAACCTCCCTGGCACTGCCCCTTGAGCTCACTGCACCACCCCTCCCCTGCAGCTGAGCCAAGGACCACACCTCTGCCACAATCGCCTATTGGTTTGTTTTGTCTAGGATGATTCTGCTTTTTAATTTTATTTTTTAATTTACATTGAATTTACAGATATAAAATCCATATCCTGGGACAATGCTGAAAATTCTAGAGACAGAGGCTTATTTTCTCTTTAATCCTTTGAATCAGAATCAGAATGCTTTATTAATCCCTAAGGAAATTGTGTGGGTTACAGTTGCTCCAAGACAGTAACAGTAAAAGACGAAACTATTTAAATAATACAATATGTTACAGAGTTTACAAATTTAAGAAATAGTACCTACTGTACTGAACTGTGGAACTGTAGATACTTTGACAAAGGTTGCTTTTAATGGTATACTTTAATGGTATACTGTTCAAACATTTTCAATTAAAAAGAAACAGTGACATAAGAAGAAAAAAACATCAAGTGTTTGTGTGAAATTTTCCTAAAAAGGTCACAATCAGGTTTCTTATCAGCCATCTGCTTCATTCCCTCTTTTGCCCTCCAGTGCCACCTGCTGTTCGATTCGCTGCAGGACCTGGTGGATCACATCAACGACTTCCATGTCAAGCCTGAAAAGGATTCTGGATACTGCTGCCAATGGGAAGGCTGTGCTCGAAATGGGAGGGGCTTCAATGCAAGGTATTCTGTGGCTTTATTCCATTGTCGTGAGGACGACACAAAGCATATTTCTCATAAAAATTATACCAGTCTCTAAGTAACGTGTGAAAAGCAATGTAATTTCCTAAGTAATGCCTTAAGACAGTGGTCCCCAACCCCTGGGCCATGGACCGGTACCCATCTGTGAGTCGCTTGGTACCGGGCCGCGACAGTTGAGGCTTGGGTGTGAAATTTATGGTTCTCAGGGTTTTTATTGGTTTTTAGCGTTATTTTAATTTTTATCATTTTTATCATTAACTCGGTTTCCCTGGGTCTTTTCCCGTATATTATGAATAAATCTTCTTTTTTTGGTACCAGTACTGATTTTATTTAGTTGTATTTATCCGCGACACATTAAGGCCGGTCTGTGAAAATATTGTTGGACATAAACCGGTCCGTCATGCAAAAAAGGTTGGGGACCGCTGCCTTAAGAAACAAAGAAACGAAAACATGCTAGCAATAGTAGCTTTGAATCCAGTGTGACAGGTCATCAGAGTGAGTCATGATCTTTTCAATATAATGTAAGCATCATATGTCAGGCTTCCAAGATAAGACACATTTGAATATCAGCAGCCACATCCTAGGTAAAAATGCTGAAAACAATAAAAACGGCACATCTTGATTGTAAATGTGTTTTATTTGTTATTATTTTTAGGTATAAAATGCTGATTCATATCCGCACACACACCAATGAGAAGCCACACCATTGTCCCACCTGTAACAAGAGCTTCTCACGTCTGGAGAACCTGAAGATACACACTCGCTCGCACACAGGTGAGTTCAGTCCCATCAAAACCAGCAATGACTTGAACCAGTCATTCTCAAACTGTGGTATGCATACCACTGGTGGTACGTGGGCTCCCTCTAGTGGTACGCAGGAAGTTTCCAAAAATATTTTAAGACTAAATAATATAGCATGTTCTGACTGAGTGATTTCTGAAAAAATAAAACGTACAACTCTGCTATTACTTCTGTCATAAATGAAGACAGAAAACTAAACAGAAGTTATGTTTGTAGAGTTACTAAAGTTGGGCTAGCTGGTATGTAATGATGTGCTATCTGGTTAGCATAACATAAACACAGTGAAACTGGAGGATGAATGCTAACTTTTTTCCACTCGATAAAAGTTAAAGTGAGGGTTCCCGATGGTTAGGGACAAATGCAATCGTATGGCAGGATGCTGTAAACGGACCAAACTTCAGTCAGGAGAACAACTGCAATATGAGGTTAGTCATTAATATACTGCTGCTAGCTGGGATGTAGTTACATCGTGAGGTTCTAAAAACTGAATTTTAAAATGAACAGTGGTAATAAACACCGAGAGAGGCTGACAGTGATCACAGACTGTTTTAAAGCATTAAAACATGTTAAAAACACAACAGCCTTAATAAACGCAGAGTAGTTTGGACCCAGGAGCAGGGTTCATATGTCATCACTTAAGACCGGACATCCCACCTGCGGTGAATGTTTAATGCAGTACAGTTGTTATTATTATCACTTGTCACATCCTGTTTATGAGAGTTAAAATAAATAACATTCATATAAGAAATAAAATTGTGTCATGTGAACTGTAATTGGTGTTAAATAGGCCTATACTACTGTACTTTAATGTTGGTCATAAGGGTGGTACTTCAAGAGCCATATATTTTATGAGGTGGTACTCATTGTGAAAAGTTTGAGAACCACTGCAAGCTGAGCTTTTAGCTTCACTTCACTTTTATTTTTTTTTCTGGTCTCTTCCACCGCAGGCTGAAAATGTCTGTAACTGAATTAGCTGTTTGCTGCCGAGCATAGAAAGCTTTATGGATTTTGGAAACTTTCTTTCACATTCTTAGACATCACTTTATAAAAACACTTCTATCAACTATCTGCCATCTTCTCCATGGACATGCTTTCCAGAGACCTTTCAAGTACGTGCTTTGAAATTACGTCACCTGTTTCAATAGATTTCCAAAATTTGTTAAATTTTAGCCACAATATCCAACCACAAAACAAGTGGCTTTTCCTTGTAGCTCAGACCTGTTTTACCTGCTGTAGTTTTAGCCAGTGCCAGGAAAAACGTTTTCTTGTAAAAACCTTCTTATTAGGAAATATTAGTGGTTGCTGACTGCTTTCCTTCAGTTCTGTTTTTTTTAGTAGAGGTGAGCCCTCAAACTCAAGGCGATTATACATAACTCCAGTACTGTTGGTGTGCCATGATCTCCAACCACTGTTTTGTAACTGCAGTATAAGGGACAGAGTTGTCTGTCCAGCCAAAAGCCCAAATCTGATTTTTAATTAAATAGAGGTCAGTTCAAGACTGTGACCAATTCACATGGGAAACAAAAAATTTGTTCCCATTTAAAAATATTGTGAAAAACCCAGATGTCTGTGCAGGTTTTCATCATCCAGGTCATAGTAGTCTTAAGACCTTGACTGATGGTATCATAACCCACCACTGTTTAGTGATGGTCATTCAAATTACAATTTCATTGTTCAAGCACAATATGGACTCTTTAAACCCCTCCATAATTTCCTTAGGGATTAATAAAGTATTCTTAGTCTGAATCTCTTCAAACCATTTAAAACTCTTAAACAGGAACTATAATGCACACACACACCTGGCCTCAAGTTCACATGAAGGGTGTGGCAAGGCCTCATTAGTGGTTTCACCCTTAAATGACCCACAGCTTTTTTCACACCTTGGCTCATGTGATCACTCACATGATCAGCAGTGGTTCAACTCCTATCAGCTCCAAAGGGGATAACCCCCACCAGGGTTTAAATACCTGGGATTTCCCACCTTGTATTTATAGAACTGAAAAAGTCTCTTGGATGAGAGTTGAAACATCTTTATAAACTTATTGTTACATTCTTTTTTTCAAGCTCTTAAGACTGAAGAATGACCCCCCTAAAAGCCAAAGCAAAAACAGATCTGAACAATAGATCGTACTTGCTTTTTACTACTCACAGGTTGTCAAAGTGAGCCTTCAGACAGTCATTTGAATAAGTTTCGCATTACTATGGGAATGTAATGTTTGGTTTAATTTCATCCCATTGATTTAACAGTAAGCATATGTTTAATTTTTCATACATTACGATCTTGATTAGCAATCAGAGTTTGTAAGAGAACTGTTCAAAATGTTCATGTTGCTGAAAACATGAGAAACGGCTCCCTTCAACAAACATCCTACTGCTATCTCTATTGGCTGGGTACACACTTGCAAAAGAGATTGCAAATTTACACTATTTAACTTGCTTAAATAAACACACACACACACACACACACACACACACACACACACACACACACACACACACACACACACACACACACACACCTCTTAAAATACTACTCTAATAATGTAAAGAAGGAGCAAAATAACCTTTTGAAAAAAAAGGAAAAAAGAAAAAAAGTCTCAGGGAGGCTCTTACAAAAGGTGACATCATGGGATTTGACCATTAAAAATAAAGTATTTTGTATCTTTTGTTCTTATTTTTTTTTATTTTGTTCTTTTAAAAAGTGTCACACCAGAATAACACTTTCTTCTTTGTTCCTTTCCCTGTAAAGCAATGACACACCATGAATCTTAAGAGTTAGAAACAAACTGACAACATCCTTCTCTGGCATTGTTTTCATTTCTTCATTTCTGTTCCCTCCATTTCTCCTTTCCTTTGTCCTTCTGTCTCTGACTCATATTTGTTTGTTTCTCTTTTCTTCCAGGGGAAAAGCCCTACATCTGCCCCTATGAAGGCTGCAGCAAGCGCTACTCCAACTCTAGTGACCGCTTCAAGCACACTCGCACCCACTACGTGGACAAGCCTTACTACTGCAAGATGGCAGGCTGCCTGAAGCGCTACACAGACCCCAGCTCCCTACGCAAGCACATCAAGGCTCACGGGCACTTTGTTGCCCAGGAGCCAGGAAGTTCAAGCAGGTCAGGGACAGGGCTGGGCCTTCCTACCCACCAGAGTGCCACTGAACAGCCCTCTGTAGGCGGGGCTCCTGTCATCATCCCTGGGGCTGCTGCAGCCCTTCTTGGGGGCCTTGGGACCTCCTTGCCACTCTCTGCTTTCTGCCATGCCAGAGCTCTAGGCCACCACCGGGCACCGCTCTTTTCCATGGGTGGAGGAGGAGGAAGCATGGGATCGCTCAGCCTTTCAGACTCCCCACTGTTGCGCTTTGGACTTTCAGCTGCGTCTATGTTTGGGTTGGGGGCTTTGGGAGGTCTGGGGCAGGTGGCAAGAAGGGAGCCAGAGGACGGGGAGGAATCAGAGGAAGGAGAGGACGGGGAAGTGCTGAACCTCTCTGCAGGCGTTGGGGTGAGACGAAGTGACGCTTTGTCCTGGGTGGTGGTTCCATCAAGGGCGCTACTCCTCAAACCAGCTGTTGTTAGTTAAGATGAACTGTCAGCAACTCAGAGAACCAGAGAGTTTGTGTTTTTCCAGCCTGCCATCATCATTATCACCATGTCTCATACTAACATTTTATCAGAAATCACTGGCATCTCACAGGGCTAGGGTGCAAGATGTTCTTTGGTTTTGGTGTTAAAGTGTATTAGTGTAATAGTTTAAAAAAGGTACATAACATGTGAGACTTGCTCTAGATACCTTGGTGCCACATTAAGATACACTGAAGTGTCTTTATGTTGGAATATCATGGAAAATCCAGATAATTCTGTCTACAGTCCCTCAGTGTATGCCTCCATCACTTCCCTTTGGTGATATATTGTTGCTCTAACAGGACCTTTACTTCCTCATTTGTGTTGTATTAAGGAGTTAAACCAAAGGTGTAGATCTCTGTGAAGCTGGTGGCTCATGACAACACTACACTAGTATTTAATGCCCTGGGATGAAAACTTATTGGTTTTACTAACATAATGCAGTGCATATGACTGTGGAAAGCTTTTGCGGGTGTATAAGGTTATAAAAATCACTTCCACATTTAGAGCCATGCAACAGTTCACCCATTCCAACCAATAATAACTAAAGACAGACTTGAGTACAGTGGTCTTGTAATGAGCAAAACTCCAGCAGGGCCTTTTTGTACTGCATTACAGTTAGTTTTTACACCATACATGCATTTAGCTGTCTTAACTTTGAAAAGGTCAGTTCACCCATATTGCAAAGAAAAGAAAGAAACCCAAATCCTTAATTGTAGCATGCAGATCCACTTTATTTTTTTTTTTTTTTACATTGACCTGAGATACCTATTGAGTATCTCTACAACTCTAGTTGTTATCTGGGTATTGTTAAATCATCAGTGTAAACAGTTTCTGCTGTTGAAATACTTTGTAATTAGACTCCTAAGGATAGCAATGTTGTTTGGATAATCTCTTCAACCGCTATAGCTGTTTGTAGGTATTAGTAGGCTTGATAAAAAGTCTCGGGCATTTTGAGTTTGTTTGCTTTCACTGGTCTCTGGTTTTAAAAACCCAGATGATGACTAAGAGAACCAAAGGTCAAAAAGTAAGTCCATATAGTAGTGACTCATACAGTAATGACAAGGGAAACCTTGTGGTTGCCCGGCCATCAAGTATACCCACCTTCATAGTCTGTTTTACTCTAAATTAAAATTAAGTTTACCAAGTTAATATCATGGTGAGACTTGAAACTGGGGCCTGAGATCATAAACCCACTAGTAAATGTTTACTCCAAAGAGAAACAAAACTGCATCGCTGCACAGCTAAATAACAGAAGTTAGGGAATATGTGTAATCTGGGTGACCTGAACCTTCATAAACCCATCTTTTTATTTTCATCTACATCTTGATTTCCTAAAGGATTTTTCAGCAGCCAAGATCGTGGATTAAATTTATGAAACATGCTAAGGAAAAACAGCTGGCACCCTGACATTGTGTAGTTTTAAAGCTCGACAACCCCCACAGAGTGCTTCCATCGACTCAGATTGTTTCCTCAACAATAAAGCTGTGAGGAAACAAGGATGTGGGGAGCAATAGGAAGTACAGTCCACACGCCAAAACACACAACTGTGTAATATTAAAACATACAATGTAGAGCTACCCTTGATACATTTGATTTTATTTGAGCAAAGGTGTTTACACAATGTTTCTGCATATGAAGAGGTAATTATGTGTTTATGGAAAAGATTTTGCACAGCAGTCTACTTATAGATTGTACTTAAGTCAGTTTGAAATCAAAAGCTTTGACTCAGTCTGATCATGTAAAGGTTTCTGTGGTTTCAGTTTGGTACACCAGTTGCTACGTGCAATATGTACTCCTGGTATATCCCCTCACCTGCTTAATTTCCAAGCCAAAAGCAAACAGAATAATTGCCTTGCCTCCAACCCCCAAGAAACACTAAATCACGAGAGGTCTCACGCTACACAGGACAATGTCAGCAATTATCTCACTAATTTGCACATAGAAAAGTGCTCAGTGTTGCTCTCATCTCCACTGCTGTTTATTTTAGCTAACAGTAAAACCTTGACTCAGACTTAGAACACAATGACGTGTGACAGATTTTATTCAACACAAAGCTATATTGACCATGTGATTTTTCTAATCGCAAGAAGAACGAACAAAAAAACCAAAAAAAACAAACATATTGACACAAGTGAAGGTCAGAGCTCCTTTACTCGCAGATTATATTAGCTTAGTGTTTGTTGTACTAATCATTTCAAGACAATGGTCTAAACAGGATCAGCCCTGCCTGAAGGAATCATTCTTATGGGTAGACAAAGGTGTGTATACGGCAATAATGATTACACATTTGCTTTGAACAAACACTGAGACGTGGCATAAGTAGGAACAGGAAAACAAAGCAGTCTGTCCAGCAGCAGTGAAGGGGAAGTGTTTGACGATGGCCACACATGGCCAGTATCTGTGTTGATCTTGTATTCCTGTTTGCACATCCTGATCAGTATTTCAAAGGTGCCCCAGTAAGTGCCTTGTGTTTCAGCTAAACTATATCACTCAGTATATGGAACATATGTACTCAGCTGTAAAGTGCATATATATGCTTTTTTTTAAATTACATTTTAGGAAACGTTAAACTTTTTAAAGGCTTGACAACAGATGTGATTTGTACATCAGGGCGACTGCAACACCTTTTAAACACTCCACCAGTGTTTATGACTATGGCAATGACTCAGTGTCAATAAATGCATTAATGGAGAGAGTGTGACACCATTGTGTATTTTTTGTGTTGTGATGTCTTTTGTTTTGTTACTTTACAAGTTGGAATAGAAGAACACATGGTAGAATAAAGAATTGTAATAAATTAGGGTTTTTCTAATGTGCGTGTCCACTCTTCTCTATTTGTGTTATGCCCACTCACAGTTGGAGTTTGCTTCCTCTGATTCATTTGTTTGAGAGATATCAAACCAGTTAGCTTCTTTGTATACCAGCATGAGTGGAATGTGGGAAAAAGCAGACAAACAGATCAAGGGGCTTGGAAAGAAAAGTGTCTGGACTTCTTTAAATTTCTTGAAGATGTTTCACCTCTCACCTCAGGAGCTTTTACAGTTCTAAGAGCAGTTCGTGGAGAGTTCCAGATTTTTAAGCCCTATGGGAGTGTCCCTAAGTGGGTCGTCCTCTGCCTATAACATGGTAAAACAGGTGTGGGTCACTATCAGCCAAGGCTTTGGGTGAACCTATGGAGAGACCTTGCCCCACTTAATCATATAAATTACTGAGATCAAATGACCCAAAATGTGAGTTGGGAAGGGATCTCAAACCTGGATTATAGATTGCACACAGTTGTTCAAAGTGGGCATAGATGGCTTATTTCATGCCTCTTACAAACCATCTGTCTTCCCCGTCCAAAAGTTGAACATTGGCATCCTCAAAACACTGACATTTGAACTAGCTGGGTCTGAAGTACTCTGGGATGTTGTGCTTGGAGATGAATCTCGTGAGTTTCTCTGATAAACCTGTTACATAAGGGATGACAATTGTTGGGTCTGTGTTTCCACAAGCCCGTGCGTGTGTCATGTGAGAATGTGTGTGTGTGTGCGTGACCTCCTGCTGACCAAAAGGGTCATAAAAGCAGGAAGCTTACAACAGAAGAAACAGATCTTTCAGATAGGATGTATCTACAATAAAACCTCCCCCAGCACAGAGTGGCTGAAGAGGTGGTCAGGATCAAAGTGTGGCTTGATCCTATAGATTGAACTCAGACTTACAAATTTAAGAACCACAATGACAACATTCAACAATTAGACTTAACAACAATATTGTTCCGTTTGTCCTTCTGATTCTCCCTAGTTGGTGTCTGACCTTTTCTGTGCATTTTTGCTGATTTGATGAAAGCCCATACACTTAGACAAATACTGATTTATCCTAAAGACAATACTCCCAAATACAAACTTAACAATGTAGTATATATTGTGCAGTGCAGTGAGGAATGCTCAGACCACTACATTGGAGAAACAAACAAACAAAAAAAACCCCACTTCAGAAACACGTGGTTAAACATAGAAGAGCCACCTTGATAGGACAAGACTCAGCTGTACATCTGCATTTAAAGGACAAAGGTCAGTCTTTCGAGGATGCCAGTGTTCACATTTTGGACAGAGAAGACAGATGGTTTGAAAGAGGAGTGAAAGAAGCCATCTATGTCCACTGTGAGCGACTATCTTTGAATAGAGGGGGTGGCCTACGACACCAACTGTCTGCCATCTATCATCCAGTTTTGAGATCCCTTCCCAGACGCCTTAACACCCACTCACATCTTGGGTCATTTGATCTAAGTAAGTCATATGATAAGGTGGGGCAAAGTCTCTCCATAGGTTCACCTGAAACCTTGGCTGAAGACCCACACCTGTATTTACATCTTGGCCCGTGTGATTAGGCAGAGAATCAATAGGGGGTTCATGACCCACTTAGGGACACTCCCAATAAGGATTAAAAATCTGGGACTCTCCACCAATTGCTCTTAGAACTAAAGAAGCTTCTTGGATGAGAGGTGAAATGTCTTCAACAAATTTAAATAAGTCCAGATGCCTTTTTTCCAAGCTCTTTAGACTACTATGACCTGGATGACAGAGAACCTTCACAGACAGCGAAACAGGTGTTTGCTTGAGGAAGTGAAAGAATCACCACGTGGATGTCACTGATAGCTCCAAGGGCAAAAAGAAAATAATCCTCCCACATCTAAGTGGGCCATAAAAATAAATCTCTACATCTCAGATGACATGTAGGTGTTGCAATGGCATGCAACACAGCTTTGGTTATGTTAACACAGGCTTATCAAGGTAGGTAATTGTTCGCAGGTAGGAAAGAAAATCAGTAAATATTTGGCATGTAAATACACCCTTGTGATGACAGTCTTAGGTTTCAGCATTTGGAGAAGTATTGCATTTGTATAAGCATTGTAAGAGTGTAGTTTTTCTCTGGACTAGAGACAGTGGACAGTTTTATACCTCCAATCCAAAACCTGATGATGACACTCAATCTACAAATGTTCACTTAGACCCTGAGTCTCCACCCTAACCCTGATTGGACAGACATGAACTGCCACCCTGAGGGAATAGGAATCTTAAATGCTGTGGCTATAGTATATAACATTCTCTCTCACACACACACACACACACACACACACACACACACACACACACACACACACACACACACACACACACACACATGTCTGGTTTGCTATCTTCGTGGGGACATCCCATTGACATAATGCTTTCCCTAGCCCCTTACCCTAACCCTAACCATTAAAAATGAATGCCTAACCCTAACCCTTACCCTAAACCTAACCATAACCTAATTGTAACCCTGACAGTAAAACCGCATTTTGAGTGTGAAAATTGCTTTCAACCCCGAGGGGACCTGGATTTTGGTCCCCACGGTGCAGAAAGTCCCCACCAGGATAGTAAAAGTCAGATTTTGGTCCCCACCAGGATAGTACGAACCCGTACACACACACACACACACACACACACACACACACACACACACACACACACACACACACACACACAGAGAGAGAGGAGAAGAGGCAATGGGATGGATCCACCTTGACTCCAACCAGTTACTGGCTTATTGTGGTTAACCACAGGAATCTCTGAAAAAAATTTCATTGAAAAAACTCCTAGTGGGGTAAGGTTCATTCGTGATTCTAAATTACCCTTAGGTGTGAATGTGAATCGTTATCTGCTCTGACTTTGCCCTCCAACAGACTGGTAACCTGCCTCTTGTCCTATGGTAGCTGGGAATGGCTCCAGCACCCTCTTGACCTTGAATTGGATGAGCGGAACCGCCTCGTGTGCCTGGAGACCACACGAAGCAGGTGTGGTCTCCAAGCTCCACCCAGACTTCTGGGTGGATGAAACCACACCTGCCTCGTCCACCTGTGCATCATTGCCGGCAATTAGGAGAAGGTGTATTTAAGATCAGCATCCACCAGTTCTTCACCACTCCATCAGGTATCTTATGGTTGTTAACAAGCCATGTAGAAATTCTCTGTTGAGTGAAACTTTAACTTTGTAACTTTGATCTCTTCTCACCCCAAGCAGTCACGCCAGGAGTCCCACTGTCACACTGAGTCACATCAGCAACAACAACACTGAAATCCAGTACCCAGCACACTTTTAACTCAGTGAGGCATGATTGCGGATGCCCTGCAGGTGCGTTCACCTTCCCTGCACTGGCACTGCGGACACAGGGGGTTGGGTAGGCATCCTTGGGTAGATGCAGGACCAACTGGCACGCTGCCCTCTGGTGGGGATGAGGCCAGTCTGACCTCAGGCTTCGTGGGCCTGTTAAACACCTCGACCTCAGGCACGGCAGGCTCCCCTGGCATGGGGAGCTGAAGCAGAGTGCAGCCTGTTGCTTTTACAGTATAACACTTGTAATAAAAGTACAGTAACGATAATTAGTGTTTGAGCAGCCGGGGCGTTTCTCTTGATTTCTTTAGTTGGGGTAAATTCATTCACCTGCACGGGTTAGCTAAACGAACTGTACAAAACAAGTTTCCCGACAGCCGAGTGCTCATCTTAGCTAGCTAGGTCTCAAGACCTAGCAAAGGACGATAGTTACTGATTAGCTCACAAACACGTTTAACTTACTGAAAAAGTACAGCGGGGACTCGGGTCCTTCTGTCGGGTAGTCAGTTTACTGAAGAACACGTCAGGCTGTCAGGTAAAAACAGTCGGTCGTGTTTTCGTAACGTAAACGCTGGCCCTCCTCTCAGAGCCTACGCTCAGAGTCTCAGAGCCTACGCTACGCAAGTTTCTCCGCGAGTGCAGCTGCCAGTCAAAGCTGCTATGATGACGTTACCCCAATTTAACATCGCCGCGGTAGGAATTAGAATCAAACTTATGGGAAAGGAGACCCCTTGGACATAAATCAGCGTGGTGAGAACTTGATAACAAAAGAAAGAATCTTTGGAAAAAATTTATCTGAGGAGAATTAACTTATTTTAGTCTGACCCCAGTCCCATCCGCTAAAATGGAGGAGGCGGGGTTTATGACCTATACTGCAGCCACGTTTTGGCTTCGCTGACGCGTTGTCCATTTGTCCATGTTTTCTACAGTCATTGTTCAACACTAGTCAGGTTGAGTTCAAAGGTGCACACTCGGAGGTTCAGCTCTACATTTCACTGAGTCACTTCATTCGTCATATATCCATGTCAGGCAGAGTGTAAATCTCGAGGCTTAATGGCCTTAAGTACAAGCACACACGCTTCTTAGCACAAACGGCAGTGAAGAAAAATCCATGCAGTCAGCCTGTGTCTGTCCAACCAATCAGAGAGGTCGTTATATCACGCCGCGTGGCTAATATGCATTGCTTTGGGATTTCGGAAATGAGATAACTAATCCGAAACTAATCCAGTAGCTAAAACAATAGCTAATCCGTGAGCTAACAGGAAAGGGAAATAGATTTTCAAATGAAGAGTGGAATTCTGAAGGTATGTAAGGACAACACGAGAGATCACAATATTTTACTTTAATCTCGACTTCACACAACTGAACACTCAACGCACCAAAAACCTAACTCTCTCACTTCCCCTCACACTTGTTGTAAATGGAGCCACCTGGTGGTCCACCACAGAATCGCCCTTTTAAATTATTATTATTATTATTATTATTATTATTTTAAATATCAGAAATAAATCTTTGATTTTTGAATCCATTTATTTGTTTCTTTTTTAAAATTGTGTTTTAAAAAGAATTTAGAAAATCTGTTTTTTAATTTGGAATTCAAAAAATTGGATTTTGAAATGATGTATTTATTGAAAGTTTAATTCTTTTTTTGTGAAATTCAATTTTGATTGGAAGTATTTATTGATGGACTGAAAATTAATTTTGAAAATTTGATTTAAAAATAGTGCTTTTTATTTTAAATTAAATAATAATAAATTACTTTAGTAATGTTCGAGTAAATAAAATAATAAAAAAAATGGAATAAATGAATTTAGAAATCATAACTTAATGTACAATTCATTATTTAAGCACAGAAATCTTTATTTCGATGCGTGTGGGTCTTGTGGTCCTCCACAGTGCATATGATGTTTTTTAAAAATTTCATTTTATATTTTTTTATATTTTATTTTTGGCCTTTTTGACAGAGCAGTGAAGAGTGACAGGAAAACAGAAAGAGAGAAAAGGGAAGTCATGCCGCAAGTCGGAGTTCAACTCATGCCAGATGATCTCTGCCATGTACAGTATGTTGTTGACTCCTTTTCTTTTTTCTTTTTTGTTTCATTTGTTTATTTGCATTGCAAACCAGCTTAGGATATAAATCATGTAGTGTGTTTCCTGGTTCATGTAACATACTTGTTTCTATGTCAGACTAAACTGACCTTATCTAAACTATGGTGCATGTATGTTTAATGTGCTGTGTATTTATCAACCCACTGCTTTAAGTTCATGATGTAAGCTTCCTTCAAAACACAAATAAAATACTTATATTAAATAACAACCATTTTATATCTATTTAAAACAGATTGAAGTTTTTCATTTTTAGCCAAAAATATTGCACGAAATGTACTATGTAAAATCCTACACTTAAGAGCAGGCACAAGCAGTTTTTTCAATGAGGGTGAAAATGCTAATGCTAATGCTAAGTCAGCCATGGAGCTACTCCGGCGCTTTATTAATAAACAGCTAACAACGCACATGGGTGCACCTGGACTGCACGGTGATGGTGGCAGGAGATTTTAACCACGGAAACCTGAAATCTGTCCTGCCTGGATTCTTTAAAAACATGAGCTTTCCGACGAGGGAAAACAACACACTGGGCCAGGTCTACACCAACATCCCAGATGCTTACAAAGCCACCCCACTGCCTCATCTCGGACTCTCTGACCATCTCTCTCTGTCCCTGATCCCTGCCTATAAACCTCTAATTCAAAGACAAAAACTATCTGTAAAAACAGTACGAGTGTGGACCGCGGAAGCCACCATAGCCCTAAAAGACTGTTTTGATAACACGAATTGGAATGTATTTGCAGAAGGATCAGACTTGGAGGGCCACACATCTGCTGTACTCTCATACATCTACTTCTGTAGTGAGAGTGTAACAACAACAAAGACTCTTAAAGTGTTCCCGAACCAGAAGCCATGGCTCAACAGTGAGGTGCGAGCCCTACTAACAGCATGTGACAGCGCCTTCAAATCAGGAGACCAACAAGTCTACAAAGAGGCACGCCAATCTCTGCTTAAAGGCATAAACGTAGCCAAGCGCAGATACAAACAGCGCATTGAGGAACACTTTAACACAAACAACTCCAGAAACATGTGGCAGGGGATCAAGACACTCACTGGCTACAAAGACAGTCGCACACAAACAAACTCCCCGGACATCACCTTACCTGAAACCCTAAACCAGTTCTTCGCTCGCTTTGAACAACAAAACAGGGACACCATCACCCACCCTGCCGTTACAAAGAGGGACGACGCTCCCATCCAGCTTGAGCAGCATCAGGTCAGAGCCACACTGCGCAGAGTCAACGCGAGGAAGGCAGCTGGCCCTGACGGTGTAGCCGGTAGAGTGCTTAAAGCATGTGCAGACCAACTAGCAGAGGTTTTCACCACCATCTTCAACCTCTCACTGCTACAGTCTGTAGTACTATCCTGCTTTAAGTCAGCCACCATCGTTCCAGTGCCCAAGAAGAACACAGTGAGCTGCTTGAATGACTATCGTCCAGTTGCTTTAACACCCATAATTGCAAAATGTTTTGAGCAACTCATCATGCCACACATTAAAGCTGCCATCCCTGCAAACTTCGATCCATACCAGTTTGCATACTGGGCAAACAGGTCGACAGAGGACGCCATAATAACAGCTCATCACTCAACCCTCACACATCTAGACAGTAGTAACACCTATGTGAGAATGCTGTTTGTGGACTTCAGCTCTGCCTTCAATACAGTTCGACCACAACTAACTGGTTAATAAACTAAAAAACTTAGGACTCAGCAGCTCACTGTGCACCAGGATATTGGACTTCCTGAGAAACAGACCCCAGAACGTCAGAATGGGAGCGCACACCTCCTTCACCCTCATTCTGAATGTAGGTATCCCACAGGGGTGTGTCCTCAGTCCCCTCTTATACTCACTTTTCACCCATGACTGTTCTCCAATTCACACCAGTAACACAATTATAAAATTTGCTGATGAGACACCACCATCATAGGACTGATCGACAACAACAATGAATCAGCCTACAGAGAGGAGGTTCAGCATCTGAAGCAATGGTGTGAAAAAAACAACCTGCGTCTGAACACAGCCAAGACCAAGGAGATGGTAATCTACTTCAGAAGAACAAAGCGATCTGAGCACTCTACCCTCTACATTGATGGGGAGGAGGTAGAAAGGGTAGAAAGCTTTAAATTCCTCGGAGTCCACATCTCGGCTAACCTTGCCTGGTCCACAAACATTTCCCACCAGGTAGGGAAAGCACAACAAAGGCTGTACTTTCTCAGGAAACTGCGTCAGTCCCAGTTACCCCAGACACTGCTAGTAAACTTCTACCGCTCCACCATCGAGAGCCTTCTGACTTACTGCTGCACACTCTGGTTCAATTGCTGCACCGCGGAGGACAAGAGGAAACTGCAGTGGATGGTGAGGGCAGCAAAGCGGGCAATTGGCACCTCACTAACCCCCCTCAGAGACATTTATACTGGCAGACTTCAGCAGAAAGTCAGCATCATCATCAAAGACCCCTCGCACCCTGGACACTCACTTTCCCCCCCCTTCCCTCTGGTAAACGTTACAGGTCCATCAGGACTTTAATGCAACCAACATTCGTAACGCTTTAAACTGTATTTATTATAACACTATTTATTATAGTTGCAACAGCACCCCCCCCCCCCCCCCCCACACACACACACACACACACACCGCACCCACTAAATGTGCAATATCACTGATCACACTGCACGTCACAATGCACCTGCTCCTCAGATGGCATGTATGTGTATGTATATATATATGTAAGCATGTATGTGGAAATATGTGTGTGTACGTATGTACGCATGCATATATGTATGTGTATGTACATATATGTATGTATGTGCGTGTATGTATGTATGGGTGTATCCGTATGTATTGTCGGCATACTGATGCCGCTCCCGATCCTTTTTTTCTGACCTGGTGAAAAACCAAAATGAACGACTCGAGACAGACTTCTTCAATTCAATCAACTTCTTTATTTCAACCCCTGCGCAGGAGGGAATCAGCTCAGCATGAAGCCTCTTGCAAATTCGAAGGGCAGTCCTTCGAACTTTACATTTATATTATTCCAAAGTTCCTTATTTACCTCCCACCTTTCCTGTTATTCTGATATCACGTTCGCCTATACGTCATACACAGTTTCAATCAAAACAACTTCTTCCTCATCTATCGTCTTCTACCTTTCCTTTTAAGGTCTTGCCCTATGTCTTAATTGTTTATGTGTGTGTGATGTACATGTCTCTATCTGTAATATGTGTGTGTGTTCCTGTCTGTACTGTAGGTGTGTGTGTGTGGGTCATGTCAAGTGTCATGAGTGTGCACTTTGTAGGTGTCAAGTGTGTTGCGCCGGGGGTTTACGCTCTCCTCCTTAGTTCTGCTTTTCTAGTCTATACTTAACCAATGTGTTAGACTGTTCTTAACGCTGCTCTTTCCCCCCGTTATCTACTGCAACTTCTGTACTATTTCTTAGTATCTCGCCTATGCATCTTTTTCCTGTGATGTTGCTTCAACTATTCTTACCCCTATAAGGTCACACAGGAGCCTGCTTAAAAGTATAATGTTTAAACAGTATAATGCTGAAAAGTATGTATGTGCGTGTATGTATGTATGGGTGTATCCGTATGTATTGTCGGCATACTGATGCCGCTCCCGATCCTTTTTTTCTGACCTGGTGAAAAACCAAAATGAACGACTCGAGACAGACTTCTTCAATTCAATCAACTTCTTTATTTCAACCCCTGCGCAGGAGGGAATCAGCTCAGCATGAAGCCTCTTGCAAATTCGAAGGGCAGTCCTTCGAACTTTACATTTATATTATTCCAAAGTTCCTTATTTACCTCCCACCTTTCCTGTTATTCTGATATCACGTTCGCCTATACGTCATACACAGTTTCAATCAAAACAACTTCTTCCTCATCTATCGTCTTCTACCTTTCCTTTTAAGGTCTTGCCCTATGTCTTAATTGTTTATGTGTGTGTGATGTACATGTCTCTATCTGTAATATGTGTGTGTGTTCCTGTCTGTACTGTAGGTGTGTGTGTGTGGGTCATGTCAAGTGTCATGAGTGTGCACTTTGTAGGTGTCAAGTGTGTTGCGCCGGGGGTTTACGCTCTCCTCCTTAGTTCTGCTTTTCTAGTCTATACTTAACCAATGTGTTAGACTGTTCTTAACGCTGCTCTTTCCCCCCGTTATCTACTGCAACTTCTGTACTATTTCTTAGTATCTCGCCTATGCATCTTTTTCCTGTGATGTTGCTTCAACTATTCTTACCCCTATAAGGTCACACAGGAGCCTGCTTAAAAGTATAATGTTTAAACAGTATAATGCTGAAAAGTATAATGCTAAAAAGCTATATAATGCTATAGAATTCCACAGTATGCAGGTGTATGTATAACTTGTACATATCTTTCTTGTGTAAATGTAAATTTGTCTGTGCTATTGTGTAAATACTTACGCTATTGTGTACTTCACACACATGGAGAGATGCCAAACTGCCTTTCATTGTTTTTGCAACAATGACAATAAAGAACTCTTCTCTTCTCTTCTCTTCTCTTCTCTTCTCTTCTCTTCTCTTCTCTTCTCTTCTCTTCTCTTCTCTTCTCTTCTCTTCTCTTCTAAAAAGAGCCTGCACATTATTCTGACTACTAAGTGTCATTAGCTCGCCCACTTTAAGCTTGTGTCACACATTCTTCTTTGTTTTGTAACGCTTTTGTTTCTTTTGTTGAATAAATTTGTTCTAAGATGGGTGTAGTCCAAGAAGTCACGAGTGTTGTGACTGTTATGAATCCGCAGGAATAAAACTTATAAAGATTTAGATTTAGATTAGGGTTACCGATCTATAACATGATGGCTTTATCCGAGCTATGAAATGACCTCGGAGTATGATCTTTTACTCGTAGCTGACTCTGGTCTTCTCAACATTCCTATCCTTTTGGATCTGAGCTCGGCCTTCGACACTATCTCTCACTCTGTCCTTTCAAAGCAGACTTTCCTCTCTTGGTATCTCTGACACACTCCTAGCCTGGCTCAAATCATATCTCCGTGACCGCTCCCAGTTTATTCAACTCAAATCATTCTGCTCTCGTCTTTTACCAGTCACTTCTGGTGTACCCCAAGGCTCAGTTTTAGGCCCTCTTCTCTTCATAATTTACATCCTCCCTCTTGGTACCATTTTCCGTAAATTTGATCTTCATTTTCACTGTTTTGCCGATGACACCCAGGTATATCTCTCCTGCAGGCCTGATTCCTCCCTCCTACCTCTTCTTTTACAGAATGCTTATCCGAATTAAAATCCTGGTTCAGCTCTAATTTCGTTAAGCTTAATGAGGATAAAACTGAAATCCTCGTTATTGGCACTAAATCCAACCTACTGAAGGCTAATCATTTCGTACTTACTATTGATAACTCCACAGTTTTGCCCTCACCTGAGGTTTAGAGCCTTGGTGTCATCCTAGACAGTTCACTATCCTATAAATCTCACATCAATAATCTCACCCGTTCTGCCTATTTCCATCTATGCAACATTAACAGAGTAGACCCAGTCTACATCCATTCTTGTCCATAGTCTCGTTACCTCCCGTATTGACAATTGTAATTCTCCTTGCATGGTCTCCCCCAAAAATTCCTCCATAAGCTTCAACTGGTTCAAAACTCTGCTGCCCGCATTATTACCAGAACCACCTCCTATCAGCACATCACCTGTGTTCTCCAGGAACTTCACTGGCTCCCTGTGAAATTGCAGATAGTGTACAAACTTCTTCTGCTCACCTTCAAGGCCCTTCATAACCTCGCTCCTCCCTACCTTTCTGACCTGTTGAGCACCATCTCTTCTGCCCGCTCACTTCGATCCTCTTCTTCTATCCAGCTTGCTGTGCCTTCTTTCCACCTCATCACCATGGGAAGCAGAGCTTTCAGCTGCTCTGCTCCCAGGCTGTGGAACTCTCTACCCCCAGGTATAAGAAACATTGATTCGCTCCCCCAGTTTAAATCCCTACTCAAAACCCATTTATTCAAATCTGCATATTCACCGTAAACCTATTGTTTGTTTATGTTGTCTTGTGCTTTTGTTTTCTTATTTTTCTTCATTGTCATTGCTCTATTATGGGTTTTATTCAGTTGTTAAGTGTGCTTGGGTCTCTTGAAAGGTGCTTTCAAATAAAATGTATTATTATTATTATTATTATTATTATTATTATTATTATTATCTTCTTATACTTAGACAAACTTATTACTTGTCATTTAAACTGTAGTTGACTCTGCCAAAGAGGTTATATTTTTGATAGCCTTTGGTTGAAAAGCTTTGAATAAATTCTGTTAAAACTTTATAGGGTGTAGAGTGGGGTCATGTTAACAATCCACTGTGACTTACCACCCCCAAGGTCTTCAAGTTCAACAATTTGATTTATTGGTCAGAAATTGACAAAAAGCCTTACAACTTAGAAAATATGATTATATGGTAATATGATTTTCACACTGCAAGTGTGCTGTGTATTGTCGACATAAAGAAGGAACCATGTAATCATGTCTCTTTTCATCTCTGACCTCTCATTCAAGGTCAGTAGACTGACCTGAAGGTCAAAGTGATAACAATGCTCAGTGTTGGGAAGGTTACTTTTAAAATGTATTCCACTACAGACTACAGAATACATGCTCCAAAATGTATTTTGTAATGTATTCTGTTACCTTACTCAATGAGAGTAACGTATCCTGAGTACTTTGGATTACTTAATATATTATCATGCTTTTTTACAACTACATGAATGTACTATTGCTGTGTGATTTATTACTATCATAGCTGGACTGGCCACGCATTTGCCCAGTGGACCGATGGTGATTTTTCATTTTTATGGGCCGATGTGTTTTTTTTTTTTTGTAACATAAACAATGAAAGGTGGTGGATTGGCCAGATGTGGCTGATGTGTAAAAATCACTTGTTTAGTGGTGGCTATGGCGGAGCTTCCACTGAGGCCAGAAGGTGGATGAGGGCAAGGGGAGGCAGGAGGAGGAGAGATCCGAGGCGGCCGCCGATCCGAGTGTCAGATGAACTGAACTTCAGGTAAGAAGTTATGACCTGCAGTCTATCTGGGTCAGATATAAACCAAGTTTAGGTGTAGTTTACTTTCGTTGTGCTGACTTTTTACAGTCAGTTACAATAACTCGTACTGTGTACTAGCTAGCATGACGGAGTTTCTATACAGCTGGGTGGGTGCTATGATGTTACTGATAGTGAACTTTATTTTATTCATAAGGTTAGTTAGTAGAGTTGCCAACCGTCCCGTAAAAAACGGAATTCTCCCGCATTCAGAGAAAATATTACGTGTTTCGTATTGAGCCGAAATGTTTGTCCCGTACTTCAGCTAGAATGGAAGAAGACACAAAGCTGGAGTTATTCTGTGTCTTTACGCTGTCAGCTGCTTCTTCTTCTCTCATTCTCTCCCCTTCCTCTCCTGTTTCTACTTCAATCATGAAACTGATCAATGATCAGCTGATCTGCTTTTCTCTCTTGTTTGTTTATCGCCCAGCGGAATCCAGCGGATGTCGCGCTAAACAACAGCAGCACGTTCAAGCTTGATCAGCTGTTGTTAGAATTTATTTACTAGTACTTTCTAATATCAGCTGATGTTTGCTGGAGCCATGGCTGTAAAAGCTGCTGGTCATGATATCGGTTTGGATATGTGGTGAGAGGGAAACATGAAGATGAAACCAGGAGATGTCCTTACTGAATCATCAGAGCTGAACAGGTGATGGAGAAACAGGTTTACCTTTTAGGTGACATGAATGAGTTGAAGGGAAGTTATGAACTGTTTCTGAGAGACAAATAACACCAGGATCCTTTTCTACGTAGCTGACAGCTGGCATCTGTGCAGGGGCGGGTCTAGCAAAGTTTTCCCAGGGGGACCAGGCAGGGCATTAACAGAGAAGGGGGGGGGGGCACAAAGAAATACTTTTCTTTCTTATTATAATTTAAAATGTCTAGCTTTTAATAAATTATTATCTGAATCTTACAACCAAAGTTTTCATCTGATGTAAAATGTACAGAAATCATACAAATACCAACAAGACAGTGTACATCACTGTCACAATAGCGTTTGTTTTCATTCAAAGGCTTTATGGCTTCTCCTATAATACCTGGTGAGCCAGTCTCTAGTCAAAATGCCCACGCCGATTTTTTTGCCCCAGTCCAGCCCTGATTACTATTACTGAAGGCTACTCGCCATACCAATAGCAACTAGATTTTTAAATCTTAAAATAAAATGAGTAACAGTAGGGTGGACATCAGGTAAGGCTGCACTTTTTGCAGCGATCTCGTATAGAAAACTATTCCGCGCCTATATAAAACAGGTTCGCGGCTCCGAACCATAGTAAAGGGACCTCTGGCTTTTATGTCTGGTTCCGTGTGGGGCTCGTAGCCAAAAACTAGCTTTTCTTTGTTGTCTTGGTCAACTTTGCTAGCGAGAGACAGAGAGAGGCATTGAAAGGCTGCTCCAACGGAGCTTATTGTTTCGGAGGAAAACACAAACACAGTGCACAGTTGAGTCTTAATAGCTTACTTACAACTGGGCTCATCAGGCACTCTTTTTGGCTGCAGTGGTTATTATTATATTTACATGCTTCCAGCTCCCGTTTCTGCTCGGTGACAGCTCGTACTTTTCCACTCTCCTTTTTCTCCCCCCCCTGGCGCTCACAGACACATAACGGGTATGGCAGTCCATTCTCCCTGCAGCACGGACTACACTGCCCATGAGGCTACATTCTTTAGGGCTATGCCTGTAACACTCTGCCTATTGCCCTCATATTAAATAATTTTTAAAGATATTTCTTCACGACATTATGAGACGCGAGATTGGGACACGCCGGTGGAAACCCAAACAAAATACCCATTAAGAGTATTTTGTTCGGGTTTCCACCGGCGTGGAATTACCAAAAATAGTGAGGGCATAGCCGAACATATGAAACAGGAAAAGACCGCCGTGTAATCCCTTTATTTCAACAAAGTAACTGTATTCTAAATACCATCTTTTTAAACGGTAACTGTAACGGAATACAGTTACTCATATTTTGTATTTTAAATACGTAACGGCGGTACATGTATTCCATTACTCCCCAACACTGACAATGCTATATAATAAGCTATATATGGGATTCTAAACATCACATTACTTTGGATGTTTTAGCTCTTCTTTAAGGTCAAATAAGGACAAATTATGTTTTTATCTTTAAAACTGTGATAATATTTTACTGCCTTTGTATTGGCAACATCTAAGGAATAATACTCAAATATCACATTATAGTTTGCACATTTGACCTCTGACCTCACTTTTATATGTCGCATCTGCTGTTCCTTCAAGTAGACCCCAGAACATGTTATATTTCTAGATATAACCTGAAGCAAAAGAGAGTGAGCTGTCTAGTTAGTTAGAAATATACTCTATTATAATGTTATATAATAAGCTTAAGTTATTTATGTCCACTTATTTACAAATCAATACCTATTATCCATGACGAACTCCTACATAATATAAATTTAATCAGAGAAAACATCTATCATGCTGCCCACATCTGATTTTTAGTTCAATATAAACTTTCTAAAAATGTGTTTAAAATGAAAAACAAAATACATTTATAGAAAATACTATTGCCTATTGGCTTGTTTTGTCTAGGATGATTCTGCTTTTTAATTTTATTTTTAATTTACATCGAATTTATAGATATAAAATCCATATCCTGGGACGATGCTGAAAATGCTGGAAGCAGTGGCTTATTTTCTCTTTGTTTTTCTTGTCTAAGTTTAATCCATAGAACTGTAGATACTAAAAGTTGCTTTTAATGACTTCTTGAAAGCATAATTAGGTGAGGCCAGTATACTGTTCAAACATTTTAAATAATAAAAAAAAAAACAGTGACATAAAAAGAAAAAAACATCAAGTGTCCTAAAAAGGTCACAATCAGGTTTCTTATCAGCCATCCGCTTGATTCCCTCTTCTGTCCTCCAGTGCCACCTGTTGTTCGATTCGCTGCAGGACCTGGTGGATCACATCAACGACTTCCATGTCAAGCCTGAAAAGGATTCTGGATACTGCTGCCGATGGGAAGGCTGTGCTCAAAATGGGAGGTATTCTGTGGCTTCATTCCATTGTCGTGAGGGCACAAAGCATATTTCTCATTAAATTTATACCGGTCTCTAGGTAACGGCTGTGAAAAGCAATGTAATTTCCTAAGTAATGCCTTAAAAAACAAAGACACAAAAACATGTTAGCAATAGTTAAGAAGCTAGAATCCAGTGTGACAGGTTATCAGAGTGAGTCATGACCTTTTCAGTATCATACAAGTACCATATGTCAGGCTTCCAAGATAAGACACATTTGAATATCAGCAGCCACATCCTAGGTAAAGATGCTGGAAACAATAAAAGCTGCATGTCTTGATTGTAAATGTGTGATTGATTTGTTATGATTTCTAGGTATAAAATGCTGATTCATATCCGCACACTTACCAGTGAAAAGCCACACCATTGTCCCACCTGTAACAAGAGCTTCTCATGTCTGGAGAACCTGAAGATACACACACTTACTTGCACATAGGTCTGTTCATTCAAAGCTGTGCAGTTTTCAGTTTTTATACCACAGATGTCAGACACACAGTGTTGATACAGTAATTTCCTCTCACAGCCATTGTGCTGTACTGGCAAGCACCTGTAGCTCAAAATAATGCCCCACCAACACAGTAAAGTTTGCTAAAAATACTGCAGCAGTTTTGGCAGATTTAACATATATTTCATTGAACTCACAAGCTGTCAAAAACACAGCTTGAAATGAATTACAGTGTTGGCTAGAATTTCTTTATTAGCCACATTATTTTGAACCCACCTCTTGTCTGATCAGGATTACGTTTGTAGTAATGACTTGACTGGTTGTACTCTGGTTATACTCTTATATAAAAGCGAGTGCGACTGCAAGTGATCACAGACCTGGTTTTTGACTTCAAAGCAACCATTTTGAAGGCAAGGGGATGGCAAGTTCATTGCACATGCTTGCAGTAGTTCTGGTTATGTTGCATTCTCCAACCACTGTTTTCAATGATTGACAGGTGACTGAATAATGGGACTAAAACACCAGCAGTAGACATTAAGCTAGTACGACAAACGTATTCGGTAAACAGTATCTTAGTTTAACATAGAGCAATATTATCATTCATTTGGAGCTGTGTGTGTATTCAATAGACAAATGTAAGCAGAACCTTTAGCTTCACACCACCTTTAGCTTTTTTTCTGGTCTCTTCCACCTCACTTTGAAAATGTCTCTAACTGTGTTAGCTGTTTGCTGCCGAGCACTGTTAGCTTTATGGATTTTGGAAACTGTCTTTCACATTCTTAAACACCACATAATTAAAAACACTTCTATCAGCTACCAGCCATCTTCTCTACAGATATGCTTTCCAGTATGTGCTGTGAAATGTAAATTACATCAACTGTTTCCAATATGAAAAAATTTAGCTACAAAATCCCGGTAATGGGGAAATGGTTTTAGAAGTAATGAACTGCTTCATGTATTACCTTATATACTGGTTCTTGCATTAATGTGCAGCTTCGTCTTCTTTCCTAGACAGTGTCATGACACAAGTGTCACATATGTATAGAACTGTGATATAGTCTGTTTGTAGCCTGCTTGACACATTAAAAATAGTCAAAAGTGAAACAGCAAGCACCATGATGCACACTTGTAACCCTTTAATACCAGCAAACATCCAACTATGCGGAATCTATGCTGAAACAAAGAATTTCTTTTTTAACTTTGTTTTTCAGAAAAGGAGTGGCCTAATCCTTACCTAAACCTACCAGGCTCAAAGAAAACATTTGATAGTTTTGTTTTCACAAGCTGTACTTGTGATCAGTAACCTCATCTTAAATGTCGTTATACAATGTGACATAATCGAGCATTTCCAACCAACAGCTTCTATGCTTACATTTTCTTTTCTGGAAAAACACTTTTTAATGACTATTTTGTGTACCTGTAATGTGTCTTTTGTTGCAGACCATGTTTACCGTTTCATGGCTGTGGCCTCTTTGAGCAGGATAATGCATCCTGCCACAAAGCAAAAACTTCTGGGGTGGTTTGAAGAGCACAAAAATGACTCTAAGGTTTTGACTTGCCCTACAGACTCCCCAGATATTAGTCCAGTTGAGTAACTGTGGGATGTGCAGACAAATGGGTCTGACTCATGCAAGCCCCACCTCACAACTTCAAGGACTTAAAAGACTCTCGATGCAGATACAACAGCACACCTTCAATTGTCTAGTGGAATCTGTGCCTTGACAGGTAAAGGCTTTTTGGCAGCAAAAGAGGAACCAACATAGTATGAGGCAGTTGATGATTGATCAGTGTATACAGCAGTGTATACAAACCGTTTCACATTGGACTGGGTAACAATGACAAAAGTGAAACATGAGGAAACATTGTGAATTAGTGTATTAATGCTGGCAATTGAGTTTTTTTTTAATTAATTAATGGCAAAATGGCAGATTAGCTTGAGATAAAAGACTGAAACATCCTGTGAAGTTGAGGCATACAACCATGTGTCCTGCTGGTAAAGTTTCTGGGCTGCCTTTCCTCATAACAGCCATCCCTCAAGACTTCCTCCATTTGAAGCAATGCACTATCACAGATTGTAACATCTAGTCCTTTTACTGAATCAATTTTAATTTTTTTTGTGTGTGATTGGCAACAAACGTGCTGATCTTAAAAGTTTTGAAAGCCCTTTGTTAATCTCATTTGGGAATATGCCAGTTACATTTTTCCAACTACAAAAACAAGTGTCTTTTCCTTGTAGCTTTTACCTGTTTAGCCAGTGCCAGAAAAACATTTTCTTGTAAAAGCATCATTTACTTTAGAATAGAACAGTATAGAAACCTTATTATGAAATATTAGTGGTTGCTGAGTGCTTGAGCCCTCAAGCTGGTGTACCATGGTCTTGAACCACTGTTTTGTGGTATTCTTTGTAAAGGATAACGTTGTCTGTCAAGCGAAAAGCCCCCACTCAAGCTCCCTCCGACACTTAAAAATCCTTACAGAAATGGAAACCAAGGCACCATAAAAAAACACAATACAAAAATTGGGTATCATTTTTTTCCCTCGTCCACTTTCCCATGTTTGCTTCTTTGTTAACAGAATTTAATGTGGTATGTGTCTGACATCTTTTGTTTATCGTTTGTTGTTTGCAGTACCTTACAGTACTGTTTTCTTCAGTCAGCTGAGACTGAAGAAGTCACTTGGACAAGTGACTAAACATTTTTTCGAATTAAAAAGAAACATCCAGATGACTCAACTTTTTGGTATTTACTTATCTGGATGATTAATCTTCTCATGTTTTTCTTCAGAAACAGCTCCCTTCAACAAACATCTTACTGCAACCTCTTTTGGCTGGGTACCCACAAACGAGTTTGTGAATTTACACTATTTAACTTCCTGCTTAAATAAAAGCTACAACACACACACACACACACACACACACACACACACACACACACACACACACACACACACACACACACACACACACACACACACACCTTCACCTCTCAAAATACTACTCTCTCCCATTCTCCCAGTGAGGCTCTTACAAAAGGTGACATCTTGGGATTTGACCATTAAAAATAAAGTATTTGTCATTATGCAGTATTTTAATCTTTTTCGTTCTTTTAAAAAGTGTCACACCAGAATAACACTTTCTTCTTTGTTCCTTTCCCTGTAAAGCAATGACACACCATGAATCTTAAGAGTTAGAAACAAACTGACAACATCCTTCTCTGTTTTCATTTCTTCATTTCTGTTCCCTCCATTTCTCCTTTCCTTTGTCCTTCTGTTTCTGACTCATATTTGTTTGTTTCTCTTTTCTTCCAGGGGAAAAGCCCTACATCTGCCCCTATGAAGGCTGCAGCAAGCGCTACTCCAACTCTAGTGACCGCTTCAAGCACACTCGCACCCACTACGTGGACAAGCCTTACTACTGCAAGATGGCAGGCTGCCTGAAGCGCTACACAGACCCCAGCTCCCTACGCAAGCACATCAAGGCTCACGGGCACTTTGTTGCCCAGGAGCCAGGAAGTTCAAGCAGGTCAGGGACAGGGCTGGGCCTTCCTACCCACCAGAGTGCCACTGAACAGCCCTCTGTAGGCGGGGCTCCTGTCATCATCCCTGGGGCTGCTGCAGCCCTTCTTGGGGGCCTTGGGACCTCCTTGCAACTCTCTGCTTTCTGCCATGCCAGAGCTCTAGGCCACCACCGGGCACCGCTCTTTTCCATGGGTGGAGGAGGAGGAAGCATGGGATCGCTCAGCCTTTCAGACTCCCCACTGTTGCGCTTTGGACTTTCAGCTGCGTCTATGTTTGGGTTGGGGGCTTTGGGAGGTCTGGGGCAGGTGGCAAGAAGGGAGCCAGAGGACGGGGAGGAATCAGAGGAAGGAGAGGACGGGGAAGTGCTGAACCTCTCTGCAGGCGTTGGGGTGAGACGAAGTGACGCTTTGTCCTGGGTGGTGGTTCCATCAAGGGCGCTACTCCTCAAACCAGCTGTTGTTAATTAAGATGAACTGATCATGGAAAATCATGGAAAATCCAGATAATTCTGTCTACAGTCCTTCAGTGTATGGCTACGTCATTTCCCTTTGTTGATATATTGTTGCTCTTTAAAACAGGACCTTTACTTCCTCATTTGGGTGTTGTATTAAGGGGTTAAACCAAAGGTGTAGATCTCTGTGAAGCTGGTGGCTCCTGACAAAACACTAGTATTTAATGCCCTGGGATGAAAACTAACATAATCTTAGTTATTATGTTTTACTAACATAATGCAGTGCATATGACTGTGGAAAGCTTTTGCGGGTGTATAAGGTTATAAAAATCACTTCCACATTTAGAGCCATGCAACAGTTCACCCATTCCAACCAATAATAACTAAAGACAGACTTGAGTACAGCGGTCTTGTAATGAGCAAAACTCTAGCAGGGCCTTTTTGTACTGCATTACAGTTAGTTTTTACACCATACATGCATTTAGCTGTCTTAACTTTGAAAAGGTCAGTTCACCCATATTGCAAAGAAAAGAAAAAAAAGGTCAGATCCCTAACCGGAGCATGCAGATCCACTTTGTATTTTCTGACATTGACCTGAGATACCTACTGAGTGTCATGGTCCCCGTGTCTGCCCAGCCGGCCCCGCAAGGCTACATGTGTTTTGTATTCTTTCTCTCCCTCTCCCTCTCTCTCCTCTCTGCCTGGGTGGAGCTCACTGCGGGCTCCCGCCCTTGGCCCACACACCTGTTCGCGATTAGCTGTCATTACCTGTCCACTATTTGAGGCTGGGACGCAGATCCTCTCGTCGCTGGATGATTGTGCGAGACACGTTAGTGATCCCCTCAGCTCCCGTGAATCTTTGCTTAAGTGTTTTGTGACTTGCGAGTAATTTCCCTCTCCTATGTGATAGTTTTCCTCCCCGGACCTGTGACCTTCCTGCTCTGTGAACGTGTGTGAGTTTGGGCGTGAAGACGAGAACGAGTGTGAGAGAGATTCCCCTTGGACCTTTGGAACCCTGGATTTTCCACCTCACTGTATATATTCTCCACTGGTGTTGTAAATAAACTACGTTTGGAAACGTCAACCTGCTCTGCGCTTGAGTCCCTGCTATTGACCGTGACAGAATCATCCAGTCAAGAAATTGGACTCAGCAGATTCGGCAACCTCGACCCCCACTCCCGCCACACTGGCTGCGATGCTGGAGCGACATGAACAAATGTTTATTCACATTCGGGCAGAGCTCGCAAACCTCACGCAGGCCGTGGCCCAGCAAACACCTCTGCCGGCAACTCCACCCACCGCCGAGGTGCCAGCTCCAGCAGTAAGTGCCACACCACCTGCTCCTACACCTGTTCAATCTGACAGATTTCTTCCTACACCGAGAGCTTTCACTGGAGAGTTTGATAAGTGCGCTGGTTTCCTCACTCAATTTGCCCTTCAGTTTCGCCAGCAGCCGCAAGCCTTTTCTAATGATGGTGCGAAAATCGCTCATATTGTCCAGTTGCTCCAGGATCGTGCTCTGACCTGGGCACTAGCTGTGCTTCAAGTTAACCCTGAAATCACTTTTTCTGATTTTCTTGATAAGTTTAAAAGTGTGTTTGACAGGGAATCCACTGCAGCCACCGCCGGCCAACGCTTACTCGTGCTCAAACAAGGTAAGCGGAGCATGGCCGATTTTTCTATTGATTTTTCTACTTTGGCTGAGCAGACGAAATGGGGGGAAGAGGCTCTTAAAAGTGCATTACTCGCTAATATTAATGATGGGATAAAGAATGAACTGATGCTTCGTGAACTGCCTTCCTCCCTGGATGCTCTTATGACCCTGTAAAGATTGTGCACGGTCCCTTCCCCTCCACCGTCTGTACGATTGCGCCATCAGTCTCTTTCCCAGAGCCCTGTTGCCATCTAGCCGACTATACAGCCTCACCCAGCCCGAGAGAGATGCTATGGAACGTTACATCACGGAGTCGCTCGCAGCGGGGTTGAGTCGCCCTCTTCCCCTCTTGCGGCTGGGTTTTTCTTTGTGGACAAGAAGGATAAGTCGCTTCGTCCATGTATTGACTATCAGGGCCTTAACCAGATCACTGTAAAGAACAAGTATCCTTTGCCGTTGCTTTCCTCTGCTTTTGACCTGCTTCAGGGCATGACTGTCTTTACCAAACTAGACCTGCGCAACGCTTACCATCTGGTGCGAGGGGGATGAGTGGAAGACTGCATTCAATACACACTTGGGCCACTTTGAGTATCTCGTGATGCCTTTTGGTCTGACCAGTGCTCCCGCTGTGTTTCAAGCCATGGTTAATGATGTGCTTTGTGATTTTGTTAACCACTGTGTTTTTGTGTACTTGGATGACATTCTGATCTTTTCTAAAACACTCGCGGAGCACCAAGTTCATGTGAGGCAGGTCCCGCAACGCCTCTTGGAAAACTGGCTCTTTGTGAAGGGGGAGAAGTGCGAGTTCCACGTGACCTCGGTGGCTTTTCTGGGCTATATCATCGAGAGGGGGAACTTAAGGAATGACCCAGAGAAGGTGCGAGCGGTGGTGGAGTGGCCCACACCTCCAAATCGCCGGCAACTGCAACGCTTTTTGGGATTCGCAAACTTCTACAGACGATTCATTCGTGATTTCAGCAGAATCGCTCTCCCTCTCACTAAACTCACCTCTCCAAAAGTTCCTTTTCAGTGGGATTCTGCCGCTCAGCAAGCCTTCACCCTGCTCAAAGAGATTCACCACTGCACCCATTCTCTGGCAACCGGACCTCACACGGCACTTCGTTGTGGAAGTGGACACATCGGATACATGTGCCTTCTATTCTCGCCGTCTCTCTCCCGCAGAATGTAACTATGATATCGGGGACCGGGAGCTCCTAGCCATCAAGCTTGCCCTGGAGGAGTGGAGACATTGGTTGGAGGGAGCAGCGGAGCCGTTTATCATATGGACGGATCACAAAAATCTGGAATAACTTTGCTCGACCAGACGTCTCAATTCCTGGCAAGTCAGGTGGGCGCTGTTCTTTACTCGTTTTGACTTTACCATCACCTACAGGCCAGGGTCACGAAACGTGAAGCCAGACGCCCTGTCCCAGCAGTTCTCCGTCACGGGGGAGGAATCGGACCCCGGACCCGTTCTCCCGGCCGCCTGTGTGATTGGAGCTGTTCCTTGGGAGATCGAGTCACTAATCCAGGAGGTGCAAGAAACCGAACCAGATCCGGGAACCGGTCTGCCCGACCGCCTCTTCGTTCCTTCGGCCGTCCGCCCTCAAGTTATCCAGTGGGCTCACACTGCCCATTTTTCGTGCCATCCGGGGGTCCTCTGCACCATATCCTTCCTCCGACGCTACTTTTGGTGGCCCACCATGGCTAAGGATGCCCGGGAGTATGTATCAGAGTCTGCCGCCCTCTACAGGTAACACCACAATACTTACCATTGTTGACCGTTTCTGTAAGGCTGCACACTTCGTCGCCCTCCTGAAGCTCCCCACTACCCTGGAGACGGCTTGGCTCCTCACCTCCCATGTGTTCAGGCTCCACGGGATCCCCGAGGGCATCGTCTCAGACAGAGGGCCGCAGTTTACATCCTGAGTATGGAGGGAGTTCTGCTCCGTGCTGGGGGCCAAGGTCAGTCTTTCTTCCGGATTCCATCCAGAGTAATGGACAATCGGAGTGGGCCAACCAGGAGCTTGAAGCTGCCCTCCGCTGTGTCGCCTCACATAACCAATCGACCTGGAGTGAACAGCTTCCGTGGATTGAATACGCACAAAACAGCCACACCTCTACCGCCACGGGCAAGTCTCCTTTTGAAGCGTCCCTGGGTTACCTTTGCTGCCAGCGATCGAAGGTGAGCACACTGTTCCCTCTGTGCAGGCTCACCTCCGTAGGTGTCGCCGTGCCTGGCGTGCGCTCTACTCCGCACAGCAGAACGGAACAAGGCTCTCGCTGACCGTCATCGGACACAGGCCCCAGAGTATACCGTCGGACAACAGGTATGGCTGTCTACTCGTTTTGTGCCATTACGGACCAAATCCAAAAAACTGTCACCCCAGTTTATTGGTCCTTTTCCCATAGACGCTATTGTCAATCCTCTGTCCGTCCGTCTCAAACTGCTGTGCAACATGTGCGGTCATGTGTCCCAGGTCAAGCTGGTGCTCTCCAGCCCATTGTGCCCTCCTTCCAGGCCTCCGCCGCATTTTTACTCCAAAGAGAAACAAAACCACATCGCTGCACAGCTAAATAACAGAAGTTAGGGAATATGTGTAATCTGAGTGACCTGAGCCTCCATAAACCCATCTTCTTATTTTCATCTACATCTTTTTTTTTTTTTTTTTTTTTTTTTTTAAACCTGTCCCGTTTGGTTCTTTTGCCATCAGAATTATTGTCTAAAGGCGAAGAAAGATGCCCAACGGATTTACTTTACCAAATGGACCATCCCAGCCTTGCCGTAATGGTCCATTTGACTTACCTTTTATTGTTTATTTTATTTTATTTTTTTTTTACTTGCTAGATACGGGACAGGGGAAAAGAAAAGGGAGAAAGAAAGAGGGGGAAAAAAAAAACAGCGGAGAAGAGGGACGGGGATAAAGGGCAAAAAACAAAAACCAACAAAATAAGCAGACAAAAAATACATATATCGATCACCTGGATCACCTGTTGAGAAAGAAAAAAGAAAACAAGCAGAAGAAAACGAGAGTAATAGAATAAACAACATCACAATGATATATGGGAATATAACACTAAATACTTAATATTAAACATTATTGTGCAGCACGTAAGATCGACAGCGCACAGTGTGCTTTGAGGTAGGAGCCAAAAAGGGTGTAGTTTGTGTGTGTGATCACCTGTGTGTACACCTGTGAGCATGAGCGCGCTTGTATTTAAAAGGTTCCTTAATGTAATGATCTGCTAGAGGGTGTGGGGGGCCACAGTCCCATCCTCCAGGGCATGAAGCAGGTATGGAGGAGATCAAAACTCCAGACATCCAGAGGCCCCCAGAACACAAGAGACCAAGGAAGACCAACAGAGGGGCAGCCGCGCCACTGTCCCAGAAAGAGCTGAGGAGAGTCCCAGATGAGGGATCACTCAGCAGCCGCGGAGCAGAAGCCAGGGGGGGTTGCAGTGACGTGCCCGTGAGCTCCGCCGGCAGCCAGCTGTGCCTGAGTGACCGAGCCCCAGGCCGAGAGGCCGAGGGCACCCCACCCCCGAAGTGGCCCGAGCGAGCCCCAGGTTCCAGGCCCCGATAAGCAGCCACCAAGGAGTGAGCCGGTGTGTACCCGGACGCCCACCCCCGGACACAAAGAACCACCAACGCATCGATGTCTGAGGGCGTCTGCCACCGGCAGGGGAAGTGGTGGGGGGAGATAGGCCTCCAAACCTTGGAGGGCCTGAGATGTCCCCAGAGAGGTGGCGTCTGATACCCAACCTGACATATAGACACAGACATACAGGCAAACTCAAATACAAACATCCATTCCCACCCTCATGCTCTCATAGGCAATTACTCCACACTCAACCAACGTGGAGACAGACATAAAGAGACGCTGTACACACAATCACACTCCCCAAGCGTACTCTAAGAACCGGGTCTAGGTACCCTTGCCCCTGGAGGGGGAAACTGCACCCAGACCCAGGTGGTGTTACCCTTTTCCCTGCAGTGGGGAGAAGCAGACTGCCCCGACTCCGCAGCAGCAGGGAGGCCCCACACACCAGACCCCAGTCGGACGGCCAACTCCTCCTCCTAGCCCCCCCGCTCCAGCAGGCCGCAGAGACCGGGGGTGTGAGAAGACTCCAAACCTCCCTCTACCCGCTCATATGTAGTGTTGATGTATATGTGTTCTAAGGTGCAATTAAAACCCAGGAGGGCATGGAGCTACCTGCCAGAGAGCAGCAGGTAAGCACATAGCCCCTCCTGATAGCCCTCAATGTCTACGTGTATTTAAAATTGAGAGGTGGGCAACGACGCCAGGGGTGAGGTTATACACCCTGATGGTAATTTGGAGTCCGTGTTGTGAGCCCACCCCCAAGATCCTATATGTATGTGTTATGAGAGTGTGAGTAATGTGAATGTCTAAGTTGTGAGATAAAATTGAGGCAGAGGCAGCCAGAAGGGGACAGAGGGGGGGGGGGATGCCTCCTCTGCACCCTGGTGACACACCCCTACCCCAAGGCCCTGCATGTGTGGGTGATTGTGGTGGAGCGGGAAGAGGGAGGCAGCTGGAGATGGGGAGGGAAGAAAGGGAGGGGCAAGTGACCCCTCCCTGGGGCCAGCTCCCCCGCTGACCCCAGTAGGCACCCCCATACTCTGCAACCCGCCAGGGAAAGGGGGCCCAGGCCCATCCGGACCAGGGCCCAGTGCAGCAGCGCCGCCCGGCCCCACAGAGCCCGGGACAGCCCACCCGACCCCATTACAGAGAAAACTGCACCCACCCCATCATCCACTCATCTTCCAGACTACGCAAGACAATAGACGCCCAGGCTGAGATCTTCCTCCACCTCTCCTATATCTCCCCCTCCTGCAGAGAGAATTCCTGAGGAGAGGAAAGCTCCTGCAAGATGTGACAACCTCCCCCACCAGTTGAAGAGTCCCCCAGGTGGCTCGATGCACTGGCGGCGCCCTGCGCCAGGACTGGGCCCCCATATACCCACCCGCCCACAACCCCAGCAACACACCAACCAGGACCCGAGCCCCCGAGGCCCGGCCAGGGCCCCAGCCCAGAGACGGAGCGCCCCCAGAACCTCACGCCCGTCCCGGACCCACCCAGGGGCAGCCAGGCTACCAGGTCAGTAACCCACGTCCGTCAGCACAGACCCTCCCCTAGCCCCGCTGCACGCAGCCACGAGGAAACCGTCACCTAAGAGCCAACAGAGCCCTTAATTGGCCATGACCGCTACCCCGGGTTGAGCCCCCCAAGGAAGATGCTCCTGGGGAACCCCCCGACGCCCTAAGCCTGTCCCTACCCCCACACCAATCACAACAGTGAAGGTGGGACAACCCCCACAGAGTGCTTCCATCGATTAAGATTGTTTCCTCAACAATAAAGCTGTGAGGAAACAAGGATGTGGGGAGCAATAGGAAGTACAGTCCACACGCCAAAACACACAACTGTGTAATATTAAAACATACAATGTAGAGCTACCCTTGATACATTTGATTTTATTTGAGCAAAGGTGTTTACACAATGTTTCTGCATATGAAGAGGTAATTATGTGTTTATGGAAAAGATTTTGCACAGCAGTCTGCTTATAGATTGTACTTAAGTCAGTTTGAAATCATAAGCTTTGACTCAGTCTGATCATGTAAAGGTTTCTGTGGTTTCAGTTTGGTACACCAGTTGCTACGTGCAATATGTACTCCTGGTATATCCCCTCACCTGCTTAATTTCCAAGCCAAAAGCAAACAGAATAATTGCCTTGCCTCCAACCCCCAAGAAACACTAAATCACGAGAGGTCTCACGCTACACAGGACAATGTCAGCAATTATCTCACTAATTTGCACATAGAAAAGTGCTCAGTGTTGCTCTCATCTCCACTGCTGTTTATTTTAGCTAACAGTAAAACCTTGACTCAGACTTAGAACACAATGACGTGTGACAGATTTTATTCAACACAAAGCTATATTGACCATGTGATTTTTCTAATCGCAAGAAGAACGAACAACCCCCCCCAAAAAAAACAAACATATTGACACAAGTGAAGGTCAGAGCTCCTTTACTCGCAGATTATATTAGCTTAGTGTTTGTTGTACTAATCGTTTCAAGACAATGGTCTAAACAGGATCAGCCCTGCCTGAAGGAATCATTCTTATGGGTAGACAAAGGTGTGTATACGGCAATAATGATTACACATTTGCTTTGAACAAACACTGAGACGTGGCATAAGTAGGAACAGGAAAACAAAGCAGTCTGTCCAGCAGCAGTGAAGGGGAAGTGTTTGACGATGGCCACACATGGCCAGTATCTGTGTTGACCTGTTTGCACATCCTGATCAGTATTTCAAAGGTGCCCCAGTAAGTGCCTTGTGTTTCAGCTAAACTATATCACTCAGTATATGGAACATATGTACTCAGCTGTAAAGTGCATATATATGCTTTTTTTTAAAATTACATTTTAGGAAACGTTAAACTTTTTAAAGGCTTGACAACAGATGTGATTTGTACATCAGGGCGACTGCAACACCTTTTAAACACTCCACTAGTGTTTATGACTATGGCAATGACTCAGTGTCAATAAATGCATTAATGGAGAGAGTGTGACACCATTGTGTATTTTTTGTGTTGTGATGTTTTTTGTTTTGTTATTTTAGAAGTTGGAATAGAAGAACACATGGTAGAAAAAAGAATTGTTATAAATTAGGGTTTTTCTTACTGTGCGTGTCCACTCTTATTTGTGTTTTTGCCCACTCACAGTTGGAGTTTACTTACCTAGTCAGTTTTGAAGATTAACAATGACTAACACTGAGCAGTGCTGATTTTCTAACACTGGAAAATAACTCAAAATGTTAGAAATATTCCAGTGTTAGAAAATCAGCACTGCTCAGTGTTAGTCATTGTTAATCTTCAAAACTGACTAGGTTACTTTTAAAAATATAACACTGTCAAAAGTGTTCATTTAACACTCAACGGTGTTATATTTAACACTCAGAGGAGTGGACTCATATAGACACTCTCTAGTGTCAGTTTAACACTGGAGATTTTGCTGTGTGGAAAGCAGGAAAAAGCAGACAAACAGGTATCTTCTTCTCGATGTAAAAGATTACCACGTGAATGTTACTGATAGCTCCAAGGAGAAACAGAAAATGGTCGTTATAATAATACATCTCCACGTCTCAGGTGACATATTAACAATAAAACGTCTCTGATGGGTGTTGCAATGGCATGCCTGTCACAGCTTTGGTTATAGTAAAGGCCCTCCTCCCCTCCAGGTAGGTAATTGTAGGCGAGAAAGAAAATTAGTAAATATCTGACATGGAAATACACCTTTGTGATGACAGCCTTAGGTTTCAGCACTTGGAGAAGTAATACACTTGTATAAGCATTGTAAAACAGCAATCTTTCTCTGGACTGAAGACAGTGGATTGGTTGCAACAAGTTTTATACCTCCAATCCAAAATGCATGGGGTGATGACACTCAAAATCAAATCAAATCACTTTTATTGTCACATCACATGTGCAGGTACACTGGTACAGTACATGCGAATGAAATTCTTGTGTGCGAGCTTCACAAGCAACAGAGTTGTGCAAAAATACAATAACGTAAAACAAGCAAAATATAAGAATGGCTAAATCTGAGAGTAATAAATATATGTACAATATATAAGAGTGTATGCATTACTGGATGTGTATACTAAATATGTTTTTCTACGTGTGTGTGTGTGTGTATACATATTTTACAAATTAAATAGATTAAACAATAAAATAAAATATATAAAATATACAGAGGTTGGTAGTTGGACATGTGCAAAACAGTGGCATTAATGTACAGTATGGAGTGCATAATGTTGAAGTTCCAGTAGTGAAGGTGAGGTGTCTATGACGTGTTCAGCAGTCTGATGCCCTGATGGAAAAAGCTGTCTCTCAGTCTGCTGGTACAGGACCGGATGCACTCAATCTGCAAATGCTCACTTAGACCCCTAGTCCCCACCCTAACCCTAATTCTAACCCTGATTGGACAGACATGAACTGGCAGCCTGAGGGAATAGGAAGTTTAAATGCAGTGGCTGTAGTATATAACATTCACACACAAACACACAAAAAGAAGGAGGGAATGGAGGGATGGGACTCCAACCAGTTACTGGCTTATTGTGGTTAACCACAGAAGTGTCTGATAAAAATGTCATGGGAAAATCCCCCCAGTGGGGAAAGGTTAATTGGTAGTTCTAAATTACCTGTAGGTGTTAATGTGAGTTTGAATCCTTGTCTGCTCTGAGTTAACCCTCCAACAGACTGGTAACCTGTCCAGGGTGTATCCCGGCTCTTGTCCTGTGGTAGCTGGGATGGGCTCCAGCCCCCTCTTGACTTTGATTTGGAGAAGTGGAACAGAATGGATGGATGTGGTAAAAAAAAAACTCCACTGGACTGTTTCTCTTGGATTCCTGCAATTCAGACAGAACACCCACGTCTTTACTAAAAGTGGTCCTGAACAATAGCTCTTTAAGCTTTTTGAAGATCTTTAATTTTTTTTTAAATTAAAGCACAGTTGCTGTATTCCTCCATTTATAAAAGAGCATTTTATTTTTTGTTCCGCATCAACCAGTTACAGGAACACAGAATTTGTTTCCATTTCTTTAACCGAATCTATGAAAAATGCCAACAATAAAACAGTTTGATAGGCATAAAAATATTATTTCTGCACCAACAGGATGATCTCCAAAGAGCCATCACCTGAAAACCTAGTGGATCTCTGCATGATGTGGAACGGTGGAGGACAAAAGAAAAAGTGAAAGTAAAAACTAACTGCAATAGATGAATAGTATCTGAAATTAAGAAATTGGAAAAAACAAAAATCCACTAAAGACCTGAAATGAGAAGCCTCATTAGAAATGGTCTCAGAATGTTAGCTGTCAAGGAAGGTTAACATGGAGCAAAGGCAGAGGTTGCCAAATTACAATTGTTACTCCTCTTATCAAGGAGTGAAATCAGATTTCAAAATTTTGAATCAAATGGTCATGAACTTATGAGGCGTACAACAGTGACTGCTGCATTTCAGCCAGTGATGTTGAGGATTTTGTCGAAATTGGATGGAACTGCGAACATATACAAACAATACCATCTGATTGGTGATGGCTTTTGTTTCGGCATGACAATGACCCCAAACACAATGCCATTCAGTAAACATGTACCTGTATGGGAAAACACACAGTAGAATACTATCAGTCATGGACTGGCTTCTCCAGAGCCTGGAGCTCAAACTTATTGAAGCAGTGTGGAATCATCTGGACAGAGAACAGAACAAAAGGCAGCCAACACCCAAAGAAGAGCTTGGAATGTCCTTCAAGAAGCCTGAAAACTACTTAAAGAAGTTAGAAGAAAGAAGCTACCTCATAGAATTCAGGCTGTGTTGAAGAAAAAAGGTCAGTGCATTTATTAACAGTGACTCAATGTGCAACATAGAAGATCAACATTAGTGATGGTCCCAGTCTCCTCAAAGCAGGATGATTTTCAGATTCACACAGATTCTCCAAGACACAAAAATTCACTGCTCTCCAGCAAAGTTTTCTCTAGAAGAATTTGCATACATGGAAAAGGCAGATAAGTTCCTCTCTCACAGGTAAGTAGCGCAATCTCAAAAGTTGGGAGCCAAACTGTAGCAATACAACAATCCAGAGAAGACTGAAGGTCTGGCACTACCTTAAGTAGCGGTCACAAACAAGGACATCAGGGACAGGTGTGTGATTACTCCAGGTGTGTGGAGGTAGAAGGCGAGGAGAGTCATGCTTCTGCACAAAACCCAGACCAACAAACACACAATATAATGGAAAAAAACAGTAGTGTGCTGACTGGAGAGGACAGAAGGACCATGAAAGCATTTTTATGTATGTTTCTACATTTTGATTAAATGCTGCACCTATTTTCCATTTTCCAAACAAATTTCAAAGAAGTGATGGGTGGCTCAAACCTTTTGCAAGATATTCCATAATGTCTGCAGATACCTAGTTCTGTGGTCTAAAGCATAAAGGCATTTTCCAAACTTAAAGTGTGTTGAATAAATATAAGAAAGGGCGTATATGTTCGGTCAGCTTAGTGAACTAAACAGAGCAGTTTGAACTTTGGACTTTTATGTCATTGTTTCTGATTTAGTCAGAGCACTGCAGTAAAGACAAAGCCAAGCTTGTTTTAATAATGAGTATGCATTTAGCACAATGAGTGTTCTACATACTGCCATTTTACACACATGCTGGCAGCTCTTTGAGCTGTACTTTGACCTAATCACTAATATAAGCACGTTAATATCCTCAATGCTTACAAGTGAAAGGAAATAAGTTGTAATGCTAGCCATGTTTAATGCTTTATTATAGCATGTTAGCATGCTAATATTGGTGAATTACTAACAATAACACTTACAACAGAGTAATACTTTTTGTTTTATTATAATTTTTTCATTATTTGAATGTTAATGTTCATAGTATAACTGAATAAAATCTTGATATGTTACGATAAAGATACTTAGTAAAATATAAAATGTAGCCTGAGCTCTGCACACTGTCAGGCAATTTGTCAAAAATATTAGACAAACAGAACTTTTGATGTAGTTATCACACAAGATAAAAAAATCATATAATGAATATAAAAGAAAGATATATCTACCCTAATGTCATTACCATGTTGTTGTTATATTGTTTAAGCTACTAAAATCTTATAAGAAAAAAATGTGTTAAGATGTGGATAGTATTAAATTAAATATTACAGATTAAAACTATGTTTGATGCTGTGACAGTCAAACAGATTCTTTGTATCCCTCTGTGTAACTCAATCAGGACAAAATTATTTTACAGTATACATATGTTAGTTTTAAGGGAACCCATCATTTATTTCTAATTTCCAAGGAATATTTCAAAGAGGTTTCATCTATTTGCTGAACAAACACTAGTGTGCAAACAAATAGAACATACACAGAAAAAATAGTTGTGCAATTCAAACATGCTTTAAAGTCAAAGTTTATTTAGGTATTTGATATGACCTATTTCCGACCTTATTTTAACCTTTATTCTTCAACACAGCCCGAGCTGTCTTAGGCAAGCTTTCTTCAAATTTCTTTAAGCAGTGTTAAAGGAATTACAGAGAGTAGTTCTCCGGTCTTCTTGGTGGCTGTTGATAGTCACTACACAAGAGTTGTTGCAATGATGTTCAGCGGAGGAATTTTGTCATTTAGAATACAAAAGCCTTTTACCGCCCTCCTGTTTCCCTTCCTTAAGAATGACTTGTTGACAGACACAACTGCAAATTACACTTGCAGGAGCTGCTCAGCAGAGGAATCTTTTTTCTTTTCTTTTTTTTAAAGCATAAGAAACACAAGCTCTTTGTTTTTCTCGTTACATGGCATGTGGCGTTAGAAAGCTATCTCGTTCCAAATCGATGCTTAGACGAAAAGGCGCTACACTATATGGATTAAAGCACTGGGCCACACTTCTTCATCTTTGAATTCAAGTGTTTTCAGGCACAGGTTTATAAAATCGAGCACTTGGCCGTGCAGTATGTCTCTAAAGAGCTCACTACTCTCAAAGTGCACAGCGTGGTACAAGCCAGGTCATGATATATCTTCCCACCTAGATATCCCGGTATTCGTCTGATAATGTTGTCGCACAGGGAGAGATTGTTAGGAACCACAGCACCTCAGCCGTTAAAAGGCACTTGACAGAGCCGATGTAGAGTGCCGAGAGGAGCACTGTGCGTAAAAGTTGTCAATACTCGGCTGACTCCTTCAATATTAAAAAGAATGCGTCTCCTCCCATGCGCGCAATTTTTGTGGTTAAGACCCTTCCTACTCCCAGCCCTAGACATCCATAGTAATACCATAAAAAACCACATGAAGTAAATTTTCAGATTACAGTTAACTTGAGTGGAAAGATGAGCTGGTTCTAATTAGGGGAAAATTACAAACTATAATTTCCCCCCCATCTGTGTCTCGTCTCTCTCCTCCCCCTTCTCAGTGCCCTCCCCAGTCTCCTCCTGCGCCTCCCTCCTTCTCTCACTTATCCTATATCACACACAATTTAAAAAACAACGAAAGGAAAAAGACAAAAAGAAGTCGCTTCATTCATTTATCTGGAAACATTAAAGGATGGAACTCCTTAAGTGAGCCACTTAAATAAATAATCGCTGGATTTTGTGGCTGAAGCGAAGAAGAAAGAAAGAGAACAAGGAATCACGAAAAGAAGGGACGGGGCCGATCATGGGGGATCCCGACACTGGCTCAGGTGCGAATGGAACGAAGAGGTAAGGACTTATCAAACTGCTTCCTAACCAAAACTCAGCTTTGGTTTCCTGAAAAGCAGCAGCATGTAAAGGCTCTGAATTCATCCTTCTGGGACGCATTAGTCGCTATTCTTTAGCTTTCATTCATATTTGTTTCCATTTTTTGTGATGAAAAAAAATGACAAGACCAGTATGAAAACGTTTAACTGATTAAGCTTAAATGTTAGCGTTCGGGGAGAAGCTGACTTATGCGATATTATAAGCTATAAATTTTCTCTACTTGAATACTGGATACCTGACAGACATAAAACTGATTAGCTGAAGTCACTTTCAACTTATTTAAAAGCAAGAAACAGTTTCGGTGGCAATGAATGATTAAAAAACAACACAAACAAAGAAACGAAAAACTAACTTTTTTTAAAAGATAATATTTAACGTCTTTTGTGTGTTTTATTGTTGATGGTGTGTTAGAGCTATTGTTCTGCCTGGCAAGTTAGACAAAGTTGACCGTCTTGTTCTAAGCAGGAAATGATTGATGATTAATGATTGATGACTTGGATCTAACTGATTTCTCATGGCTGAAGTTTGTTGCTACACATCAGTATAACAAAACATAGTGAACACAATGGGTAGACTATTAAAATGCAATTTGTTTAATCAGTCTGGCTGACATAACAAAATAAATAATAAAATACAAAAAGCAGTGTGCAAATAAAACATTCCCTGAACTGCAATGCTGCGTATACGGGTCTTTCCACTTGGCTTGATTGAAGTACAAGGAAAAACTTTTGGGGAGTCAAAGTTACAGACAGTAGTAATATGAGCAGTATTACTTGAGAAAAGAAAATGAGTCAAACTGGTGTGGCTCTACTGAGGCAACCAGAAGTTTGGTGAAACAGAAACCAGTGTTTAATCGTAGGATAGGCACGTTTGAATCCAGGTTCTAGATGGCATCCATTGTCACGCAGCATACATTAAATAAAAATGTTGAGGAGGCAGAAAAATACATTTTGCATTTCTTCCTCCAGATTACCATTAACAAAATAATAAAGATAAGATAAGATAAGATAAGATAAGATAAGATAAGATAAGATAAGAGAAACCTTTATTAGTCCCACATATGGGAAATTTGTTGTGTCACAGCAGAAAGTGGACAGTGCAAAGTTACAGCAGCAAAAATTAAGAAGAACAATTGAATAGGATAAGATAAAAACGATAACATACTATATACAATAGAATAAAATACTACATGGTCAAAAAAAAAAAAAAAAAAGGTGCGACCAATGTTCCCTCTAATTTTTCACGTGTCTGAGCGAACACACAAACTCCCTGAGCGATCCCTTGGACCGCTGTGAGCAACAGCAGATGTGTGCACTGTGGTCACGCCAGCGTCGAATCCATCCAAGTTACAGGGTTTATTAAAATAATCAAATTACAGCATTTATGTTAGACTACTTTTAATTAACTGCTTTAGCCCACTTACAATAAAAATTTAAAAAAATCTTGTTCATGACCTGTGTAGTATGTTAACACTATTGGAAGTAAAAATAACTTAAACTCCAATTTTGAAAACACAACTTTATTTTTATTTTTATTTTTAATAAAGCTCTGACTTGTATTATGAGTATGAGTCTGTGGTCTGGGAGAGAGTCCTGTAACTCTCTGTCTGCAAATAATGACCAATGTTGGGCAATTAATTATATAGTTACTTCTTCAAAAAAGTAACTGAGTTTTGCAAACAACAAAGTTTTTTGCAGCTGTTTACCTAAAAATGCAGCCAAGGCGTTTTTTTAAATAAACATTTCAAACTATTTACAGAACAATCAGCTGTTCTGCATCAAATTTGATGCCACACAAATTATTTGTGCCACTCCAAAAAATAATTTCTGTCCACTATGAGATAAAGGAGAACAGCAGCCTGATACCTGCAGGCCTGACAACAGGAGATGTATCACTCCTGTAACACCTGTAACATTCAGCAGTCGCCTCATTGTTCTGACACACAACAAAACTATTGACTACACTACACACTAACTACACAAGATTTGCGCTAAACAAAATCTCTCACATCTCAAAACACCGCCGTCACTCCTAAAACTCCCCCCTTCCTAAATAACTAAATGCCATGTTGCCATATCATTTTTTGATTTCACATGATACATTTTTCGACCAATAGGAAAGGGTGGGGTTTTTTTGGTTTTGTTTTTGCTCACAGGCGGAGAGTGCTTTTGAGCGTTTTCCTTATAAAACGCCGTTTTTACCGTTTCTTCCTGCAGTAAATATAAACAACGATAGTATTCAGGAAGAAAACCAAACATTGCATATACTTTTATAACTCTGGTTTTACGTGGCCTATCAATACAATTTTAAAAACTGGTATAAAGTCCACACTTTTCCCGTTAATTGTTCCGTCTGTCCTGCTCACATCTCCAATGGTTGTACACGTTGTCATTAACGTGGCTTCACTCCACATCAGCCACGCCGCTTTGCTAGCTAAAACACCGGTGTCGGCACATAAGGACGCTGTCATAGCCTGTCAACGACGTTGATTAGCTGCGTATATACGAATGTGAATCGCATTATTGGCTGCGCTATGGGATAAAGTGGCATCGTTCTAATCCCATACGGGAGCAGCCAGTCACTTACTGACTAACACTGCAAAACAGAAAACTTGTTAAAGTTTTAATTTTAATTTCAATTCAGGTTAGATTTTCTGTGCGCAGAGACCGTGCCAGCAGTGCGCAATCGCACACGCGCGCAGCTTAGAGGGAACATTGAGTGCGACATACTGATTCTGATGGGAGACCTGAGCACCAAGGTGTGCAGTGACAACACTGAGAGAGAGAGAGAGAGAAAGAGAGAGAGAGAGAGAGAGAGAGAGAGAGAGAAATGGCCTTGGTGAAATGAAAGGAAACGTAAAACTGGCAGACGTCTGTGCCTCCAGTGAATTCACCTTTGGAGGCACGCTCTTCCCACACTGATGCTCCCTTAAAGTAACTTGGGTTTTATCAGATCTTCAGAAGAAGAACCGGATTGACCATGTCAAAATATGCCAACACTAGAGGAGGATGTGAGGGCCAAATGGGGACAAGACATTGATCACCAATTAGTTATCGCAACACTGAAATTGAAGCTGTCGGCAAAGGCAAGGAAGCAGAACCCAAGAGTCAGATTCAATATCAGCATGGAGGCCATAAAGGAAGCTTTCCAGATTACACTACAAAACTGCTTTCAGAGAAACAAGACAGGTGCTCACTTCAGTGAAAGACCAGCTCGTGAGATGGAAGGGACACTTTAAGGAAATGTTAAACAGTTTAACAGAATGCAGAAGTTGCAATAAGCTGAAACTTCTACATTCACGCTTTATCTCTACAAAGGATAAATGCAGAAGTTGCAGTAAGCTGCTGTATCAGCCAAAGGAGATATTTTATTTCAAACCAACATCAAAATAATCAGGAGAAACGTTTAACTAGATATTATTAACACATTTACATGTAAATACATATTAGCTACATAGTATAATCGATTCTGGCGATTAAGGACCCTATAATGTACTTGAAAGCGCTTTTGCTCACTACTGACTTCTTGGCTTTATTATCTCCTCCTGCTGGTATTGCAACTTATTGCATGTAATAATTCAAATCCTGCATGTGTTTACATTTCACGCTTTGGAGGCAAAGCATTAAATTGACACGGTGACTCAATTTGTGTATTACACGTTTTGCCATTATACTGGGTTGGGACATCTGGAATGTCCTGAAGAGCCTGAAGAATGGCAAAGCAGCAGGAGAGGATAACATCCCAGCAGAAGCACTGAAAGAAGGTGGAGAAACCATTGTGGACCAGTTTCATAAACTGCTTGATTTGGGTGAGATCCTATCGGACTGAAAGAAAGGCATCTTTGTGAAGTTACTAAAAAAGCAGAGACCTCTCGCAGTATGGCAAGTGGAGATGAATCACTTTGTTGTCATTCCCAAGTAAAGTTATCATCAGAATAATCTTGGAGCCTGTGAAGAATGCCATCAACCAGCAACTCAGAGACAAGCAGGCTTGGTTTAGAAAGGAGAAATCCTGCACAGAGCTTATTTTGCTATACTCAGAATCATGGTGGAGCAGTCATTCGAGTAGCAAACTCTGCTCTATGTGTGTTTCAGTGGTTTTGTGAATGAATTCGATAGTCTCCGCAAAATTGGTGGACAGTGCTGCAACACTATGGTGTGTGTTTCAACCTGCATTGTGGCGCTGACTCTCAATAATCCTCCCCCTCCATCTTTCTGGTGTTAATTGAGCCTCAGGGTGCTGGACTTTGGAGAGCTCTGTGCATTGTGAGGGGTTTTGCATGTTGATATCAGTGGCCTCTATCTCCCCCTGTGGCCAGCTGGGTGTCTGATGACAGGTAGGGCATATACTATTATGGCTTGGATCTAATTTCTACTGTTCATGTGGCTTCTCAGCACCTGTTTTACCTTCTGGAGATACTTGGCTGGATTGACCTTTTGTGTCTTTATCATTGTTCCCGTTGGCCTGTGGGATATCCAGGTAGTTGTAGCTGTCCTCCATATCTATTATCTTGCCTTCTGGCAACTCCACCTCTTCAGATCACCATCCCTCTTTTTCCAATCATTTGGCCAATCTTATCCAGTCCAAATGAAATCCTGATGTCCTCACTGTAGATTCTGCTGAGGTGGATAAGTGAATTGGTGTCTTGCCCACACCCGGCGTACATCTTGATGGCATCCATATACAGGACGTGGGTAGTAGTTATGCCACTTTACTATATCATCTGCCCTTAGCCATGAATTGCTGTAGGGTGTCGAGGTCTCGGCAGAGCAGCAATGGGGATAAAAAAAACTTTAATTAAGGGTTCTGAACCCAAACCAGAACTAACATTATAAAGCAGATACTCAAATTAAGCAACAACTCATGCAGCTGAATCCTAGAATCCATAACTGATAATCACAAACTACTAGAAATAATATCTGAAGTAATTTGGAAACTGCGTCAACTTCAGAAGTAGCAAAAGCACAGACTTTCTTTACTTAAGTAGAAATAGAGATACCTAGGTTTAAAAATACTCCAGTCAGATTAAATGCTAATTCAGCTCTGCTGCACTGTGCACCAATCCAACACAGTGCTTTACTGTGAATTCAGCACACCAATGCAAATTAAGCTATATATTTTAGACAAAACTACCCACTGACATGCAACATTTGAATAACACAAAGTTAGCACAGCTTAGTTTTATATATAAAACTTGTGATAATATACATAATTTATCACAACACATGATATATAAATTCAACATGTGATTGAAAATGATGACATCATATGTAAGCTTTAAATTTGCAGTTAATTTGCCCTTACTTTTAAATATAACCTCTCGTCTTCCTCTCCTGTTCTTTCTGTTTTTCTACATCTTTCTCCATCTCTGAGTGAAGTTAGTCCTCTCTCTTTTCTCTCCCTGGAAATACAGCAGCTAAGCCTTTAGCCAGCAACACACCGTGCGACAAAATGCATACAAACAGTTTGTGTGATTGTTGATGTTTGTTTAGCTGATAGAACATTACATTTGAAATTACCTAACACTTAAAAAATGCCACTCCTTTCATGCTTCCCCCCTTCTGTAGCACTAGATTCTGATGTATCACAAGCACAACATAGACCTACACTCCTTTCCCCGACTTAAACTCCAGAAGTAACAAGTCTGTTAGAAAATATAAGAAGTGGAAAGTATAGATATTTATGTAAAAATGTAGAGAGTAAAGCAAAAAGTTGTCAGAAATTAAAATACTCAAGTAAAGTACAGAATCCCGAAAATTCTACTTAAGTAGAATAACGTAGGTATTTGTACTTTGTAACTTCCCACCTATGGTCACCATTAGATGTCACAAAGTGTGGAGTGCAGAGATGAGAACTCAAATCACATTTAATTAAAAAAAAAAGAAGTCCAACAGGTAATAACAAATTCAAAAGCTCAGAGAGAAAACCTCAGAAAAAGTTTCACACAAGGCATTGGTGACAGAAGATAATCTAAACAGGCATCCGTGACTCAGTTTCAGTGCTATCGTTACAAAAAAAAAAAAAAAAAAATGCGGGAAATCTTCATAGACCCTTTGATAAAACCTGCGCAAGTGATCATTTTCCAACAAAGGGCACAGTGACTTCTGATGTTTCCATGTGGTTTTCTATTTATGTCCAATATATTTGGACATAAAAAGATATGCCTGAAGTCTGTTTAGTACAGGTAAATAGGCTATAGTAAACACAAATTACAAAGGGATTATATATAAAACAAAGAAATGGCCTGTTTTTCAAGTATTATCATGACTGTATTATCTCCCTCCAGGAATTTGTTGCCATTTGTGAGTCCTTATATGGATGCTATAAATATTGTTCCCTATACTGTGGTAATGATTGTTATTCTTTCACTGATAAATTCAAAAACTGCAGCATAAAAGTAGCTGGAAACATGCAACAGAAATTGGCAGTACTAAAGAGGCCGATCACAATATCTGTGGGCTGTGTTCACCTGGCTTGTACTTACATCATTAAGGAGGTGCACATCAAGTTGTTCTATAGGTTATGGCACAGGGTTTCAGAGGAGTGTTGATATGGTGCAGATTTCCCACTGAAGCATAAATCTTCAGTATCAGTGAGCTTAGAGATTTTCAGCTCTAACTCTAATGTTGTGAAGCTGTGCACTTTGTTAACAATGGCAAAGAAAGATGATATAACTCACTACTTTTATCTTTCTTGTCTTTTTAGGGAACTTGTCCAGAGCATCTTTCCACAGAAGAAGATCTTATTTCATTCCTGGTTTCAGCTCCTGCTTCTGTTTTGTGTTTTGGCCTTAGGCTTGTGTTACACCCTGTCCAGCCGCTCGCTGTCACTATGGCAGAGCTTCCCACTGCAGGAACAATACCAGTGGTTTTTAAACCAGAACAGTAGGGTTAATGCACCTGCTTATCGCATTCACCCCAAACACAAAGTTATATTAAATGACATTAACAAAACCACTGAACCTTCGACTGTGCGATCTACCTCCCTTCAGTACCACCAAGCCTATCCACGCAACTACCATTTTCTTATGGATAACACAGAGGTTTGCAAGAACAAGATCCCATTCCTGGTCCTCATGGTTCCAGTGGCACCAAAAACTGTGGCAGCTCGGGACGCGATCCGCCAGACATGGGGCAAAGAAAACATAGTTCAGGGTGAGCTGGTACTCACTTTATTTATGTTGGGTGTCTCTAGAGAAGATGATGTTGAGAAGCTCGAACAGGAAAATTTGCAGCACCATGACCTGATCCAGAGTGACTTCATAGACAGTTATCTAAACCTAACAATCAAAACCATGGTGATCATGGACTGGCTAAGTACACACTGCCCTGCAGCAGCCTATGCCATGAAGATTGACTCTGACATGTTTCTGAATGTTGACAATCTAGTAATCATGCTAAAACAGCCGGGCATCCCCAAGACAAACTACCTGACAGGGATGCTTATGTGGAACAGACCAGTCATTCGTTCCAAGAACTCCAAGTGGTATGTGCCTGAGGAATTGTATCCAGAGCCTAAATACCCAACCTACACACTGGGTATGGGATATGTCTTTTCCAATGATCTTCCAAAGAAATATGTGGAAATCTCAAAGTCAGTCAAACCCTTTAACATTGAGGATGCTTATATTGGGATGTGCATGAAAAAGCTTGGACTTGCCCCCACAGCACCACCAAAACCCTCCCAGTTCAAGGCCTATAACTCTGCATATAATCGCTGTGAATTCTCCCAGGTCATCACATACATTCTTGGTTCTTCTAAACAGCTGCTGGATTATTGGACAGACCTGAAAAAGCCTGGGCCACCTTGTCCTTAACACCTTAGCTTTATGCTAGAGTTTTAACGTATTTATAGATTGTTATACAGTACTGAAGTTATTTATTTTTTTAAATGTGATTTAGGGTTACTTGTTTGGAAAACGTGAAGGTGAACAATTGCTTGATGTATAAGGTCTTATAGGTTTACCAGGTCTCATCAGGGTGCACTTTTACATGTGTGATTATTATGTGAGAATGCTGAGGTTACTTAAATGTATTTACAAATAATACAGCCAGGGTTAAACTTTAAATTGACTGCTAGTGAAAGGTGTAAATATTTTAAAAGATTATAATGTTTATTTTACATATTAAAGTATATTTAAATTAAATGGACTGTTCTTATTCATTTGAATGTACTGAATATGTTTTTCCAAAACCTCAACCTTTCAGTGTTCTCTTGAATGTTGTGAGAAGTGTCATTCACATACTTGAGTCTATGATAATACCACAGTAGAGCACTGTCCTATTTTGTTTTCTATCACTGGCAAATCTGGGATCCTTAAAAACCCTTAGAGGACAGTTTCTGACATACAAAAAGATACTAGTTACAGAATATATATTTTCTCTATATTGCCTCAGATTGTTTTAATCTGCAAAGCGATTTCAATTCTTTTAGACTATTTCTTTATTTCAACTGTATTCATGTCTCACTGCATACATCTGTTATGTTCCCCTTGTGTCTTTATCTCTCCCACCTGAAATAAGACACACCGACAGCAAAGACTCAAAAAAGTCAAGGTTCACTGCACATCTTAACCTCCTAAGACCCGAACTCTTCCATGGCATACATTTTTATTTTCTCTTCGATATTTGGGCATATTGGGATCCGATGGATGTAAAAACAAAGATCACCAGATTTTTTTTAAACCTAATTTTTGTTTCTAAGAAAAATGAGAGCCACATATGAGGATATTTGTTTTAAATTTCGATTAAACAGAGGCAGTATAATGTCCTCGTAAGTGGATATCAGGCCCTTGTAGAGCAAAATTTGGTCTAGACAACCAAAAATGTGGTGTCCACATCATAGCTGGACTGGCCATCGGGCATACCGGTGGGCCAATGGTGATTTTTCTTTTTTATGGGCCGATGTGTGTGTGTGGTTTTTTTTTGTAACGGTATAAACAATGAAAGGTGGTGGATTGGCCAGATGCTGGCCGATGTGTAAAAATAACACAGTTGTTTGGTGGTGACTATGGCGGAGCTGCCACAGAGGCCAGCATGTCACGGCCCGTGGCTCGGCATCCAGGGAGCCAGGGGAGGCTGCGGTGGCCACACCCTCGGGCTGGGCCGCCTCCAAACCACCTGCGTCTCATCTGAGGCAATCACCGGAGGGCTACTTCAGCCAGCTCTGACGGCTTCTCCCCGCCAGTCCGTACAAGTCTTCCTAGCGTGACCTGCATTCAGCGTGGAAATCCGTGGCCTGCCTGTCCTCCTGTCTCCCTCCCAAGGATTCCCTCCACGGGCTCTTCCCCCCCAAGCTCCACGGTCCTGCTCCACCTGTAAGCCCCGGCAACTCATAAAGCTTAGCTGTTCATCTCTTGATAACCTGCGTGCTGTTAACTGTGTCTCCCCCTTTCCGTTGCAGTTCCCTCGGTCCCGATTGCGGTGCTCCTGGGCTCCGCGCACCTTGTTTTCCCGTGGCACGAGCCTTAGCTTTTCGTTTCCTTAAGCGTTGTTAAAAGATTCCTCAGTTCAATAAAAACTTGTATATAGTTCAGAGCGGCGGTGTGATTGAGTCTGTTTTGGGGCCCTCTTACCTGAACACTCCGTGTTCCGTGACAGTACGGACTGGCCAACAATGGACCCCGCAGACCCAATCCACTCCGCTATAAGTAGGCAAGGCGCTATGCTGGGCCGGCATGACCAGCTCCTACAGTCGCTCCAAGATCAGTGCCAAGAGCTCAGCGAAGCTCAGGACGGGCTGCGTCCCCGTCCCCCCGATTCGGCGTACCGCGGTCTCTCATCCCCGCCACCAGAACCCTTCCATGGTGAATTGGACCTGTGTGGGGGGTTCCTCTTTCAGTGCGCTCTGTTCTTCAGCCGCACGCCACAGTCCTTCCCCAATGACGCTGCCAAAATCTCCCACTTCGTGGGGCTGCTAAGAGGGAGAGCGTTGGCATGGGCTGAATCGTATTTATCTTTTCACCTGATTGATCGCTGTCGCTATGACGATTTCCTAGACGAGTTCAAGGTGACTTTTTCACCCCCGGTTTCTGAGGATAAAACTACTGGCCCTCCGGCAGGGTAGGCACAGCGTTGCGGAGTATGTGGTCGAATTCCGCACCGCAGCGGCTGCTGTGGACTGGCCCGACTCGGCTCTCCGCAGCATTTTTCTGCGCTCTCTAAACGATCAGATGAGGGACCAGCTTGCTTTTCATGAGGAAACAGGATCTTTCGAGGAGCTGCTCACCCTCTCCCGCAGAATCGATAATCGTCTGCGGGAGAGGGAAGCGGAACGCCGGTCCAGAACTTTTCGATCGGTATCGCGTCCCGAGGCGCGCGCGGCGCCGCTGTTGCCCCCGCCTCTGCCCGCCGCTATTCCTCCCCGCTCCCCCTCTCCTCCGCCGCCTGAGCCGATGCAGATCGGCCGCTCTCGGCTCCCTCCGGAGGAAAGGGAGCGCCGTTTTCGGGCTGGGGACTGCCTGTACTGTGGGAGACCGGGGCATCGCATCACCGCCTGTCCAGTGCGCCCAAACGGACCAGCCCACCGGTAAGTCCGGGGCTACGGGTGGGCAGTACTTTAAGTTCCACAAGACCCCGACTGTTGCTGAATGTTTCTATAGTGACCCACAAGACAACCTTTTCCTGCTGTGCATTAATTGACTCCGGGGCGGAGCAAAATTTAATGGATATTCAACTGGCGGAGAAATTGGACTTGCCACTCTCACCACTAGAGCCTCCCATTCCAGCCTCCGCTTTAAACAACCAAGTCATTGCATATATCACTCATCAAACGGCACCGGTGAGATTAGTCACCTCCGGCAATCACAATGAGCAGACGAAGTTTTTTATTTTCCCGTCCCCTGACATGCCCCTCATCCTGGGTTACCCTTGGTTGCAAACGCATAATCCCCAAATCGATTGGGCCGGAAAGAGAATCTCCAATTGGAGTTTGTTTTGTCTGGCGAATTGCCTGAGGTCAGCTGTTCCCTCTACATGCGCTAGACCAGCCTCACCAGTTGTACCGCCACCTGATCTCTCCTCAGTCCCAGCCGTATATCATGACCTGCAGGAAGTGTTTCATAAGGATAAGGCCTGCTCACTACCACCTCATCGTCCTTACGACTGTGCTATAGATCTGTTACCTGGGGCTCCGCTGCCTTCCAGTAGGCTATACAACCTGTCCCGCCCGGAGAGAGAGTCTATGGAGCGCTACATCCAGGAATCCCTCACAGCTGGTATTATCCGACCCTCCTCATCCCCAGTCGCTGCGGGTTTTTTCTTTGTGGGGAAGAAGGACGGGTCGCTGCGGCCGTGTATCGACTATCGGGGCCTGAATGACATTACTGTGAAAAACAAATATCCCTTGCCTTTGATTAATTCTGTTTTTGAATCCCTCCAGGAAGCCACCGTGTTCACCAAGTTAGATCTACGAAACGCATACCATCTGGTTCGTATACGTGAAGGGGACGAATGGAAGACTGCTTTTAACACCCCGTTGGGACATTTCGAGTATTTGGTAATGCCTTTCGGCCTAACAAACGCACCCGCGGTCTTCCAAACCCTTGTGAATGATGTGCTTCGGGATTTTCTGAATCTCTTCGTTTTCGTGTACTTAGATGACATCCTTATTTTTTCCAGGACCCCCGAGGAACACCAGGTTCACGTGAGGAGTGTGTTACAGTGTTTGCTGGAGAATAGACTGTTTGTCAAGGCAGAAAAGTGTGAGTTCGACGTTTCATCTGTTTCTTTTCTGGGTTATGTATTGGCAGGAGGGCAGGTGAAGACGGACCCAGTGAAGGTCAAAGCGGTTCTGGAGTGGCCCATTCCGGAGTCCCGCAAGAAGCTTCAGCGCTTCCTCGGCTTCGCCAATTTTTACAGGCGTTTCATCCGGAACTACAGTCAGGTGGCCGCGCCTCTCACTCATCTCACCTCCCCTAAGGTACCGTTCACCTGGCACCCAGAGGCTCACACCGCGTTCACCAAACTGAAACAACTATTCACATCAGCCCCAATCTTAATACATCCCGATACCAGTAAGCAATTCATTGTGGAGGTGGATGCATCTGACGCGGGAGTGGGGGCTGTGCTGTCTCAGCGATCAGACTCTCTAGGGAAGCTCCAGCCGTGCGCTTTCTTTTCGCGCCGACTCACCCCTTCTGAGAAAAACTATGATGTGGGAGATAAGGAATTATTGGCCATCAAACTAGCCTTAGAAGAGTGGCGCCACTGGCTGGAGGGAGCTGAGCAACCGTTTCTCATTTTAACTGACCATAAGAACTTGATCTATCTCAGAACAGCCAAAAGGTTAAACTCTCGCCAGGCTCGCTGGTCTTTATTCTTTTCCCGGTTTAACTTTACTCTCTCTTACCGCCCAGGCTCCCGCAACACCAAACCCGACGCTCTCTCCCGCCAATACTCCCTGGATGCGGAATCATCACCGCCAGCAACTGTCCTGCCCACTGCCTGTGTGGTAGGGGCCCTCACCTGGGACATAGAAGAAACCATCCGTCAGGCTCTCCTGGGGGATCCCGACCCAGGTACCGGGCCTCCTGGACGGCGTTTTGTTCCTGCTGCCGCCCGTGGAGCCGTCATTCACTGGGCTCACACCGCACGGTTTTCTTGCCACCCTGGCGTGAACAGGACCATTAACCTGCTAAAACGACAGTTCTGGTGGAAATCTTTAATAAAAGATGTAAAAGACTATGTGTCGGCCTGCTCCACCTGTGCCCGTAATAAACTGTCCACCAAGCACCCAGCGGGCCTGCTCCACACCCTCCCTACGCCACACCGTCCCTGGTCCCACATTTCGTTGGATTTCGTAACCGGCCTCCCCAGCTCCTCAGGGAAGAGTGTAATTCTCACAGTCACAGATAGGTTCTCCAAAGCTGCACACTTCGTCCCTCTGGCAAAGTTGCCCACTGCCGCTGAGACTGCTCAAGCCCTAGTGGATCACGTCTTCCGGCTCCACGGCATCCCCTCCGATATTGTTTCTGATCGGGGCCCGCAATTCACCTCGCGCGTCTGGAAAGACTTTTGTTCACTCCTAGGAGCCAAGGTTAGCTTGAGCTCCGGCTTCCACCCACAGTCGAATGGCCAAACTGAGCGGCTTAACCAGGAGCTGGAAGCTGCGCTGCGCTGTGTCGCCTCACGTAATCCCTCCACTTGGGCCTCCTATCTCTCCTGGGCTGAATACGCCCACAACTCCCTTACCTCCTCCGCTACGGGACTGTCACCGCTTGAAGCCTCCCTCGGATACCAGCCCCCGCTTTTTCCCGAGAATGAGCTTGACCTCGCTGTCCCCTCTGCACTACATCATCTCCGGCGCTGTCAACGGATCTGGCGCAGGGTCCGCCAAGCTCTCCTGCAGTCCAAGCAGCGATCGGCGCGCTATGCGAACCGCCGCCGGACCCCCGCCCCTGCATATCACCCTGGCCAAAAGGTGTGGCTGGCTGCTAAACATATCCCGCTGCGGGTGGCGTCCCGCAAGTTGGCTCCGCGCTTCATCGGCCCGTATGAGATCGAGGCTGTCATCAATCCGGCTGCTGTTCGTCTGAAGCTCCCTGACTCCTGGCGCATACACCCCACGTTCCACGTTTCCCAAGTCAAGCCTGTTCGGCATAGTCCTCTGTGCCCTCCGTCCGGGCCCCCGCCTCCCGCCCGGCTCGTTGGTGGTCGCCCTGCTTATGCGGTCAGTCGGATCGTGGTGGCGCGTCGGCGCGGGAGGGGGTGGCAGTACCTGGTGGACTGGGAGGGGTATGGCCCTGAGGACCGTCTGTGGGTTCCGCGGTCGTTTATTCTTGACTCCTCTCTCATCACTGACTTCCGCTCTTCCCTTCGCAGGCAGCAGTCCGGGCGGCCGCCTGGAGGCGACCCTTGAGGGGGGGGTGCTGTCACGGCCCGTGGCTCGGCATCCAGGGAGCCAGGGGAGGCTGCGGTGGCCACACCCTCGGGCTGGGCCGCCTCCAAACCACCTGCGTCTCATCTGAGGCAATCACCGGAGGGCTACTTCAGCCAGCTCTGACGGCTTCTCCCCGCCAGTCCGTACAAGTCTTCCTAGCGTGACCTGCATTCAGCGTGGAAATCCGTGGCCTGCCTGTCCTCCTGTCTCCCTCCCAAGGATTCCCTCCATGGGCTCTTCCCCCCCAAGCTCCACGGTCCTGCTCCACCTGTAAGCCCCGGCAGCTCATAAAGCTTAGCTGTTCATCTCTTGATAACCTGCGTGCTGTTAACTGTGTCTCCCCCTTTCCGTTGCAGTTCCCTCGGTCCCGATTGCGGTGCTCCTGGGCTCCGCGCACCTTGTTTTCCCGTGGCACGAGCCTTAGCTTTTCGTTTCCTTAAGCGTTGTTAAAAGATTCCTCAGTTCAATAAAAACTTGTATATAGTTCAGAGCGGCGGTGTGATTGAGTCTGTTTTGGGGCCCTCTTACCTGAACACTCCGTGTTCCGTGACACAGCAGATGTATGAGGGAAAGGGGAGGCAGGAGGAGGAGAGACCCAAGGCGGCGGTCGGTCCGAACTTTATTTTATTCATAAGGTTAGTTAGTAGAGTTGCCAACCGTTCTGTAAAAAACGGAATCGTCCCGTATTCAGAGAAAATATTATGCGTTTCCACTGAGCTGAAAAAGAAGACAGTTTGTCCCGGACTTCAGCTAGAATGGAAGAAGACACAAAGCTGGAGTCATTCTGCGTCTTTACGCTGTCAGCTGCTTCTTCTTCTCTCATTCTCTCCCCTTCCTCTCCTGTTGCTACTTCAATCATGAAACTGATCAATGATCAGCTGATCGACTTTTCTGACGCAAGTCCCGTCTCTCTTGTTTGTTTATCGCCCACTTTGCGCCAAAAAAAGGAAACCAGCGGACGTCGCGCTAAACAATAGCAGCATGTTTAAGCTTGATCAGCTGTTGTTAGAACTGATTTAATATTACTTTCTAGTATCAGCTGATGTTTGCTGGAGCCACAGCTGTAAAAGCCGCTGGTCATGATATGTGGTGAGAGGGAAACATGAAGATGAAACCAGGAGATGTCCTTACTGAATCATCAGAGCTGAACAGGTGATGGAGAAACAGGTTTACCTTTTAGGTGACATGAATGAGTTGAAGGGAAGTTATGAACTGTTTCTGAGAGGCAAATAACACCAGGATCCTTTTCTATGTAGCTGACAGATGGTAACTGTGCAGGGGCGGGTCTAGCAAAGTTTTCCCAGGGGGGCCAAGTAGGGCATTAACAGGGAAACGGGGCACAAAGAAATATTTTTCTTTCTTATTATAATGTAAAATGTCTAGCTTTTAATAAATAATTATCTGAATCTTACAACCAAAGTTTTCATTTGATGTAAAATGTATAGAAGTCATACATATACCAACAAGACAGCGTACATCACTGCTACAACAGCGTTTGTTTTCATTCAAGGGCTTTATAACTTCTCCTATAATACCTGGTGAGCCAGTCTCTAGTTAAAATGCCCGGGCCGATTTTTTTTGTCCCAGTCCAGTCCTGGTCCACATATGTGGACCACCAGGTCCTAGGAGGTTAAAGCAAAATGCACCTAAGTTGGAGGGTTCTGATCTCAAAGATGGCCAGCATTTAAGGTTAAAATGGCCTGGAAGACTGTAATTGATTCACACTCTCTAACTACACAAACAGACTGCATGAATTCAGATACCACCATGTAGTACTTCATTTAGTATGCTGTAGTAACAAGTGGTACACTTACTGGAAATGACATTTGCAATGGTTGACATGATATTTGCAACATGTCATGCAAATTGCAAATATCATGTCAAAAATAGATAAATTTTAACTAAGACTAAACAAATGCCTAGTGGCAGCTAACAAGCATCTGTTGGTGGCAAGCTTGTTAGCACTGACATCGTCATTGTGGCTGATGATATTTTGTACTTATGCAACAGTTTTTGGTGGATTTTCTTGGTGGATTGTTTTTCTCTACAGCTCTTATAGATAAGCAGTTCCCGGTAGTTCAATTCTGTGGAATTGTTATTCTGCTTGGCTAGCAGTTCTGCTCATCAGTTCCAGTTACGCTTATGGTACAATCTGATGATTTCAGTTCATGTGCCTGAGGAGGACTATAGTAGCACAGTTTTCAGCGTGGATATGAAAAATACTTTTATTTTTCTTGTAGAAAAAGTTCTCTCTCACAAGTAACTTTGTGACATAGGCATGTGTGCATATATGGAGTATGAGCATCAGAATGATGCATACATAGCTGACAGCTGAATATGCGGTATTATTGTTATGTTTTTCATGTGATGACTGCTAAGCAGGTGTATTCATGATGACTTATATGTTTCTTTTTATTTCAGTTCACATTAAAGGGACAAGCTGTGTGTCATTTTATTTGTTTATTTACTGAAAACGTCTTCAATAAAGGAGCCCTCTCTCAACTCCAGATGCATTTTAGGAATGGAGACATTCTTCAAGATGGCATGCTGACATCCATTTTGAGGTCCCAAAAATGAAAAATGTGAATAAAAATATCATAAAAGTAAAAAACAAAAAACAAAACACCAACAAAAAACAATATAGTAGGATTCAAATTTAGAATTTTTGAGTATTTCAACAAGGTTGCTATAAAGAATTAACTACTGAGTTAATAAATTGTAGTTGCATTTTATTAAGTTTATGACAGCAGACAGGCAGTAATCTGTCAGGATGCTTTTGACAATGTGTTATTTCTTTGTTAGATGACACATGACTTCCTTGAAAGGCAACTGATACGCAAATAACATGAAAACGCTGCAGAAATATGATACAAGAAAAACACACCTTCGTCTGACGCCAACAACAGGCATTCAGTCTCAGCTACATTTCTCTTTTTACTTTATTTATCCTTTATGAAATGCTTTATGTAATGCATCCTTTCTCCCTTATGAAATAATAACAGTATTTCAGCAGCTCAACTGGTAAAATGTTTTGAAAACACTTTTTCATTAGGCTTAGAAATTCTTCAGTGGTGTGCTGTTTGAACCTCTGTTGTCTGCGACATTCAGGGACAGAATATCAAGTTGCATTCAAGGTCTGAAGTGTTGGGTTTGATGACGCTTGTACATCTTTGCTCTGCTCACTGCGTAGTCTCATCTCATCTGGGCCATGATGGTCGTTTTACATTATACAGTTTTGCAGGCAGATAAAAGACACCATTTTTTGTTAAAGATAAAGAAATTGTTTTGCATGTAAAGAGTTTGACAGTTTGACAGAATGCTGTTTCGTGTCAAAGCACTATGCGGATATCATTTGGGGCCAGGGGAATTTTTCCAACCTCAGAAACGAGTGTCATATTTTGCAGTGAGTTTGCATTTCCAGGTAGTTCAGAAAACCAGGCTTTCTTCAACTATCTGTTGAAGAAAAGGGTTATTTATAAAATAAAGAATAACCTGTCTTGCAAGTAAGAAGAATATATATGATACCTATTTGGGGGGGGGGGGGGGGTGGGGGTGTGGGGTGGGGGGTGAGGGGTCAGGGGGTCAGGGGGTCAGGGGAGGGGGGTTTTGCCTGTGGGCATTGCCCCCCACACCCCCTTTGCCGAGCTTAAAAACTGACATCTTGTGCACGTACGAGCACGCGCGCATGCACTCTCATGTACGCGCTTTCACTCTTCCGAAAAGGGACGCTTCCTGCGGTCCCACTGCGCATGCTCTGTCTCCTCCTAGCAGGGTGTTTTTTTAATTAAAGGTTCATCAACCGCTGTAGGCATTTCGGGCTTTTCACGGTAAATTTACACAAACAGGAATGACTTTGTCTTTTATTCTATAGAAAGACTTTTGTTGTCAGAAAATCAAGCTGAAACGTCAGTGTGTTTTATAAGCAGATTTTCTACAGTTAGTAGCTAGTTAGTTGGCTGTTTCAGACTTTAAGACGCTGTTTATCTCAAGAAATGGTGAATAAGGATGTGGAGAGAGACCAAACTTTTATCCCTTTCATTAAATAACTGCATCCCCCCCAAAAAAACCTTTCACCTAAGAACAGCGCCGTTAGTTCGCATTCATTTTCAGTTAAAATTTAAAATAATTAAAACAAAAATAGGCGAGGGCTTTCCCAGACATTCTTTAAAACACAGATGTGCAACGCATTATTTAATTAGTGTTTATCAGCCGATGCGTTTTAGTTTTCAGTGTGAATATATACAAACAGGAGTTACTTTTGCAATAGTGTTTTACACACTCTAACCGAAATGGTAGATTTTGTGTGTTTTTTAACAACTGCACTTTGGGGAGGGGGATAGTTAAGGCGAATTTGAGGTCTGTGCTTTGGGGTGGGGGAAGAGGCATAAAGGTTTATAAAAGCCAGCAAACTCTATCCTTGAGCCTGACACCCGCACGTTAGTTTGTGTATTCGACCGTAAATTTTTAGAGAAAATACGCATTGAATTTTGATGCAATTTTTAAAACATAGATGTGCAATACATTATTTTAATGTCGTTTATCAAACGCTGTGTGCGTTTTGGTTTTCACTGTGAATGATTTACTTTTGTAAATGCAGGATCACATTTTTTTAATGGTGCTTTTGAGACACTGATCTGAAAGATAAATGCTTTCGGTAGAAGCAGCTTTGCTGGATTTTTTTTTTAACTTGGTGAAACATAGTGCGAAACTTGTAATTTAGTATTTTTACAGGTTTTAACTGTGTGGTCTTTCTGTCTTTCTGGAAAATGTTGGTAAACTTGTGACATGAGAGCATGCACCGTACTCTTCAGACCTGTCAGCTTTGCTCGTTTCATAGATTCTCTGTTGATAAAACTGATAAAACTCTAGATGTAAAATTTTAAGGCTACATATTATTTATCTCGCACTAAGTCTGCTTGGCATATGCTATGTATAAAGGCTCTTTCCAAAAAAGTGTAGAGGCGACTTTAGCGTGATTAATTTATTACAGTGTCAGTTTTCCCTCCTTTGTCTAGCTGGTGCAAGTTTTTTGTTTATTTGTGAAACTGAGCGCGGTTGTGGACAATTCCGACTGTGCTGTTTGATTTGTGTTTCGTGCTGGATCACTTTCTTTAATTGTTACTTCTCTGCGAGCAGTGAAGAACCAAACTAGTACTTCAAAGTTTAGAATCAGTTTTGCCCCAGTGGCCAGTGCGAAGTTGTGCTGCAGATCCCAGTATGAAAGCTGAGGGTCCAGCCAGCCGGCAGAAAGGCCAGTTGATGCCTCGATGGGCATTGGAACCGGTTTTGCCCGCACAGAGCGTTTCTGACATGCTGGCGTTGCTTATGCATAAGAGAAAAGCAACAATACAGCGTGTTCTCTGCTCCAGGACATCCTTTCACACGGTATGTATGTATGTCTGTCTGTCAGCGCTAATTATTCAAACCCTGTTTAAAAGGCGACTCATTTGTTGTCCAAAAACATTTCCTCTAAATTTGCAAAGTTACTGATTTAAAAATATATATTTTCGATTTTAGCTGGATGTCACACTCTAGACTCTTGAGCATATTTATATAGCAAAATTCACAATGGTATAACCATGTTAAATAAAAGATGCCCAAGTGTCCACCAATGCACTCTAATGCATGCCATTAATTACCTCTATAGCTGAAAAGAGTCTGTATCTATAATTTGTGGATCTGCTGATTTGTTTTTAATGTGGCACTTTTTTTTCCACGAAATGCAGATGATGAAATCCTCTTTATTTGAGAAAGTGTCCCTAAGCTATTGTTGTTCACACTTACTGAGTTCCCTAACCACTTCTTTGCTATGTCAGCAAACTTTCTGAACAGGAAAGGTATCGTAGATTTAAAGACACATCTTCATTGAAGCAAAGGCAAAAAATTGGAATGAATTTTATGTTCATATTAAAGAGTGAAAATCCAAAATCTGCTGCAATCTTTTGTATTAATGATCTCTCTCTCTCTCTCTCTCTCTCCCTGTGTGTGTGTGTGTGTGTGTGTGAGTGAGTGGGTGTGTATAATGTTGCGTGTGTGTGTGTGTATACAGGAGAAAGGTGATGGCAGGAGCTTTTTTAATGCATTTCGAATCAACTTTTTTTTTTTGTTTTACAAGAAGTGTATTTCATACATTGGAACAAATGTAATCTTTTCTATACTTTATAACTATGAAACTCTAAAGATTTTAAGTTCATGCACATTGTGAAACAAGAATCTAAATCTTTCTGTCACAATGATTTCTATAAACGCATGTTGTTTATGGGGATAATGTGAAAAATCTTTTGTGGGCTCTAATAATGATCAGTGTTGATTGAAGAGGAAGCTTGAACCCTGGCTCTGGAGATTTTCATGACAAGTGACAGTGCAGACATTTGTTAATCAGAGAACATGTTTTATCATCATAACGACTGTGAATTTAAGCGTCGTTAAAGTGTCACTTCAGCAATGCTGCCAGGAGAAAGAAGTGTTGACTGATGTTTTTTTAATAGAAGACTTAAAACACTAAACTCTAATTTCTGGGGTTTATTTTAAGTTTACAGAATATAACGTCTGGTATGACAATGAGTTTTACTCCTCACTGTCTGTGTTATGTGTATCCATTTGTCATGTATGCTACTTTGCTCTGTGGACTAAAATGTTTCATTGTATTCATGAAATAAACCAGAATTTCAATGTCCGAATCTTTTTACTGTTTTTCTGCTTTTGTTCACTCCAAGTTTGACGAAACCCACAGCTCACTAACAATGTGGAGCAGTCTCAGTGTATTTAGCTGCTTTTTCCCTAAACACAATCAGTTGACTGAGAGAAATGCCTGTAGTCCTCACTTTGGTCATTGTGAATGTTGAAGGAGATTTGTTTCATAGACACCTTATGCTAGTGTTTCCTACACTTAATCCAACACTACTATGTTCTATTTAAACCCAGATTCCTTTTATAGTTTGCAGTGAAATTTGTTAAACCGTTGCTTAATGGGACAGCAGTACAAGTCACTCTTTCCTAACACATTGTAGATAAGTTTATCGCTGGACAACACAGCTAGCAGTCTCACACACTCTTTAGGTTTTTGAAGTTTTGTGTGTAATGGTTTAGTCTATCACACCTTACCCTTTTCTCCCAGTATCACAACAGTATGACTCCCAAAGTACAGAGCAGTAAACAAGCAAGGACTCTGAAGTCAGAACAGAAAGATACAGTTGGAAGATGAATGATTGTGTTTTTATGATGCGTAGTAAACTACCCCGTCTTCTTTTTCTCTGTGTTGTTGTTCTTGTGTGTGTGTGTATGCTTTTAAAAGTCAAAGTATACATTAGCCACACTTACAAAAAACATTTTGAATTTCATTTAGAACTGAGATTCTACGTTGTAAGCAGAAATCTTATGCTCAGCCAGAAGCGTGTTTCCCCACTTTCACAATGCTAAGGTGTCAAATCCACAACCCCCAACAGATGGTTTGTCACACACTGGGTTCAAACACTCAAAAAGCAACACAACAGCAGGTTCATGAAGGACAAGCCCCCCTTTATTTGCACAGCCTCACACACTATAGATTTTTAAAGTTGTGGTGTACAATGGTATAGCCACAGATGTGACTTCTACTTTTGATAAAGATCACTCCACATGCATATTTCTTAAGAAATGAAGCGTCTTTATTAAGCTCTTATTTATACATGTCTACACAATAATAGACACCGTGTGCTCTGTGACATTATAGTCTTCTACTTCTGCGTCCATTGGTTTGCATTTTCAACTCCCAACCTTTCAGGTTGTTATGAACGGCTTATATTTCTAACATTTTGTGATGTAAAAGTGAATCATGCAGCTTTTTTATTTTCTGTCTGATGGAAGGACTTAAGACACGAGTTATTTAAACAATTCTAAATGACAGTGTGACGTCCATAGTACTTTATGCGGGTGAAATATGTTAAGGATAATGTTTCTCAATGTAACATGGCAAAGAACTTTTGGTTAGGATACAACATTTTGTAAACAGTTACCTCAGAAGCTGTACTGTCAGATCTATGCATGTAAGGTTAAACTTTCCACAGTACTTCCACTTAAGTAAGTAACCAAACACATAAAGTCACCCTCACCAATAATCAACTGTTCCTTGAAAAAGGTAGCACAAACAGACAACTGACTCAGCAATGATAAGTAGAGCTACCCTAGGCCGATACTCAAGCAGAAGAAAATTAAAAGTTGTTTTGGCTCGAAAGATTGAAGAAAAATATGTTTAATAATTCAACAAGACCCTGCACCTTCAACACATGTACATTCAAATTTTGGAACAGGCTCAACATTGCTGTTGTTCAATAGTTTTTATCCACTTTCAAAAGTCATTTTATGGTTTTAATATTTCCAGCTGATAAGGAGACTTACAGCATTTCAAATGCACGTCCAAATGCTTTAAACATCCGCGTTGTCTGTAACGACAGCATCAAACTGCAGAGCATTGTTTTTACTCAAATTCAGCATTTTCTGATGAAAATTTAGCTGCTTTTTTTTTTCACTGTAACACCCCCTCAGTGCCATTTTTTAGGATGATATTCTTGGAGATTCATTTTTTATATATATACACTTATGCTTTGGGAGTGAGGGTATCTAATACGCACGTTGTCACTGTGTTTTGTACTACCAACTGTGAGGGCTCTGCTTTTACTTTGAGAAGTCTGGTTTTAGTCTCGTGAGTGTGTGTGTTTTTCAAAGGAGATCTTCATCAGTTTCATTTTGTTACCACAAACTTTGTGTAAAGTTCACAACAGAGGTAAAGAGATTTAAACACACCAGTTTATGGAGGCATGCAGGGGTTGGACCAGCTGCACATGACAGGTGAAGAAGAGAGTGTCAGCGGAGATGTGCAACAGAAGCAGAGGGAACATTTTACAAGATGATAAATGGCAGATTTAGATGATTACGGATTATGTTGACAAGATTAAAAGACACGTCCGTCAGAGTTCAGCAACATTTCAGTTTGATTAAATTAAAGTTGTTTTTTTTTTTTTTTTTGTTTTTTTTAACTACACAGGGTTTATTTTCTCCTTTGATAGTAATCATATTGAACATGTCAGTGATGGAAACAAAAATATAAAGAAAAATGCTAAACGTGTGTCTAATTAAACTGTTCCTGTGAACTATAAATCATCCTTTAGTATGTTCGGTGTTACAAACTTGAAAAAGCACAGAAAAGATCATCGGACATTAATCTAATCAGTTTTCAGCCTTCATTCATATTGAAATGTTGAAATCTTTCCTGCTAGACCGAAGTGTAGCGTTTGATACCGTTGGCCATTACATTTTATTACATCTATTATTAAATGGAGAGTCCTCTTCACACACTGAAGTCAATTATGAAGCTCCACGGCTTCTGTGCAAAGACTAGTTCTGTTTACATTATACTTGCTTTAGAAGGCATAGCATATATTTTTACTGCTATGTAGATGATACCCGCTTTTATTGGTTAAACTGCTGGTATGTCTTAGATACATAATGAGCTTTAATTTTCTGCTTCTAAATTCAGATAAAACTGAGGTTATTGTAATATGGCATAAAAATCTTAGAAACACTGTGGCTAACAAGATCCTTTCTCTGGGTGGGATCGTCTGTTGTAGGGATTAGACACATTATAAGTAAAATTGAGGCACACAATCCCGTCGCACAACATCAACATTTATTTATATACAAAAATAAAAATGCTTTTTTTACATAAAAGAATTGTAACTTTACAATTCATCACCGATTACGTGGGTACATAGTCCTCATCCTTAACCCATAGTGGTTCGGGTAATTCCTCAGGGCCTAGGAAGGGCGGCCATGCCCAGTCTATCTCATCAATGTCGGGAGAGTCGCCGAAATACAAAAAATCTTCCTCGTCGTCGGTGTCCATAGTCCACACTTGTGGCGGTGAAGGGGGTGGGCTCCACTCTGATACTGGTGAATACGGTGCGTCTTCACTCCAATCTTCAAATGTAGGGTTTGTGGATGGATCTTCAGAGACTAAAGATTGCCCAGCGTCCCTGATAGTACCAAGTACCAAGTATGTACCAAGTTCTGCCACTTTGATGGTTGATTGAGCAGAAGGGCTGCAAGGTGTCATTTTTTCATGGAGATATTCAACCCCAACAGATAAGAAAGGACATTACTGTTCTTTTCTAAAGTTGACGGCCAGCTCTCCGGTTTTAAAAATCGCTGCCACTCCTACCTGCCCCTCTAAGAACATCCCACTTCCAGACCACGCCCGCCTTATTTTACTCTAAAAAGAAGACCGCTTTCTCATTCTTTCAAAAACCTAGCTCAAAAACAGAAAGAAAGATGGACTCTGCACCCCTGCGTCGCGCTGAGGAGGACAGTTCCTTGGCCAGTTCCTCGGTTGAGGGCACAATAGTACCCGACACGCCCGGTTACTATCGCCCCTTGGAGAAACTGCAGCAAGCCGACGAGCTTGATGGTTGGGCACCTTCTTTATTCATAGATACCGTGAAAACCGCGGTGTATCATCTAGTCAACCTTGTAATCAACAAGTACCGCACCGAAGAATGCAACGGCTGTAAGTTCGATCAACCCAGCCAGAGACAGCACGAGTGTCTGCAAGTGTTGGAGGATGACTTTTACGCTGAAAATTATTACAGCATCAGAAAAAGACTCCTCACCCCTCGTTTCATTCCTTCCATTCAACGCCTGCTGATTGCCCGGAACATCAAAACGGACGACCTCAAAGTCGGCACAGTGGCGGAGACTCTCTTGCATGAGCTCAAATCAGTGAGGAAAGTCTTTGACGCCATTACCGAGGCCTACGACAATCTAGTGGGGGAGGATGTGGTGAAAATCGGACAGCTGTGGATGGTCACAGAATGTTACAAAGGAGGCCGCTAATGCTTTCTCTGAAAGACTGATTCTTTCCAAAAAACACGTATGGTACCGTATCTTTAAACAGTTACCCTTTTTTTCTTTCTTAAAACATGTAATCTGCATTTTGCCACATCTTTTAAAAGCATGTATGCTTTTTCAAGCATGTATCTTACATTTTAGCACATTCAAAAACAAACAAACAAACAAAAAAAAAACATGTATCCTGTTTTCAACCATGTATCCTGATATGGCCCTGAGGAATTACCCGAACCACTATGGGTTAAGGATGAGGACTATGTACCCACGTAATCGGTGATGAATTGTAAAGTTACAATTCTTTTATGTAAAAAAAGCATTTTTATTTTTGTATATAAATAAATGTTGATGTTGTGCGACGGGATTGTGTGCCTCAATTTTACTTATAATGTGTCTAATCCCTACAACAGACGATCCCACCCAGAGAAAGGATCTTGTTAGCCACAGTGTTTCTAAGATTTTTATGCCATATTACAATAACCTCAGTTTTATCTGAATTTAGAAGCAGAAAATTAAAGCTCATTATGTATCTAAGACATACCAGCAGTTTAACCAATAAAAGCGGGTATCATCTACATAGCAGTAAAAATATATGCTATGCCTTCTAAAGCAAGTATAATGTAAACAGAACTAGTCTTTGCACAGAAGCCGTGGAGCTTCATAATTGACTTCAGTGTGTGAAGAGGACTCTCCATTTAATAATAGATGTAATAAAATGTAATGGCCAACGGTATCAAACGCTACACTTCGGTCTAGCAGGAAAGATTTCAACATTTCAATATGAATGAAGGCTGAAAACTGATTAGATTAATGTCCGATGATCTTTTCTGTGCTTTTTCAAGTTTGTAACACCGAACATACTAAAGGATGATTTATAGTTCACAGGAACAGTTTAATTAGACACACGTTTAGCATTTTTCTTTATATTTTTGTTTCCATCACTGACATGTTCAATATGATTACTATCAAAGGAGAAAATAAACCCTGTGTAGTTAAAAAAAACAAAAACAAAAAAAAAAACAACTTTAATTTAATCAAACTGAAATGTTGCTGAACTCTGACGGACGTGTCTTTTAATCTTGTCAACATAATCCGTAATCATCTAAATCTGCCATTTATCATCTTGTAAAATGTTCCCTCTGCTTCTGTTGCACATCTCCGCTGACACTCTCTTCTTCACCTGTCATGTGCAGCTGGTCCAACCCCTGCATGCCTCCATAAACTGGTGTGTTTAAATCTCTTTACCTCTGTTGTGAACTTTACACAAAGTTTGTGGTAACAAAATGAAACTGATGAAGATCTCCTTTGAAAAACACACACACTCACGAGACTAAAACCAGACTTCTCAAAGTAAAAGCAGAGCCCTCACAGTTGGTAGTACAAAACACAGTGACAACGTGCGTATTAGATACCCTCACTCCCAAAGCATAAGTGTATATATATAAAAAATGAATCTCCAAGAATATCATCCTAAAAAATGGCACTGAGGGGGTGTTACAGTGAAAAAAAAAAGCAGCTAAATTTTCATCAGAAAATGCTGAATTTGAGTAAAAACAATGCTCTGCAGTTTGATGCTGTCGTTACAGACAACGCGGATGTTTAAAGCATTTGGACGTGCATTTGAAATGCTGTAAGTCTCCTTATCAGCTGGAAATATTAAAACCATAAAATGACTTTTGAAAGTGGATAAAAACTATTGAACAACAGCAATGTTGAGCCTGTTCCAAAATTTGAATGTACATGTGTTGAAGGTGCAGGGTCTTGTTGAATTATTAAACATATTTTTCTTCAATCTTTCGAGCCAAAACAACTTTTAATTTTCTTCTGCTTGAGTATCGGCCTAGGGTAGCTCTACTTATCATTGCTGAGTCAGTTGTCTGTTTGTGCTACCTTTTTCAAGGAACAGTTGATTATTGGTGAGGGTGACTTTATGTGTTTGGTTACTTACTTAAGTGGAAGTACTGTGGAAAGTTTAACCTTACATGCATAGATCTGACAGTACAGCTTCTGAGGTAACTGTTTACAAAATGTTGTATCCTAACCAAAAGTTCTTTGCCATGTTACATTGAGAAACATTATCCTTAACATATTTCACCCGCATAAAGTACTATGGACGTCACACTGTCATTTAGAATTGTTTAAATAACTCGTGTCTTAAGTCCTTCCATCAGACAGAAAATAAAAAAGCTGCATGATTCACTTTTACATCACAAAATGTTAGAAATATAAGCCGTTCATAACAACCTGAAAGGTTGGGAGTTGAAAATGCAAACCAATGGACGCAGAAGTAGAAGACTATAATGTCACAGAGCACACGGTGTCTATTATTGTGTAGACATGTATAAATAAGAGCTTAATAAAGACGCTTCATTTCTTAAGAAATATGCATGTGGAGTGATCTTTATCAAAAGTAGAAGTCACATCTGTGGCTATACCATTGTACACCACAACTTTAAAAATCTATAGTGTGTGAGGCTGTGCAAATAAAGGGGGGCTTGTCCTTCATGAACCTGCTGTTGTGTTGCTTTTTGAGTGTTTGAACCCAGTGTGTGACAAACCATCTGTTGGGGGTTGTGGATTTGACACCTTAGCATTGTGAAAGTGGGGAAACACGCTTCTGGCTGAGCATAAGATTTCTGCTTACAACGTAGAATCTCAGTTCTAAATGAAATTCAAAATGTTTTTTGTAAGTGTGGCTAATGTATACTTTGACTTTTAAAAGCATACACACACACACAAGAACAACAACACAGAGAAAAAGAAGACGGGGTAGTTTACTACGCATCATAAAAACACAATCATTCATCTTCCAACTGTATCTTTCTGTTCTGACTTCAGAGTCCTTGCTTGTTTACTGCTCTGTACTTTGGGAGTCATACTGTTGTGATACTGGGAGAAAAGGGTAAGGTGTGATAGACTAAACCATTACACACAAAACTTCAAAAACCTAAAGAGTGTGTGAGACTGCTAGCTGTGTTGTCCAGCGATAAACTTATCTACAATGTGTTAGGAAAGAGTGACTTGTACTGCTGTCCCATTAAGCAACGGTTTAACAAATTTCACTGCAAACTATAAAAGGAATCTGGGTTTAAATAGAACATAGTAGTGTTGGATTAAGTGTAGGAAACACTAGCATAAGGTGTCTATGAAACAAATCTCCTTCAACATTCACAATGACCAAAGTGAGGACTACAGGCATTTCTCTCAGTCAACTGATTGTGTTTAGGGAAAAAGCAGCTAAATACACTGAGACTGCTCCACATTGTTAGTGAGCTGTGGGTTTCGTCAAACTTGGAGTGAACAAAAGCAGAAAAACAGTAAAAAGATTCGGACATTGAAATTCTGGTTTATTTCATGAATACAATGAAACATTTTAGTCCACAGAGCAAAGTAGCATACATGACAAATGGATACACATAACACAGACAGTGAGGAGTAAAACTCATTGTCATACCAGACGTTATATTCTGTAAACTTAAAATAAACCCCAGAAATTAGAGTTTAGTGTTTTAAGTCTTCTATTAAAAAAACATCAGTCAACACTTCTTTCTCCTGGCAGCATTGCTGAAGTGACACTTTAACGACGCTTAAATTCACAGTCGTTATGATGATAAAACATGTTCTCTGATTAACAAATGTCTGCACTGTCACTTGTCATGAAAATCTCCAGAGCCAGGGTTCAAGCTTCCTCTTCAATCAACACTGATCATTATTAGAGCCCACAAAAGATTTTTCACATTATCCCCATAAACAACATGCGTTTATAGAAATCATTGTGACAGAAAGATTTAGATTCTTGTTTCACAATGTGCATGAACTTAAAATCTTTAGAGTTTCATAGTTATAAAGTATAGAAAAGATTACATTTGTTCCAATGTATGAAATACACTTCTTGTAAAACAAAAAAAAAAAGTTGATTCGAAATGCATTAAAAAAGCTCCTGCCATCACCTTTCTCCTGTATACACACACACACACGCAACATTATACACACCCACTCACTCACACACACACACACACACACACAGGGAGAGAGAGAGAGAGAGAGAGAGATCATTAATACAAAAGATTGCAGCAGATTTTGGATTTTCACTCTTTAATATGAACATAAAATTCATTCCAATTTTTTGCCTTTGCTTCAATGAAGATGTGTCTTTAAATCTACGATACCTTTCCTGTTCAGAAAGTTTGCTGACATAGCAAAGAAGTGGTTAGGGAACTCAGTAAGTGTGAACAACAATAGCTTAGGGACACTTTCTCAAATAAAGAGGATTTCATCATCTGCATTTCGTGGAAAAAAAAGTGCCACATTAAAAACAAATCAGCAGATCCACAAATTATAGATACAGACTCTTTTCAGCTATAGAGGTAATTAATGGCATGCATTAGAGTGCATTGGTGGACACTTGGGCATCTTTTATTTAACATGGTTATACCATTGTGAATTTTGCTATATAAATATGCTCAAGAGTCTAGAGTGTGACATCCAGCTAAAATCGAAAATATATATTTTTAAATCAGTAACTTTGCAAATTTAGAGGAAATGTTTTTGGACAACAAATGAGTCGCCTTTTAAACAGGGTTTGAATAATTAGCGCTGACAGACAGACATACATACATACCGTGTGAAAGGATGTCCTGGAGCAGAGAACACGCTGTATTGTTGCTTTTCTCTTATGCATAAGCAACGCCAGCATGTCAGAAACGCTCTGTGCGGGCAAAACCGGTTCCAATGCCCATCGAGGCATCAACTGGCCTTTCTGCCGGCTGGCTGGACCCTCAGCTTTCATACTGGGATCTGCAGCACAACTTCGCACTGGCCACTGGGGCAAAACTGATTCTAAACTTTGAAGTACTAGTTTGGTTCTTCACTGCTCGCAGAGAAGTAACAATTAAAGAAAGTGATCCAGCACGAAACACAAATCAAACAGCACAGTCGGAATTGTCCACAACCGCGCTCAGTTTCACAAATAAACAAAAAACTTGCACCAGCTAGACAAAGGAGGGAAAACTGACACTGTAATAAATTAATCACGCTAAAGTCGCCTCTACACTTTTTTGGAAAGAGCCTTTATACATAGCATATGCCAAGCAGACTTAGTGCGAGATAAATAATATGTAGCCTTAAAATTTTACATCTAGAGTTTTATCAGTTTTATCAACAGAGAATCTATGAAACGAGCAAAGCTGACAGGTCTGAAGAGTACGGTGCATGCTCTCATGTCACAAGTTTACCAACATTTTCCAGAAAGACAGAAAGACCACACAGTTAAAACCTGTAAAAATACTAAATTACAAGTTTCGCACTATGTTTCACCAAGTTAAAAAAAAAATCCAGCAAAGCTGCTTCTACCGAAAGCATTTATCTTTCAGATCAGTGTCTCAAAAGCACCATTAAAAAAATGTGATCCTGCATTTACAAAAGTAAATCATTCACAGTGAAAACCAAAACGCACACAGCGTTTGATAAACGACATTAAAATAATGTATTGCACATCTATGTTTTAAAAATTGCATCAAAATTCAATGCGTATTTTCTCTAAAAATTTACGGTCGAATACACAAACTAACGTGCGGGTGTCAGGCTCAAGGATAGAGTTTGCTGGCTTTTATAAACCTTTATGCCTCTTCCCCCACCCCAAAGCACAGACCTCAAATTCGCCTTAACTATCCCCCTCCCCAAAGTGCAGTTGTTAAAAAACACACAAAATCTACCATTTCGGTTAGAGTGTGTAAAACACTATTGCAAAAGTAACTCCTGTTTGTATATATTCACACTGAAAACTAAAACGCATCGGCTGATAAACACTAATTAAATAATGCGTTGCACATCTGTGTTTTAAAGAATGTCTGGGAAAGCCCTCGCCTATTTTTGTTTTAATTATTTTAAATTTTAACTGAAAATGAATGCGAACTAACGGCGCTGTTCTTAGGTGAAAGGTTTTTTTGGGGGGGATGCAGTTATTTAATGAAAGGGATAAAAGTTTGGTCTCTCTCCACATCCTTATTCACCATTTCTTGAGATAAACAGCGTCTTAAAGTCTGAAACAGCCAACTAACTAGCTACTAACTGTAGAAAATCTGCTTATAAAACACACTGACGTTTCAGCTTGATTTTCTGACAACAAAAGTCTTTCTATAGAATAAAAGACAAAGTCATTCCTGTTTGTGTAAATTTACCGTGAAAAGCCCGAAATGCCTACAGCGGTTGATGAACCTTTAATTAAAAAAACACCCTGCTAGGAGGAGACAGAGCATGCGCAGTGGGACCGCAGGAAGCGTCCCTTTTCGGAAGAGTGAAAGCGCGTACATGAGAGTGCATGCGCGCGTGCTCGTACGTGCACAAGATGTCAGTTTTTAAGCTCGGCAAAGGGGGTGTGGGGGGCAATGCCCACAGGCAAAACCCCCCTCCCCTGACCCCCTGACCCCCTGACCCCTCACCCCCCACCCCACACCCCCACCCCTCACCCCCCCCCCCCCCCCAAATAGGTATCATATATATTCTTCTCAAGTATCTTTGTGACTATGACTCTTTATGACTATGATGCAAACGTCTTGCGACACCCACATCATTTCTCTATATTTTGCATAAAACAGTCCAGACTTGAAGTTGTTTCAAACATGTTCTTTAGACATCTGCTGCTTTTTAAAATCATTTTCACTCCAGCCCTTGTAACTGTAAGGGGAATGTATTTTCAAGCTCATTTTTAACCTCGCAAACCAAGCAAATGAAAGTGTATAAAGTTTAATTTGCTTGTTAACTTGATAGTACATCCATCATGTTGACCAGCGATAATGTGATGGATGTGCGTGTAACTCTTATCAGGTGTTTGGACTTTGGAGTTTTGCAGGTGTCTGGATGACGGTTTGGAATGGATGCTACCTTGGACAAGGCAGTGCACACCCTGGGCAACATTTACTTTGTATATTCATATTGATTTCTTTGTTCTCTTTAAATGCACTTTAAGAAATTAGTCATGCAGTAAAAATCAGATAAGGGCAGCCTGACGTCTACTTTGATCACACAAACATAACATAGAAGTAAGTCGTGGATAGGTACTGACTTTGAGCTTATATTTATTACATATTTATTACACAATATTATACTACAGTACATTTCAAAATAACTACCCAGTTAGTTAGCCAAAGATCAGAGGTCAAATGTGACATGTTTGTGATCTTTAGAATCCCCGTACAGCATACAAACAGAGGCAACCAAATTTTAAGCACAGCTTTAAAAATAAAAACATTTTATAAAAGTTTGGCCTTATTTGACCTGAAGAAGAGATCAGATGCCCATATTATTCCCCAAAGGCATATATACTGTGAATTTAAACAATGGCAGTAAGAAACCGTTTTTGATACCTCTACACGAATGATCAGTTTCATCAAAACCTTCTAGGAAAGAATTGAGAAATAGCAGAATATTTTTTGACATATAGTATTTGTTTAGGTTCCCCATACAAATATTTAGTACGGGTTTATATATTTCATTTTTAAAAAGTTAATTAAAACATTAAATACATACATTTAGGATACTTTGTTTCTAATTGTAGTGTTTGGAAAATTAAAAATCCTCACAAGCGAACAGTTGGAAGTGTTTGGAGTGAAAAATATCAATTGTTAGAAATTTGTTATAAATATAATTTCAAGATGATTTCCTGCCGACTGAGTTCATTGCGAATAAGCGGAAGAGACTGGATTGACGCGGGCGGTGCTCAGACTCAGGGTGACTTCAGGTAAACTGTGCACTGGGACGGTGTGGTCATAGGAACTCTTTGGAGTTTATCTGCGTAAAATCTAACTGTTTATTTAAATGTAAAGACAAAAGCGTAGAAGACCGCTTTTCACAAACAAGCGGATGGAAATCAAGGAACAACACAACCTACGTGGGTTTGTATTCCCGTGTTGAAAAAACTTTCCACCCAATCTTTACTTCGTGCTCCGATTTGATGCCGAACGCTGGGGGCAAAAACAGGTGAGCACTGAATGTTGTTGTTATGTAAAAGGATTACCAGATTCTGGAATAAAGAAAAGTTCTCCTGATAAGACAAAGTCGGCTTGCATGCTTCGGCTTGCATCATTTCTCACCGAACGCGGAAATGATGGCTAAACGCCTACATTCATGGTGTCTATAGTTTTCCCGTCTGCATAGCGGTTTCCGTTTGATCAGCAAACGTAGAGGTGAATTCACAAACGGCAAACACTGCCGGTGTTCTGGAGACCATCGGGCAATTCTAAATGTTAGCTGCACGTCGCTGGACACGGATGACCCATACGTAGGTCGAATGCTGATTGGTTGATAAGTGGGCCGGAATAAGGAAAGGGGTGACATCGGCGTTCACCGGGCACCGGAGAAGCTGAGAAAGATCAACACAGATCTAGAAGTACAGCATGAAATGCACAGGCGTGCATATTTTTTCATTTTTTTTTGAACCCTCTTTTTCGCTTCAGCTGTTTGTTTGTTTGGACATCAGTCATCTGTGCAGCTAGACTAACACTACACGTTGACTTCCTCATTGGAGTGTGGTGATCTCTAAAATGGAAAAAAGGCCAAAAGAGTTGCTCCTAGGCTTAATATTTCCTTAGAAACAGCGAAAACAAGCAGAACAGTTGTACATATGTGATTGCCACAGTTTTCAAGTGTTATATTACAAGTGGAAGTGCTCTCTGCATTATACTCCATGAGTGTCTGTTGACTGCTTTCTTTCTACATCCGCTCCAGCATAAAACAAGGTAGGTTCAGTAGCCGATGTAAAACATTTCACTGAACCTAAAATACAGAATCTTTAACAGTGTACTCTGGATGTTGCTTCTATATTGACTGTTAAGATATTTGACTTCATAAATGAATGGCAAGGGTAGAGGGTTGTTAGAAATAGCCAAAGCTTTCTGAGTCATTATCTACCGGGTATGTTGCAATTTTTTTTTCCGAATGTGACCCTGTCCTGTAACATAAAGATGTACTGAAAGTGTTGTGGTTTTGTGAAAAATTAGTTCTCAAAAAAGAAACTGAAATACATGAAGTCGACATCAAGTGACGATGAGCTGGTCCTGATGTTTCTGAACAAGAAAAGGAAGAAACAGAGATTCTGAGATTCTTGCCAAGTGCAGTGGTCTGATTAGGTTAAACCTGTTTATTCGTGTCCAAAAAAAGATAAATGCCACAACATTGTTCTGTGTGAATGGCTGCAAGAAAGAAAATAGGTGAGCCAAAATTTTTTTTTTTAACAAGAAATATTTACACAAATTTTAGGCAAAGGTATGTAAAGGCCTTTTAATAGCGGATTTGGATAGGTAAATGAGAGGACAGAGCTGCACAGCAGTCCCACCTGACTGCTGTTTTGAGCTTTTCAAGGGCCAGCCACTCAGAGGTAAGCGTGTCCTTGAGAGCTATGGAAACAGCTTCTTTCAGACAATAGATTAATTGGGTGACCACACTAAGGCCCAATACGAAACAATTATTTGAACTGTGAATCATGCGGAGCTCGTTTATTACATGGAGAGTAGGGGAGTGCATCGACCGGTAAATCAACAGCTTCGCTTCTATGCGCGGCCGTCTCATGCCAAACGGGTGCAACGTCCGCATTGCTGTGGCTGTGGCACCAAAACTGTTTGTCAATCTCCCACTTCCTTCACTTGTGAACAAGACCCAGAGATACTTGAACTCCTCCACTCCCGGGCCGTGACTCGTCCCTGATCTGGAGTGAGCAGTCTGGCCTTTTCCTACTGAGGACCGTCCTCAGATGTGGAGGTGCTGATTGTCATTCACACTCAGCTGGGAATCCCTCCAGTGCAAGCTGAAGGCCATCACCCGATGAAGCCAGCAGAACCATATCCTCTGCAAAGAGAAATTGAGGGCCACAAAGCTGGAAGCCTTATGACTTTAATTCTGTTATTTATTAATTTGTGTATTGCTGTGTTATCAGAATACGTGCTGTACAAGTTCTCATGATAAAATATGTTTCCTTTCTCTGTAGTTTTCATGGACAAGAAGAGGCACCTAAAAGGCATCTTCTTTTTCATTGCAGCAGCAGTGATTTTCATCTTTTTCAATCTCAATTCCAAGAAAGTGGTTAGGAACATTCCTTATCAACCAGCATCAGCAGAGCCACGTTGGGAGGATCCAGGACCATATCATGTGGCTTACCCACGAAACTACAAATTCATCATGGATGACACGCCTACATGTAGGGCCACAACTCCTTTCCTTATTCTGATGGTTCCTGTTGCACCCGGTAATATGGGAACTCGGAATGTCATCCGGCAGACGTGGGGAAATGAGAAGCTGGTTCTGGGTCAGCGGGTAGAGACTGTCTTCATAGTGGGCCTCCCTGGTGGAAGTGATGCTAAACATCAGCAAGAGAAGCTTCAGCAGGAGAATCAGCAATACCATGACCTGATTCAGAGCAACTTTCAGGACAGCTACTATAATCTGACTATCAAGACTATGGTCATGCTGGAGTGGCTGGCTGCACACTGTACTAAGGCTTCCTTTGTCATGAAGATCGACTCCGATGTTATACTCAATGTCCCGAATCTGGTGAAACTGTTGCTGGATCCTAGCACAGCTAAACAAAACTATATGACTGGGCTGGTTTGGTGGCATAGTCCTGTTTTAAGGAACCCATTTATAAAGTTCTACATGCCTCGATCTGTGATTGCTGAATCAGAGTACCCCCCGTATCCGCTCGGCTTTGCCTACGTCATGTCACTAGACCTTCCTGGGAAGATCTTGGGAGTGTCACCTCAGATCAAACCGATCTACATTGAAGATGCTTACCTCGGCATGTGTCTGAAACGCCTGGGCGTATCTCCTACTGACCCTCCTGAAGAAACAATGTTTCTTGTCAAGCCCAGCCATTCTCTGAGCAGCTGCAGTCTTTCAAAGGCGATTGCTTCGACAACAACAAGCATCTTGCAGATGAATGGCTACTGGGAGAGGATCAAACAGGGAGTTCAGTGCTGAACTTTTTCCAAAAAGAGTGAGAACCTGAATCTGACCAATGGTTAAAACAAAAATGAAATATTGCATATTTATTATGTGGCAAAATGGAGATACTTTTGTTACATCTTGCCAAATCTGATGATTAGGCCAAGTTAACAGAATTACTTTTCTCTAAGAAATTTGAACATTGCAACATTAGTATTAAGAGTATGATTATAAATTAGAACTTTGTGTTTGGTGATATTGAAATATTGCTGAATTTGCAAGAGATGAAATGATACTGTTCTCAACTTTTTATTGGAATCAGTCAGGCCTCTGTTGTCCTCAGCTCAAGTGTGAGATGTTTCATTTACTTTTATGTCGTCTTGTATTTACCTTCGCCAGCTCTTTTGTGTTTCTGTGCTTTTTACCCTCCGGCCTGTGTAATGGTATGGCATGATATTTGCTGTAGAACTTGCAACTGATGAGATGATAAGATTCCATCACTGTGCAGTTGCTTTAACAGTAGCTAAACATAATTGTTAATGACGTGTACTGTTTTGCTATGGTATTTTGTTATACTTTAGTCTACTACTTTAGTATATTGTTTATTTTTTTGTTTTAATGTGTATATTTACTATAGATTGTGTATGTTGTTGACTCCTTGTCTTTCTTCTTTTCATTTGTTTGCTTGTTTTTTTTTCATTTGTTTGTTTGCATTGTAAACCAGCTTAGGATATAAAAGCTGTGGTGTGTTTCTTAGAGACAAGTTTTTTACATGAACTATGTCAAATTAAACTGATCTAAACTAAACTATGGTGCATGTATGATCCTGATGTGATGCAATATACGAAATGTACCATGACTGTAAAGAAAAAAAAATTGGCCAGTACTGTGAATTCTACAGTTATAGTTTGTCATAGTTCCACAAGATGGAGACTTTGATTCGATAAAATTTAAGCCACAAGTATGTTGAGCCCGTTCTCACTCCCGAGGCGTAACATCCCGACGTTTTGTCACGTCCTGCGGCGTTCCTGAGGAACGCGAAAGGTGACCTTCCACGTTGTTATGGTACGCGGCGGTTTCCAGCCCTGTACTGCAGCCCTAAACTTAACCTTATCACTAAGCCTAACCATAACCTTATGCCTAACCATAACCTTATGCCTAACCTTAACCATAACCTTATGCCTAACCATAACCTTATTCCTAACCTTAACCATAACCGTATCCCTACGCCTAAACCTAACCTTATCCCTAAACCTAACCATAACCGTATACCTAAGCCTAAACCTAACCTTATCGCTAAACCTAACCATAACCTTATTCCTAACCTTAACCAGCACTTTAATGAGGTGAAATAGTGTTTTCTAAAGCGATTTTAAGGGAAAAAGCGAAGATGTGTAGATTGAGTCCAAACGGTTCTCATGTGTCCGCAGTTTTCCGATGTCGTGACGTAGGAACGCCTTGGGTGCCCGAAAACGTAATATGTTGACGATTTGTCACCTAGCGTAAAATGTTACGATTTGGGAGTGAGAACGGGTTGGTATGTTTAATGTGCTGCATATTTTTCAACCCCACTGCTTTAAATGTATGATGTAAGCTTCCTTCAAAACACAAATAAAATACTAAAATATCATAATATTTTATTTAAAAAAAACCCTCATGTAATACCTTCCTATAACAATCAGTCGCTGACAGGATTGCTGTGCTGGGCCGGGCGGACTGCTTGTCTCCACCCCAGAGTGAAGGAGAACATCTCCTGGGTCTGGGTGCTAATTGCCCCTATGGGGGTGTTGGTGCTTGGACCTGGGAGTATAGAGTGTTTGTGGGTAGTGTGAGTGTACAATATTCATTTCTGCATGTCTTGATGTTGGGTGTGTGAGGAAGGGGAATGCATGTGTGTGGCTGTTTGTCTATGTCTGTGTTAGGTCTGGTCTTACACTCCACCTCTCTTAGAACATCTCAGGCTCCCCCAGGAGCTAAAAGCACAGGGTTGACCCTGCGGTGGTCCTCCTGGAGCTTTCATGGTCTGGTGGGCTCCTGGATGTGTTAGGCCCAGGTCTCCTCCATGCCTTCTTCAGGTGTTGGTGGGCGGGACTGTGGCTCCCCACATACACTGTTAGACAGTTACAGTGAAAAACCTTATGAACACAAGCACGCTCCCGCATGGCAAGACATGTTCACACAGATGTACAAGCAGGTACTCACAGACACATGTCATCTTGGGCTGCTGCTGCCTCTAAAAATATCTTTTATTATTAGTACTGTGTGCTGTTCACTAACAACATCACTGTTATGTTGGTAGTTGCTCTGGTTTCTCTGCTCCCCCCCTGCCTCTTCTCAACAACTGGCATTTTTTTCTCTCTCTCCCTTTCTGTTAACTTTCTCCCCAACTTAACTTTCTTTCTTTTTGTCTTTTCCGTCTACAGGTCTCTTTACTATTATGGTTGTGCAACCATAGCGGATGGTATCAAAGGCTTTAGTTAAGACTGAGAAATAAAAATTGCATTCACATTTGCAGTTTTGTCTTGTCAATGCAATATTTGAAAATTGGATTTATGTTTTGGGCCATTATCTTGCTGTAGATGAACCCCTGACCAAGTAGGCGCATACCAGAGGTTATTGCATGGATGGGTGTTTCTCACTCTGTTCAGGTCACCAATCCTGGATCCAACAAAACAGCCCCAGAACATCCCACTTCCTCCTTCATGTTTGATCGTTGGCAGTATTTCATGGCCCAGGCAATTCTCTTTGTCTTATTCTGACATTTTAGCAATGTCTTTCTTGCTGCAACTTGTTCTGTCAAACCTGCAGCTCAAAGTCTTCTCTCACAGCTGAAACTGAGATTGCTTACTACGACCACTATTAAGCTATACTCGAGGCTCTTATCCTATCATTTTCCTGGGTCATTTGATCCAGTGTTTTGAGTTCTTGGGTTTTAATGTCATGTTGTATTATGGTTTAAGTTTAAGTTCATTTAGTTATTCTTGAGTTATTCTTTATTTCCTAGGTTGCCCTATATAATGTGGTGGAATTTTCTGTTAATACAGTCTGCAACAAGGTCAGTTGTGGTCAATCTATTTCATTACTGCATGCAGCAAATACACATCAAAACATCACAATTCTATAGTCATGGGAGCTCTGAAACAGATGTGGTGCTCTCACTCCTTTATGCAAAGTGTTCAATGGCTTCTTGCAACAGAGTCTGTGTGTGTACTTTTGTTGAGCATTCTTCTGTGTATCAGCACGAGCGCATTTTTGCAAAGCATTCTTCAGTGCATCAGCATGTGTATATGTGTGCATCACTACCCTGTTCTGGTGTCTTGGGAGTCTGAAGCATCCCCTGGGGTCCTGCCCTCCAACTGGTGCTTCTGTTCATAGTGCTGTCCACCCTGGTTCTGACCCTGAATAGGGCAGTCCTTTCTCCAGTGTCCATGATGGCCGCAGGTGAAACATGCGTCTCGGTCTGTGTTTTGTCCATTCTAGGGTGGCCTTTGACCTCGATTGTCTCTCCTGCCTCTGCCACGCCCTTTTCTTCTGCCGCTTGATCCTCCGTGCTGGTTTGCCACAGCCTTGTACAGTGTTAATGCAGCTTTGTGGAGGTCAGCATTCTATTGCTCTGACTCTCTTTTCGGGTGTGATGTCGCAGCTCCGTCAGCCGAGGCCCGCCTGGGGATCTCCTCCCGTGTAGTGAGAGGACGCCTTGCGTTTAGTGCCCTCCATCTCCGGTGGGTGCGGTCCCCCTTTCGCAGCTCCGTTGGCGTTTTCAGGTTGTTGCAGTGCGTCCAGCTGAAGCAACGGTGTGTCAGGGTAGCGTCGGGGGTGGGAAAGGTAAGGACAGGCGTCCAGATCAGCCTCGGCTGTATTCTTAAACTTCTGACTGGTAGTGTATAAAATAAAGAGATTTAATTTTTTGCAAGTATCATTATGACCAGTGGCGGTCCTAGCCTGTTTGGTGCCCTGGGCGAACACTCCCTCTGGCAGCAGGTTGAGGGTCACAGATGCCAACAGACTAAATTAACTGATCCACAAGGCCAGCAATGTTGTAGGGATGGAGCTGGACTCCGTTAGGGTGGTGTCTGAGAGGTAGATGTTGTCCAAGATAAAGACAATGTTGGATAATACCTCCCACCCACTCCATGACATGCTGGCTAGTCACATAAGCACATTCAGTGAGAGACTGAGATGACCAAAAATCACCACTGAATGACACAGGAAATCATTCCTGGCTGTGGCCATCTCCCTGTACAACTCCTCTATCTAATACACTGTGAACACTGCAATAGTTACACCCTTTTTATACACCCTCTTTATTACTCTGTAATATACTTGTCAATCTTCTTAATATTTATTTATAATCACCTCTGTTAATCCTTGATATTTATAATTGAGTGATCTGTATATATTAGTGCTATTTCTTAAATGTGTAAAATCTGTAACATAATGTATTGTCTGGAGTTTAGTCTGTTACTGTTACTATTTTTACCATTTCTTCTTGGAGCAACTGTAACCCACATAATTTCCTTAGGGATTAATAAAGTATTCTGATTCTGATTCTGATTGTTCAGGATGACCTGCCATTATCCAATGACACATCTGCTTACCTCTATCTTTTGCTCATTTCTCCTCCTCTTCTTTTCTCTTTTTTCTAAACTGAGACTTTAAATCAACAAAATATAAAATATACATTTTAAATCATTATTGATCCCTTTACCCATAGTCCTAAAGTGTATATTCATGTTTTTACTCTTAAATATTTATTGTTCGTTTACTTGCACTGCTGTAATTGGAGCCTCGTCGTCTCGTCTCTCTATATGCTGGACTGTATGTAGCGGAGATGACAATAAAGTTTACTTTGACTTCAGCAGCGAGCAGGCGTACCGAGGGCTCTCGCGCTCACTTTTCGTGTATAGAAAAACATCGGTGCAAATTATAAGTCTGTATCATAATGTCTGGTGTTTTCGTGTTTGTTGGTTTGTTTTTATTTTGTTTTATCTTGCGAGTTGGTTATTAGATGCTGCTCCAGCCAGGTAGAGAGTCCCCCGTCGCCCCGCCCTCTCCTCCCTGTGCAGCAAGCAGCAGGCGCACCTCGCAAACGGAGGGCGCCCTTACTCCCAGCGAATGGGCGATAGAAAGCCGCTCGGTGCCCATGCCATTCCTAATATGCGCTTTTTTGCCGATGCCCGTGATGCCGCCCCCCACCACGATGCCGCCCCGGGCAACCGCCCGTGTCGCCCGTATCAAAACCCGCTACTGATTATGACTGTATTATCTACCTCAAGGATTTTGTTATCATTTGTGAGTCCTTATGTCAATGCTATCATGATTTTTCCTGATAATTAAACAATGGTTTGTGACCTGGGGGAGGTACCTATTTCAATAGGAATGAGCCTATTGTGTTTTAGAATTGAGCCTACTGATACAATGAAACACAAACAAATATCCACAACTGTCACAATAGTCTTCAGTGCTTCACTGTCAAGTTGAACCAGTTTTAAAACAAGTTACAATAGCCACCTGTGTATAAGGACCTTGGCCCAGCAGCCTGAAATCCACCCCGGCAAAGCAGCAGCTTGGCAATCTGTAAATTAAAGCAGGACATCACTTACACTGAACAATTTACCTCAAAAGGATATATCCCTCCCACTTTGCTTCATATCTACTGTTCAGTTACATGTCTCCAGGTAAGGGTCCCACCCTAATAAGTATTGACAAGCAGTAGCGGAGTCCACTACAAGTTTCTCCACAGGAAAAAAACAATGTTTTCTTCCTACAGGGGTACAAATAACTTTAAACCTCTACCAAACTCTACTAAACTCAAGTGGAACATTTTGTGTGAACTACCGCTCCGATAGAAGGCTATGGGACCCACATCAAGCTGTCATAGAAAAGTTAAAAATCCCAAATAACACAGCTTACACCAGGCATTCGTACAGCTCCAGGATCCCACAAGAGATACACTAAACACCTGCACCTGTGCTTATAAAAAGCAAAAACCCAGGAGTGGCTCCCGGACCTAACCTGTCACAGATTGTTATTCTTTCACTGATAAATTCAAAAACTGCAGCATAAAAGTAGCTGGAAACATGCAACAGAAATTGGCAGTACTAAAGAGGCTGATCACAATATCTGTGGGCTGTGTTCACCTGGCTTGTACTTACATCATTAAGGAGGTGCACATCAAGTTGTTCCATAGGTTATGGCACAGGGTTTCAGAGGAGTGTTGATATGGTGCAGATTTCCCACTGAAGCATAAATCTTCAGTATCAGTGAGCTTAGAGATTTTCAGCTCTAACTCTAATGTTGTGAAGCTGTGCACTTTGTTAACAATGGCAAAGAAAGATGATATAACTCACTACTTTTATCTTTCTTGTCTTTTTAGGGAACTTGTCCAGAGCATCTTTCCACAGAAGAAGATCTTATTTCATTCCTGGTTTCAGCTCCTGCTTCTGTTTTGTGTTTTGGCCTTAGGCTTGTGTTACACCCTGTCCAGCCGCTCGCTGTCACTATGGCAGAGCTTCCCACTGCAGGAACAATACCAGTGGTTTTTAAACCAGAACAGTAGGGTTAATGCACCTGCTTATCGCATTCACCCCAAACACAAAGTTATATTAAATGACATTAACAAAACCACTGAACCTTCGACTGTGCGATCTACCTCCCTTCAGTACCACCAAGCCTATCCACGCAACTACCATTTTCTTATGGATAACACAGAGGTTTGCAAGAACAAGATCCCATTCCTGGTCCTCATGGTTCCAGTGGCACCAAAAACTGTGGCAGCTCGGGACGCGATCCACCAGACATGGGGCAAAGAAAACATAGTTCAGGGTGAGCTGGTACTCACTTTATTTATGTTGGGTGTCTCTAGAGAAGATAATGTTGAGAAGCTCGAACAGGAAAATTTGCAGCACCATGACCTGATCCAGAGTGACTTCATAGACAGTTATCTAAACCTAACAATCAAAACCATGGTGATCATGGACTGGCTAAGTACACACTGCCCTGCAGCAGCCTATGCCATGAAGATTGACTCTGACATGTTTCTGAATGTTGACAATCTAGTAATCATGCTAAAACAGCCGGGCATCCCCAAGACAAACTACCTGACAGGGATGCTTATGTGGAACAGACCAGTCATTCGTTCCAAGAACTCCAAGTGGTATGTGCCTGAGGAATTGTATCCAGAGCCTAAATACCCGACCTACACACTGGGTATGGGATATGTCTTTTCCAATGATCTTCCAGAGAAATTTGTGGAAATTTATTTATTTGTATATTTAGGGTTACTGGGTTGTAAAGATGAAAGTGAGCTACTGCATTACATTTAAGGTTTTATCAAGAGCAATATGCAGGGAATTTACATTTGCATTGACCAATGGTACCTGGCTCCTCAGTTTCCTGTGGGACATTTTAATACTTGAAACATAAACTACTTGAAGGTATCCCAGGCAAGGGTTAATAAAAACTCTACAACTGATGTTTGAGTTTCAGCCATTTTGGCAGGGTTGACGGGGTGGAGTTGTTTGTACAGCAGAAGTTACCACACTACCTCGGGTTATCACCGTTGCAGTACGTTTGGTTTCCGGATACCATTCGGGTGCACTTAGGGTTGTGGTTATAATGTAGATTAGAGGTACAACCTCCCAAACACACACAAAAAGGGGTAAGAGGGGAGAAACAAACAGACAAATCCACTACAGCTACTGATGCATTAGTGAAAGAACTCAGCACTTCGCTTACCTCTTAAGGGTATGCGGAGCATTTTGAGAAAGAATCCTGAAGTTACTTAAATGTGTTTAGAAATAATACAGCTGGGGTTAAACTTTAAAGTGACTTCTAGTGAAAGGTGTAAATATTTTAAAAGATTATAAGGTTTATTTTACATATTAAAGTATACTTAAATTAAATGGACTGTTCTTATTCATTTGAATGTAATTAATATGTTTTTTCAAAACCTGAACCTTTCTCCAGTGGTTGTGAGAAGTGTCATTCACATACTTGAGTCTATGATAATACCACAGTACAGCACTGTCTTGTTTTGTTTTCTATCAGTTTGAAATCTGGGATCATTGAAAGCCCTTAGAAGACAATTCAATGTGCTGAGCACTTTCAATGCTTTTAGACTATTCCTTTGTTTTAACTGTCTCATTGCATACATCTGTTAACTTCCTCTTGTGTCTTAGTCCGTCCCACCTGAAATAAGAGACACTGGCAGTAAAGACTCATTAAGTCAAGGTTCACTGTACATCTTAAAGCAAAATGCACCTTAGTACGAGGGTTCTGATCTCAAAGATGGCCAGCATTTAAAGGTTAAAATGGACTGGAAGACTGTAATTGATTCACACGCTCTAATTACACAAACAGACTGCCAGAAACAGACTGCTTCCACCATGTAGTACTTTATTTAGTATGCTGTAGTAACGAGGGATATACTTACTGGAAATGACATTTGCAATGGTTGACTGGTTATTTGCAACATGTATTGCCTCTGATTATTCAAAAAAAAAAAAGGCAAAAACTAAGACTAAACACATGCCTATTTACATTTAACAAGCTGTAGAATATCAAGTTTTATTCAAGGTCTGAAGTGTTGGGCTTGATGACGCTTGTACATCTTTGCTCACTGTGTAGTCTCATATCTTTACTGGGTCATGATGGTGATCTCACATTATACAGTTGCAGGCAGATAAAAGAGTTGATTTGTTGTTAAACATAAAGAAAATGTTTTGCATGTAAAGAAAAGCATCTCACTCTCAGTTTGACATTTGTAGACTAATGTGGGCAAAATCTAAATTGGTGTAGCAAAATGAAATTTTTTAATGTAATTTGTTTTGCCTGTCTTGTCTGGCAGCTTCTTTGATTTTCGTTAACTGGGACTCTAAAAACTCTGCCATCCATGGATGTTACTTTGACATGTACCACCTACCTAAGCATTGTTGCAGACTATTTACACTCTTTAATGCAAAAAGTATTCCGTGATGGCCGTGACCTCTTTCAGCAGGATAATGCCAAAAAGCAAAAACGGTTAAGGTATGGTTTGAGGGGAAAAACAAGTTGGAGGTGTTAACTTTGCTTCAATCAAACGCACCACTGTGAATTTGGCCAGTGAGTTGTCCCTGTTTTATGTATGTGGGTTTTTTTTCTTGTTTTTTTTGTTTGTTTTTTTGTTTAAAAAAATACATATACTTAATACACTGCGCGGATGTCATTTGCTTCCAACGTCAGAAACGGTTATTACAGTATAGTTTTACACTGACGTTTCCTTGTATCTCAGAAAACCAGTATTTCAACTACCTGTCAGGTCAACCCCGTATATTGACGTGAAGAAATATAATACAATTTGGCCTTTGAAGCTACTTTTCTTTTGTTTCTGGTTGTTGAGTGCGATGTCAAAGTAAGTTCTTTAAAAAGCAAAAAAAGTATTTAGTATGAAGGCAATATGAGCAGAGAGTACAGATATGTTGAGAGGTTCGCTGTGTTAGTTCAGTGAGAGAGTTATTTGTAAAGAAAGCATTTTTTACTAGCAGTCAAAAACGTATGTGTACACTTATGTCTGCATTTTTATTTTTAATACGAAAAAAATTATAGCAGAGGTGCTGCCACGTGTCTGGCCAGAATGAGAGCACTAATTTGTTTACTTGGTAGTTCAAAGAAACGCTTCAGTTAGTTAAGAGTGAGAAAAAAAATCTTGCTTTTAGGTTTCTAGTTTTGCCTTGTTATACAATATTTGAATTTTGAATTGAATTCAAATTCAATTCAAATTGAAATTTGAATTGAAAACATTACATTTTTGGAAATATTTGTGGGTGTTTTTTCGTTTTTGTTTTATTTTTGTTGCTGTTTTTTGTACTAGTGCCAGCAGTAGCACACAGCTCGTTAAAGTTTGAGAATTCTAGAGTACGTAAGGAAGTGACTTGACTTGGGCGGTGCTCAGACTCAGGGTGTGGAGTTTACCTGTTTGATCTCCCTGTGGTCACCCGTTGTAGGAACTCTCTGGAGTTTATCTAAATTCAAATGAAAAGAGAAATAGAAGAGCGCTTTTTACAAACAAGCGGATGGAAATCAAGGAACAACACAACCTACGTCAGTTTGTATTCCCGTGCTGAATAAACTCTCAATCCACGCTTTACTTTTAATGCCGAACGCTGGGGACAAAAACAGGTGAGCACTGATCGCTGTAAATATGAAAAAGCATCACCGGATTCTGGAATAAAGAAAAGCTCTTCTCTTTAAGACATAGTCGGCTTACATGCACCGAGGAAGCTCACAAAAAGCGGAAATAGTCGCTAAAAACGTACATTTATGGTGTTTATAATTTTTATTTAAATGTATTAATTTTATTTTTATTTTTCCGTTCGGTCAGTGAACAGACAGGGTGGCTTCACAAACTGTAAACGCCGTACAATTCTTTTTTTATTTTATTTTTTAAATTTATTTATTTATTTCCGTGCAATTCTAAAGGTCAACTACAGGTCGCTGGACGCGGATGACCCAAACGCAGATTAAATGCTGATTGGCTGCTAAGTGGGCCGGTTGTGCCAAGGTAGGTATCCCCGACATAATTTGTTCCCCCTGCGTCGGGAGCACGCGCTGGGCTGTCCAAGTCACGGATATCCCACGTACTTGATTTTTAATTCAAATACGCTTGTTATAATGACGTTTTACTCCTTTGAAGATGTTAGCTTTATATACATTATATTAATCTATACATTAAGATTACAGTGGGATAAAAATAATATCATGCTGATCTTGCCACAATTTGTTTTTCCTGTCCAAACACGGAGAAAACAGTGTCCCACATACTTGATTTTTATTTCACAAACACTTCTTATAATGACTTCTTACTCCTGAGATTTTGGAGGTTTTACCTCTTCATACAGTTAAGTTAGAGGGGGATACAAATAATTATGTGGCAAATGTCCTCGTGATAGTAAAATAATCTCTAACAGGTGAAAAACAATAAATATATCACTTTCTGTTGTAATTCACAAACTAAACGGTAATGTATTGTAATTTTCCACTTTTCCACTAAACTAAAACATCACGACTTTCGCGTCTAGTTAGTTTTAATGGAGGCGGAGTAAACTGGATCCGTGCTCCAGGCGCAAGGGAAACCGATTCTATAGGGGATAGACATCCCCTATAGAACAGAGTTACTGTTGGGCTAATATTTCCTTATACAGAAAAACAAGCAGAACAGGTGCCTATGCGATTGCACAGTTTTTAAGTGCTGTATCACAAGTGCAAGTGCTCTCTGCATTAAAGTCCAAGAATTCCCGTAGACTGCTTTCATTGTAGACCTGTTTGAGCATAAAACAAGGGAAGTTGCCAGGTTCAGTATGCAAAACATTTCACGGAACTTAAAATTCTGAATCTTTAACAATATACTCTAGATGTTGTTCCTATTTTGACTATTAAGATAATTTGGCTTCACAAATGACCGGCAAGATTAGAAGGTTTTTTTTCTTCTCTTTTTTCAGTGGGTTGTTAAAAAAGGCCATTATGTATTGAGCACTTTGCAAGATCTTTTTTTTTTTCAAATGTGACCTTGTCCTGTGACATAGAGTTGTGCTGAAAGTGTTGCACTTTTGTGAAAAAATTGTCCTTAAAAAGCAAACTGTGAAATAAATGAAGTCGACATCAAGTGATGATGAGTAGGGGTGGGTTTTTATAATCGATTTATCGATTAAAATCGATTCTGGCTTGGATAACGTAAAATCGATTCATTAAAATCCTGAATCGATTTTTTAATATAAATTTATTTTGCCCGAAATGCCAGAATCTCAGGTGAATTCTCACAAAATTTCAACAACCACCAAACAGCTAAGACAGTAAATGAGAGCAGGAACACGGATTCTGCGCAAAGACTTAAACACACAGCGCGACCCGCGGATCAGAATCAGTGAGATGTCGCCTTTCTCACGGTCGGGGCTGAAAGCCGACAGCTCGCTGATTCTGATCTGTCGGCGGGTCTGCGCTTTGTGTTCACGCCCTTTTTGCGCTGATTCTAAAGTTGTTAGTTTTATCTCTCTCCAAACAATATTGACCGAACCAGCAGCAAAAGAAGATCCAAACTACGCTTCACATAAACATCGTCATGAATTCACTCTGACTTTTACTGTTTTGCTTTCACCACGATAAAATCACACTTCATGCACAGCTCTCTCTCTCTCGCTCTCGCTCTCTCTCTCAAGTCTACCGTTGTTTACAGCGCTGTCGGCCGCTGTTTTTTTCCCCTTTTACATACTTCCGAAAAGAAAACCTAATTTCTGCCGTTCAATACTGAACCAATTTAAACTTTTTAAAATTATGCAAAATGCAAAACGCTTAGCCGTGTCTCTAATAAAACCGCTGTAACGTCAGAGGTAACGTTCATATGTTGATTAATGGTTTTCTTTCGTTTTTGATGTACTGCAGAATATTTTTTTATAAAATCCCAGGTCAGGAAAATCACCTTCATGTTTTTCTGTGTTTTATCTTCAGCTACTTTGACACAAAGGCATCTGCTGTGACGCTCACACCTTTGATAAAGTCTTGTGTGTGTCATCTTCCTTTTTATAGATACAAAAATATGTAAATGTACTGATCTGAATTATAATATTTCTGACTGTCAAAATTTCCCAGATTCAAATCGAATTGAATCGAATCGAATTAAATCGAATCGTGGATCGAATCGATTCGGGACCTTGTGAATCGGAATTGAATCGATTCTAGAAATCAGTGACGATACCCAGCCCTAATGATGAGCTTGTCGTCATCGACAGCTTCGCTTCTATGCACGCTCCTCTCATGCCAAACGGGTGCAGCTTCCCCATCACTGCGGCTGTGGCACCAAATCTGTTTGTCAATCTCCCACTTCCTTCACTTGTGAACAAGACACAGAGATACTTAAACTCCTCTGCTCCTGGGCAGTGACTCGTCCCTGACCCGGAGTGGGCAGTCTGGCCTTTTCCTGCTGAGGGCCATGTCCTCAGATGTGGAGGCGCTGAGTGTCATTAACACTCAGCTGTGAACCCCTCTAGAGTGAGCTGGAGGCCACCACTCAATGAAGCCTGCAGAATACGTGCTGTACAAGTTCTCATGATAAAATATGTTTCCTTTCTCTGTAGTTTTCATGGACAAGAAGAGGCACCTAAAAGGCTTCATTTGCATTGCAGCAGCAGTGATTTTCATCTTTTTCTATCTCAATTCCAAGAAAGTGGTTAGGAACATTCCTTATCAACCAGCATCAGCAGAGCCACGTTGGGAGGATCCAGGACCATATCATGTGGCCTACCCACGAAACTACAAATTCATCATGGATGACACGCCTACATGTAGGGCCACAACTCCTTTCCTTATTCTGATGGTTCCTGTTGCACCCGGTAATATGGGAACTCGGAATGTCATCCGACAGACGTGGGGAAATGAGAAGCTGGTTCTGGGTCAGCGGGTAGAGACTGTCTTCATAGTGGGCCTCCCTGGTGGAAGTGATGCTAAACATCAGCAAGAGAAGCTTCAGCAGGAGAATCAGCAATACCATGACCTGATTCAGAGCAACTTTCAGGACAGCTACTATAATCTGACTATCAAGACTATGGTCATGCTGGAGTGGCTGGCTGCACACTGTACTAAGGCTTCCTTTGTCATGAAGATCGACTCCGATGTTATACTCAATGTCCCGAATCTGGTGAAACTGTTGCTGGATCCTAGCACAGCTAAACAAAACTATATGACTGGGCTGGTTTGGTGGCATAGTCCTGTTTTAAGGAACCAATTTATGAAGTTCTACATGCCTCAATCTGTGATTGCTGAATCAGAGTACCCCCCGTATCCGCTCGGCTTTGCCTACGTCATGTCACTAGACCTTCCTGGGAAGATCTTGGGAGTGTCACCTCAGATCAAACCGATCTACATTGAAGATGCTTACCTCGGCATGTGTCTGAAACGCCTGGGCGTATCTCCTACTGACCCTCCTGAAGAAACAATGTTTCTTGTCAAGCCCAGCCATTCTCTGAGCAGCTGCAGTCTTTCAAAGGTGATCGCTTCGACAACAACAAGCATCTTGCAGATGAATGGCTACTGGGAGAGGATCAAACGGGGAGTTCAGTGCTGAAGGTTTTCCAAAAAAGGTATTGTTTATAATTGTAGGATTTTGGATCATGGGAGTGGGAACCTGAATCTGGCCAATGGTTAAAACAAAAATGAAATATTGCATATTTATTATGTGGCAAAATGGAGATACCTTTGTTACATCTTGCCAAATCTGATCATTAGGCCAAGTTAATATAATTTTCTTTCCTTTGAAAAAGGTCAATATATTTAACTGAAGCACAGAGGTTGTGAGAGGCTTTTTGGCAGGGGTTAGTATTAAGAGTATATTTATATATTTACATGTTAGATCTTTGTGGTGATATTGGATTTTCAAATGATAAAATGATACTGTAATCCACTTTTTATTGAAGTCAGCCAGGCCTCCTTTGTCCTCAAGTGTGAGATGTTTAAGTTACTTTTATATCTTCTTGTATTTAACTTTTCCAGCTATTTTGTATTTCTGTACTTTTTACTCTCCGGCCTGTGTTTGTCTTTTATATTTGGTGTTATGGTATGGATAACACCAAAGGATATACATATAAATAAAGGATATATAGGATTTAGGATATAAATGCTGTGGTGTTTTTCCTAGTTCATGTAACATACTTGTTTCTATGTCAAGCTAAACTGATGTTATCTAAACTATGTTGCATGTATGATCCTGCTGCAATGCAATATAGGAAAAGTACCATGAGTTTAAACAAAATGGCCAGTACTGGGAATACAGTTGTAGTTTGTCATAGTTCCACAAGATGGCAGACTTTGATTCGATAAAATTTAAGCCACAAAGCTCCTTACCACTTTAAACAACAACAGGTTTTATTAATGTGCTGCATATTTATCAACCCCACTGATTTAAAAGTTTGATGTAAGTTTCTTCAAAACATAAATATAATACTTACATTAAATAAAAATCATTTTATGTCTGTTTAAGTCCAATTGAAGTTTTTCATTTTTAGCCAAAAATACAGCATCAAAGAAATGTACTATGTGGTGTTTGTTTTCCAAATGGATGGAAATTTTGAAATTTTGAGGTAAAATATATAATTGTTAAGCTACTTTTAATTATATGTGCCTAACATTATCTAGCCATATATTTGAGAGCAGTGGCATTCGTCTAAAACGAGATGATTTTAAAATACAACTTTTAGCATTTAACAGACATCTAAAGAAAGGTTTAGCTCACACAGAAGGATTTAGGAATGCTGACTTGAACGCATCAGGAAGCTCGGGAGGAGTGCCAGGAACCTCCTCCTCATCATTGTGTCAAGAGGAGCAACGATGCTGAGATGAAAGGCAAGTCTGCCATTAATCCTGTCAGCCAGTGAGTTCGCCCATACACACAAAAAACTTCCAGAACATGTTGATGAACATAACGAAGCACCAAAACCTCTGACCCATCAAGGTCAGAGTTTTAGGCAAGTGCTCATGGGTACTGTGTATTAAGAACTGAATCTTTTTTGGCTCCAGTAGAAATCAACAGTGAGTACTGAAATCTTTGGTGGGTTCCAAACCTAAAAGGAGAGACGTGCATTTGATTGTCTGACACTTTTAAATATCACTTATGTGCAGTTTCATGTTTACAATAAAGACAGAGGGCGCTAGAGGCACAAAATACTTTCCTGTATTTCTTTCACACAGTCTACACAACTGAGTGCTGTATTGTGCCTACAGCAGGAGCGTTAATACTATATTTGGGGAATGATGGTTTGACATCATAGATTTTTTTAAAATTTAAAGATGCTTAAAGAATATGAAAAGCATGCATGAAAGAATTACAGTCATTGTTGGCAATTTTAAAAGCAATTTTCATATTGATAATAAGGGGGGAAAACCGGCGAGTAACATGCTCAGAACTAGTGGTCATACAATGGTTTGTCTCTGTTCCACGGGGGTAATGTGATAGGTTTATGTGTTTTCATTATTTCCAGCTCTCTGATCTATTAACTTTCGGTCAAGGCCCTGTTCTAGCTCCTGCTGACTGCAGCCTTAACCAAGAAAACAGCTAAAAATTTACATAGTGACAATTTCTTTGTCATGCTCTCTCTCCCTTCAGTATTTTATGCCTTTGGTGACACAATGAAGTGGGCACACACTGTTCCTCACAGATTTATTAATTACTTAGCACAATTACCCACCAATTTTGACTCCCAGTACCTTAAACTCTCCTTGAGGTTTTGAAGTACCAGGTTGTGGGAGCTGTTGGAGTTGATCGCACTACATGTGTTAGTGACGTCTGGCTCCAACTGATCCACACAGGGGCCCACCTGTGCGTCCTGTAAGACCAGGACCAGTAATCCCACTAGTCAAACAAACTTTAAATTTGAAGGTCACACACATATGGGTGTGCTAGTGTGAGTGTACCATAAGTTTGTTGGTTTAGCACTGCTGTGCTTTTTGTCACTTTAAATGTTAAATGTTGCAACTATTTTTTTTCTTGCTCCTTTTCAGACTACTTCCCGTCTCTGCCCACTTGACAGATTGTTTGAGCATGTTACTAGGCCATATATTGTGTTCCTGTTTCAGGTATAAACACAAACCCTCACAGAGACTATACAGACTTTTCAATTTGTACACACACAACACAGGAAATTGCTCATCTTCTTCCTTCCTTTGATGCTATCAAAAGGGATTGAGTTGATGGAGCTCAGAATGATTTATTGTGTGCAGTCTTTCTCCTTCTCTCTCTCTGTAGCTTTGAGGAGAATTGGATATCATTTATGTTCCTAAGAAACAAAAGCCTTTCTCAGTAGTTTGGTGCGGGAGAATAGAAAGTGTGTTTTGAATTTACTGAAGCTGAGAAGAAGTTAAGCATACACAGACAAAAACAGACATACCAATGAATGACACGATTGCTGTTTTTTTTTTCAAAGCATAAAAAGGTGACTTGCTTCACAGATAAAGGGAAACAGAGGGATTATGATGATTTTGCTCCAGGCTAACGTGCAAACCCAATTTAAACTTCATGTCCATTTAAATCACAATGACAAGGCAACATTGGACACTCTGAAAATATATTTTTACAATTGCTTCAATGACTTTGAAAGTACAAAATACATAAAATACTGTCCAACTGAGCTCCTCGCAGACCAGGTGTCCTTCAGACTTGCCCCCTATTCCCCCTGCAGATCGGCTGTCGCCTCTGTCACCCTGAGAAAAAAGACTGCACTGCAGGGTCATAAACTTGAGCTGGTCCTGTTTTGGCCGTAGAGACACACACACACACACACACACACACATGTCTGGTTTGCTATCCTCGTGGGGACATCCCATTGACATAATGCTTTCCCTAGCCCCTTACCCTAACCCTAACCATTAAAAATGAATGCCTAACCCTAACCCTTACCCTAAACCTAACCATAACCTAATTGTAACCCTGACAGTAAAACCGCATTTTGAGTGTGAAAATTGCTTTCAACCCCGAGGGGACCTGGATTTTGGTCCCCACGGTGCAGAAAGTCCCCACCAGGATAGTAAAAGTCAGATTTTGGTCCCCACCAGGATAGTACGAACCCGTACACACACACACACACACACACACACACACACACACACACACACACACACACACACACACACACACACACACCAAAAACATCCATCAGTGCATGTATCTTTAAAGCAGGTACAGTGGTTTAAGTTGCACTGATGTGCAGAATATTATGTTTTTTTATGGGCAGTAAACCATAAAACAGATAACTATATTGAAGAGTTTTAATTGCATATGTTAAAACAGCTCTGTGCTACATGAACATGCTCCTTTACATGAAAACCACAGTGACAGAGTTAAGCTAAGCTAGTAGTATAATGAATCTAATGACAATATGAAAATAGCTCATTTCTTACCTGTACAGCCCTCAAATATTGGCACACTCTCATTTGAAAAAAATCTGGAGACAAGCTGACAGTAGAGTGAATACTCACAAACAATGTCTTAAATAATCAGGCCCCATCTTATCTTAAAGACCTCATAGAGCAATATCACCCCAGCAGAGCATTTGGCTCTCAGACTGCTAGTTTGCAATTTTGGGAGGCAGAACCTTCAGCTTTCAAACCTCTCCTCTGTGGAACCAGCTCCCAGTTTTGATTGGATAGTTTCTATACTTTTGATATTAGGGTTTAAACTAAATAAACTTAAAACACCAGCCATTAAATGCATTTAATCATTAGTTATTAATAATCATTGGATCTCTTCCACAGTGTGTCTTTTGACCTGGCAGCCTCCTGGCCCTCCCTCAGCCTGGTTCTGCCAGAGGGTTCTTCCTGTTAAAAGAGAGTTTTTCCTTTTCACTGTCACTAAGTGGTTGTTCATAACTGAAGAAACTGAATTTTATTTAATAAAATACTTGTTTTACAACAAGAAAACAGAAAACAAAGGCTATACGAGGCTTTTGGACAAACAAGCAAGTATTTTAAGGACAAAAGACGGGTCTTTTGTTCTTTCTGTGCCTGGCTCTTTCTCTCACCCACACAAACACCATGGACAAACCATTAATGTGAAAGTAAGCCAGACTCTGTGGTGATTTAGGAGTAGCAGACAGTGTGAGGGTAAAGGCCAAGCTCTGGGTCTCATTCAATCTTTCTCCATTCACCAGCCCATAAATAATAACACAGGCACAAACTGACACAAGTAAGAGTTTGAGATGAAGGACAGAGGGGAAAAGACAGAGAGGACGTGGTGTCTTTTGATGACTAAGAGAAAGAAGAACAGCAGCAAAGAGCAAGAAGACAGGTGTGGGAACAGATAGAAAATCAGATGTCCTGCTGCTTCCAGCTCAGTGTCAAAGAGCGATGAGGGACTTGAAGCAGTCATACAGAACAAAGTTGTTTGGAAAAATCACAGAAGAATGTAGTTACCTCCACTTAAGATTTTGCAGCTGTGATTATGAGCCTCTGACTGATTATAAATTTATTGTTATTTAAAAAACAACAACAAAAAAGAAACTTCTAAAATGAAAAAAAAAATCAAAAGTAAAACAACAAACAAACAAAAAATTCAAACCTTACAAATTACAAATTAGTTTCATCATAGACATATTAAATGTTGGAGCACTGTAAAGCATTTTAATTTACAAACAGTAAATTAACACTATCGCATTTTTCACATTTTTGTTTATTTCACAATAATAATAACGATAATGATAAGCAATTAAAAAATCAAATTCAGGGCTTGAGCAAACCATTTCAAATAAAATATACACTCACTAACCAATTCATTAGGTACACCTTGGTAGTACGGGGTTGGTCCCTTTTTCATCTTCAGAATTACCTTAATGTTTCATGACACAGATTCAACAACATTCCTCAGAGATTTTGTTGTTTGTTGTTACACTGTGTTCATAAAGGGATGGACACAGTCAGCAACAGAACTTAGGTAGGCTGTGGTGCTTAAATGATGTACAATTAGTACCCAAAGCGTGCCGAAAAATCATCCCTGATGTCATTACCTCACCAGCAGCCTGAAACACTGATACAATGAAGAATGGATCCCTGATTTCATGTTGTTTATGCCAAATTATGAGCCTACCATTGAAAATTTTAGCTTGAATTGACACTTTCAGACAAGATTGGTTTTCCAATCTTTTATGGTCCAAATTTGGCCTCAGTTTCGACACGGCACAACGTGTGCTCTTCTGCTTCCTTAGCCCATCTGCTTCAATGTTCCACGGCAATTCAGGGATGCTCTTCTCCATACCTCAGTTGTAATGAATGGGGAAAATCCCAGTAAATCAGCAGTTCCTGAAATACCCCGCCTGGCACCAACAACCATGCCAGGTTCAGAGTCACTTGAATCAATTTTCTTTCATCTTTTGAGCTTTGGCAGGTCATGTCGACCACTTCTGCATGCTTAAAAACAATGAGTAATAATTTTTCATAATGATTATTTCTTTTAAAAAAAGAGGATGTTTCAGTGGCAAGGAGTATAATAGGAGAAAATCAAAAGCATCCTTGTTTGCCTGAGCAGAATTGCCAGATGCTCTGTGTACACTGCTTTTTCTCGTTTCTTTACATTTAGTCAAGTTGCTCTTGACCACAAGGACCCCTGCCACTCAGGTTCTCACGATCCCTGTCAAGGAGTCACTCTGCGGGCTGTGAGAATCACTGGTAGCCCCTGCTGCTGGAGGCCTCCCGCTGTGGTCAGCTCCCTAAAAACACACATGCAGACACAGACAAAAACACACACAAACATGTCACAGGCCCATGTATGTTGTATATACACAGAATTAAACAAGTGTACATAATAGTATACAGTCTCTTACTCCCGATTCTTCTCCAGCATCCTCTCTCCTCTTTCTCTCATAACAAACACAGCTGTTCAGACTGCCCTGCTACAGGAAAAAAGAAGCTCCAGCATAAGATCTATGCGTGCTCTTGATTTATTACATATCTCTTATATAATCACAACTTCTGCTATTTTATTGATGGTTGAAAGACCTGAAAATTGGAATAATTTCTTCTTAACACACATACTTCTTGTAAACATAATTGTAAAAATAATGGTGATACCGTAGTTCTTGTAGCCACACTAGTGAGAAAGTGAGACCGTGAGACTGTCCCTATCAGGGACAGTTTTTGGTTTTGTTTTGGTTATAATGAAGGTAGATTAATGCCTGTGTGTCATGGGAAATGCTTTCCATACCACTTGTGCTTTGACACTGTAAAATCTAACAAGTTGCCAGTACTTAAAAAGATTATGCAGACTCACTGCATTAGAAAAGTTACAGTTTATTTAAGATATTGAAGTTAGGGCAACTTGTTCAAAATGAGTACTTAGAATAACTTGTTTTTTTCTGAGTGAGCAATACTAAATTAATTACTTCAGTTGACATATATGTTATATGTCAAGTTCTTTCAAGTACTGTGCACACACAATGAAAGAATACATTTTAGTCAGTATGTCTCACTCTTTCCATATGCAGTCACTATATACAATGCATTTATGCATGCATTACATATGAAATTCACAGATAACAGTGTATTTTTAACCTAAACAACTTATCAAGATCTAAAAATACCTTTAACTTGCTATTTCCTGGTCATGCCAGTACTCCTGGCTAAAGATTTGCAGATTGATCCAAATGTTGTTTGTATATGATATGATAGGACCGATACTTTGTTTCGGTCCTCTAAGATCAGTATGTAGATCTCTGAATTTTGTTAAATTATTATTATTATTATTATTATTTGAAATATACTTTAAATATGTCTTGATGCATGCTCAATCATCCAGCTAACGAAATCCCAAAAAGTTGATTCTGTTCTGTTCATCTGAAAATGTCACGTCTCGATGAACCAAATCAACATTTTGAGTACCTCAAATATAAATTAAAAAAAAAAAGCCTTTCTGTGTTTACTTTCATGTCTATGATATTTATAGCCTATATAATATTTAAACAGCAGAAACTGATCCAAAGTGCTTTAGAGACAGAGACATTTACAAGTCCTCTATAAAAAAAAAACAATGTCAAAATAGATGTTTTGTTCTGTTCGCCAGTTATCATGAAAAGTAAAAATCACAATCATTTAGTGGTCACTAAAATGGGTTTGGGAATTTGCAAAATGATGATTAATCTCATAAACCATGACACACTGCTCTCCCCTAAAAAAGCTGCATTTAAGTTAAAAGTATCAGTATCAGGAATATTGTCAATACTGGCCCTGTACTGTACACTATCACATACAGTAGCAGTACTGATGATGATTTTGCTGAAATTGACACACTTTGCAAAGCACTCCAGCAGGCTGGACTGGGTCTAATCTTTGACATTCCCAGATTATGATTTACAAAGGACAAATCTGGAAAATACAAATAGGTCCATAAATATTTGGAAGGAGAGAACATTTTTTTCAAATTTTGGTTCTGTACATTACCACAATACATTCTAAATAAGACAACTCATTCTTCTATCTCTGGGCGTGAGGTCACTGAGGCAGTTAAAGAACTCCTTGGTGGCAGAGCCCCTGGGGTAGATGAGGTTCACCCTGAGTTCCTGAAGACTCTGGATGTTGTAAGGCTTAATTGGTTGACACGTTTCTACAATGTTGCGTGGAGATCCGGGATGGTACCTCTGGATTGGCAGACTGCGGTGGTGGTTCCCACTTTTAAGCAAGGGGACCAGAGCGTGTGTTCCAACTATAGGGGGATCACACTGCTCAGCCTCCCTGTGAAAGTCTGTGCCAGGGTGCTGGAAAGGACAGTCCGTCCATTAGTCAAACCTCAGATACAGGAGCAACAGTGCGGTTTTCATCCTGGTTGTGGGACACTGGACCAGCTCTTTATCCTCTCAAAGATTCTTGAGGGTGCATGGGAGTTTGCCCAACCAGTCTATATGTGCTTTGTGGTGTTGGAGAAGGCATTCAACCGTAACCGCCAGAGTGTCCTATGGAAGGTGCTTAGGGACTATGGGGCGTTTGGCCCATTGCTACGAGCCATACAATCCTTATACAACCATTGCATGAACTTGGTCTGCATAGCTGGCAATAAGTTGGACTAGTGGGTGATGGGCTGCGTCAGGGCTGCCCTTTGTCACCAATTCGGTTAGTAATTTTTATGGACAAAATTTCTAGGTGTAGCCAAGTGGCAGAGGGCTTTCACTTGGGTGGTCTCAGAATCTCATCTCTGCTTTTTGCAGATGATGTGGTTCTGTTGGCTTTATCGGGTGATGACCCCCAGCTCGCACTGGAATGGTTTGCAGCCGAGTGTGAAGTGGTGGGAATGAGAATCAGCAGCTCCAAATCTGGCCATGCCCCTCAGCCAGAAAAGAGTGCGGTGTGCACTCCTGGTCAAAGACGAGTTCCTGCCCCAGGTGGAGGAGTATAAGTATCTCCGGGTCTTGGTTACGAGTGATGGGAGAAAGGAGCGGGAGATCGACAGACAGATGTTTTGGGTCATTTTCCATTTGTATTATGAAATGCCACCCAATCAATTTGACTGAATTTAGCTGGATTTAAGCAGAGAGTATGTCTCTGAACACCTCAGAATTAATTCGGCTGCTTCTGTCCTGTGTCACGTTATCAATAAACACTAGTATCCCAGTTCTACTAGCAGCCATGCAGGCCCACGCCATCACACTGGCTCCGCAGTGTTTTACAGATGATGTGGTATACTCTGGATCATGAGCTGTTCCACCCCTTCTTCATACTTTTTTCTTACTGTCATTGTGGTAGAGGTTGTCTTGATTTTTCCAGAGCTTTGCTGGCTTTTCTAGATGTTGTTTAGAAAAGTACAATTGAGCCTTTCTATTCTTGAGGCTTCTCTTTACTTTATACTTGGATATCATTATGTCTACCTCCTGGAGAGTGTTGTTAACTTGGCTGTTGCAAAGGGGTTTCTCATTACCATGTAAATGATTGTGCAATCATTCCCCACTGTTGTCTTCCATGGACATTCAGATCTTTTTGCATTGCGGAGTTTACCAGTGCTTTCCTTCTTTCTCAGGATGCACCAAACTGTAGATTTTGTCACTTCTAATATTGTAGCAATTTCTCTGATGTTTTCACAGCTTAAGGATGGCTTGTTTCACCTGCATAGGAGCCCCTTTGGCCACATATCGTCACAGCAAAATCCTCCAAATGCAAGCATCACACCTCAAATCAGCTCTAGGCCTTTTATCTACTTAACTGATAATGACATAACAAAATGAATTGCCCACACCTGCCCATAAAATAGCATTTGAGTCAACTGTCCATTGTTTTTGGTCACTTTACAAAGAGGCTGGGACATGTTAAGGAGTTGAATTTCCTAAACCCTTCATCCAATTTGAATGTGGATACTCTCAAATGAAAGCTGAGAGTCTACACATGGTGTCCATGTAAATTATATAAATATTCCAATATAATTGGAATATGTTTCAGTAAACAGGTAAAAAACAAAACTTGTGTCAGTGTCCAAATATATATTAACCTAACTGTATAAGTGAAGAAGCATAACAGACTACTTTTGGAAAAAAACGTATTTTTGCTCTCTCCCTGAACTGCCACTGATATCCAGGATAATCCCGGCTTGCATTGCGGTTAGGCTGGCTCGGTGGGCTCCTTTTGTATTTTACTTTCAGCCACACTTGAAAACAAACATTTAAATTGATTCACATTAAGATAATACCTTTTAAAATAAATGTTCAGCTGCACTGACGGGAAATCAAAGAGAATCAATGCTAATGAGCACTTCTGATAAACCAAGCTGTGGGAGTTTTGTGTAATTTGTCATTGATCTTTAATCATAATGTGGTGCATTGTTCTACTGTTGCTAATTATATGTTTTGTAAGAAACCTGTTACCACAGAAAGCCTGAATGGAATTCACCCCCAGCTGTAGCCACAAAGACTTGCACCCCCGGCTTCTGTTTGCTGTGTGTTGACTGGAACTGCTGTAAACCCTTTAATATTGACATTTGTCAGGCCTTCACTCATCATTGTTGTAATGGTATAACTGTAAAGTAAGCAAACTGGGTTTTTGGCCAACATCTCTAAACAATTTTTTTTCGCATGTTTTTGTTTCATGAGTGTTTCTGAGATTTTTTTTTCTTTTTTTAACATCTTTCTTGTGTGCTGGCGTCCATCCTCACAGGACGTCTCACCACAGCCCATTTGCAGCACTGATGACTTCGAGCACAAACTGCAGTGAAAAACGTCATTAACATCTGTTTGTGGTCCACACAGAGAGGTTTAAGGCCATGTGAAAACAAAACAACAACACTGACGAGGCCAACAACTGCAGAGTCTGGGGCAGGGACCGAACGTGGTTTCCCATGACTGTGTCATCCCAGCTTCCCTCCCCTGTCCACCCTCCCTCGGCCTTGTTGTTTTTCTTGCTCTCTTCTTCCCACTCACTCTCCGCCATTAAATCTCGCCTAGTCTTCCTCTCTATGCTCTTCTGTCTTCTCTTTCACTATACCCTCCCAGTTCCTGTCAGATCATTTTGCTTTCCTGTTGTGCTGACATCTCACTGTCACCTCCTCTGTCTTTCCTTCTTGTCCTCCCTGTTCTCCCCTGCCCACCAGCTCCAGCACTCCAGCAGCTCGGTGGTTTCTAAGATAATGTAGAACTTTTAATTCATTAAGATATTGAGACATTCGTCACATTGGATTATATTTATAACCACACTGAAACTAAACTGAGTCAATTCTATAATTAGGCCTACTGATTTCAAGGTTTCACATTTTCTTCCAATTATTTCAATCTTTTCCTTTTTGGGGCTCAACATATTACACATTTTCAAAGAATCTATCATGCTAAGCACAGGATCTGCCAGTGCTGTTGCCTCACAGCAAGAAGGTCCTGAGTTTGACTCCACCATCTGCTCGGAGCCGTTCTTTGTGCAGTTTACATGTTCTCTGCATGTCTGTGTGGGTTCTCTGGTGGTACTGGTGACTTCCACTGATTTGCACATTAATATGTAAGTGAAATTGAAAAATCTAAACATAACTGCATTACTCTTTCATATTAAAACTGCTTTTCAATTTTCTCTGTTTCTGTGCAAATTTGAAAAAAAAAAAAGACATTTCTCAGAATTCCACAGAATCAGAATAATTGATGCTCATGAAGCTGAAAAAGGTAAAAGAACTATTTTTACACAGTTTCAATTTAACTGATCTGTGATTGAACACATAGCATGGATTCTTTATTGTGCCATCATGTTTTTAAAGAAAATGTCAGGATGTTTTTCTGCAATATGAATATCAAGATAAAGTTATTCAACAAATGATGGAATTGCTAAACTAAAACGCAAACACTCACAAATATATTTTAAGCATTGATATTAATTTGATTTTATTCAGTTTAATTTTATTTATGTGTAGCAACCAAGGTGCTTTATATTGTAAGACCATACAGTATTAAGAAGAAAAGTCCAACAGTCTGACAAACCCCGTTGAGCAAGCACTTGGCGACAGTGGGAATGAAAAACTCACTTTTAACAGGAAGAAACCTCTGGTAGATCCAGAAAAAATAAACCTGTTGAACTTTTTCAGTGCTCTGTGCGTGGATGATCTTTCTGTTATTCTGTGACATACAGACAGGTATGACTGACAAGTTTTGGGCATAGGCCAATAATAGTGAAAAACCCTTACCTGATATAAATTTGGCTATATCTCCATTCGAAGGCATCTTCTTGGCCATATCCAGACAGCTTCTAGTGCAGCTACTATTTTTAGATCACTCACTAGACGTCCCATTCTGACCACTTGTGCTGTGCACTTGGCGGTTTCATCATGGACCTCAATCCTGGACAGAGAGCAACCCCATATTTGTGCTAAAGGTTATCACAGCTCAATGATCAGGGCAAGGGGAGAGACCAAAACCATGCTTGTCCTTTTTTCTCTCCCTAAATTCATTTGGTTGTGCACCATGACGTGGCACCCAAAGGCAAAACCTTTCATGCTGATTTCTATTATAAAATCCTGAGGCTCATGGAGAGGACACTGAACAAACACTGACTTCAGATCAAAATGAAAAGTCAGGAGCTTTTTGGCCACACCAGTCTTACCAACTGCCTCCCTTCCTTACCAGGTATGTCTCCCTGCTTTCTTGCCCACTTTCCAAAAATCAAGCTGAAAGTTTGATATGTTGAACACTGCACACATTGTCTGAGACACAAGTGCAAGGGGACAGAGTGGGACTTTCACTGAGGCATCTAAGAGAAGCTGGAGAAGATATTCTTGAACTGGATATCAGACAAATATGCATAGACCCCTTCCCTTTTTTATCAAATAAACTATTGCATATTCACTACCTTCTCTCATATGCATAATTTTTATTTGCTGTGAATTTCCTTGCAGTGATATTTCCTTACAACATACATAGTGTCCTACATACATACATGTATACATGTATTTGATATATATATATGTTGCCCCTCCCATACTGTAACCCCCCCGCCCGCGCCACATGCGCGCGCACACACACACGCACAGCCAATGAGTGTGTGTGTGTCTGTGTGGGCCGGGACTGTGATAGGGCGCAGGTGGCAACCTAATCATCACTGCAAAGTGCTATTAATATACCAGAGTGAGAGGAGCACACACTCACACAGGAAATATGAAACACAGATATGCAGAAAGACAAGGAAAGAAGAAGAATCATATGGAAGCTCTTGTTCTGCATTAAGAGAACAAACCCCCCCCCCCCCCCCCCCCCCCCCCCAAACAAGCACACACAAAAAAATCAAAAAGACGCTGTCACAACTTAAGAGAAAGAGAGAATAAGAAAAGTAGCATGGACACTGTTCTCATTTTCCTTCAGTGTTCCTGGCTCCAGACCAAACGCAGTCTGCCTGCCTCCCGTGGGGAGAGTAACTCCAGGCCTGAATTCCATTGTGTTATTTCATGTTTTCCTCTCTGCCACAACAATCTTTGCCCGAAGAACTTGTAAAACACACTGCACAGGCAGCTATGTGCACAATAGAAGCACATGCACCCTGGCTGGCACGTATACACATAAAAACACAAAAGCACAGTGCCTGATACACAGAATGCAAGCACAAGCAAAGTAACACTCCCTCTGCTTAAGCTACTTTCCTGTCTTATTTACATTTCCTAAAGCTTCAAATTAGGACTTTGGGAGAGACTGAAACAGAGAAGCTGAAGTCTTACTTAGACAGAAGTCATTTCCGCTGTGCTGGGGAGGTCTTTGGAGGGTCAAGCCTTCCACAGCCTCGGCTGTGTGAATCACATAAACACTGAGTGAAACACTCCCGCTTTGTACCCGACTGCAGTCCTCCTACTCTGCTCACACAGCAAGAGCCACACTTAGCCTGTTACAGCACACACCACTTTGTTCTGTGGTATTAAGAGTGTTTCGGGAAGGAAGTGCTGTTGCATGTCTTCAGTGTCCATTCATGGTCTGACGGAGTTCAAAAATTGACTTCTTATACATACATACATGTATATATATATATATATATATATATATATATATATATATATATATATATATATATACATATATATATATATATATATATATATATATACATACATATATATATGTATATATATTTATATATATATGTATATATATATATATACATATATATATATATATATATATATATATATATATATAGATAGATAGATAGATAGATAGATAGATAGAGACTTTAGACGCTCTACCAAAACCACAAAACATATTATAGAATGATTTTCACAGGCTCAGTAATGTTACCAGATTTAATCTGGTAATCTATATGTGAAAAACTAACACATTATTATGTGACATTTATTCTTATGCCCTAATTACCCTGCTCATCCATACTAGCCATTACTAGGTTTCCTACCTTGAGGTTAATCATTTTGCTGTATTGATTTCTTCCCCTGAGAACATCCCAGATTAGTGTTGTGCTGTAAAGCAGCAGATCAAACATAGCTGCAAAGGATCTGGCTTGCTGTGTTTGTTTTCTCGCGCTCCTGTCAAAATCTGTTCCTCTTTCTCAGCCTCGCATGTGCGCTCACACAAACACCCAAGCACAGGCTCACACGAGGCTAAGCAGCTCTGTGATGGGACCCATCAAACAAAAGCCAGCTGATGTTCGTGAGAGAGTCGGGGCTACGGATTGATTCCACGTACAGCAGATGAAGAATGGAGGTTAAATGATTAATCGCATCTGATTTTGTTAGAGTACCACCAGATGATGTTGTATCACATGGGAGTCAAAGCAGAAAAACACAAAGGCGAAGTTATGATTTACAACGACAAGAAAACAAGAAGCACTCAGACAGTTTAAACTTCAACCGAGGCAGCTCACTATCTGAGCAGTATTTAATCTAAGTGGAGTATTATTGCATTTTTTGTAAACTAATTTTTTCTTTGTTCTTTTTAAACCTACTTTAAAAAGTTTGTAGTGCAGTAAAACCAAGTGCCAAGTGCAGGCATTGTTTGTTTTCCACACTGTTTAAACATTTTACTAAACACTGAAACATCATTTCAGTGTTTAGTAAATTACATTTCATTTTTTTGTGATCACAATTTTATTTTGTTTACCAAAAAAATAAATACTTTTTCAGGAACATTGTACATGTATTTAAAATATTACTCATTTAAATGTTGTGACCTGTTACTATAATGTACTTTACAATATCATAATAAAGTAAATTTAGAATAAGAATTTACAATACCCACATATCATTACCTATATATCTATACGTTGTCAGTACAAACAATGGCAGTATGCAACATAATTTTAAAATGCTCTACGTAGCATTGTTATGACCTTGGCCTTCTGTTGGCCTTGAATAAAAAGGTCAGAGGTCAAATGTGACATGATATTTTAAATCTTTATACAATACTTCCTATATGTTGACAATACACAGCACACTTGTAAGAATCATATTTTCTAAGTTACAAGGCATTTTGTCAGGTTTTGCCAAGAAATCACTGAGTTGACCTTGAACCTTGATGTAAGCCAAATTGCAATGGATTATTAACATGAGCCCACTCTACAAACCTCAGATATTCATTTAAAAAGCTATCATGTTTACAGACAGAATGACACGCACTCACAGAAACGCTACATAAAACACAACCGCCTTGGTGGAGGTAAAAATGCCCAAAAGAAAATATCATCATAAGAAGTAAAATATGAAGACAATAAGAAAAAAGGATGGCAAAGGTGTGCCTTTAATGCTAGTCTGGAGTAGGTTTCGCACAATAGGACCTTCAAATTTACCCTTCAAGGCTGCAGTGCAGATAGTGTAAGATGTACATGATGAGTAATTATCTATAGTTGCCAAAGAGAAGTAAAAAGCAAATATAAAACCAACTAAGTGTACTGTCCCTGATGCCATGCCATGGGATGGCATGATCCACCCAGTGAAATGCGCCCCGCGCTGTGGACTGCTAACAGGTGGTCATGGGTTACCTTGGGGAAGGCGTAAAGCTCTACAAACTGATTGTACAGAGAATTTAAAATGATCCTCTACACAATCAGCCGTGTCTCTGGCTAACTGTGAGCACATTACTTTACGTTTTTATTGTGCGTGTGTCACATAGATGGATTTCATCTGGACATTGCTCACACATGCCCCGGCTTGTCTGACTGACCGTCTCAGTTTAGACTGTCAGATCTCCCAGAATGTGTTAATGTGCGAGAGGCATGTGTGTGTGGGGAGCAGCTGTACATGTACTGTACTTTTGTATTAAAAACATTTCTTTTTCCTCTGTCTTATCTTTGGTGGATTATTAATTTTTGCCTTGCTGCATACCCGAGTGACACCAGTGAGCATGATTCACTATCAACGATGTTGTTAAACACATTTTACCAGGCTGAGGGCTGGTGACCATGACGACAGTTTCAGGTTTCAGTCGGTTCCCGTCCACACGGTGCAGCTCTGCACTTGAATATAGTTTCTCCATCCAACAGCTCATTTACAGCTTAAGTGACGGGCGGAAGTATTTGGTTAGTGGTGCACCTGCAGCAGCTTTCCCAAGACTGTGTATAAATATACAGGCCTAATATGGAAATGCAAACTTGGAAAAACAGAGGAATGCGATAGGTGGCTGAACTTCTGCAATGCAGTTGTCGTGGAAATGTCTACATGAGTAAAGCAGATTTATTGTACTTCCCTCTTTTAATAATAATAATAATAATAATAATAATAATACATTTTGAGGGTGCCTTTCTAAAACCCAAGGTCACCTTACAAAGAGAAAAAGATATCAATAAAACAGTAGATTAAATTATTCGATTTTAATAAATTAAAATACCAAAAACAACAAATAAAAACAAACCAAAACCCCCCAAATAAACAAGGTTTGACAGCAAGTAAAATCTGCATTAAAGCTAGTAAGCCAGTTTAAACAAGTAGGTTTTGAGTTGTGACTTAAATAAGGGAAGGGAATCTATAGTTCTTAAGGCTGAAGGAAGTGAGTTCAAGAGCCGAGGAGCAGAGTGACTGAAAGCTCTGTGCCCCATAGTGATAAGACGAGCAGAAGGAACAACAAGATGAGTGGCAGATGAAGCTCTGAGAGAGCGGGAAACAATGGTGATATGAAGCAGATCACAGAGATAAGGAGGCGCAATGTTATGAATACACTTAAACGTGAGAACTAAGATTTTAAAATTTATCCTGGCTTCTATGGGCAACCAGTGAAGCTGTTGAAGAATTGGGGTAATATGGTCTCTTAAGGGAGTACAAGTTATGACCCGAGCTGCAGAATTCTGAAGAAGTTGAAGTTTATGGAGAGACTTATTGGGGAGACCAAACTTTTATCATGAATGGTGCATATATGTTTGAATGATTTCAGAGCAGCTAATTATGACTTAGCAGGTTACCTACATAATGTTTATGAGATCACTTCAACAGGAAATGTGGACTCTGCACGAGGATTCAAGCTTTTCATCACTGTAGAAGGGACAGAAATAAGCATTTATAGAGGTATCGCTGAACTTACAGCATTTGTGTTAACTAACTAAAAATTAAGGCAAAATGCCTAGCCAATAAAAAAGAGGTTTACATTATGTATGTGTTCATTTGCTGTAACTGTGGCAAACGGGGGCTTGTGGAAAAACACTGAGAGAAAGCTGGGAGAACCATCAAAAGTGACCTGTAACTCATTCTAAACATGACAGACATATTTGTTATGTGTTGTAAATGCCCTTCATTTGTCTTCTATCTGGGTGAAACTAAAGGAAACAAAAAAGAAATCTAAGGACAGATTAAACTGGTTGATTTCAGATGTCAACAACCCGATTCTTGTAAGCCTGTAAGCTCTCCTGTTATAAGATCATTTCCTGTAGCTGATTAGAGATTAAATTCTCACTTCTGTCTGCGTTTCAGCTTCATTGCTTCTTCTTGAGGATGCAGGATTTGGAATCTAAAAGCTACAAATTTTCCTAAGAGAAAGAGGGATGAATACAAAATGCAAAGACACAACTCTAAAAATAAATAAATAAATATAAAATAATATGACCCCTGACTAAAGGTGTCATTACCCTGTAATTAAATGGAACATAACTATATTCAGATGCAAATATTTAAACACTTAAACGTAGGTACATATAGTAAGGGGGTAACAAGTCAGGTTGTTAGCCCCCCCCCCCCCCCCCCCCACCCCCCCCACACACACAAACAAACCCCCAAAACAACTTTTAATACATTTAAGTAGTGCGTGAGTAATTTTAAGTACTGCTTTTTCCTGGTAGTTTAGCAGAATAACAAACACTATTTTCCCATCTGACTTAGTACGACGCCGTACTTCTCAGGGTGCGGGTTGCTTTGCTTAACTTACCGAAAAGGAGACACGCAAGTAAACAAGGACAATTGAATAATAGAAAATCCATCATTGACATAATCACATTGATATATATAACGAATATTAAGTAACAATGTAAAAAACATGAAGCTGTGAAAAAGTTAAGTCACACCGAAATATTGTTTTTCTTTAAAATGACCAGGAAATGACGCAGCACTGAAAATGACCTAGGGTAAAATTATTTCTTTGTTTCCTGGTGTTTATCATATTTGTATGTAAATATAATTTTTTCAAAATAAAATAGGCTGTATTATAAAGTGAGGTGGAGAGTAAGGGATGGCTTTCGCAGGTGCAGCCTGCCTCGAGGACGCGCACGGCAGCGCGCTCCGGCTCTGCACCGTACCTCCCACTTCCCCAGCTTGTTTAAGTGCTCGCCTCCTTTACTTCAGTGAGCAATATTGTTGAAAAGTCTGTGCGTCGCTGAACGCCAGCGGACCAGAGTCTCCAAGCACAGCCAGCGCGCTGCAGTGCCATGAGACACCTTCTGGTCTGAACTCCGTGCACACGCCGACCACGCTGCGCTGCAAGAGGAGGTTTCTGAACTTTTCTTGGAGGGTTTTGCATTTGAGAGGAACAAAGTGGATAAAACGTCCAGGTAGAAGCTGCTCCAGCGATTTCCTGCGGACTTTGGGTTTCTTTGCCAAGGTAAGCCTTTTTGATAGCCACACTGAAAGTTGTGTGCACACTGAACTGTGATGTGGTTCCTTTAATTCTTTGGATTGAAGCGATTTGTATTAAAGAAAATCTGCTCATGCGTTTGGGTGCTGTGATATCGATTAGACGTGCAGAGTTAATCCGTTCTTCTGCAAACTTGGACGCTCCGAAGCACACTCGTAATTAATCCGGTGTCGGCATCGGCTCCTTCTAGTACCTTTTACTCAGCCAGCTCCGGACGTGAAAGCTTTCTTTGTGGTTGTGATTTTGTCAGCATATCCTCGCATTCCTCTCCCGGCATATACGGGTCAGTATCTCGGGTCGGGATCTGTTGGCCAGACGCGCTCAGAGGAGACGCACTTAACAGAAGAGACGCTGAGAGGACCGTTTCCTACAGAGATACATAGAAAACAGGATTAGCTCTTATCTTGGTCGCTGCTTCAGACCGTGTTGGAGTCGCATGTATCGGATTAGAACTCGTTATCTGCCCCTTCACCGTTTCTGTCTCTCCCACCTCTGGCTGTTTGAGACTTTAATCTCCGCGATTAGCTGGTGATTCCCCAGAGACAAATCAAAGTATCACCTCTGGAACATACCGCCAGTCAGTTCAGAGTGATGATTTAATATTGTTTTCTCTGTGATGTTATCCTGTCAAGCCTGGATATATATATGTATGAATATATATATATATATATATATATATATGTATGTGTGTGTGTGTGTGTTTCTGTATGTGTATGTATGTTTCTGTATGTGTGTATATATATATATATATATATATATATATATATATATATATATATATATATATATGTATATATATATATATGTACTACATTTTATGTAGTGGCTGTTTTAAAGAGTTTGCCTTCAGTCATATTTTAAATATAAAAGTATGATAATGATCAAAAACACAGATTCCAACTTCCAACTCAAGTTTAAGGACTATTTTATTTTTTGCGCTTGTCTTTGGTTGATGTTTTTGTAAACTGAACACTTAAAAAAACTTTTGATATCAGTGACAAAACTTTCTAAGTTGAACAAGGTGCTGTCATTTTTGGGATCATGTGGTGTGGATTTCTCACTTTTCCCCCTGACATTTTATAGAATAAGCAACAGAACACAAATGCATAAACCTCTGAACTTGATAATAGAAGGCAAGGAGTCAAAGATTCCTCTAGGGGTTTTGGAAAGCTGTGCTGGGCATTTTACTGTTTCCCAGTCATCCACTTCAGGGTCGTAGTCTGCCATAGGACAAGAGGCAGGGTACAGGGGTGTTTTCTAACGTTTGAAAAATAAACAGTTATTCTAAACAATATTTATATCTTATCCATCCTTATCCTTCCATCTTTTCGATCCATCCATCCAAAAGAGCACTTTTAGTCATCAATATTCATGTCTAAACTCTCTGATACTGCAGTGGTAATATGTAGAAGGAATGCCTGCAATGCATGACTGACTTGTTTATCTAATAAATCTAGACAGCAATATGCTGAATGTGACCTCCCGTCTTCTCCTTATATTGCAATTCGCTGCCTTCACTGTCTGCTCCGTGATGAGTTTGGGGTAGTATAACAAACCCAGCGTGGAGTATGACTATGGGAAAAGCAAAGAAAGGTGGAGACAGATGGGATGGACAGAAGTGAATACAGGAGAGTAAAGCAAACATTCCTGACGCGGTGTCTCAGCAATTTAATTAAGGTTTCTGGTGAGATGCTGCAGCGAGCACCTCGAGGTGAAGGCTTAACTCTCCTCGTCTCAAGCTTGGACTAATCCCAGGGGTCAGCTAATAAGTGTTCAGGCCGAGCCACCATGACAACTAAATAGGGGGGAACATGAAGGAAAGTTCCTCCATCAGGGAGTTAATAAGCCCATGAATGAAGTAAAGAGGTACAAGGTGAAGAGGATTGGATGGATGTGTGTGTGAGATTTCACTTGTTATCAGCCACACCAGCTAAAACCCCCCCTCTTAGTGGAGTTTAAATGAGCCCTGTGGTCCTCAGATGTTTCACAGCTAAAAGTAACCATTTATACAGAAGACGTTACATTTATTTGCATTTCCACGAGCCTTCCTCTAAGCTCAACATTATTGACTTCTTTCCTAGCCTTAACACCTTGACTCTTTGCTAAAGGAGTGAACATAGCCTGTGGATCCAAAAAGTGACTGATCCTTTCTTACTAATGGCCAACAGGTGGCGACCCACCAGCCACGTTCTACAGAAGTGAGCCCACTTCTCCCTTTATTTCTGACCTCAGTAAACCCGTTCTTAAGGAGTTCATGGTTTCAGCTGCTAGTTTAAAAATCTTAGTCAATGCAGTCTGATGTTCATTTTGTAAATTATGATTTTGAGCAATAGAGCAGGGTTATGCCTTAGGGTGTGGCTGTCTTGTGATTTTGACTGGCAGTTCGTTACTGTCCCACTCCTGATTGTCTGCTTTCAAAAATCCAAGATGACAACACCCAAAACGCCAGGCTTCAGAATAAAAGTCCACAAAATGATGGGTGAAGTCATAGTCGGTACATTTATTTATTTATTTCACACATGGTACAGCAATAATTCATTTCCCATACACAACCTTCCTTTCAATTAAAGTAACACTGTTTCCATGCATGAAAAGGAGCAGGAAGAAGAATAAATTCTTATTGACACCTGCCCCCTATCATTTTTATATATTCTAGGTATATAACACTAGCTAGACTTTCCATAATGTGACTTTGCAAATGCATTCACATCCACATAAGTTGAATAACACCTAGATCTTAAACACAAACACACACACACCCCTCCTTTGAGGTTAGAATTCGGTCACTGTACCAAATTTGAGTAGACTTTTTATAGGCAAACAACATTAGTGACACAAAAAGCGGTACTTATTTTCTAGCCCTTGTAATGAAGTGAACTTTCCTCCAACACCGTGCTATTTATATTTCCGTAGATTTGTAAGCCTTGATGAGCTGGCGGAACTGTTTTTCTTGGCTTTCCTGAATGAAAAGTTTCTCGCTACTGTTTTCATCCTGACCACTTTTACCATTCTGTCATTCCTTTCTTGTTTTCTGCGTCCGCTGCGTTTTACATGTGCAGATGTGACATTTTTACATTGCAGAGAGGTTGCCGTCAAGCCTCACCCTCCTGCTCCCTTGTTCTGGTTTCTTCTTCTCTGTTATCCAGCTTTGTTTTTTTCTGTAAGACTAATGTTTTTTTGTGGCTTTCTCTTTCATGTGGAACAGAAAGTCCCAATTAATCCAAGGTAAATTGTGATAACCACCCTGCCTGTATCATAATCAGTAACAGAATTTGTTTACATTCAGTGTCAATTTTTTAAAGTTTTAGAGCGTTTTCACACCTTTTTTTACACTCTGTTCTAAATCAATTGACGAGTTTGTAAACTTGTATGTTTTTCCAACAGAGAAAACTCCAAGTGAACTGAAATGCGTCACTACAAAACCATGTGAGGAGGATTGAGAAACCAGGAAGTAGTGTGAGGTCAGCGCATCGAAGCTGAGAAAATAATGGAAATATTAATAGCACAGTGTTGGAGGAAACTTTACCTTATTACAGGCACCAGACAGTACATACTCTCAATTATATTAATTATACTATATTGCCTATAAAAACTTTAGTCAGCTATTGACCAAATTCAGGCCTGAAGGTCAGATTGTGTCTGAGGTGGGAGCATCAAAGTCAGTATAGGAAGAAAGTGCTGTAGCTTGAACTAGTGGATAATTTTTACTCTTGACATTTGTATTTATCTGGGCGACTTTAATCATTTTACTTCTGGTTGTTACAGTTTGTGTACTTTGCATATCTGCGGTACTGCTGCATCCCAGAATGCACAGCGTTTAGCTCAAACTTGCAGCGTGCACCTGGTGTTTGGCTTGGCGCGAGATCACATTCAGATCACATTCTCAACATAAACGAACCACTCTGGAGTTCGCCTGATACCGGGCTGAGACCACCTCCTATCAGGGGTGGTCATTTTGGTCCACACCCAAGTGCCATTACCATGTTCACATCTGCACAAGTGAACCGCACCAAGGGTGGAAATGAAACAGAGTTCGAGTTTAACTGACTCAACAGCGAATGTGTGAAAACACCCTCAGTCTGTTTAGAACTCCAAAAAGCTTTCAACAGAAGCCTTGCAATGGAAAAAATGAATGTAAGAGACCTCATTTGAAACTGACTTTCATCTGCTACCTTGTTTATTTAGTGCTGTTCCGGTGTTTAGCCTTAAATTTGTTTCAGTATACTCTAATAACATAGAAATACGTGTCTGAATCTCAGATAAAGTCCAATACTGAGTTTATGTGTGTTTAATTTGTTGTTCATAATTAGTTGTAAGAAATTTTAAAGCATATCTCCTCTCTCGGAAAAATCCATTCCTGGAATCGTTACGTTTTCTACAAAAAAACATATCAGTTGAACAGTTGAATATTTACATAGATATGTCTTCACATTGTATCTTTAAACCAAACACTTTATCAGTATCATCAGCTGTTATTCCGCTGTTATTCAGTTGCAACTGTCGTTTCCATCACATTGGTATTTGAGCACAAAGGGTAAAAATAGAGGGAAGAAGTCGCTCTTGCTGCTGTTGCAGATGTGTGGTGGGTTGAGCTGCTCAGCTCAATTGGGAACATTTAAGGAAGTGAGGGCTACGCCGATGGAGCAGACGTCCAACATCAAGCCTCCGACTGCTAATAAATCATTCTACCGAGTTGGGTCATTACGCTGCTCTGGAATTGCTCCCTTTTGTTATTTTAGCAGTTGATGAATGCATTTCTTTCCAACTTAACTAGTGTGATATATTTAAACAATTTAAGTGTCGGAAAGAGGAACTTATATCACGTTATTATCTCAATGACTGAAGTATCCCAATTTCCACAATCACAAAAAACATCTTTGAATTGTTTTGTGCAAAACCTTTAAGACAGCAAATTTGCAACGTCATGAAACACACAACAGCTTAAAAAATACGCTTATACTCAATTTACTTAAAAAAAAACAAAGACTGATACAAATATTGTTTCAGTTACTGGAAGTGGATGCCTCTTTTTTTCTTGCAGCCTGTTATGCATCTAATGTTTGCCTAAATCCACTAAAACATGCATTTGAATGACAGGAGTTGGGCTATATTGCTAAATTTGGTCTCTGTTTTCAGCAACATTAAAAAAAAAGGCTCACATTACATCTTTACAAGCCTCCTTGACAGCCGAGGAATTCAAGACTCAAACAACACATAACAACGTGAGGCTTAACATGCTCACCAGAGGGGAACCCCTCCTTGAGTTTAAACCCTGCCTACTCCCCTTCCACCACCAAGGATGGTTTAGGAGTTGTTACTCCTTTTACTAACCTATGAAGCATGCCACCCCCCTTCCTGAACACCCACCCCACCCTCACAGTGTGTTGTATAAACACTGGCGGCTCAATAGGAAGGTAAAGAACGTGACACATGCAGGCTCCTTGTAACATTCCTGCGTGGTACCAGGAGACACCAGGAGATGTAAGATGCCTCCAGTAGAACAACTGTGTCTGTGTTGCTTTATGCAGAATGCAGGATGAGACAACAGTTAACCTTCTGATGACTTGAAAATACCTATTTTTCCACTCGGGTTATAGCACTTAATGTGTGATGAGTTTAAGAACAAAATCTTAGTATTCAACACAAGTTCCCATTGGGATTGAGACCTTAATAAAACTGCAAAATCAGCTTCTAAAAATGACAATGGCCATTAAGCAAGTAAGCATTTTCCTTGCCAGTTGAGAGCTGAGAGAATCAGTCTCTGTTTCATATAAAGAAAGCTTTCAAATTCAGACTTGCTCCTTAATCTGCCTTTAAGATAACACTTCACCACCCTGTCCTTCAGTGTGAGATATACCTGAGGGCAAGTGTGTATCTATGTATATGTGTGTGTGTGTGTGTCTTTGGATGGGGGTAGTGTAGTAGATTAGAGAAAGCCCAACTTCCAGCCCCCTCTTTCTGAGCCCCTTTCCATCTTTTTTTTTCTCCTGGGGGCACATAGTCTTGCTTTGCACACATATACACCCTTTCATTCCCATTCAACAGCACAAGGCAACACACACACACAAACACACATGGCCTGGGGACTGCAGGGCCTCACAAAGCACTTCAAAGATCAGAGGTCTGGACCTGTGATATTTTCAACAAGTCAAACACACAACAGGTGAGGAGAGAGGCCGTTTGACAAACCGGTGCTGTTGCTCAACACAGCCGTGTGCACTAAAATTGATGTGTGTGCCTAACTAGTTGTACGCATCAGGACTTTTGAAAGATCGCTGAGTCATTGTTAGGTGATGTGTTACTTTAGGGGACCTCTATAAGTCTGCATAGAGGTGCATGTGCAGTATTGTGTTTACTCTCAGACAGGTAAGACCTGATTTTGTCTGTTTGTAAATCTCTGTTTGCCTATTTGCACAATTCATGAGTGAGGTTTTTTTTAAATAGAGCATATAATGCACATTAACATACAGGTTTTTAAAGAAGAATTTGAGATCAGTGTTACACAAAACAGTTATTCGGTTACATTAAATACCCTCTAAATTGCAGCTCTGTGAGACTGCACAGAGCTGACTACAGATGATTAAGTAGCTTCATGAAGCACCTTTAGCAGCAATACCTCGACTTGCTGTTGCCTTTCCTGCTCTACAGGATGTGAGGTAGATCTTCTATTATATGTTTCCTAAAATGTTAATGCTGGTCTGTCACAATATTACGCTGCTTAATGTTTGCCTTAGAAGTCAGATATCGGTGGTGGGAGTGACATCACTCCTGTGTTGAGTGCATTTTAGTAGTCAACTTGGAAAAGCAAGGAAAAACAGGACCTGTTTAGCCCCTTAGCAAGGTACAGGCATCCATGCATCACTAGCAATGCAATGTAATGCTTATTTTGGCTTAAAAGCACAGCTGCAGCACATTGAAAGGCAGATCCTGGTCAATGCCCTGATATCACTTATTTAGCCAATCACAAATACACAACAGTGACTTTAAACATTGCAAGTTGTACAGTTTTACTAATGTTAACATGCATTACGTGCGTTGGTAGTGCGGGTGTTGGTGTAAGGCTGGAAGTCTGACCTGAGGGGACGTTCCAGTTGAAAATTCTATCTATGACCTTAAACATTTCGACTTCAAATGGAGTGCACCAATGGCTCTCAAAGCATGCATTATCATGGTAGCATTCTGCAGTCTTCTTTGGTGTTGTGTTGTCAGGATTGCACATTTAACTCAGTGAAGAGTTACTGAAAGCTTGCTATGGCAGAATGAAGTCAAGAGTATTCTTGGGACCGATTGCTAGCAAGTTTAGTACCTAATTTCTAGAGCTGGGCTCAGGCCATTGTTTTTGGGTAGGAATCTGGTTTTAAATTTTGTATTTTTAAATTACTAACTTGGAGACTGATATCTTAACTCTAAATAAGACGTTAGAGTTGCCCTGTGATAGCAACAGAACAGTCAATTGGTACATGAGAGTACTGGAAGGATAATCTCTAGGCGGTTGATCAGGATTTGGTGTAAGTTAAGGGAGTACCAACAAAAAACCACAAACCAACTAATTAATGGTTGTTAGTTTCAGGATTCCTCTCTTTAAAATGCTAGGTGAAACTAAACTGGGTACTCCAGCTTCCTCCCACAAACGGAAGAAAAACATAGTCTTTGGTTAACTGGACGTTGGTGTGAATGTGCGTAAAAATGGTTGCTGATGGACTGGGGTGGGCTGGATATGCCAGGTTGTACCCTGCCTCTAGTCACATGTCAGCTGGGATGGCCTCCAATAGATAGACGGAGTGTAACAGTGACTAATGAATGAAGAGGCATAACTGATCCCTTTGGGGGTAAAAGGAGTTGTGCAACAGTGAAAAGATATCAACAAAAGTTACTGTAAAGTCAGCTGAATCACATCCATGACTGCAGGTGTGATGCTACACTCGTTACCCAAGAAATTCAACAGTCAGACGCTTAATGTCTGTGAATAACATAAATCACTGCTTCGCTGTTCAATAACAACCTCGGGTGGATTAGCAGCAACTTTATGGGCTGTCTGTATGAATGTTGAGTCTTGCCAGTTATGTTGTAACTGGCAAGTTACCATAACTGGCAAGACTACTGTTATCATTTAACAGAAATTATTTCATGTAAGAGGATAAATGTCATGCACATGCCAATCCACAATGATGATGTGTAAAGAAAAAAGCTTTTAGACATTGCTAATCAGTACAGAAGTGTACTGTATGCTAGTGCTCATTCATATCTTGCATAGAACTTTTGTTGCCTCTCTCACATACATACTGATAGAAACACACAGGCACGCACAGTCACAGGTCTTCCTTGGGGGGCCTCGCTGCAGCTGGCAGGGGATTAAGGGGTCAGGAGTCAAAGGGGGACTCAGTCAACCAGAAGACTGGGACAAGAAACTGACCAAGCAGAAGAAGGACAGGCAAAAAAAAAAGAAAAAAAAAAGTGTTGAGTCTGAGTCAAAATTGCAATAGAGGTGATCCAAATAGGAAGAAACTGACTCGACTGGTTTCCGTTTCGCCAGGAGCCTGTGGTGATACTTGGAACACCAAAGCAAGACAAAAGAGTTTGAAGAGGCTTGTGCAACTGTTACTTGCTTGCTTATTAGTATGAGAGCAGGTTAGGGTCACGATGTTCCAAGGTGTGCGACATTTTGAAAGGTGAAACTGACTGCAGTTAAGTCTGGAATATAAAACCTAGAAATGATTATATAAAGGAAAAGATAAGTAAGCTTTTCACAAGATGATAATATATCTTTCAGATTTTTCTGGCTTCACTGCTTTACAATGCTCAATGCATCATGGGGTTTTGAATGAAAAAAAGATCAAAGTATTTACATATGCAAATGTATATATCTCACACTGCAGTGACAAAAAAAATCAAAGGCCAAAGCGTGTTTTATCGACTCATCACAGTGTTTGCTGTAAAACAGGAATTCGGATTTTAAATTGAGCAGAAAGCTGAGAAGAATTACGCCAAGTAATTATTGTTCATGAGAAACGTCTGTGCACGTCACCACTTTAAAGCTGTTCTTTTTATGTGTAACATGGATAAGATCATGAAGAGGATTATTTCCTTATAATTCCCACAAGCCAGGGTTTCTCAAGACAAACAATGTTTACCTGGGTACGACAACATTTTGGGTAAAAAGTGGCAATTACATTTTATTTAAACTCCCCCGGTGTCTGACAGCAGCTGTGTGTCTGAGTTACTGTTGTCTAACATGCATCTGACTTGGCACTTTACACACATCGCCGTCTCGCTAAATCCTGCATAGCAGAATGTGGCTGTGGGCAAGCCTGTGGTATTTTTAATTTGGACATCTTGTTCACAGATGAATTCCACTTCAAAGAGCGCAGAGGTGGATCAAGAGTTAGCTTTTAGCAGCTTAAACAACAATGGCAAGCAGAGGGGTTCATAGTGGAAATGTAGCCTGTGTATACAAGTGTATTCATATCGATGCCAAACACGGATGGTATAAGATATAAAAATTCAACTTTGAAGTTTAGAGTGTATGCTTAAGATGGGACACTTTTGATAATTTTATCCCCTAAAATTAAAATTATCCACACTTTTTGCTGCTTTGGGGTCTGTTAGTGAATTGTTAGCAGCAAATTAGCAGCTGTTCCATCAATTATTCCGTGGAATTGGAGATGGGTTGCAAAGCAGCCTGCAGATGTGCCGCAACTGTAGGCAGGATTAGCCGTGCCTTACGTCTTTGCATCCAAATGGATTTGCATTAAGGTATCAGCTGAGCCATGAGTAAAGGTGAGCTGATCTGTTGGGACTGCTGCAACTAATGCTGTGCTTGATTTTGAGACAGCAAATAACGACACGTTTTATTAATCTTTAGGATGCACTAACTAAAATTTGCTCTCAGATACGTGGCAGACTCCGTTTTAAGTTTGTAGATAGGAGCCAGTATTGATTTACTAGTGTCCGTCAAATGTGCTCTACATTAGCTGTGACTGCTGGATAAGACACTCCATAAACATAGACAGACCAATGCAAAGTCCAAAACAAGCAGTCAGCAGGTCAGGCAACTGCAGAAACCTTACTCCATACCACGGATGAGGCCAAGACACACCAGACTCCCTTCCCCAGAACAGATGGGATATATTAGACAGACTGAGGTTGCAAGGATTGATGGAGCAATTTCACAGGCTCAATCACAGCAGTTTGGTCTTAATATATCTGTGCTGAGTCTTGATTGGGTTGCTGTTCAGTTCACAGACTTCTGGCTTTCACTAAACCCCCTGCTTAGTTAAATTTGATGGCTGCCATTATTCAAAGGGATAGAAAAAGTGTGCATATGGTGGGGTTCAGGATGGGATGTGTCCTGCTAAACCCAGAGTTTGCCAGTAAATGAAGGTGATAGATAACCTCACGCACCATTAACGTTAGCTGTTGTTCTTTAGTCTTCATATATGGTACTCTGCAAAAGTCTTGGTCCACCACTTTATTTCTTTATATTTTGTGTCCAAGGAGCCAGACGTAATTTCTTTTTAATCGTGGTCTTGAGCAATAGTTCTCCAGGCTTTCTGAAGGCCTTTCTTTTCACTCATTTTCAGTCCAGTCCTTGAAAATGAATATTTTCAGAGGAATGTTTTTTTTGTTTGTTAAGCCACTCAACACTGACCTATGAATCATTCAAACTTAAAAAAGGCGCCTGTCTCAAGGGATAAGCTAGTATTTTGTCATAAATTATATTTTTAGGCACCTTGTTACTTGTAGCCTGTTGCACAGACACACAGTTTTTCCCCATTTATTTGTCAAATTGTGAACATAACACAGTTTGACAGATATAAGTTGTTCCAAAGATTAGGAGCCACCACTGAAAAGACTGTCGCCTTTTTCTGTAGAACATTTCCTGAAAAACTTCCAAGCTTACTGGAATTGTACAAATTGTGTTTTTTTACAACTCTATAAAAAAACTTTTTTAAGGCCAAAGACTAAATCCCTGCACCCATTTTCCAAGCAAAATATTAAAAAATGAGGAATAACAAAGAGCAAAAGATCTTTAGGTGTTCTTTGTTTCTCCGTTGTTCTGCTTCAGTGAGTTTAGTTGTGGTTTCAACACTAAGAAACTAAAGCTTCTACTTAAACTATAAGGGTTGCTAAACGTTGCTAGATTTTTCAAAATAGTTTGCACATTCTTGATGTTGTAACATAAATTGTTCTCATTAAAACAGTCGACTTTCGCCAAACTTTTTTTTTTTTTTTAATGCGGGCATCTTTAAAGAGGCCTCAGAAGTTGCCAGATCTAGAGGGAACGTCATGTTTGCAACACTATAAAGAGCTGCCAGTTCTAATTCAGAAGTTGTTAAACTGAGATTAAACTGATTGTAGCATGGAGTGATTTCATGTTTTTCAAACTGAGCTTTTACCCCCTCTAACCAGTAAGAAGATCAGAGACAAACCAAAGAAACTTACTACAGATTTTCTTTGCATGCCTTGCATGTAAAATGACTTGTAGATAGAAATCTAAGAGTTCATACAGGATCCAAAGGACTTTAAACTCAGTGTAGTCTGTCAGCTGGAGATAGCAACACAGGACAGCTGAATAAGCAGACACCAGAGCACATTAAAGTAAAAAGTGCACATTGACTCAGCCTTGTTCCTCTAGTTGAAACAAACAATTTTTTTTTTATAAATGGAAGCTTTACATGTTGTATTTTAGGAACTTTTGTCTTGTCTTGTTGTCGTACTTTCTACAAACTGATGCTTTCCTAACTAAAATAGTGTTATTTTAAATAACCTGAGCATTAGAGTAGGCTTGATTGCTGTCACTGACCTCTTTCAGCTTCTGTGAAACAGAGATGTGAAGCAGATACCATCAGCTGCTTTGCAAAAGTTAACACTCTGCAAATTAACTGTTATAGGTACCTACAATATATATCAAGTCTAGCTATTAAATGGAGCTGGCATACATAAAAAGCCAGCCTAATTTATGCCATCAGTGCAAAATCAAAGGAGGTCACTTGTGGCTTCAGTGGGAGTCTGTGTGTATGTGTTGCGATTGTGCATTCACACTCCATCCATCTACATAAACACGACACCATTTTTTCTCCCCGTTCCTTTTCCAAACATCCCTCCGAGCCTCGAGGCTTTTCTGAGTCGTGTGTCAACGCCTGGCCTGCAGTGAAGCGTGTCAGCACTGCTCCTTCACATTTGTCTTCCCAGGAGTCTGATTGCAGCACACCGTGCATTTTACTGCAGACATGCAGAATGGCATGTCTGTTATTTAAAACAAAAAAGAAGCACTGGATTTGTCGCAGGTAGGGCAGCATATGTGGAATTTAAAGGTAATAAAAGTTTTCATGTCTTGTTCACCATTCTCCAGCAGCTACACTGTTCTTTGCTATTGCACAGCAGTGTGACATGTGACTCTCTCCAGCATTCATATTTTTAGCTTGAACTAATGACTTTGTAGCATTTTCCACTTTTTTGCTTTCATGGATCTTTTTGTGTAACTGCTGTTAAATCAACATGCTGTCATTCTGCACCACAAGTTAAATTAAACCAGTTTGATTTGATTCTGTAGCACACTCCTTAAAAACAGTTTGTTAGAAAAACAAACGGCTACTGCTGTTAACAGTACAGTACAGCCAAAAGAGGTGATGATAATCAGCCAGTCACAATTTTTGTCATGTCTAATAAGCTTCCTTTTCCACACACCAGTGGCTGTAGCAATTACCTGTTGATACACTGATAAAAGTGCTAAAACTATGTAGTTTTGTCTGACTGCTTCACAGCTACAGCTGCTCAGTGGCATGGATATTGGAAGTCGTTCCTCCAAGCTAAATTCTTTATTGACTCTCTTATTGTTTGGAAATCAATTTTCTTGGACTCTGTTTGACATCGAGTGACATAGTGTCAGGATCAGCTGGTCGATGGTTAGGTCAGTCTGCTCTCATCTGATCTATTTTCACTTTGACAGGACATCAAAAGCCTGTCAGGACTGATTAATGATTTTTGACAGCGGGAGGAACAAACAACCTTTGAAACCACCCTTTACTTCGAGTTCTGTGGAAGTGCCAAAACCTGTTGGCACCTGCAAACTTTATGTTTGTGTTTACTGAACTTTTACTGATTGTCACCAATCTAAGTAACACCTTGTTAAAAACGAATGGGCCAAATTTGAGGTTAAACTTTGCAAACATTTGCATATCGCTAACTCATCAAATAAGTTGTTTTAAAAAATGTAATAACCTACGAATACTAGCTTGAATTTCCCATTTATAATTAATTTAGGCTTAAAAGGATAGCATATAGGCACAATCTGATATCCTTGTGTTGGCATTATTCCGGTATCAATATTGCCACTGACCAATCACATTGTCTGAGCATTCAGTTAGCATTACCCAAGACGTTAGCTAATGCCATTAAAAACTATCACTAGCAAACCAACATGCATAACCTAAATTTGGCTATGAACAACCCTAACTTGATTATATATTTATTAGAAGTGTCAGCATTAATCTCGTTAAAATGACGTTAACGCCATAACCACATTAACGCGGCAAATCTCCGTTAGCGAGTTAATGCGGATCACCCCGTGCGTGGGGCTGCATTGCGCTAAAACGTTAACGAGCTAACCGTGCTAACGCTGAAAGCACTATTATTTATTCTAAAGCATAAAGGAATAAAGAAAACACTTGGAATGATTACCATTTGTTTTAGAAGGGTGTTATATGTAAACAAAGGCATTTCTTTTCCTTTTTCCTCCACATTCCAAAGGTATGACATCACAACGTGATTGGTCTGTTGCAAGATTGATCCTGGACAAACATTATTATGATGATGAAGAAACAACACCAACTTAGGGTCTTCAGATAGACCAGCAAGTAGAGCGCACTATATATGCTGTAGCAAATTAAGGTAATCTCGATTTAAACACTTACATCCTCCTCTACTTCAAGCAGTCGATCGGTTAAAGAGACGATACAGCTTTACTCATCACTTAAGTCAACATATTTTTGGTTAGCTATAATACTAAAGTCATAGTTTTGCAATGTGGGGCCATCAAAAAAAAGCATGCTAACAGCGATAACAGAAATGAATTGGTTGCACACGGAGGCAAATTTCTGATTTAACCTATTCCTCTTTCTGTATAGTTTGCTGTTTAACATCCATCACATTCCTTCTTGAATGAAAACAAACATAAGAAGTAAGACAGACTGTTAACATGACCTTTGACCTCGTGACACTACATCATTCGTTGGGCGACTTAAGTGGTTCGACTCGCAATCTTACACTCTGCGGTGCACCACAGTAAGTTATAGTCACTTTACTGCAGACTGACTGGAAGGCAGTTTCCGGTTATTCGAGGTAGTTGATGATGAGTTTGATTATCTGTGAGCGCTGATAGTGAGGCAAGCACAAACAGATAGAAAACCTGGTTCCTGCCACTATAAATGGTGTGCTGGGAAGATGAGTAATTTAGAGAGTGTGTTTGTTTGTGTGTATGTTTGATACGCATATATTTCCCGTCTCTCACCGACACAAAGGCTTCTCAGCAAAGTCGCCCTCCCAGGACACATTTTATGTGTCTATAGCTGCGTTCACACTGTGGAAATGCTGGCAGGGAACAGGTCTGGTCTTGTAAAGCTGATAGAACAGACGGCCTGGTTTAGCTCTGAACAGCACTGCAAAGAGTTAAAAATCTGTTCCTGTGTAAAATGCAGCCTTTGTTTCTGGGTCATGAACCAGTCAAGGTCAGTGGCTTTAACTGAGCCAAACAAACATACACACATGCAGTTCAGTTTGCACTAATTGATTCCCCTTCCAGCAGGGACAAGAATGGGCTTGTGTGTGTGTGTTTATTTTAAAGGATCTGTCAGGAGGTAAAGTAAATAGATAAGTGACAAAGTAAACACTCAACCCACATCGATGCCAAAATCGTTCTTTAGTGATGCACGTCTACATACAAACATGAACCGTTTGTGCCTCATATTAATGGGTTTTTCAGAAGGTGAAATTTGATCTTTAGATGTGTGACTGTAAACAACAGCACTGCTTCTGATTTTTCACCACCCCAGTGAAATTTCCGCACAAATTACAGAGTACATTTTGGTCAAGCGAGAACTCCCATGACAGTCGCGCAAACGGTGCTCTAGCATCCGAAGCTTGTGGTGAAAATAAGTTCCGGCACGTTCACAGAACAAATTTGGTTCTATGTAATATTTTGAACACTAAAATATAAAGAAATATAATATTATATAAATAATATAAAGAAATGTCTGAATAAATATAGTGTAACATACTGGAAAAAGAGAAGTTGGTTGCATATCAGCTATGCAGGTAAAAGAAAGTATATAGTAAGAACATTTCTTTGCTTTTCTGTAATTATTTCAGCCTTTTTGTATATGTATAAAAGATTATTAACTAGAATATTAGTTGGATAAGCTAACATAATCAGCGTGAGCCAAAAATAAATAAATTCCCAGCGTTTGCATGTTGTACATCGGCAGAAACCCAGGGTCTGACTTAAAGTCAGGTGAAAAAATCTGAATACACGTTTTTAATACACTTTCTCTAGTAAGCTAAAAATGTTGTGGAAATGAGACCTCCAGTTTCTTCTAAATTAGACTGAATAAGTATTACTTTAACATCCTCAAACTAACTTCACATCCTCAAATTTATGAAATGTGAGGCTACAACAAAAAAGCAGTCAACGCAACCCTAAATTAGATAAGTGGTTGAGGAAATCGTTGGATGAATTAATTTTATAACTGCTTATCCAACTAAACTCTTTCTAAGCATACTAGGGATAACTATTGTTTCTTTTTTCTGAATTGAGCAGTTTTTGTCTTATTTTAGGCCTGAATCCAGGACAAAATAACTGGGTTTGCATCAGAAGTTAGTGAGGGCGATTGGCTTACTAGGCCTAGCCTTAGAAAAACCAAAAATCAAGTTGTCATTTATTGATGTATATTGAGTTGTCAAAATTTGTCAGGGTACAGGTGAGGTTAAATGTAGTTTTCATGGGGGGAAAAATTTAAAGTTATGGACTTGTGCGTACCCCAGCTGAAATAGGCTAAAAGGCAGCTGTACACCCTGGACAGATCACTAGTTCAATACAATGAAACACAAAACTGATTATAACCCCTAAAATCAATAATTATCCAAGATAATTTTATTATTGGGTTCTGGTAACTCAAAGTTAGTTGAGTGCATATGAATGGGATACTCTGTACACATGGTTACAGATGGTACATGTGGACCAGTAAACGGCCAATTAAGATAAGCTTCAGTTCGAGTTTCTGCTTTCTTAACATTCTGTCTCTGTGTATGTTTGCGGTGATGAACCAAACAAATTAAATTAGTCTGAACCAAACCTGAGCTTGATGTCTCTTAAAGTGCAGATAAGGTGTGAAGATGCTATCTGTCTTAAGCATCTGTCTAAACTTGCACAAACCGGAGAACAGGCTTCTACCACCCGACTTTTCCCTCACAGTCATGCCTAACAGGGACCCTGCCAGAGGGCTGAACAAACATGAGGGCGCCCTGTTGGCAAACTGGCAAACATCAGTCAGTAACTGGGGTGGAGGTAAGGGAGAAAGATGAAGAAGGAACAGTTACATCACACGTGTGTTTAACATTAAAGACGTAACTTGTCATATAAAGTAATGATTGTAGGATGCAATAGAAATGAAGATGGGGCGGGCTTACTTAATTGAGAAAAATGACAGTAAAAATCTCAGAGAACCTTGGCTCTTGTTCAAAAGTTTTCATTGCTGTTGTGACTTCTGTCACTGTCTTTGCTGCAGAGATTCTGTTTACAGCGAACAGCGCTTTAAAGTGAGCGACAAGTGACTGCAGGCCAAGAACTGATAGATCCAAGGAAGGTGAATGAGGAGGCTCACTGCTTCGGGAAGAAAAAAGTTTGACTCTACAAACATTTCAAAAAGACATTAACAAGTTACATGCGTGTTACTTATTTTAGGCTTCATTTATAGATATCAGACTTGTTTTTATGCGCTTACTCTTGCTGTAAGGAAAATACCCACAAAAGGAGCATCTGGAGGATTACATACCTCACTGGGAAGGTTTAGAAAAATTTGTACAAGTAGTAAGAAGAGAAGGTGGGTGAAAGAATAGGCATGCTTGTATGGGTTGTGCCTGTTGCCATTTGCCTGCTGGCACACCTGTGTGAAGCTGACTCCAGGTGACAGGCTGTTGATTGACAAAACAGATTTGGAGGCACTTGAGCGTGAAGACATGCACCCAACCTTCGGGTTTGTGACTTGTTTGCTGCTCCAATTGTTACATCAGAATACCCAACTGTGCTTGTGATGCCTCATTGCTGATGTTGAGGCTTCAACTCTGTGGAAAACCCGGTGTCTCCAACATTCACCCTGAATGCAGGCATGTGGCCAGTGTACCACAAGTACAGTGGCTTGCAAAAGTATTCGGCCCCCTTGAACTTTCCCACATTTTGTCACATTACAGCCACAAACATGCATCAATTTTATTGGAATTCCACGTGAAAGACCAATACAAAGTGGTGTACACGTGAGAAGTGGAACGAAAATCATACATGATTCCAAACATTTTTTACAAATAAATAACTGCAAAGTGGGGTGTGCATAATTATTCAGCCCCCTGAGTCAATACTTTGTAGAACCACCTTTTGCTGCAGTTACAGCTGCCAGTCTTTTAGGGTATGTCTCTACCAGCTTTGCACATCTACAGACTGAAATCCTTGCCCATTCTTCTTTGCAAAACAGCTCCAGTTCAGTCAGATTAGATGGACAGCGTTTGTGAACAGCAGTTTTCAGATCTTGCCACAGATTCTCCATTGGATTTAGACACCAGACAGGTCAGTTATTTATTTGTAAAAAATGTTTGGAATCATGTCTGATTTTCGTTCCACTTCTCACGTGTACACCACTTTGTATTGGTCTTTCACGTGGAATTCCAATAAAATTGATTCATGTTTGTGGCTGTAATGTGACAAAATGTGGGAAAGTTCAAGGGGGCCGAATACTTTTGCAAGCCACTGTAAACACATCAAGGCTGGCTAATTCCTCCTCTGTATGTTTGCATACACAATATCTCTCTGCTTAATTTTGTTAAGAAGAAACAAAAGCATGTCAAGATACACAGACATATTCTTCTAGTTAGCAAAAAAGAATGAAAGTTCAGTTTATGTTCTGTTGTGTTCTGTTAGTGTGGTGTAGAGCTGTTTAATGAGTTAATAGCAGCAAGGCACAATAAATGTGTTTTCTGCCCTAGATTTTCTTATATAGCGCTTTTCTACTCCAACTGAGCAATCAAGGTACTTTTTACTATAAGCCTCATTCACACAGTTACACACACATTCACAGAAGTGAACTCGGTTGTACTCTGACAATTTGGGGTTCAGTATCTTGCTTTACTTCAACATGCAGTCTGGAGGAGCTGGGATGTGAATCACTCTGAGTCACAGCTGACCCCAAGTTTGAAGAGTTTACATCCCTGGGGTGAACCATGAATGTTAAGGGTGATTTGTGACAGGAGTAGTGAAACGGAAGGTTTATAAGCTGGTAGTGAGATCTGCTGGAGGTGGTGACACAGATAAAAAGACAGGAGGAGATGGAGGTGACAGAATTGAAAATGTTAAAAGTTTCACTGGAAGTGACCAGAGTGGATAGGATTAGAAATTAGTACAGCTCAGGTTGATCAGTTTGGAGATACACTTAGTGAAGCAAGGCTGAGATGGTTTGGACATTTGCAGAGGGATAGTGGATTTACTGGACCAAGGATCTTGAGGATGGAGCTGGTGGAGAAGAAGAAGAAGAAAAGAAGAAGACCACAAAGGAGGTTCATGTAGTAGCGGAGGACATGCTAGGGATCGGGTGGAATGAAGGCAGATGATCTGCTTTGGTGAACCCTAAAGGGAGCAGCAAATAGCTCCATAGGACCTTCTTGTTATGCTGGCGGATCAGACACAAAAACAACATAATTGCTTTTAACTTCACTTGGTAAACATGGGCTTACCTTATAACTTGATGAAAAAAATGACTCTTTAAGGTTTGCCAGAAACCCTGGCACAGAGAGACCAAAATGCAGTTCAGCAATTATCATTGTTGAAAGGTACATCTGGGGCATAACAGATGTGCTTGTTAGAAATTGTGTCCTAGTAAGTCCTGGTAATGGCTAAGATTCTGATTTTAAAAAGTAAATAGCAATGAAGAGTAATAAAGCCAACCAATTCTTAAGAATCATTCAGTCCCTGTAAGATTAGCCAAAGTATCTGCACCTATTTAAAAACAAAGTCCAATCAAATACACAAACTACAACAACACTAACACTGTTCTACTGTCAAGTACTTGTCAGTACAGCTCTGTTTGGATTTACTTCAGGAGGAAATCTAAATCTGTTCAGATATTCTTCTGTAGACTTTTGCCCATGAATACCTCAAGCTAAGCTTACCTTCTAGTATTCTACTGGGAAGGGGACTGGATTTCCTTACGGAAATGTTCCTTAAACCCACAGATGGGAGTCAAGGTCTAACAGGCAGCCGCAGCACACTGCTCTGCATTTTCAGCATAGCAGGAGCATGACTGGAACACTTCCATACCTTAAAACACCACACCAAGGCATTGGTGAAACCGCCAGAGGCCAAAACCATCCACAAAGCTGACTGAGGTTACTTTGTTCAGTGCTTCTATAATGGCTTCTCCTGGTAATTACACATCCTCTGCACGAATCTCATATCTACAAGGCAACAACCAGGTTAATTGTCATTATGTGCTGGCAGACTTAAAGTCATAATACTTTCACTGATAGATTTTTGTTTACAGGATACCGCAACTCACCCATTGTAAGTTACTAGAGGGCAGATACTGGATCCCTACTCTGGCTTTTCTGCTCTAATTGCCATTTATCTGATATTTCAAACCTCATAATATATCTGAAGCTACCCTTACCAGTGTCAAAAAGGTTGTCCGCTCATACAATTTAGCTAGTATGTAACTGCTTCTATTAACAGTACAAAAGCAGGTACGGTTAATGAGAGACAGAGGGGAACATAGTAAGAGAAGTCACAGATACGTGTCTAAGTGTGGAGCTGTACATACTTTGCCAAAAACAGTGGTTCTATTAAGAGCACACAGAAGAACAAATCAAGGAGTAAATGCAGTTGAAGAGAATGACAAAGAAATATAAATTGTATTTGTACCTAAGCTTTTAATGTAATTTATTTATCGTGTCTTCCATGTGGCTCGTTGTGCATGCGATTCTTCTTCATCCTAGTATAGATTGTCAGCACGTGTGATGCCAAAAACCTCACAGGCGATGACTAACTTTGTGGGAATGTTTCTTTTATAGTTTCGATCATTAAAATGTATTATTTCACATTAAAGGACTTAAAGGACTGCACGAGACTCAATACATATCCTGTAGTTCTGGTACTTTATCTTTTTTTAATCAAAAGACCAGCACCAGTAGGTTTGTAGTTAACAATCCATTTGTTCCTATTATAAAGTTTTAGTGGCTGCTAACCAGTCAGTCCAGTCAATCTCATGGATTGCATGGATATACGGTTATTATATCATTTTGCTGCTTCTTCACTGAGTCTCTCATCCTGCCGTCAGATAAACCTCATTAGACTGCATCTGGTGTTGGTAGTCATTGTTCTGCTCTGGAGCTTTGCTGTGAACTGGAGGACAACTCTAATCAGAACCTTCAACAGATTGCTGCACTATGCCAGCTCACAGCTGCTGTGCAAAGTAAAAAATCCTAGCTACAGTACAAGATTACTCCATATGGAGAATGAGAGGCTCATCGGAGAGAGCTGATTATCTTTCTCTGTTATTTTTTCACACAGAAGACTTTTTAATTAATTATATTTGTAGAGGAAAACTAGTACTAAAGTACTACTCCCATGAGTAAAAATCCAATCTATGGGAAAACAATACAATATATAAACATTTCCTTTGCGTTTTGTAATTTTTGGATTGGCATTTATAGTTTTTGGATGATTTGTATTTACAGTCATTGTATTGGTAATCTCAGACCATAAAACCCTGATTATATATTCATTTAATCTCACCCAATGGTATATATTAATCTAATCTTCTGTTAATTTTTTTTACTATACTGATACTTGGGTTATGAGAATAGTTGATGCAACATAAATCCGGCTTGCTGACACTCTGTCCAGATAAGATTGATGCAACTCTCCGTTATATGTTCCTAAGGCAAGAAAGAAAAGACGTCATGTCAGGCTCAGATTAACAAACTAATCCTAGAAGTCATCATAACTTTTGAGGTCATGGTAAAGTAAAGAGACTTGCTCAACCACAAAATCCTTTACACAACTGAACTTTCATGCAGCACGCCCATCAGAATAACATTTCTATTTACTTTGTGTGTGTTAAGCCTTAATCTGTTTTATTTATAATATCCTTACACATGTTTGTCCATGTGCTTTTACGTTCCTGTGCAACCCCAGTACAGTACAGATAGAGTGCATGGCTATAATTGATCTTCTTACAAAACAGTTGTAGGGTAAGAGTTTTAGAAAGAAAGACCTTGTTAAACTGATTTTACTGGTAAGCTTTTCAAGCATGAGGTAACACGATATTCCTCTTTGGAAGAGTTGGCACCACTAAATCAAGACTCCTTTCTTTTCTAAAAGAAAATGAAGTAATCTCCCTGCAGAACAACTTTTTAACACAAATTTATGATCACCACTTTACTTCTTTCTACCCTCACCACTGATGTTTTTTCTTTCACATCTGCCAGTCTCTCCATCATCCAATATAGTGTCAGGAGAAAAACAAATGTGAATAATTTGCCACCAAAAACTTTTGTCTTCTACATAATTTATCCAAATGACTGCTCAATTGTTTGCACTTTTACACAGCCATTGTAGTTGGTTCTGTTTTTAGCAGTTTCTGTTTACCAATCCTCATAATGCTGGTATGAAGTGTAATTAATACCAGTGTTTTAGGTAGCCTTCACCACCTAGCTGTCCTGCTTTCTTTGACATGTAAGTACTTAAACTGGATAGGAATAAAGAGTAAAGACAATAATTATTCAATAATTAAACAACAATGTTCTAAATTTATTCTGCCCTTTTGCATTGGTCATTTACCTGGATATTCTAGCCAAGAGGGAAACGCAGCACAGCCTTTGGTAGCAGTAAGAACAATGCGAATTTCCATAATTTGCATATTAGCTTTCAACACAATCAATCTTTAACCTTCAATATACTATAAAATTTGCCACTATAAAGTTTTACAACTCCACAAATAATAAGATCAAATACCAAAGGTGTTTGAAATTTGGATGATCTCCCCTTCATGGTTGTTTCCTTGTGCGTCTCTGGAATACTTCTAGTGCAGTTGCTATTTGTAAATTTTCTGATATGACTATCATCTGAAGGGTCATCATGATAATCATTGATAAGAGCAGCATCTACCTCTACAATCTAGTGACCGAATTATAGTTTTCAGTGGGAGAAATGGCAGTTCAAACCCCCTAAGGTCATGCGTCAGATAACAAGCTTTCTGCAAAGAGTGTTGTTTCCATTGTTGTGCTTCCTATGATCCTATTCTTGACAACTAACAGTGGTATACTTCTCCTTTGTACAATACAGTACAGCCAGCCATAGCAAGGGGGAGAAAGAGGGCGAGAGAGAGAGAGCATATGTTCTTTTTGAGGTAAATTATAATTCATAGCAAGTACCAATTTGAGGTTTATTTTTCATTAATTTCATTGCTGACATTTGGGAAAATAGTGACATCAGTCCAATAAAGTTTGATGGACCAGAAGTCATAGCAACAAACCAAAAGCAGAGCAGAATGTTTTGTGCAAGCCTGCTCAGGTTTCTTGAGGTTGTTGTTATGAATAAAAAAAAAAAAACAAAATTGGGAAAAGACATTTCATCTCTCATCTAACTTTTTTAAGCCATGTGACTGTTCTCCAGATTTTCAAAATAAGGTTCAACTTATAATAATGCCGTGGAACTTTCTTTCTTATGTCGTCAAGTCACCATAGTTGTGCTTCTACAGGACCAAGACTCCTTGCACCTTGCTTTGAGAGAATACACAACACAATCATGTTTGGGTTTTGCCATGCACTTTAAGTTTAGAGGAGTGAGTCTTTGTTTACAGCAAATTGTGGATGAACGGTGGCAGGCGTCAGCGAACCAGCTATTTAAACATCTTACCTCTCACACTCGTTCTCTGCAATTCCCCATCTCCATTTATTCTTGCTGCCCACCTCTTATCACAGGGGAGGAGTAAAGTTTATGTGGGCCTCTCATTCTGTCTCACAGTGAGAGATGGCTGCAGTGTATTGTGGGTAACAGAATCCAGCTGTGTTGTAGACTCTGTGTTTGTGTGTGTCTCCTGGCGTGAACATGTGCAGGAATGTGTGCGTGCCTGTGTGAATACATTCAGAGCCCTGTGCGTTGCTGTTCTGCAGGTCGGGTGTGTGTCGAACTGTTTAATTTTCATCTTCTGATGAGCACGTTCCCCTTTCAACACACAGCCTCCATGGCTAAGGATATGCTGTGTGCCATTAAGTCCTACTGTGACAACAGAAAGCAGTGACATTTAATTATACACTTACGAAAGAATAAAGAGAACTGGTTTTGCAACAAGTTCTGTGACTGCAGCGTAATGCAGGATTACTTGCGTGCACTGTGTATGTCCATTTTTTTGGAGTGCTGTGCTTGGCAGATTCTTGGCTTTATGATGTTGGCACCCGGTTAATATCAGACAGCAGAAGAAACAGAGGAACTTAAAGTGCTTATGTTGAGATTGAGCTTTAAGCTTTCCTTATTTCCCCTCCTACTTATCCTGTCATTCCTTTGAAATTTCAAAATAGATGAGGTGTTTGTGAAGCAGAACGTTACAAATAAATGTGCTTTCCTGTAAGCTCTTTGAAAATATTATGTTTAAGGCATTTCATTTGGCCTGCCACAGTGGTGTTTAACACTTATCTAAAAGCCTTGCCAACTTGTTTTCCTTTTACTTGACTGAAATTAACGATGGTCAAGATTAAACAAAGATGTAGAAAGTAAGGCATACACAAGTTTTAATAATTTACATTGCTGCTGTCTGACATCAGGTAAGTTTTATAAGTCTTGGAAAAATATTTCTGGTCAAAAAGGTCAAAAGACATAATGAGACGAGGTTTTCATAGATGACTGAAAATTATTTACACCAACTGATATTGATATCAAACACACAGCTACAGTATTGTAGCTACAGCTTGTGACAACATTATTAAAATATATTTTGAAAGTTATTTAGTAAACAGGGACAAAGAGGCAATTTATTTTATATTGTACTTTTTCTTTTTGTGAAACATGAAGAATAAAAACAGCTCATGAAATGCTTATATGGGCAACTAAAAGTCACATTTAATTATACATGTACGCATGTTACTGTTACTGCTGATAAGTCATGTATGCCTTTGGATTACATGTTGGAATCAGCACATGGACAGTTCTGTACACCATCTAAGATAAATATCACATGTGACATGGTTCTTTCCATTACTGTTGGGATGTCTGAAGAAGGGCGTGAGTAACTTAAAGCAGCTTGTTAGGCTCAGCTCCAACATCATATTTTTGATCCTAAAAGTAGAATGGCATGTATGTGTATGTGTATATATATATATATATATATATATATATATATATATACCACCCTAAAGAACTGAAAGGCAGCTATAATGTTCTGTAAACAACAACTGACTTCACACGAAGAAAGCTCCAGACTCTGGAGTGCAGTGCCTTTAAATAAAGACGTCCTCCTGAACAAAAGTCCGTCATAGCAGGAATAGTTCAGTGGAGCATGCTGTCAGATTTTAGATCTTTTCATTGTATGCATTAGGGTGTGCATTGTGGTTTGTGTCTGTAGCTTTTGTTTGTTTTGTTTGTTTTTTTCCCACTAGTACTGGTTTGGTGACTAAAGCAAACTAATGCCAGACAAAGTTAGCCCTGCAGCAGACTGGTGACCTCTCTGGAGAAGCAGAAAAAAACTGAATGATGGATGGATATATTGCTTTGATAAACGGCCACAAAATGTTACTCACACCAGTAAATTTGGGTCTGAAAACATGTCTTTGCATTGCTCTTTTGGTTTTTTACCTAAAAGGTCAAACACTAGTTAAAATTACTAGTATATGCAGACTTGCAGGTTTGTAAAGCTGTTCAATTTAGTTTCAGTGTTTATTTCTTAATGGACATAAAGTGTAACAGTTTTGTTCTCTTTGACAAAAACTAGCAAAATAACCAGTTTCCCACATAGATACAGTATGGCATCAAGAGACAAAAATCAGAGATAAGATTCTAATTCCCAGACAGTGTGCTGTGATCTGTATAAAACAGCATTAGAAACATTCTAACTGGTCCTGGAAGATCAGTTAAATAACAGTGTGTCTTTAGGTTAACAGAGAATCAAGAGAGCAGCAGGTCAGGGCATCGTCCTTATTAGTTCATCTAAAAAAAAAAAATCTTGTGTTGTGTTCAAAACACTTGTCAGCACCACTTTTTTCCATTCCTGTCACCACATAAAGAATTTCCCAGAATATTGCAAATTCCTACTTTCATGTTATGAGGTGAAGGGAATGAATGGAGGAGACATAGGGCAGGGAGGGAATAGAGGTATGGCCCTATGTGTGCACGCCTGACTTTAATAAAACATCTTAGGTTTCTCCTTGACTTCCGCCTCAGGAGTCCTGGAAAGGGCAATAGTGCGAGAGTTTAACAAATAGAAACCAGGCCAAGGGAGTGGAGGGGAGAGAGAGGAAGATGAAAGACAAAGAGCTGATGTAATGTTAAGGATGGAGACTGAAATGCACATTGATAAATGGTGTACCATAATAAGGAACATTTAAACATGTGATTATAAAAAAACAACAACATATTTGTAAGTTAAAACAATTTTATATTTTTCATTATTCCACATCAGAACAGTTTGTTACTGTTTCTGTGCTCAATCCATACACATTATTAAAACTTCTTTACTCACTACACAGCAGTTATGTATTTAAGTGTGTATAAATCAGTTTTTTTGTGTTTTTTCTTTCTTTTTGGGTGAGCTGCATACATGGGGCTTATTTTTATTCTTCCTATAAGACATGTGACTATAAACAATAAAAGTGGGCAAAGTATAGACGCTTGATGACACAATTATCTCTTTGTAGAGCAGAGTTTGTACACTACTTTGTAAAATCTTGTGCTGCAATGTTGGTGATTAAGAGAGAAGCAGGATGAGATTTAAGACTTCTGCAAAAACATTCACACATCCACTGGAAAATTAGTTGGAAATTTTCAATGTATTGCTTGAATTTTCCACAGTTTTCTACTGTCCTGTGTTTTTTTGTCACTATAAAACAATAGTGTAATGTGTCTGTCAGCAGACCATATTCGCCTCGGATATGTTTGTATATGGGAGACTTGCGGCTGTGCATGTCATGCTTCACTGCAGCAGACTGGGTTTCATGGGCTAAAAACGATGCCATAAACAGTAAGAAGTGGTTGAACTGACTTCTTATCTACTCAGAAATAGTCACCCTGGGTGGGCTGTGCTAACCTCTCACTTAACCTATGGGCCTTTATCCCTGGGGAGGATGATCATTACAAATATGAAAAAGCAAAGCCACTATAATGAGGCTCTAGGTGTTATATTTTGCATACATATTTGTGTTTATGGAAACAAAGTTTTGGTTTTTTAGCATAAGTATGTGTGTATCCACCTCATTGTACTTTTCTATACTTCCGTGTTCTTTGATACTTGAATTTCTTCCTTTGGACATGTTTTATGGAACTGTTGCATTTGTTATTAAACAAAAAGAATCTGAGTTTGAGTACGAGGTTGACAAAATTCTTAAATAACATTCATTTATTTCATAGAGTAGTAAATGATATTACCTGTAGAGCTATTTATAAATTACCAAGGTTTATGTTTCAATTTATCTTGTAAATATGGGCACCTTAGCAAGCAACTAATGATTGACACTAACCATTTTCTATCCCACTTATGTCTTTCAGATTTGCAAGCCTTTCATCGCCATGATACAATACTTCCTGGTCTTTGTCCTGTCTTCTGGGCTGGTGTTATCATCTGACTGCCCAGCAAGCTGTAACTGCCCGATGCAGGGGTCAATATTCTGCATTAATCTTCCTGCCCCCATTGTGCCCCGTGTCCCAACAACGACACAAAATCTCTACATCTTCCAAAATGCCATCATTACTTTGGCTCAAGAAGACTTCAAAGGTCTAGTGGAGTTGGAGCTTTTAGATCTGAGCCAGAATGAGCTTACAGAGATTCCGGATGGTGTATTTGAGATGTTGTCAAAACTGAAGAACTTAGACTTATCCACTAACCAGATTACCCATATATACAAAGGCAGTTTTTCTGGCTTGGTACAACTGGAGAGGCTGTATCTTCATTCAAATCGCATACAGAGCATTCATTTGGAAGCTTTTGAAGGTTTAGAAAAGTTGCTAGAACTAAAACTACAAGGGAATCAGCTAACCTCGCTCCCATCACTTCAGTTCCCCAGTCTTCTCCTTTTAGACCTCAGCAACAACAATATTCCAACTTTGAGTCCCTCAGACCTACAGACTCCCCACCTGGAGACACTTAAGGTGGCCTCTCTAAAGCTTACTACTTTACATGAGGATCTCGTAACCTCCCTGAAGAATCTTCATGAGCTAGACATTTCATCAAACCAGTTAGCTGAGGTGCCCAGGGCCCTAAAACATGATTTCCTAAAAGGGCTAACTAAACTGAGCTTGGCTGGCAACCCATTGGGGGATCTGAGGGTGGAGGACTTTGATAAATTATCTGGGCTTCAAGAACTGGATCTCAGTAGTCTAAATCTCCAGGGATTCCCACCACATTTTTTTCACACTTTCCCCAAGTTGAGAACCCTGACAGCAGCTAAGAATCCATTTGACTGTTTGTGCCCATTAGCCTGGTTCCCTGTCTGGCTAAAAGAGAAGAAAGTGATTCTTGAGAGACATGAAGAGACCAGATGCCACTTTCCTCTAGTTAATGCTGGGAAGATGCTTTCAGAACTGGATCACAAAGATTTTGGATGTCCATCAACCACAACATTGCAAATGGGCTCTCCCATTGGAAGTACTTCTGTTCCACAGTTGCCATACACATCTCCAAGAACAACCCATACCAATGCTATTCCTCCTCCTCCACCACCTAGTGAAGAAACTATCTCTCCAAAAACAGAACCTCCAGTCTTCCCAAGCTCCACCAGTGGGCAATACGAGCACTTTTGTCCACCAAACATCTGCCTTAATGGTGGCACCTGTTATTTTGACCCAGTGGGAGAACTCGGCTGTTTGTGTCTGTCAGGAACATTTGGCCTCTACTGTGAAAATATGGATGATGTTCCTCAACCACCAGCAACTGAAGATTCTATAGTTACCACCGAGATGCCTGATAAACTTGATGCCATCAGTTCACGTCAGGTGACCTCCACATCAATCCTTCTTGACTTGCACCGGTTTATCAAGACACAGCCGCATATTCGTGGCATCAAGTTGACCTACCGTAACCTCTCAGGGCCTGATCGCCGATCCATTACACTGAATGTTCCACCCAACTATCCTGAATACACTTTACGTGGTCTGAGACCAAACTGTACCTATTCAGTCTGTGCTAGTCCTTTAGGAGAGAAAATCAGCTCTCGGGCCAACAACTCTGCTGAAATGTGGTCATGTACAGAGGCTCATACCGAAGGGATTCCAGTGACATCCTCAGAGCCCTGGGTGGAGACACAGGCATCTATGACATATACTCTCATACCTGCTTTAGCTGCTCTTGCACTGGTGCTGGGATTGGCCGTGGTGGCTGGGACAATCATCTGTCTAAGGAAAAGGAAGCAGGCCAATTCTGGATTGGAGCCTGAGCTGGGCCCCACTGATCCTGATCCCATGGAACTGGAGGGGAAAACTTGTCTGGAGAATGGAGGAAACGGTACAACACCCCTCAAACAGCCGGAGATTGATCATTGTTTTACTCCTCAGCCACTTCCATACATGCAACAAAACGGGGGGTTGGACTATGTAGCACTCTTAGTGCAAGGGCACTGCCCTTCAAATAACAATGTTACGTCATTAAAACCATCTTATTTCTAACTGTTGGGAAGATTTTGTAAAGACTCCCCATCCATAGTTCCTAATCCTGATATGGCTCACTTAGTGATTAAAATCGAATTTTCAGTCCAAACATCCAAAATTCAAAAAGTGGCACTTACTATCCTTTCAAGGTCAAAAGGTGGCACAACAAAGCGGATGATTTATTTCAGAGTCACTGAATGGTAAAATTACGATGACATCATATTGGAAATTTGCAAAATCACCGTGGGACAATGAATAGGAAGTGGTTTAAAAGTCATCAAGCAGGATTGGATGGTGGTGAAACCTAACTGAGTGCAATTTACTAGAAAGGTCTTAGTGAACTGAAAACGGAAGTGCCTTTTGCATTGACGCTGTAACTGACAGTTCTTTTTGAAAAAGGTTTTTGTTTATAAAACAGAAACAATGTGACTGAATTGTAATCCTGTTGCTGGATTTAGTAGATATGGTATGGGGAAAGTGCCTGAGTGTTTGAGCTACAGAACTGGATCACGTCACTGGTGTATATGAAAACACCTGGACCACACGTCCCAATACAAACTGGAGTTTCAACCAACTCTGACTGCACCATAAGGATTATAAAAAGATCTTGCACTGAAAAAAACATTTAGATTTTCCTTTCAAATCCACTTATAGACTGCCACAAGGTTAATGCTCAAAAGGAAGTGGAATTAATAAAAATATTTTGAAAATTAGCATTAAGCTGAAGACCATATGAGCTGTGTGAACTCTATATTATGTTGTGGACAGTATCTGAAACAAAAACATGCAAGTGTCTTGTGCAGATTTGGATTCTTCTGACCCATCAACCATAATTCTGTCACATCTCACAGCATTTGGTTTTTGTGGGAAATATATTTGCTGTGAAAGGTAAATGGGAATGGACTTTGCCTGCATTGTTCTGTGCCGTCAGAGGCAGATTATTAGTGTTTAGTTGATATTATGGTATTCCATTTTTGTCACGTCTTTTTGTATTTTTAGCATGTCTTTTGTTTTTTGTTTTTTTTTGCAGTATTGCTAACATGAGTTTAAACAGTAATTGTCCCTGCCTATAAACCCATGCATAAATGGTGGATTTTTGACTGTCCTGAGTGGAGAAGTAAAAGTAAATCAAAGCTAAAGTTCTCCAAAGATGAGATCCAAAAGCAGCGAGGAGTAATTAAATATCTACTAAAGCTGATTCATAAAACTACTTTAATTAAAACTCAGCCATTTTTACATAAAATACAGACTGCTTTTTGTTTTTTCCAAAATTTAAACTGAATGTAAAAGTTCAGTGTCAAATACTTTAGTCTCTTTGCCAGGTCTGCCTCCACTCCACAAAGACATAGTTAAACAAGGCTCAGACTGTTTTTGAACAGTAAAGATCCCTAAACTGTTCAAAGGCCTTCAGCCTCAGAGCTCACTCCTATAAAGCAGCACACACGTGCCAAGAAAGGAAGTTCAAAGATTTAGAGTTTTAGGCACTAGTTTTCTCTTGGGGCTGCTGACTGTATCGTTCCAGTGATATCGTCTAGACAGTGGCCCCTTTAGCTTTTTGTTTGCTCTTACCCTGTTACTTGTCTGCCCCTTGACTTTAATCATCATCATCGTGTGTTTTTGGTCAGTGACTATTATTGGTTTGTGTAGTTTTGCTTGTTTACTGCCAACCAGACTGTGAAATGTAAATGCTAAAAGCAATGAAATGTATCTGTTTTATTTCTTTTTTTCTCCTGTCTGGGGCTAGGGGTTAAAAAATTATTTGCAGTTTTTTATATCTTCTTCCTTTAAAAAAAAGGATTCATACTCTATCACTGAGTATAATAGGTTTACAGAGAAATGCCTGAGCAACATTGCTCCCGAGCCTTACCGACATCTTTTAGTGTCATATTACATGCTGATGTGGATTTCGAGAACAATAGAGCCTTTATTTTGTCTCACAACATATGGCATTGCGTCAAATTACAAACTAAAAATGAAGCACCATGCAATCAATTTTTGTCAGGGTTTTGAAAAAAAAAGGCCTTACTTGATTCTTAGTTATCTAACAGCAGTAACTTACATGAGTTTGATTGTTCAGATGTGTATGTGTGTGTGTTTTCACGGCTGTTTTTGTGTCCCCTTTTTTATGCTTCCAACCCCATATTGTCCTTATATAATACTCCCGAAGTGTCCAAAATCAAGCACCCATTTTCTGTTTTCACTGTTTTATTTTGTCAATTCTCCAGTCCAAACAAAGCCACAGATGTTCATGTTTTCCCCTTATCCCAACATATCAACTGAAACATTCGCTGTGTTGCTTTGGACAGTCGTAGGAGAAGGAAATATTTGAAATATTTTCAACATGCTTGTTACACTACTTTCCCTGTTTATTTAGGGAAACTTGTATTTTTGTCATTGTTGTATGTTTTTCTTTCTGTCTGTCAATAGCATTTCTGTGTACATTTTTTTTGCCATAAAAGCAATGCTGAGAAAACGAACAGTATTAAAATGCTCTGATGATAACACGACTGTGGTTTTGTGTTTGATCAAGAGGTGTTGGCTGAAGCCTGAAGATACTTTTATATGCTCTTTCACTGCAGTGTATCCTGCCAGTGTGGTTTAGAAGGATTCGAGCTCATTTTGAGGCTGTATGTTAGTTTTAAATGAACGCGAGTGTCGTCATAGAAATATGGTAAACAACTGAGAAAAGGATTTCCATTAACAACAGGAGCTGATTACACGCAGCCTGTAACTCCTTATTACCTCATTACACACATGCATACACATGCACACACTTAAGCTAACCTAAACCACAACATGATTACTATGTGACGTTGTGTTGGTTTGTGGATGGAGGTCATTTTAAGTATTTTTCCCTTAATAGCGAAGAACAGATGCCAGTGGAAAATTTTACACACTAACAAAAGGTTTCGAATCAGATGTTAAGTGACTCTGCTACTTCATAGATATTGGAGCAGACATTCAAGTCTTATCAGCTAACACTAGCAGGCTTTGTTAGCAAACCTCAGCTATACTATATATGGGTGTCTCACACAGACTCCACAGAGGCTAATTTGCAGTACCACACAAGTAAATGACCATTTTGTTCGCCAAATCTCGAGCATTCGAACATGCTACAGAAAGCACAAAATGACAAACATGACGACGAAGTGCCATTGACTGGCCTTGTCTTGTCAGCACCTCTCAAACACTCACATTGGCTTTAAGTTATAAAAATATCACCCCTGTTCACTTCTCTCAGACAGCTGGAAATGTGTTTTCTTTCAGCTGCAGAGTTGAATATTTTAAAATAGGAGTCTATGGCAGCTCAAGGAACGTCCATGGCTCTTAACTCTGTAGGAGGCATGTTAATGCCCGTTTTCATGTGTAAGAGCCCCGACTTCAGTTCAGGAGAAGAGGAGGAAGAGATTTTATCCAGATGAGGGTCGCATTATCTCTTTTCTTCACATTTTTTTTCCACTTTGTCATACTATGTACTGTGGACTGTTTCTATCCATATACATAAAATGCAATTAGGCAAGAGGGCATTGTTCATCTCGGCCAAAGTATTGATGGAGAGGCCACATGGCAGCGTGTGCAATCTGCCGCCCCATTCCTATGTATTTTTAATGGATTAATTACATTTACAAAAATGCAGTAATTTGTTGGAAGACAGTTAAAAACTAAACAATGTATGTTTATATGTACAATTAAAAAAAACCAAACTGCACCTTTGAGGACTTGCCATTCATGGCCAATTTAGTATCCCGGTTGTCCAAGTAATTGACGAAAATCTAGGTAGCCATGGTATTAATAACCATGTGGACGTTTAGATTATTAGATCAGGTATAAAAACAAAAAGCCTGCTGATTAGAGCCAATCCAAGCAAACAGCAACAATCTTGACCTCACTCTTCAGGTATGTTCTTCATGACTGTTCTTATATAAAAATATTGGACCTTCTGCCTAGAATGTCATGGACATTAGTAACAGACAGACTGGCCTTAAAAGGAAATGCACATGTAACTTAAACATGAGTTATCTTTCAGATGTCTCATCGAGTCAGCATGCAAAAATGCCAGGGTCTTGAAACAAAATGCCCGAATGCTATTAATTAGACTTATTCTGCTATTTTTAGCTTTGTGATATCAATGACTGGATCTTTCCTACTCTGCTTATCCAATTTTTACAAATTACAAATTTGCAAACTGCTCTGTTTGGATACAGTTTAAAAGAGAAGAACTAAATGCAAGACTGAAACTAAATACACTTTAACTGCATGAAAGTTCTGCATGAAGGGTTGACCAGCTGAACATAAAGGCAGGGAGTCTCTATAAAAATGCAAATACCTAATTATATATTCATGGAACAGATTATAGCCTTTTGGAATCTAAAACATGGGAGAGATTAACATTAAGGAGATTTCTTTGAAAGAGCTGGAGAACTGACAGAAGCCACTGTGGCTTGGAGAGCAGGCTTTTATAGATTATCATTCTGAATTCCACAGAAAATTACTAGGAGGGTAAACTTTTTTGTTTGGGTGTTTAGTGTGTTTGCTGCAACTACTTTTGATGGGTGAACCCTTCTATGGCATTCTATAGCTGTGGTAAGAAAAGATAGGTTGCTTTTTTAGAAGTCACTCAATTAACCTAATAAAAAGAGCAAAATCAGTTGGAAGACCAAAATAAGCTGTGGGAAGGGAGTTTGGGAATGTCCGATCAACAGTAAAACCTGTTACGTAAAATTCAGCGATGAACTTACAAAGAAAGCTAATTTTCGAGGGCATCTTCTAACAGACTCTGACAGAGGAGTCAGTGGAAGCTAAGAAACAACAAACACGTTTATTCTCAGTTTGTTTTAGCCTGACAAACAGCAAAAAAATGCTTTGGGATGGCTTCCACAATTAAGGAACGGTTAGTCAGCTGCATATCAGATAGAAGAAAAAAAAAACATAACCCAAGGTAAACATTTAAAATACACCTAGTCTTACTTTTTTATGTCTGGTATCAGAACTGGGCGATATATTGAGTCTTTAAATATATATCGATATATTTTTATACGAGATATGAGATGTGACAATATCGTTTATGTCGATATAGTATATGTTACGTTATAATTATATTTGTGGAGCCACAAGTTTGCCTCTCTTTCGTCCACTTTTGTCTCTACGCAACGTTACTCTGCCTTGCCTCTTTCCTTCACTGAACACAAGATGGACGGGGCAGCTATCAAAGAGGAGCTGGTCGGTAAAAAGAAAACATTTGGAGATAACTATTTTAGTGCTGGTAGCAGTAATCTCGTTAAAATGACATTAACGCCATAACTTTTTTGACCAAGTCTTTTTGACCAAGACATGTCCTTCAATGCACATATTAAACAAATATGTAAGACTGCTTTCTTCCATTTGCGCAACATCTCTAAAATTAGAAATATCCTGTCTCAGAGTGACGCTGAAAAACTACTTTATGCACTTATTACTTCCAGGCTGGAAGTCCTAAAAACTCCCTGAAAAGCCTTCAGTTAAACCAAAATGCTGCAGCAAGAGTACTGACAGGGACTAGAAAGAGAGAGCATATTTCTCCTTGTATTGGCTTCCCTTCATTGGCTCCCTGTTAAATCTTCGCTCTCGCACTGCAGGCTTACTTGTTGTTCCTAGAGTATTTAAAAGTAGAATGGGAGGGAGACCCTTCAGTTTTCAGACCCCTCTTCTGTGGAGCCAGCTTCCAGTTTGGATTCGGGAGACAGACACTATCTCTACTTTTATCATTAGGTTTAAAACTTTCCTTTTTGGTAAAGCATATAGTTAGGGCTGGACCAGGTGACCCTGAATCCTCCCTTAGTTGTGCTGCACTAGACGTAGGCTGCCGGGGGATTCCCATGATGCATTGAGTTTTTCCTTTCCAGTCACCTTTCTCACTCACTATGTGTTAATAGACCTCTCTGCATTGAATCATACTTGTTATTAATCTCTGTCTCTCTTCCACAGCATGTCTTTATCCTGTCTTCCTTTTCTCACCCCAACCGGTCGCAGCAGATGGCCCCGGCCCTCCCTGAGTCTGGTTCTGCAGGAGGTTTCTTCCACAGTCGCCAAAGTACTCATTGACACCACGGCCTAAAATCCTTTCATTTTCTCAAAAGTTGACAGTGCGTCTTATGTATGAATTCTGGTTGTGCTTACTGACTGCGAACCGATTTTATGTGGTACACGGCACTCAGCAATCTGTCAAAAAATGTTTTAGTACGACTTTGGTAAGCTACGGAGCTGCACCACTTGATGCATTGTTGTTACCGAAGTCAGGAGCCTCGCGGAGTAATACGTACTGTGCTTCAATGTAATATTACTGTATTGTGTGTATATAAGGACCACAAATAGCACCTGTTAAGAGACATGTTTACGAAGCGGATTTCAATCTCAACGCTGTCAGTCACGCAGTAGAACTTCGGAATAGAGCAGCTGCAAAATCAGTCTGTCTTTGTTATTATGCTCAGCGTCTTTTAGTTTACATTTTGAGTGCACAATTGTGAGCTTTTTGTTATGCACAAAAACAAAATTGTTACATTTTATTTATGGAGCATTATTATTTAATAAATGCTGATAATTAGTTTCTGAGTAATTTTTGTACATCTACACTGTTTGTTAATAAAAGTGCCTCTGTGAGATCTGGGACACAGCTTTGACTAAGAACTCTCTTTTTGTTCTTACTTTATGGCTTTAAAAAAAAAAAATCGAGATATATATCGTATATCGCTATCCAGCTAAAGAATATCAAGATATGAATTTTGGGTCATATCACCCAGTCCTATCTAGTATCTATGTTTTTTACTAAAATGAACCAGTAAAACCAGTTAACGTTAACAGCCAGTCCATACAAAATATTAACTAAGGCTACTAAAAGTCCTTGGATTAAAACAAACCTTAACTTCAGAGTCTGTCACCCTCATTAGCCTCTAAATGTGCTTGGTGTTCAGAGAGAACGAAGAAGGCAGGGAATGGGGGAGAGGCTTGATTTATTTGAACAGTCTGGTTGTAATGAAAGCAGTCATGACTTGCTGGGGGTGGATAGATGGAGTGAGCGGTGAAAAGAGAGGCGAGGGAAGAGTGAATGAAGTGAAATCCAACTGCAGACAGATCGCTGGTCTTGATAATGATTTGAACAGACCCCAGAAACCTCTCAACTCACTTCTTCAATGTGCATGCATACTTATGTGTAGATACTGCACATAACTTCCAACCATGAATACCACACGCAGCTCATTTGTGCTGCAATATATCTTCCTATCAGTGCTCACATACCTGTGTAATATATAAGTAAGTACCACACAGAGATAGAGAGATGTTTACTACAGCTGCTTGCACACTGGTTTATATCTTTAGGACAAAGAAAATTCTGGCACAAACAAGCTTACATATCTCAGTTCAAAAAGATTCACACGCTTCATAGATTTTAAAATCTGTTTTGAATGCACTAAACACTTTGGCAAGAATTCTTATCAGAGATCTGTGGTCTTTTTCTGGAATGCATTTCTAATCTTTGAAGGGAAATTTGCAACTTCAACTTTATGTCTTGGGGTTTGTATCCAGGCCAGAGACTACTGATTATCCACACTGCAGTTCCCTTAGGCAGAGCTACAGTTTATTAAACAAATGTCTTGGTTACCAATTCACCTGCCTTACCAACTCCACTGTGTGATTGGTTGGTTATTGACTAGTTTGACAGATAACAAAAAAATAAAAAGACCCAGCTGTTGTCTGTCATTACTCATAACATTACTGTTAAATTGCCATTCTGTTATCTAAGGCAGCCACATTAATGCTGTGGCATTTAAATTGGAAAATATTCTGGAACTAATCTTTGATGCCCTCAAGCACGAGATGAGAGTTTAAGACTGGAAATTTGGACTTAAATTAGCTCACCAATTTCAACATGTGAAACAGGACTTGTACCAGACTGCTCTGCAACCCCAAATTCATTCTCTTACAGCTAAATATATTTACAAGCAAACCACTTCAAGCAAACTTTTTTGGTCATTTTTCTTCCTTTGACCTTTGTTGGCATCACATGACCTCATGATGTTTGTTGTATTTAGTTGTTACTTACTTTTCCCTTTTTCTGTTGGGTTTATACAGTAAATTCAAAGGTTTATTTTTTTAACCGTGCAATGGGGTAAAAAGTAAAAGTGTGATCCAGCAATCAGAGTTTCTGCAGAGCAGAGTAAAAGATTAAGTCCAATACATGAAGTATAAGCACATTGAAATCAAGCAGCTAAAAAGCCCAAGCAAGTCTAGCATTTAATTGGTGAAACAATGTGGTGATGAGTGTGAGGAAGGATTGGTGTTTTATCACAGCTGGTGTAACTGCCAAGGAGATACAGGTGTGCCAGTGGGAATAGTGTGGGGACTTGGAGGACGCCACTCCTATGTTAACAAATAACTCACAAACAAATGCCCATGACGAAACAGGTGAAGAGAATGTACTGTAGTGTAGGAGGTGATCATGTTAGAAATGGCAGGTTGGCTCTGGGGGATAGACTCAAACAAATCCTTTTGGTTAAGCAAATGGCCGGCTTTGTACAGCGGCTCTGAGAGGACAAATGCACTGTAACCTGCACTGCGAAAATGCTGCAAAAGTACTCAGAATGGAATTGTTGGTGTTGTGGGAATAAAAAGAGGTAATGTGTGTTCTAATAGCATGATTTATGCAATACTGTAGATACATGCCTGCTATCGGTCACTTCAGAAACTGTTTTGTCACATTGTGTCCCCCAAGTCACTTCCACTGTTTGTTTGTTTGTTTTTTCAAAAAAAGCTTTTATTTTTTATTTCTAGGTTTCTGTGTCTTTGACCTCTCAGGAACACACTAGTTTTGCTTTAATTGTTTTTTCACATCATTAGGGACTAAGTTGCTAAAATGCCTAGTCCCACTGCTACAATGCACTCCAAAAATTAAAATAATTGTTACAATCTCTGAATTTTGTAGCCTTTAATGTAAAGCAAATGTAAAAAACTAAATAAAACAAAACAAGAAAAATAAATTCCAAACTAAAATCCACTGTGCTTCAGGTCTAAACTGAATAAATACACTTGTTCAGGTGAAACTTGATGAATTTGCAATGGCCAGCTTTTCAGAATTAGTGAAACCCATGCAGTGCTCTGCCCTGGGTGTGTTTGCTCTAAGAAAACAAATATTTGCAAGCTAATATTTGCGTTTCACACCTGAAGTTGTTTAATCACTTGCTAATCAAGGTGATATTTTATTTAACATTACATTAAATTGAGCATTAAATTAACAACGATTTCCATTTGTCCTGCCATAGTTTCAAATGTCAGCATACCTGCATATACCTGACATTTAACTCTTGGCACTCACACACGCATGTAGGTAGGTAGGTAGGTAGGTAGGCACACAGCATCCATGCTGGCATCCATGAATGCAAATCTGTTCACTGAAGGTAACAGATATTTCCCTCAGAGGAACATAATATCTGTAATGAACTTGTAATGAACTTTTTTGAAGCAGCAAAAATAAAAATTGGCTGCTTATAATAAAAACAGTCTCTCCTTATTTCTAATGAAACTTACCTTTTTCATGGGGAACAGACTGATGGTAACAGCGTTTACAGCACTGCTATTCGATAAAATGCATCACTTAAAGAGATGCAATGCTGGTTCACTTTGTAGTTGCCTTCAAAATGGCTTCCCACACTGCCTTGGTTAAGAGCTCAAGTTCCTTTTCTCATGAGAAAAACAAAGTGGATAAAGCTGCGAATAGCTCTTACCCTCTCTGAAATGCAATACAACATTTAATTGAATTAGCTTTAATTGCCATTCATCTGCCCATAGAACCCAAAGGTCTCCTCTTACCCAGGGCCCCTAATGATTTCCATGTTCTTTGAGGCAGAAGTTAAAATTTAAATCTTTAACACTGCATATCACAGGACCACCGACATGGCACAGAGAGCTGGATCTGCTAGCTAAAAACATTTTTGTAAAAGTATGCAAACTGGAGATCTTGCCATCTCTGCTGTAACTAATAGATGCAATGAAGTGATGATGACAAAGAGAGCAGAAAAGAGAGCAGAAAGGGAAAGGAATTTGAATTTGTGTGCCAATAAATTATTGTCTTGTCAAATGAAATCAGAAATTGTTGTTTTTTTTCTTTCTTTCATTTGGTACATCAGTTACTGGATCCATAGAAGATTAAAGAGAAAAGTTAACCACCATGGACAGAGAGAAGCAAAAGGGAAGAACGTGCACTCAGCATAGGCAGCTTCCAGGTAGACAGTATGAGGGGAGGACTTCAGAGCCTTGGGGCAGCAGCTGAGGTTTTATTGGGCTCCAGTGCAACTACTTCTCAGCACAACAATAGGCCCTCTGGGCCAGGCAGGGTCATGTTGTGATAGGAGATGACATGACTGCACAGAGGAGGGATTAGAAGAGGCTTGCACTTTTTAGGCCTTCACGGTGAAGCATAACAAGCAAGACTAATAGCACACTAATATTCCACACCATAGTGCACTAGCTGGCTGTAAAATACATGCTGCAAACATGTATACATTGTGAAAGAGGCATAAATCAGACAGGAGCATGGGAACTCCAAAGAAAGTTTTGTCATGGACCCCTGTTGTTTGCAAGGAAAATCTGTTCATAATTCAGACATGACTGAATTCTGGCTTTAAGAGGAACTTTTAAAAAGTATCACATTTTCATATATTGCTTGATGTCTTGAAGAAAAAGAGTGGACAAAGAAGAAATCTTCCTGAGAGATCTTGTACTGAATTTTAGTTTTCTCTCTGAGAATGGCCTATTCACATGTGCTCATGCAGAGAGCAGATGCAGCGCTGACAAAGCTTGATAACATGGATGACTGAAATCCATCCATTCATCCATCTATTAATGCATCCATGCATCCATGTATCTAATTAAGGGTTGAAGGTGGACTGGGGTCTATCCCAGATGTCAGAGAAAGGGTAGACCTTGGAAAGGTCACCAGTTTGTCACAGGGCTAACACAGAGAGACCAACAGCTATTCAGTCCTAAGGGGAAGTTAATCTAACATGTCTTTAGACTTTGGGGGGAACCTGAAGTATGTAGAGAAAGCAAGCAACGTTCTTTTTGGGGTGGCTGTGGTTCAGGAGGTAGAGCAGGTCATTTACTAATCCACAAGGTTGGTGGTTTGATCCCTGGCTGATCCAGTCTGCATGCAGAAGTGTTTTTGGGCAAGATACTGAACCAAGAGTTTATTTGTGCAATTCTTAATAATTTGGTTTCCAGCTGCTACACTCAGATCTACTCTACCACTGCTGCCACTCAGCTTTCCTGCAGAAAGCACCTATCTAAACACTTTACTGCTGCAGGGCTTGTTCCCCTTGACCTTTCACCTCTTAACAGGTGACCTTTCACCCTGGGCAAAAATAGGGCATAACCAGCCTCTTTAAAGCCACTCATATATGAAAGGGTGTGTTTAGAGTATTTGGCTATTTTCAGTAACACGTCTCATCTACTTGTCAACTTTAATTACTTGCTTATTATCGTTCTCCTTCCTCTTTGCCTCCCTTTCTGTCTTCTTGTCATCCAGGCTCTCAACTACAGCATGACCCATAAGTTACATCCAAGCTCTTTTCTAGCAACTCTTTGCTTTAACCTGTCAGCTGTCATTATCTTACCCTTCTTCCTGCCTCTGTTTGTTCCTTCCCATTTTAAAGAATTTACTTGCAAGCCTCTGGGCTTTTCTCCTCCTCTCCTCAAATTGATACCAATTGAGTTATTGAACTGCCACCCGGGTAACAAAGAGCCTTGTTTTGTTGGTGTTTGTCAGGACAGATGTGAAGCAGGTTTTAACATGACCTGGCAGGAAGGAGAACAGGAAGGGGGGTGGGAGAAATTGGAGGGAAAAGGGAGCAGTGAACTGGAGGTAGGAGAAGAGAATATATGCTGACAAATTTGGACATGTTAATGCCTCGTGACATGGCATTTATTCGTTTTAATAAATGCAGTACATTTGTAAGAGTTCCACAATGGAACCATGGTGATTAGATGTTTTTGGAAAGTGGGATGCAGCAGCAAGAATCAGATAATTGTAGCTCTGCTCTAACAAAATTGTAACCTTGTAGTTGAAAATACATATAAAGCCAATTTTTACATGTTAGTGCCCCTAACTGTCAAATTCCAACTCCCATCAGACTTTCTGCAGGACAAATGGGAGAGAAGAGAAAGAAAAAAAAAACATACAAGCCAGTTAAGTATTCACGGAAACTTTGCATTTTTTATATTTCCCTGTTAGAGGCTCATACAGTAGGTCCCTCATTTCTCCCTCTGCCAGTTAAGACCAGATATGAAACATTTTTCTTCTTTTACTGTTTCCAGTCATTAACACTGAAACTAAAAATGCCATTAATTGATACAAGAACATAAAGTAGTCAAGTTTTCCCTAATTTTGTATTTGCAGTTTTTTAGGATTACTGGCTATATTTCAAGCTTTGCAGTCAAGAATCTGGACACTCTTTATCACTCTAAAACTATGACACTGTTCTGCTTCTATTCATTCAAAAGGATCCATAACTTGAAATTTCGAGTTATTTTCTCGAAATTTTGAGAAAAGTAACTCGAAATTTCAAGTTAGCGCTGCCAATCAGTAATCTACGTGAATGATGTCATTTCCTTGTTACCCGGAAGCTGAAGCCCTCATGCTACAGCTAAGCTACCAGTATTACAGTCAGTTATGAATGCACAGATTGCTGAGTATTTTCAGCATGGCTTCAAAAATGATGAAATCCTTGTGTTATTAGCTGAATCACATGGCGTTACTATCAGCAAGCGTACTCGCGAAAGCGCCAATTTGTTGCGATCCGGTTTTGAGTGCGCGTTACTCGGTGCCATATGCTTCCGGGTAACAAGAAAGTGACCTCATTCACGTAGATTACTGATTGGCAGAGCTAACTCGAAATTTCAAGTTAATAAGTCGAAATTTCAAGAAAAAACTCGAAATTTCGAGTTATGGATACTGTTGGGGGTTTTTTTGTAGCGAAAATGGGCTTCCATAGCTATCTATTAAAATATTTAAAGTAACTTTAATTTTATCTTTTGGCTTGCAGTTTAGACATGACTTTAAAGAATAATTTGACATTTTGGGAAACTTCCTCATGTACAGGGTGGGCCATTTATATGGATACACCGTAATAAAATGGGAATGGTTGGTGATATTAAAGTCCTGTTTGTGGCACATTAGTATATGTGAGGGGGCAAACTCCTCAAGATGGGTGGTGACCATGGTGGCCATTTAGAAGTCAGCCATCTTGGATACAACTTTTGTTTTTTCAATAGGAAGAGGGCCATGTGACACATCAAACTTATTGGTAATGTCACAAGAAAAACAATGGTGTGCTTGGTTTCAACGTAACTTTATTCTTTCATGAGTTATTTACAAGTTTCTGACCACTCATAAAATGTGTTCAATGTGCTGCCCATTGTGTTGGATTGTCAATGCAACCCTCTTCTCCCACTCTTCACACACTGATAGCAACACCACAGGAGAAATGCCAGCACAGGCATCCAGTATCTGTAATTTCAGGTGCTGCACATCTCATATCTTCACACCATAGACAATTGCCTTCAGATGACCCCAAAGATAAAAGTCTAAGGGGGTCAGATCGGGAGACCTTGGGGGCCATTCAACTGGCCCACGACGACCAATCCACTTTCCAGGAAACTGTTCATCTAGGAATGCTCAGACCTGGCACCCATAATGTGGTGGTGCACCATCTTGCTGGAAAAACTCAGGGAACGTGGCAGCTTCAGTGCATAAAGAGGGAAACACATCATCATGTAGCAATTTCAAATATCCAGTGGCCTTGAGGTTTCCATTGATGAAGAATGGACCCACTATCGTTGTACCCCATATACCACACCAAACCATCACTTTTGTTGTTCCAACAGTCTTGGAGGGATCCATCCAATGTGGGTTAGTGTCACACCAATAGCGGTGGTTTTGTTTGTTAACTTCACCATTCACATAAAAGTTTGCCTCATCACTGAACAAAATCTTCTGCGTGAACTGAGGGTCCTGTTCCAATTTTTGTTTTGCCCATTCTGCAAATTCTGTGCACCGATCTGGGTCATCCTCGTTGAGATGCTGCAGTAGCTGGAGTTTGTAAGGGTGCCATTTGTGAGTAGCTAATATCCGCCGAAGGGATGTTCGACTAAGGCCACTCTCCAGTGACATGCGGCGAGTGCTACGCTGTGGGCTCTTGCTGAATGAAGCTAGGACAGCCACTGATGTTTCTTCATTAGTGACAGTTTTCTTGCGTCCACATTTTGGCAAATCCAACACTGAACCTGTCAGAGTTTCACGAAACTTAGCAAGCAGTTTGCTAACTGTAGCATGGGAGACGGGTGGTCTCGTAGGGTGTCTTGCATTGAAATCTGCTGCAATGACCCGGTTACTGCTTTCACCAGATATCAACACAATTTCGATCCGCTCCTCACGTGTTAACCTCTTCGACATGTCAATGGCTGTGAACAAAGAGAAACTTGTAAATAACTCATGAAAGAATAAAGTTACGTTGAAACCAAGCACACCATTGTTTTTCTTGTGGCATTACCAATAAGTTTGATGTGTCACATGACCCTCTTCCTATTGAAAAAACAAAAGTTGTATCCAAGATGGCTGACTTCTAAATGGCCACCATGGTCACCAGCCATCTTGAGGAGTTTGCCCCCTCACATATACTAATGTGCCACAAACAGGACTTTAATATCACCAACCATTCCCATTTTATTACGGTGTATCCATATAAATGGCCCACCCTGTATTTGCAGTTAAATAAAAGGCATCAGAAGGCAGGCTGTGAGCACAAACTGAAAACAGTGTGAAAATTTATCCTAGACAAATTGTATCCACCAGCACTGTGAAAGCTCACCAGTTGTGTCTTCAGAACTGCCTTAATTCTTGATGGGATAGATTTAACAAGATGCTGGAAACATTCCATAGAGATTTTCATACTGAGATGATAACATCACACAGTTGCTGCAGATTTATTGGTCGTAAATCCATGATGCAAATTTACCGCTCCACCACATTTAAATGGTGCTATATTAGATTAAGATCTGGTGACTGGGGAAACCAGTTTGAGTTGATCTAAGATTTGTGACCTGGAGCGTTATGATGGTAGAAAGAGCCATCAGAAGATGGCTGTAAAGGACATGGACATGGTTAGCAACAACATTATCATCTTAAATTTTGCAGCAGAAACTGAGACTCATCAGACCACTCAATGTTTTTCTCATCTTCTATTGTCTAATCTTCATGAGCCTGCGTGAAGTGTAGCCTCGGTTTCCTGGTCTTAGCTGACAGGAGTGGCACCTGGTGTGGTCTTCTGCTGCTTCAAGGTTCAAGCTGTTGTGCATGCAAAGATGCTCTTCTGCATACCTCGATTGTAATAAGTGGTTATTGAAGTTTCTTTTGGAAGAAGGCTGGCCATCTGGCATCAACAATGCATTTTAACCAGAGAACTGCTGCTGAATGGATATTTTCACCTTTTCTAGCCATTCTCCATAAACCTTAGAGATAGTTGTATGAGAACATCCCAGCAGAACAACTCTGTGTTAACAATCCGTTCAACATATAATACCTAAAAAAGCGGCCGGTAAGTACATGTTGTAGCTCTGATTTAATCTGCACAAAAACAGAAGTACAAAATATGACAATATGTGGTACATTTATTAAGGTGGATTATTTCTTGGACAGATACAGTAACAGGTAATCAACAGAGACTCCTGGAAGTCTCTGCTCTCAGCCAAATAGTCAAGCACAAAGTTCTCTGTGAAACCACAGCTTTCCATTTTTTACCAGTTAAACACGAGAAATTATAATCAAGATATAATGAGTAGGTTGATACGATTTGGAGGTACTTTTTGGATTTCAGTGCAATCATATGTAGACCTTTTTTTCAAGTTCTTTCAACAGCAGCAGATAAATGAAAAAAGGAGCTTATGAACGCTTATCAGTTAGTTTTTTGTACTTTGGACTTTTCAGCGGTTTTCGAGATGGGCAGTCATTATAACCTTTATATGTTTTTAACTCAAGGAGAATTATGTTTTGTTTTTTTTCCATTGCGGTTTTGGCAGCCCTCCTCTGAGCATGCCCTCTCTGCATTCACATTCACTGTTTCCTACCAAAAGTGGTTAAGCCTGTTTTTGTGACTCTGGTGAGTGACGGTTTGTGAAGGTGAGGAAGAAAAAGGAAACCAAATGAGTGACATTTTTCTAAATTCTGTGGAGTATGAATCATAGGTCAGCATTATGAACTGTGAGCAGACTGTTTGCAACTTTACAGTTAGCAAGAGCAGGAAACATTAGGCTTCATATAGGGTGTAGTCTGTCTCAAGTCTCCAATATTTCATAAAACCCATATTGTTTCTGCACTTTTATAAGCATATTAAGCCCTTTTACTTCTCTTCATTAGATTTGAAATAGTTTTTCAGTTGTCAGCAGAGAAAAATCTGTTCTCTCCTATAAGGAATCCTTCCATGTTAGATGAGTTGCAGCCAAATGCTGCGTGTCTAAGCTATCCACAGTGTTGATATAACAGACTCTTTGAGTTTTATATACAATTTTTTGTAGCTTTTGTATTTCATATTTGGCTGCCTGGAGCTTGTTGACTGACAAACACCAGTTCATTTCCTTTCACACAGATAAGTCCCCAAGAGCCTCTAAACAAAAGAGTGACCTCCACTCTCAGATATGAGGTTATGCTATGCCAACAAAAGACATTGTGTCTCCTTCGACTCAAATAACTGTGAGTGTGATGAAATCTTTAATCTTGTTACTCTCTGCATGTAGAAGGGACTTGATTAGCAGGTGCAGCAGAGAGAAGACACAATGTCTTCACCTCGGAGACCAGACAGACAAGGTCAACTATGCGCCCATTCTGAGAGAAACCCATGGACACATACTTTCTCTCTCACAGGCTAGACTGCATGTTCCCAAAGGCTGTCAAGCAACGCTCATAAAATCATATAACACGTCAAACGATTCAGATGTTACTAAGCGATCTTTGTTAGGATTAATGCCACACATCCAAAGTTGATCAAGCTGACGAGTGGCTGGATGAGGGCTTATTGTGATTCTGGAAAGTAATTACTAACTTCCATCTGAAAATACAGTTGCAAATTTAAAAGTGATAAACTGTAGATAAAAGATGGACACCACTAATAATACACAAAATTAAGCATTAAAACTGTTTCATCTGTTGGGCTGGATGAAAAATCAGAGTAAAACTAGCTGTAAATACCTAACTGTTGTTTGTACCAGGCTGTAAGCATATTCATTGATTTTCATTTGGTTTGTGAGGATTAACTCAATTTTAAAGCAAGGCTCAATTTGTCACAGAAAAAAAGAAAATCAGTCAGACAGAAATAATCACAAAAAGTAAAAAACAAAAGCAAAAGCAAAACATGGAGGGTAAATTAATAACTTAAATTATTTTTTTTATGAAAACCAACAAGTACACCGTGTAAGCCTCTGTGTACTCATGCCTCTTGGAAAGTAAATCTTCTGACTTTAGTATGTTTACGTGCCTTCAAGTTGGCATTTAGAGGTAACCTGGAAGACAGCAGTGTGGCTATTGCTCTAGAGGTAGAGGAGGTCATCTGGTAAATATTAGAAATTAAATGCAAATAGAAATATATTTACGACAAAATATAAGGTGCCAACCATAACAATTGTTTTTTCTCCTTGGTTATGTATATTAATGTTGGTTATGTTTTACAAGTTGTGGTTCAAATCCGAGGGGCTATCCTTATGATTTCATCATACATCATTTCATGCACCAGTAAATGCCTGAAACACATTCACTGGAAAGTTATGTTATGTTTATGTTAGAGACAAAGAATCACAATATTTTTTCATGTCTCCTGAATTTTGCTGCACATATTCAAACGTCTACTCGCACAGGGTAACAAGTTCTTTCTCTGTAAGAGCAGCACACTTCTATAGAATTTACAAATTAACTAATCATTTTTGGGAGTTTAGTTAAAATCCAGTGTTAGAACTTAAGCAATCTGTTGAACTGATAGTGCTACCCTTACATAATTAATCTCATGCCAAAAATGTTTTAGGAACTTTTTATCAAATACTTTAGAACAACTATCTCAGCTGCCATAAGGTAAGAGGCAGGGTATACCTTGGACAGGTCAGCAGGCTAACACAGAGCGCTTCCATTCACACCTTTCCACCACCAGTTATCTGAACCACAGTGACTGCATGTCTTTGGACTGTGTGAGGAAACCAGAATACCTGGAGAAAACCCACACAGACACAGGGAGAGCATGCAAGCTCCACATAGAAAGGACAGACAGACAGACACACACACACACACACACTTGCTTAAAAGTGCTTCTGTTATTTTAATTTTAATTTCATAAAAACAGTTGGAACTCCCCGCACTGCAACTGCTGTGCCAAACATAATACAAACACACACGCACACAGACACACACACTGTTGTCCTCCTTGTTCTATCTTACAGGGAGATTATGATTGTGTGAGACCAACAGTGAGCTGTGTGATCACTGAAAAGCTTGCTGGCGGGAAATCGAATATTAAAACTCAGCTGCAGGTCATATGGAGCCCGTTGAGAGGAGATATGAGAGAAGGAAACACTGAGAAATTACCACAGCGTGTTGATAGGATCCCTGGAGGTGACCAGCAACAAAAACAGGACATGGAGCAGAGGTGTTTGGGAGAGTAGACACTGCATTATGAGTGCATCACAGACAGAATTTACTGAACATGTTTGTCCAAACATTCAAAACAATCACGTCTATAAGTCTTTTTTAATATGTGAGTAATTATCCTTCCTTTATAATTTAGCTGTCATCATTCCTTGAAAACTGACAATAGATTAAATGTCTGTATTTTCAATAATCTGTTTACTAATTATAGTTTAACCTCATACGGGGGTTTGTATTTGTTTAACCTTGAGCATCCCTTTTCAAGCTCCAACTTGCTGAGTCTCATATAAACACAGTTAAGTGTCTCTGAGAAAAAATTTCCACTGGTCATAAGCCTGTCATTCAATATGTCAGACCTGTGTGCATTAGTTGTGACAGACAGTGGAAGAAGCTGCAGTCAAACAGGAAAAACACAAGTGAGTTCCAGCAGAGGCTAAAACCAGACCTGCGATGACAACTTAATCTTCAGGCTTTTGACAAAGCTCCCGCTTCTTCTTTGGAAGTCAGCCTGTCCGACCACTTCTGCACAATCATGAAGATGCATGCAACGCGCACGCATGAGTTTGTGATGTTTTGAGTCCAAGACAGCTCCCGTGAAAGCAGTTCCTTACTCGTCCTGGTGCCACAGAGTCTATAAATTAAGTACTAAAACATTTTTTTTCACAGTGTGATCTGTTTATTTTCCTTTAAATGTTTAAATCTGGGTTTGATACTGTCAAAAATATATAAATGAAAATTAAGTTTTGGTGTTTTTTTTGCAAATGGGTCTCTGGTTGAATTCAATGTATGGAGTCTCACATGCCAACTGTTCAAAATACTGGTGCTGAGCAGGGAGATGTTATTGGAGTGACTCATGGGGCTTATTTGATTTGTTGTAATGCAATTGCTGCTTTTTGTAATCTGATTTTAAAACTCTGTGAATGATTTTCTTTTTTGTGAATCCAGAAACCCGTTCAGACTTGTGATCACAGATTTCAAACTTAAATGATAAACCACAGAAAAATGTACATTAAAAAATATATGTTGGGATATGTTATGTGTTATAGTGCTGGGCGATATGACGATATATATCGTGTGGACGATAGAAAAGTGTCTATCGTGCCATTTGTCTTCTATCGTTTCTATCGTTTCTAACCCGAATTTTACAAATTATTACATAAAATATATCATTAACCCTTTACAACCGGTCAGAGCAGGCACACTCCGTTTTCCCTAACTATTTTTAAATCCCTGTAGAACTGTAACCACGTAAGGTAGCGCAATAATGTTTTTTTTTTTTTTGCATATGAAACCGTAGGTAGGGGTTGTACTTACATCTTATTCCATTAGCTTGTCCTAAGTCACGGTTTTCTTCCACATATAGCTTTGCAAAAATTGCATAAAAAGCACTTCCAGCAACAAAAACATAATATTCCAGACTTGCAGCAACAAAAACATAATATTCCAGAAACACGCTTTGCCGATCCGATCAGCTGTTCATAACACTTCCTAGTTGGAATATAAGTCAGCGCAACTATCGCATGTCCACCATTACCTGTCCGAAACCGGAAGTGACGTCACTTTCGCGGAAAATGTAGTTTTTTAAGCTTCAAAGTCTGTTGGTGTTTTTAAAAGTCATGTTTGACTTTATGCTCTTCTGTATCGTTTCTGGGATGCTTAGAAGTCAAATTACACTGTTGGAAATAGTTTATTTTGATGCACATGCTGTTTTTTTGCAAATTTGCATTTATTTATTTTCATTTATATATAAAAATTTGTGTATCTCAAAAATAAAACTATGAAGACACTCAAAATAAATAAATGTAAAGATAAGCTCTGGCGGACTTGGTTCTATGGTAGGTCTTAAAGGGTTAAATAGCCTGTGCAAATATATTAGTGTTGTCTTCTCACTATACATACTCTGAACTTTATGCAAGAGAAAATAAAGTATAAAAAAATGATATTTTTCGCAAAGAAACTGTCTTGTAGTTTTGCAACATGGTGCTGCTTTACATGCACCCGGATTTGCGACATACTTTACAGTAACTCAAAACAAAGACTGCACCCTCTCCACTCGCTGTTTACAGACTGCATACTTTCCAGATGACCACAGGTCAGGTGGTATATCGTGATATATATCGTTATCGTGATATAAAATAATTCATATCGTGATAAATATTTTTTCCATATCGCCCAGCACTAATGTGTTATATATATGTTATGTGGGATATGTTGGCTTTTTGTCCAGTAATTTTTAAATAATTCAATTCAATTCAATTCAATTTTATTTATATAGCGCCAAATCACAACAAAAGTCGCCTCAAGGCGCTTTATATTGTACAGTAGATAGCACAATATTAAATACAGAGAAAAACCCAACAATCATATCATATGACCCCCTATGAGCAAGCACTTTGGCGACAGTGGGAAGGAAAAACTCCCTTTTAACAGGAAGAAACCTCCGGCAGAACCAGGCTCAGGGAGGGGCGGCCATCTGCTGTGACCAGTTGGGGTGAAAGAAGGAAAACAGGATAAAGACATGCTGTGGAAGAGAGACAGAGATTAATAACAGATATGATTCGATGCAGAGAGGTCTATTAACACATAGTGAGTGAGAAGGTGACTGGAAAGGAAAAACTCGATGCATCATGGGAATCCCCGGCAGCCTACGTCTATTGCAGGATAACTAAGGGAGGATTCAGGGTCACCTGGTCCAGCCCTAACTATATGCTTTACCAAAAAGGAAAGTTTTAAGCCTAATCTTGAAAGTAGAGATAGTGTCTGTCTCCCGAATCCAAACTGGAAGCTGGTTCCACAGAAGAGGGGCCTGAAAACTGAAGGCTCTCCCTCCCATTCTACTTTTAAATACCCTAGGGACAACAAGTAAGCCTGCAGTGCGAGAGTGAAGTGCTCTAATAGGGTGATATGGTACTACAAGGTCATTAAGATAAGATGGGGCCTGGTTATTTAAGACCTTGTAAGTGAGGAGCAGGATTTTGAATTCAATTCTGGATTTAACAGGAAGCCAATGAAGGGAAGCCAAAACAGTAACAATATTCTATTTCCCTTTTCTCAAAAGGAAAGGGATAAGGACACTTTGTTGCTGCGAATATTCTCTGGGTCTTCTTAGTGGAACTTTCTGATTTCACAGTCTTAGAGAATGACAAATGTGACAATTACCTTTTTTTTATTCCACACTTGGCCAGTATTTATTATAAAAGGTGCATTATCCAACATTTAATATGGTTGAAAATGACATTATGAATAGATGGATTACAGCATTACCAGAAAAACATGAGCTGGTGTTGCACAACACACACTCATAAAACCCCTGGTCCAACTCCCAACTGCCATGACGCAATCTCATGCGGCCGAGAGCTCGTTTGAATATCAGTGAACATAAAACAAAACCCCAGCTGACTCATTTGTCTTGCCTGTGCTCTCGTCTTACACTCTCTGTCCTGCTTTCAGTCTTGAATAAAGTTCCTTTCTTTCTTCCTCGGCCTCTCACTGGGTCATTTCAGATTTTGGATACTGTATACTGACTGTTACTTTCTTCAGAGGAGTGAAGCTCCAAACCATAATCTCTAAACTAATCCAATGCAAATCCCTCCAACAGGAGTGGATTTAATTTGGTGACTCATTCTTGTCCACCTCCATGCAGTGTTAAATCACTATTCTTTATCCAAAAACATTAAAAAGTGGCCATTGTTCCTGAACTTGCCATTTTTCATTGTAGACACACTGACTGTCACCAAAGTGATGTTTTGGATGGAAACAGCTGAAGAGACTGCTGGTTTATGCCAACAAATCTTATCAAATCCTTTGGAAACTAGTCCTCCACGTTGAGGAAAGAAAAAAAAATCTAATGATGATGAGGTTTTTTTTTGAAAAATGCAGCCAATGCAGAAGCAGCAAAACTGTGGTTCCTTTAATGAGACTGATTGCAAAAGTGAATAAATCCCTGTAGACGCCCATTATAAAATATCCAACTTTATAACAGAAACAAAAAAAAATAGGCCTTTATAGCTTATTCCTCTTCTTTTATATATAATTAATGTATACAGTGTGAATTATTTCTATATCTTGTCCATTTGAATTATATTGTTTCCGGAATTATAATAACTTAGCATCTATCTATCAGCCCTCTGTGGGTTGATAATTCTCTCTTCAATCAAATAATGCAACATCCTATCATTCCAATTACCCAGTCTATATCAGTATAGGTATCCAGCACATTAAACTCTGATGTGTTTTTGGAGTGTTTCTTTGGTTTTTTGTTTTTTTTGTTTTTTTTGAGCATTGCATAATCTAAAAAGTTATATATAAGCTCAACAGTTGCTCAACAGTTCCACCAGTGTTGCTTAAAATTCACCAATGAGATCAATTCATTGCGTGCATCATGTTTCCTTAGCTAAAGCTCCAATCTGCTTTTCTCATTTAACGTCTTTCCCTCTCTGAGGTACGACTCGACTGAGTGCTGACTGACATCCAGAATTACCAATGTGCAAACACTCTGGCAGCTCTCCCCTCAATACCTCATAACATTTAATGAAAACCATGCCCAGCTTTTGCCCCCGACTTTGCCCCGGCTCCTTCTCAAACACAAATTAAAGTGGTTCTTCCCCCCCTTTGTCAATCTTTTTTTCATACAGCGGAAAGTATGCACAAAGGAGAGCCTTTATCCCTGGAAACTGCCTCTTGGTCCCTTCCAAATACCTGCAGGATGAAATCAAACTCCCTTTTGAAAATTACGTTATAGTTCCCCTTCTCTCTTACCTTCACTTTCTCTGTATTCCTTCTAAGCTTGTCAAATCAGTCCAGCGTTCCCACTCTCCAGGAGGGGATCAGCAATCATTGTGTGGGCGTCAGAAGCCTTTGCAGGTCTTAATTAATGCATGCAGGCTTTCATGGGAGAAAGCTGGAGCTATGCAGCTTTTTGCCAGAAAAAACAAAGGAAGTTGGAACAGGTACGGTTCAGCCAGATGGATGATGCATTCTTATTAGGTGACACATGATTATCTGTTCCTAATTGTTTCCAGGTCATATGAAAGTACAGTATATATATAACTGAAAATGAAAAAAAAAAACAAATCAGGACAAAAGAAACCTTAGTTTAAACTATGTGTGACCTAATAATAGTCTAAAGGTAAGAAAGCACCCTGTAACTGAAACATGGTTCAGAATGGTGAGACCCAAAAAGACACTGAACTCTGACCCCCGAAGTTCCTTCTTTCGTCTCCATGGCAGTTAGGAAATAAAGTCAAAACATGAGGGGTGAATATTTTAAATAACTCACTTGTCTGTTTTTTTAGGCTTAATTTTGGGGTTTTACTCTGATTTGCTTTGCAAATGATTTGGCTTTCTGTGAAGTACACCCACCAAAAATTGGTGAATTTCACTCACCAAAGCTGGTGGGTGAAATTTGTGTATTTTGTTCATTAGATGTGTGTGTCTCTGTGTTAGAAAATCACAGTTTATAAATGTGACTTGCTAGACTAGCTGACGATTTAGAGAACATTGCTAAAAACCAATGGATGACATCACAGTGGCTGTGCCCCTTGTTTATAACCAGCCTGTGATTAAGAAATGGTACTAATGGCCTAAACCTCTGACCGAAGACAGCAAGCAGCAGTCAGCAAGTCAGTAATTATGAACTAGATGTTTTATTGCTTTAAATATCTCTCTGAGAACATAGGAAAGCTAGACTATTGTAACGCATCTATCATGTAACAGTGTGCTGCAGGCATGTTTTGAAGACCCAGTATGTGGGACTCGAGAGGCAAGACGCGACAACAAAAACTGCTTTGATGTAGGAGACTTTTCAAAATCACAAGATACAAAATAAAGAAAGCGTAGGAGCCAGGAATACAAACACTAGGGATCTGGGGGAATCTAGGGAAAACCACAGAGCAAGGGAGCACATGGAGCAAGGAAACACACAGCAATCACAGAGGACTTGACAATGAACAGAGGGTGTCACAGACAATAAATACTCAGAAGACAACCAGGAGAATGGAAACAGTAGGGAACACAGTGGACACTAATTAGGGGGGGAAAAAAACTAAACACAGTGCATGCAAGACAAAGGGCTAACAAATTAAAACTGGACGTAACTAAACATGGCATCACAGACAAAAACTTGACAAACACGGGGGAAGCACAATATGGTGGATAGAATACAGCAAACTTTAACTGACAACAGAACCTCAGTAAAAGTAAAACTAAGAAGGCCAAAAACTGAAAGAACTGAACACAGAGAGAGGGCTAAGAAGGGGGTTAAACCCTGAAGAATTACAACTAATGCAACACGAAGGCATACAAGACAAAGCAAAGAACCAACCATTTCACCTGACCAGACAAAGGAACATAAGGGAGGCAGGAATACGTAGAGACACCGGACTCAGAGACTCAAGTATTTCTAATATAGCGTTATGCTACAGACACGCTTGGGAAAACAGTTGTTGGCATGAGCAAAATGTTTGTCACCATCTACAATAAACATACAATAAACCTTTGAAATGGTTGCTTCATTAAGAGAATGGTTGTGAAATTTTAATCCTAATATAAAACCACTGAAAGAAACATGTAACCAGTCAGCCCAGAAATGTAATCTCTCCAGCCCATCCTGTCTGCCCCGGGGCCGCAGTAGGTCATGACCAAAATACCTCCATCCTGAATGACCTTAAGTGGCTCTATTTGATGCAAAGGAGAAGCAGCTCTACTTTGAGTTCCTCCCAAATGACAGAGATCTTTATCACTCAGACACTCTTAAGAAGAAGCTCATTTCCACTGCTTGTATCTGCAATCTTATTCTTTCTCTCACTACCCACAGCTCGTGACCATGGCTAAGGGTAGGACCTGTAAACCTTCAGCTTCACTTCCACACTCAAGTCTCGTCATCACACCAGACTGGCACAGTGTCCTTCTTAATGCAAATGCTGCACAAATTCATATGTCAATTTCCTCTCCTCTCTCCCCCTCTCTCAAGACCCAGCTGAGGTGCAGGGTTTCATCCCAGCTGCTTTGGTGTGAGCTGGAGGTCAGGACTTAATGAAGTCAAGAGAACCACATCATTTACAAAAAGCAGAGATGAGATTCTGAAACCAACAAACCAGAAAGTCTCCAACCCCCCAGCTGTGGCCTCTGTCTGTGAACAATATAAAGAGAATAGGTGAAAAAGTGCAGCCCTGATACTGAGCAGCACCCAGGAGTCTGACGTTTTGCTGGTAATATAGATCTAGCTCTGTTTATGGTTGTAGAGACACACAAAACAACTAAAAACAACTAAAATGAAATATACTGCATGCAGTTATCGCACACAACTAGCCAATGGTATTCTCAGAGCACTCTGGTATGTGACAGGAGGAACAAACAGATGCTTTTTTCTGTGTGTCTGTGTTTCAGAAGCAAAGGTAGCACCTTTTCAAGTAGCTCTTCCAGTTGAGTATCGGACAGTCACGTCAGCAGATGGAGTTTTCACTCCCAGGAGGTTCATTGCTCAGATATAGCTGTATCAGCTCTCCTCTTCATGTGTGGCATACAGGGAATGCCCCACCTGCCTCAGGTACACGTCTCTAATGTTCCGATAACTGCCAGTATGGGAAGTTCCCTATCCAAATGACGAAGGCAGTGATAGCATCTGAGGCTTTCTTCTTTATGATGACTGACAGAGTATCCCTTTCCCCCCTCGTGTTATTTTAACTTAGTGCATTATGGCAAACATTAAATCTAGAAATACCAATTCTTTTTTAAAACTGCAGAGGCAGAATTGGGTGCTTTTGACTCCAAAACATTTGTATTTTTATAAAGCACTAATCAAAGCAGCAATAGAAAACAATGATGTTGTAGCATTAGGAACAAACTGGCTGACATAGTCGTAAACGAAATAATTGATTATGATGAATGTTGTCATGTCTCACAGCTGCGTTTACCTGTGAGATATGACAAAAACATATACCTCTGTGGCCTGCACAGATCCCAGTTGATAGGAGGGCTAACCAAAACAGATAGAACTGCTTAGTAACCTTGCTTTTGTCTAGAATGTACCAGAATGTAACCAGTTGGCAACTAGTTAGTGTGAATGCTGATAAGCATTCACAGTATTGTTCTTTTAATCTTTATTATTCCATTTTATATATTCCGTGCGTTTTTCGGCATCTATCTCCTTCAACACCGTTCAACTTAGAAAAACCATTCAACCACCATTAGATTCTTCTTCTTTTGTAGATGTGTGCTTGTATTTTTCTCATTTTTGGCTGTTATATTTTTTAAATTATTCAACTTTATTCAACAAAAATTTACCATGTATATCAAAGGGAGGATCTTCAAATTCTCATTCAACTTACTCCTCTTTCAACTCTAACTACTTCGACATACGTTGACCTAGAGACACCATTCAAAAACTTTAAAACGAAGTCAAGACATTGAACTTTTCAGCTTGTATTTATCTTTTGAATATCTTTTATACCTTTTCTTCAGTTCCAGTTTAAGTTTCGTGCTTTTTTCACCCGTTTCAGAGTTTATAATGGGTGTGTATGGGACGGAATGTTGACGGTTAGAGTGAGAAAAGTCAACTGGTAGAGTGGGAGCAGGGAAACATTTTATCTTAAAATCTTCTGTTTCAACTGCTGCTGTGTGCAGTTTTTGCTCTACAGCTATCGTTTAACGCTCAAAATGTAGCCATCGTTCTCTTTCCAACAGTGTGTCTTCCAAAGCTCAGAGATCTAAACTTTTTAAACTGTGTGGATCCAAGTAGAGGGATAACCTTCTAGCTGACCCATTGAAATACATGGTATTTTCAGTCAGGAGTTTATCTCAACAGCAGAAAAGACCCCACTTTTCAGTGATTAAAATAATATGAATTTTTAATATTCATTCAGATGTTTTCTGACTCTGAATTTTCTTTTGTCATTAGTCAGCTTTTTCAAATGTACATTTTAAACATGTTCAGCTACTTTTCAACTTCTTCTGTGTGAATGTCAGCTTTCAACAGTTCTGCACTTTTGTTTTCAGGTGACAAATTCTGTATTTTTCAGCTCATTCAACATTTTTAACTTAAAATTCAGCAAATATTTCATTTCAGCTCAAAACATTCAGCTATCAGCATTCACACAGCAGTTTCTTCAGAAAATGCATTTTCTAGTTGGTTTAGAGATTCACTCACTGATGCACTTAAACATTAGATGGCTCTGTATGTCTGAGAGTGACCACAATGAGCTGAGTTGGACTATGACAGTTGGGAGACAGTTTGCCTCCCACCAGTTGACCCAGATGTTGAGGGTGTCGCAAGTTCAACCTCAGGAAGACCAGCTGGTCACTGCAACTATGAACTAAAAATTCAATCACTGGTCAGCCACCAAATTTTCCTATTACAACAATGTTTCTTTCGACTGACACTAAACCACTTGAAATGATAGATATGGAAATTATAGTTGAGTTTTATCTGTGCATTTAGTGTATTCAAATTTTTTAAAAAATAAGCGATGTGTTTAAAGAACTGCTGCTGCACAGCGCCATGGTGACTCAAGAGTGAAAGCACAAAGGCTGTTTAAGCATGAAGGAAAACCTTCCTTGGCTTAATAATCTGGAAAGAAGGAGTGCACTGAAAATTGCTGTCGATGAAATGGTTTTCCACTGAGTGTTCCTGCTGTAAATCTAAGGTGTAATGAGTGATGGATTTACAGTAGCCCAGCACAGTGATCCACGGCTCTTGTCAAAATTTATTTCATCTCAAGGAAGATTTTGCACAGAGATGACGAAACAATTCCTGGATCTGCCACATGTTCCTCTTCAATTTATAGTCCATAACCCAAAACTCACATTTCTATGTCCTTCAAGTCCAAAAGTCTTTTATGCCTTCTTTGGGTTGGGCGTTTTCCCCCTGTAGAAATTTTCTCTGAATTTTTCCCTCCTAAACCTCTGCAGCCGTTCAAGACTAGAGAGCTTCCAGTAAATCATGTTAAGCATATTAAAAGAGCTTAAAGAAAGAGGTTAAAATGAGCTCTGAATATGAGTGTGCATGTGCGTGTCTGCAGTTTTGCTGTATAAATAAACATAAACAGCTCTCTTCAAGGCTCGCCACTGTTAGAGCCCGAGGGGAGAGACATCATCTGTCTGTAATTTAAAGTGGGCGAGAGGGGAGGGAAGTCACAAGAACAAAACTGAGAGGAGAAAAAAAAAGCTGCAGAGAAAACAAGAAGGCTAAATTACTGAATACACAGTTGTCCCCTTTTCATGGTTATTTATGGGTCAGCTGCAAAAATTCCACAATCCTGTGGGCAAAGTTACTTGGAATATGGAATTATTGCTCTTTATTTATTGCATGTGATCACATAACTTTTACTGCTCAACAGTAGCAGTAAAAGTTACAGTATCTGCCTCGCTGCAGTCTTGTTTATCGTTCAATCATTCTCACGTGGACTCACACTGGATTCTGTGGTGTGGATTGTTTGAACTGAGATACAGTTTCTACAATGTACAGATGTACAGTTTTTAGCTTTTCCAGGCTTTTTAACATTTTTCTTTCCGTTGTTTTACCTTAATGACAACCTGAGTATATTTTCTGCACGCATTCAATAATAGCGAACACTCGGTGAAACATGTATTTCTGGTTTCTTGAAAAACTAAACATATACTAGTACAAGTTAAGACTGATAGGTAAACTCTCATTTATTGCATTAAATTATGTAATCTTGCCTGATTATGGGGTGGTAAGTCAGAATTACATGTTAATATGCTTTGTCAAATCTCAGCACATGTACAAAGAAGTTATAATTAAGTTATAATTATATTCAGTGACTATAGGTATATAGTCTTTAAATTAGTATAGTATTAGTATTAGTATAGTATTTAAATTAATTCAAAAACATCACTTTTCTTTTCTCTTTAGTTTGGTAAAACAAGTGGCTCTTAATGCATTCTACAATAAGAGCCCATTCAGGTCTCACAGTTGGAGCAAGGTCATAAAGTCTGAAAATATGATGTATTTGACTAATTGTATTCCAATATCTGTAAAGTAAAAGCTTTACAAACTGCCAATAATTGCGCAAAAAAAAAAAAAAAAAACTTATCAAAAAAACCCTTTTCAAAAACTTATTTGACAATTTTTAGAATGTATCAATCAAAATGAATGCTGCTTGCGATCCATATATGTGATCATATTCTCATTTTCCTTCAAATGATTAGCTTAAGTCCATCAGGCTTTTGGCCATCAGGGGAAATGCCTCTTTCTCTCTGTATTACAGATCTGCCACACTTTGGTGTCTGTTGTCTCTCACACCTAAATGCCACAGCTGAACAGCATCTGCTGTTCGTGGGTCTGCGTATCTAGCCGCTAGTGCTTTGAGGTTTGTGTGGCATAACTGGAAACTGGCCTGTTGCAGAGCTGTTATGCTGTGCTCCTGTTTTTCTTTTGTATTTGTTTAAATCTGCCTGCAACATAAAGGGAGCTCATTAGGGAGTTTCTGATATGTCATTCTGAATTACCCTTCCCACTGTGTTTTGGATAGCCAGGGAGTACAGAGTCTTTAACTGTTGCTTAGGTAATTCAGTTCAGTTCAGTTCAATTTTATTTCAGTAGCACCAAATCACAACAACAGTCACCGCAAGGTGCTTCGTAATGCAAGGTAAAGACAGTACAATAATAGAGATTCAACCCCAACAATCAGACCTCAAACCCCCTGTGAGGAAGCACTTCGTCTTTCGTCTCTTTAGAAATAGCACCTTTTTTGTTTGTTGTTTGGCCTTGGTGACCCTGGGGCTTGAAGGGGCAACTCACTCCATAATTTGTGGACCACAAAAGCCAAAATTCGCTTCCCTCGGTGTTTCAGTCTCCACATGGGCACAACGAGGAGTGGTGTTCACCTGATCTGAGAGATCTTTGTGGGATAATTTGTGTACATCCCATAAAGTCTCCCATTTGCCAGACTGTGTAAAATTTTAAAAGCAAACAATAAGATTTTAAATTGAATTCTAAAATCGACAGGCAAAGAGGCCATAACACATTTAACTCTGTCTGTCTGTGTGTGTAGAGATATTAGTGCTTGTTTACCAGACAGCGATTACAAAAGTATGGGTCAATTTCAATCTGAGAGACAGGACCAAGCCCCAGTAGACCCTGTCAAGGTAAACAGTCAGGTCAAGGCAATTCATGACCCTGACAACTTTAATCAGACAAGCAGCCTGACAGACTGGCTCTCACCTCTATCGTGTTTCTGCCAGGACCTCCACACAGGGCCACCGGGCTTAAAGCAACACTTGGCTCCAAAACCTTAGGTGACTCAACCCAAACCCCTCACTTTAAGACTAATCAAACTGTTAGAGATTTATGGTGCCATGTGCAAAGAGCTATGAAAATTCAACAAACACAGCCAACAGCTTTTATTTCTCATAGGCTGAATATTTATTAGCTGACAAGTAAAAATTTCACCTACAGAGAAGGAAGTGGGAAAAAAAAAGTCTTGACCAACAACAGCACACACATGAGCATAAACAGCCCACATTACCAGTAATTCCATATATTCATGACAATGCCCCTATGTGAGCATAGACGGCTATAAAACATAGATGTAGGTCTGCAAAGCTTTCTATAGCACTTAGGGAGTACCTATCCCTCCTCATGTCAGGACCTTCGGTCACCCCATCTGCTTCTGTGTTTGGTATATTTATCCACTCACAGCACAGCAACTGATGGACTAATGGTCTCAGTCATTGAGTATATGATATATAGGTATGTGAACATGTGAGTGCAAAGTCTGCAGGGGTAGGGTCGAAAATAAGTTAATATTTTATTAGTTGCTGTTAATAACAAAGACTCCCACTGCTGTCAGTCCTGTCACGCATCATCTGCAACCCCGAATGTTTTTTTTACTGCACTGAGACTCTCGCACGCTCCCCTTCCCACACACTGAAAGTTATAGATCTTTCTCTCTCTTAAGCACAACCCAAAGCCACTTACATCACCAGTTTCATCACTCATGTTTTTTTGTGTCTTGCATGGTTAATTGCACTTACTATTCAAATATCAGCGTCCTGCCAAACGATCTTGTTACACTGACGCAGAAAGAGCCACACCTTTCAACAAAACATTTTCTGCAACAAGTTCAAGAGTTCAAAAAGGACACTTTTCAACTGTGCTGCTGGTTGAAATGAAATCATACTTGCAGGACTAAGAAGACACAACTAAACCACACTGTGATTTGATTAACAGCTTTCAAAGATGAGACATAAGAGCGGTTATTCTAGTGAAAACTGAACAAGTTATCTCACTTGTTTTTGTTAAATTAATTCCTCCTCAAGCTAGAGAGGCCCTGAGACCTGGGTATTTAGCTAATGTAAAAATGTAGTTTGTTGTTTTGGTCTGGGAGCTTTGTTTTAAGTGTGTATTGTATATGAGTGTAGATTTGTGTATAGCTGAACATGTATACTGTGGGATTATATAATGTTGAATTCTGCATATTGATTTGGAATTTGAAATAAGGGGTAGAAACAAAACAAAGTCTAGATCTATCTATCTATCCTATTTACATCATGCAAGTTAATGGGCAGCAGGATATTTCACCACAGCATTTCAGCCTCAAGTTTTCTGAATATACTGCAATACTTTCTTAAATAACAAATTAAAAGCATGAATTTGAATTTTCATGGGTGTCACAAGATCAAGTTCACTTATATTTAGATCACATGACATGGATCTAACTCATGTCATCAGGGATGGGGTTTCCTGAAAATGAAAATGTAGCCGCTTCACTGACTTCACTTTCCTACTGTTTGCATATGTCTGAGAAATACTGAATAGCTAGCACTGGAAAATGTACACTGGACATTTATAGTCAAAAACAGTGATGTTACTGATGTGACTAAGAATAGTGTTAAGGTTGGAGGAGTCCACCAGAAGAGACTAGAAATTTGGTTTATTGTGAATCTGATTTCTTCTTATGTGAAATCCAGATATACAGTAAGCACAAATCAGTGAACAGCAGGACTTGAGATTGCTTTAGGTTTTAACTTCCTACCTTCTAATTTCTAAATCACATCCACCACTTCATTATCACAACATTATCAGCTCATGCGTCTTTATTTGTTTCCTGGGTTAACACGATATTTCCCCTGCAGCTGCTATTTTTAGATAACTTCCTGGAAGCCTGACCACTTGCACTGGGTCTGAGATGTGTGTTGGATATCCTGCAGTGTGTTACAACAGTGACCCTCTAACTGAATTCTCAGTTTGGTAAAGAGGATAAAGTCGCAGGGAGCCAAATGCGGTGGTGCTGAGTGACAGCTGTTTTGGCCTGCACCCCCCCCCAAAAAAAAACAAAAAACAAACAAACAAACAAAAAAACCCTCCTGGTGTTTTTGTTTTTTTTAACTGTTAGCATGTAGTTGTAGCTGCCAGAGCACAAAGTAACTGGATGAACTAAAATGATTTCAAGTCTAAGGAGTAAATGACATATGAGGAGTGAAATGCCGTCCACTATTTGGCCAATCACCAAGTCGACTGTGTGATCTTATGAGGTAATTATATTTGTTTGACTTCATCGAGTATTCAGCTCCACCCGGCTGTAACTGGAACTCCATGTTGAGAGCTCTCTTGTATTGACTCACGTCTGATACCGCTGTGGATTTGTGTGTTTGTGCAGACTCATTGGACGAGATTAATAGAGGAGAGGAAATTCTTGTGAGTTCATGTGTTCCATGAAAACTAATAAATTATTCTTTTCTTTTTTTTTAGATCTCTTCAGGCGTCTCTTATTCATTTTTCTTTTATCTTAACTAAAACAAGATCACTTCTAAGTAGTGCAGTCTCCTACACTGTGTGCTGCAGCAATGGAAAAACAAACATTTTTCTTCTTTTTTTTTGAATGCACTTTGGTCGTGCACGCTTTTATTAAACTGTTAGTATTCAAAATAAAACTCAGGCTCTCCCTTAACAAAATGTTATGCTTTTGCAAGGTAACAGTATTTATTGCTTGCTGAAAAGGGGCATGAATTTTTTTTTTTTTTTCTGTTGAAAAAATGGCAGTATGAAATTTGCCAACCAAAGTTATTGATATTGGTGCAAAGGTAACTGCAGATGGAATTTGTCTCTTTCTTGGTTAAACTGTATAGAAAACCATTTAACATGATTACCTTCTAACATGATGGCAGTGATTCTTGTGTAAATAGTCCCATTGCTTTGAAAAGATGCACACATATTCAATTCAATTTTACTCAGTTTAATTTTATTTGTATGGTGCCAAGTCTCAACAACACTTGCTTCAAGACGCTTTACACTGTAAGGCAAAGACCCAAATATAAAATAGAGAAAAAAGAGGAACCCTAAAAGATGACCTCCTATGAACAAGCACTTTGCTGATAGTGGGAAGGTAAAAACTTCCTTTTAATGGGTCCAGGGAGGGGAAGCTGTCTCCTTTGACCAGTTGGGGATGAGTGTGAGGGAGACAGGACAAAGGCATGCTGTGGAAAGAACCAAATATCAATAATAACTCATGATTAAATGCAGAGTAATGTATAATCACATAATGAGTGAAAAGAGATATATGATGAATGACACTGAGTGCATCATGGGAATCCCCCATCAGTCCAAGCCTATTGCAGAATTACTAAGGGATAGTCACCTGATCCAGCAATAACTATATGCTTTGTCAAAAAGCCTAATCTTAAAAGTAGAGAGGGTGTCTGTCTCCCAGATCCAAACAGGGAGCTGGTTCCGCAGGAACAAGCTCAAAAGCTGAAGGCTCTGTCTCCCATTTTTAAAGTGAAGTGCTCTACTGGTGTGATACAGTAAGTAGGGCAGCTTTCAGATGAGATGAGCCTGATTATTCAAGACTTTAGATGTGAGGAACAGGATTTTAAATTGGATTCAGATTTTCACAGGGAGCAACTGAGAGAAGCAAGTATGAGAGAAATATGCTCTCCTTCTAGTCCCTGTCAGTACTATTGCTGCAGCATTTTGGATCAGCTGAAGGCTTTTCAGAGAGTCTTTATGATAGCCTAATAATAACTCATTACATTATTCCAGCCCAGGAGCAATAACTGCACAAACTAGTTTTTCAGCATCACTATTTTAGAGATATTTTTAGAGATATTGAGAAATGCAGGTAAGCAGTCCGACATATTTGTTTAATATGCATACTGAAGGACATATCCTGGTCAAAAACAACTCCAAGATTCCTAACAGTGCAACGCCAAATGTGTGGTTTTATTTTTAATCCAAACCCTATTACATGTTTCTGTTAAGAACATACAAATTGTGAGATGACAGGTGTAGCAAAATGATAAAAATGAAAATACATATATGCAAACTGATATTTAATTGATTAAAAACAAATGTTAGAATTATTTCACAGTTCATACTTTATATGGTTAAACAGCATGCTAATTTAGCCAAAATGAGCTAGAAGATTTTATGTAAATATGTATGTCATTCAAATAACCTTTGAATATTGAACAAAACATTTTTTCTATTCATGAAGCCACATGTTAAAATGTCATTTTCATATGTTAATTAAAAGAAGCAAATTTCTTTTTATCATGCCTTCCAAACCAAATAAATGTAAATCATTTGTTCCTGATTCTGTGTCTATGATAAAATTGCAGAGCATCTAATTAAAAAAAAAAAAGTGTTTATGCTTTATTTGTAAACTGCAAAGTAAACAGGGTCTGTATTACAGTACAACTAAAGATCTAAATCTTGTAGAACATCAACCAATAAACCATAGCTCCAAAAACATTTTCTAGCGATGCTGACAGCCAAGAGGTCATGGCCATGCCACCTGCTGGGTGAACTGTCTAGTTTTTATGGTGTGTTCTAAAAAAATGAGTTGAGCACTTGGAACGAGCAGGAAGAAAACAACATTCCTCTATTTTTATCTTGGAAAATAAACAGTAGAGGCATTACACTCCGGATGGCAGAGCGGTTTTCCTGGAAATACATTCATCAATCTGACAAACATGTCATACTCTCTAACCTCCATCTGATCTCATCTGCTGCACTGTTGCTAAAAACAATATGAAAAAAATGAGGGGCATAACTTGGCAACATTACGGTACAACAAAGCCTCTAAAACTCTGAAGAAATAGTTGAGGCTGTAATTACGTAGAAACAACTGGACTGATTATTTATGTCACACAGGAAACTGGAGATAAAAACATGGCTCGGATTTTAAAGAACCATGTTTTTAAGAGCAAAGACCAAGACTTTATAAGTCTTGACTAGGAGAAACATAAAATTTGGAATGAACATCATGCTAACGTCACTGGTGCCGT